>NC_044329.1:21120331-21755684 GCF_007399415.2 Gopherus evgoodei | reverse complement strand
CTGTTCTGAGCTCTTGAGCTTATGTAAATGGCACCTCTGACCTTCATCTGTCACATGACTCACAGAAATGAATGTAGTCAACCAAGTCCCTTCCTTCAACAAGTTCTCATTGGCATGACCTCCGCTGTGGAAACATTCCCCACCGGAGACAATCCATAGTGAAACCTAAACCATGTCTGTACACAGAGTGAATGAGTGCCCAACATCTATCATTAAATACACTGAGTTTGACACTCCAGCCAGCCTCCAAGTTCCAGCACTTTTGAGAGAGCCATAGATACACACAGTGACTAACATCGCAGGGACTCTTGGCCCAGCCTTATCAGCTCTTTCGCCAGGGTGACTCAAAGGAGATAAGCCTTTGAGCTGGGCTGTGGAATTCTGTCCACTCAGCAGCATTCCAGTCACTCCAGGAATATAGCAGGGAGTGTTCCATTGGAACTCATGTGATGCACTCTTCCAGGCATTAACCATCTCATTTACTTTCATTCACTGCAGTTGGGACAGGGCATCAAGATTTGGCAACTTTGCCACATGAACTTTTGATATTTTTTATTTTGTTTTTAGGCTTTTCTATGGCCCTCATGACCCTAGTTTCTGAGCACATCTCAGGTATTAATGAATTTATCATCACAACACCCTAGTGAGATAGATCTCTATTAATATCCCCAATTTACAGATCGGGAAGCTGATGCACAGGGATATAAGGGATTTGCCCAAAGATTAGTGGTAGAGCCAGGATTAGAACATCTTATTCCCAGGCTAGTACCTTTACATCTGATGTCACACTCAGTAATTTGTTACACTTATAATTGTCCAGTCTTTCCCTTCCATCTAAAAAAAAAAAAAAAAAAGGTATCAGTATAGAATGATCCAGGAGAAACTTAGGTGATGGGTAAAGAAACAGATTAAGAATTTTAAAGAGAACTAGCTTTCAAATGAGAATAGAATTACATTAAATATGTTATTTGTCTTCTGCAGGGGAAGCCAGCGGAGACCTCACTTGATCCCATCTGGAGCCCCATAAACACAATGTTGCTTGCTTTAGATTTCTCTCTCAGAAGCAGACCCATGAGGATTCTTGTCTAGTCAGAAGTGAAATATGAAATCACTCTGCATCTTAGCTTAAACAAAGGTCAAAGCTGGATGGTTTCCTCTTGGTGCAGCCTCATGTTGTTGAGGAAATCTTTCTATAACATCTATAGCTTTCTATTTCCTGAGCTGTGTCTGACACTCTCCTATGTGCAGATCATTTTAATATTTATAGTTCAGTAGTATCCAGAGGCCTCAGTCACAAGCAGGGCTCCATCATGCTAAGAGCTGTATAAACCCATATACAGTCTTGGCCCCACAGAGCTTACAGTCTAGGAAGAGAAGTGAAAAAATGAAGATGGATACAGTCAAAAATATACATAGACTTAATGCAATATTTTAATGTAATATATATAAAAAGAACAACAAGGTTGAAAAATCAAGAAAAGCCAGAATTAAGGCAATCTTTAATTGCATGACCACATATTCTTTTGGCGGTGTTTGTATGAGACTCTGACAATGGATCGGTTGAGGCCAGCATCACTGGCACAGCAAGAGGGGCGGGGAGGGGATGATGTAATAAGAGACAAGAATGGACAAGCAGGGAGAGCCACAGATGTGATGGAAGATGAGGACAAGAGGCTTGGAAGTCCTTTATTGAAACTGGGGCTGCCAGTGGAGGGATTCCAAAGAATGAGGTGGCATATCAAAATAGTTAGCAGTTGAGTTTTCTATGGACTGGAAGGGGTCACGCAGGAGCTGTGGAAGCCCCAAAAGAAGCTACCACTGATTTAACTAAAGACTGAGCAAGACCTTGAGTCTCTTATTGTAGCTAGCAGAGGTGGAATGCTTGGTGCAAAGAGCTATTTCCTGTGAGGAAGCACCAAGGATGATCCATTTTGGGGGCGATGGTAAATGAAAACACATTGGCATCTTGACTCTTACTTGAATGTGTATTTGAAAGCTTTTAGTTCTTTAGTAGTCTGACGGATCCCATATTGAACCAAAGCTTTGTATCAGAGCACTACAGTGATATGTCACCACCACCATAGCTGAGTGAGTATTCCTGGGTTAAAATAAGGTGTGGACTAAGACACATTGCCAGAACTCTGCGTGTGTGTGAGTAACTAGCTCATCATCTGCCAAAACCATGCCAAACCCCAAGATATATTATTAATCCTTTAATCTAGTCTTTAAAAAAATGTTTACATTTTCTAGTTCAGATGCAAGTTTACGGCTCAGTGAGCTGCTGACATACAGTAATTCCATTTACTGTAATGGCTTTACAGTGACAGAGAATTTGGCCTCTGAAGTTTAACCGAAGCATCCTGTTAAAATATTGGAGTTGGCAGGGTTTTTGTGTTTCAGAACTGAATCAGAACTCACTATTTAAAAGCAAAACATGACATAAAAATAATAAGCTACACAAATAACGGCATGCAAATATCAGGTTGTTGCTTAATTCTAGTGATGAGGGCAGAGGACACTACTTAGGCCCAATGAGCTGGAAGAATCTTCCATGTGCTCTGAGTTCCCAGGGCGAATTGCTATTTTTAGTAAGACTTCTTGGGCCAGACTCTGCTGTTAGTTACACTGATATAAATCCAAAGTTACACCATCAAAGGCAATTGAGTTGTTTCCAATTTATGCTGGTGTGACTGAGAGCAGAATCTGGCACTGTATTCACCAGAGACTCTTCTGAGAACTTGAAGAATAACATCTGGGTGAACTGGAACCAAAACTTTGCATAAAATATTGTGCCTAATAGATCAGGGAGTTTATATTGTGAGTCATAAGGTTAACAGATTCTGACAAGATTAGCTAGACCTTTTCCTGTTCACATTCACATTCATCTTGCTGCTGGACTGCACTGGTTTGGCTGGGAAAGCCACAACAGAAACTGATAGGGGTTTCCCAGCAGAAAATAGCTGTAAGAACACCATATTTCAGTTCTAACTAGGTCCAGTTTTATAGTGTCTTCATTTACTCTGAAAGAAAACAACAGAGGAAAAGCAGCTAAAGGCTCATTAAGTTCCCAGAACTTTCACAAGATTATGCTAATGTAATAAACATGGATTTAGGTAAAACTGAAAAGCATTTTGGCTGATAGCAGACAACAAATAAGATATGTTCAAGGCCAGCTCCAGGCACCAGCATAGCAAGCAGATGCTTGGGGCGGCATGTCCAGCTCCTCAGTGGCAAGTCTCTCAGTCTCTCTCAGAGGGAAGGACCTGCCGCCAAATTGCCACCAAGGAATGAAGCAATGGCAGTAGAACTGCCGCTGAAGTGCCACCGATCACAGCTTTTTTTTTTCCCGCTTGGGATGGCAAAAAAGCTGGAGCCAGCCCTGGATATGTTTGCTGTGTGAGTGGCAACAAAAAGGACCAATGTGATTTTGAGTTGCATACAGATGTAAGCAGGATCTGAATGAATTCTCCCCTGACAGCTAGCTGGGGAGGGAGATACTTCAGGAGCAAACTGTATTTACATGAACACACCTACTCTGCTTAGATATCCAAGAGACAGAGCAGTATTGCTCAAAGTAATCAGCTTTGGCTGGTGTTGGGTTACAAATTATTTTAGTACTGAATGAAATGCTGTTATCAATGGTGCTGTCCTTATTGTATGAACAAAGGCAAGCAGAACTGTGCACAGCCTGCCCCAAATAAGGGACCTCATTAAGCCAAGGGCTCGAATGGCAGAGCCCTGTGAAAATAAGAAGTATGAGGATTAGGGCGACCAGACAGCAAGTGTGAAAAATCGGGATGGGGGTGGGGGATAATAGGAGTCTATATAAGAAAAAGACCCCAAAATCGGGACTGTCCCTATAAAATCAGGACATCTGGTCACTCTAGTGGGGATAGGTGTTCTATCTAGAAGGTATGGCTGTTCCCTACGGGTCCCTAGTCTGGTTTAACCTGTTCCTCCCCACTGTTAAAAGAAAGTGCTAAATAGGCTTCATTAAGAGCCTGTTTGTTATTTTAAATGATCAATCAGAGCTGAAATCAGTTGTGGTGGGACTATGTTTCTGCCCAGCTTGCTAAGAGCTAAAAATCACTAAGACACTGAGCTGCAGACGTCACAGCAGAGAGTCAGGTGGCAGCAAAAGGTTACTGGCAGGTGGCCAGCTTGAGTGGTGAGCACGTGGCCGGCAGGAGCAGGCAGCCAGAGGAACAAGTGGCTGGCAGGGCGCTCAGCCACAGCAAGTGCTCAGAAGGCAGAGCAAGCAAGGTGCTTTCTTCTCCAGGTGGGAGGTGAACTCACACAGATGCACCTCAGAACCCTGGGTACTCACTGACCAAGGACAACCACGGTGAATGGGGTATGGTGAGGGAGTAGAGGGAGGCACAGTAAAGGAACTTCTGGTTGAAGAACTCAAGAACATGAGGCAGAAAGCACTGCCCCACGCACTCTGGGGTGGGTGTCCTGCTCACAGTTTTATGTTTATGAATCCTGTTTGTGGTATTTTCTCTAATTAATGTCGGGCAACTTATCTCCTTTCATTAAAAGTTTCGTTTCTACACTCAGACTCTGTGCATGTGAGTGGGGAAGTATTGTCTCTCATAGGTGCCCAGGGGTGATGTGTAATTTCCCCAGGTTACTGGGTGGGGGCTCGAGCTGGTTCTGTGTTGTAATGTTGAAAAAGATCCCCTAGATATTGAACCTGGCCCTGGTAGCTGCTGGCTCCACCTGGCAGAAGTGGCAAAATCATTGTGTGATGAGCACAGCTTTCATAGTGATGGAGGTCAGACAAGAGCTGAGAGAGAGAGAATCACACTCTCTCTGGCTTGAACAAGACCTCATCAGGAATACTGCCTCCAGTTCTAAGCACTGGATATGACAAAGATATTTCATAAAATGGAAAGAATTCAGAGAAGAGCAACAGAAATGATTAGGGACTTGAGGGACTGAAATGATTGAGCCTTGTAAAAGGTTATTCATTTCAAGGTGGATCATTGCATGATCCCTGTAGGCATCCATTGGGCAACATTTGAGCATCTATGTCACGGGTCAGCAACCTTTCAGAAGTGGTGTGCTGAGTCTTCATTTTTCACTCTAATTTAAGGTTTAGTGAGCCAGTAATACCCTTTATGTTTTTAGAAGGTCTCTTTCTATAAGTCCATAATATATAACTGAACTATTGTTGTATGTAAAGTAAATATGTTTTTTAAAATGTTTAAGAATTTTCTTTTAAAATTAAATTAAAATGCCAAACCCTCCAGACCAGTGGCCGGGACCTGGGCAGTGTGAATGCCACTGAAAATTACATGTGCCCAGGGTTGCCTACCCCTAATCTATATGGTGGAAGGCATGCACAGAATGACTTCCAGCAGAGGTAAACCTACCATAGCTCATGCAGATTCAGTCAGGGGAACATTTGTTTGCTGCGTCCTTCATATTTCATGAGTCTTTGGTCCATCTGACTCGATCTCTATGTCAGCTGAATTTAGATCAAGAGGGAGGAGATCAGACAACAAATTCAATACCTGTGTCCCCTGCTTGTAAAAGTGCTGTCTCTGTGACTGTCACACACACCTCCCCCATCCCCACCCCCCGTAGCCTCTGCCCATCGTTGTTGCTGCTCCAGAGGGATGTCAAAAGTCAATTGGTTTAGAAGGCAGGCGGGTGAGCTGAAAGATCAGTTTGATAGTTAATCTACTTTCTGCTGATTTGTTGGGTTTTTTTTACAATATAAGTGTGTTTGTGAAGAGCTTTAGCTCTACCACCAGCTATCAAGATGGGACCATTTACAGATTCTGAGAGGCCAGAGAGATCAAGGACCCTTGAGCACAACAGTCTGACATGGATAAAGGACTCCTGCTATGCAGCCCTCCTCTGCTTTGCAATGAGAATCAATGCCCTAGATGGTGGGAGACATGGTGCAGAGAAATGAAAAGCAAGGGAGACAGAGGTGCAGTAGCTTGTCTTGAGTTTCCAGGTTATTTTTATCCTTCAGACTACATTCTACAGATGAAATGTTAAACAGCGGTTTCTGTTTTGCCAATGCCTAGTACTTCTCCACAGCCAGTGGCTTATTTTCACACTATTAATGGATAACCAAGCGATGTGGCCAGCGCACTCTTTCTCAGTAAAACAGGTGGCAATGTCCAAGGCTGTGTATGTGCTGTTATTGAGCACATAATATTGTTTAAATTTACCCACACTGTCACTGCACAACTAGCATCTAACCCAGGAGTGGGCAACCTTTCAGCAATGGTGTGCCGAGTCTTCATTTATTCACTCTAATTTAGGGTTCATGTGTCAGTCATACATTAAAATTTTTCAAAGGTCTTTTTCTATAAGTCTATAATATATAACTAAACTATTGTTTTATGTAAAGTAAATAAGGTTTTTAAAATGTTTAAGAAGCTTCATCTAAAATTAAATTAAAATGCAGAGCCCCCTCCGGACCAGTGGCCAGGACCCAGGCAGTGTGAGTGCCACTGAAAATCAGCTCGCGTGCCGCCTTCGGCACACATGCCATAGGTTGCCTACCCGTGATCTAACCCAATGCTCTCGCAACTTACTGGGGGCATAGGAGGATAAAAGGAACTGTAGAAAGACCAATTCTCTTCTAAATTCTAATACTCTTTTCAAATGCCAAATGATAAGGTAGTTTATTGCTACATCTATAAGAAAGTCTTCATGACTGTCATATCTGTGCTATTGAATTATCATTATCCATAAATAGTTGTCAGTGTCTCATCCTGACAATATCAATCAAGGTCTCTATCTCCAGCAACTAAATGTCTCTCATCTGCACCTCATTACAAGGTCTATAGTTATTTTCACTCCAAATTTACTTTTTCCACATTCAAACCTTGGTTTAATCCAGGGGTGGCCAATCTGTGGCTCTGGAGCTGCATGAGGCTCTTCAGAGGTTAATATGCGGTTCCTTGTAGAGGTGCTGACTCTGAGGCTGGAGCTACAGATGCTAACACCCAATGTGCTGCGGGGTGCTCACTACTCAACTCCCTGCTCTGCTCCAGGTCCTGCCACCACTCCATTCCTTCTCCCAAGGCCCCTGCCCCTTCTCCAGAGCCTGCCATGCCATCATTCCTCCCCACCCCCATTAGAAACTCCAGCACACTGAAAAACATCTGCTTGCGGCAGGCTGGAGGCATGGGGAGGGGTGGGAAGGCGTTAATTGGCGGGGCTTCCTGTGGGCGGGAGTCGCTGGGGCCTGCAGGGGGGTAGTGGATGGGGGCTGCTGACATATTATTGTGGCTCTTTGGCAATGTTCATTGGTAAATTCTGGCTCCTTTTCAGGCTCAGTTTGGCCACGCCAATTTACTCTTATAGTTTGATACTGTAAATCAGTGACATCAAAAATTACTGCATCTTGCCACTATGGCATTAAATATGTGAAAAATCCAAATAGGAGGAATCAGCAGCAACAATCACTGAAGTTCAGGAAGAACATTAGTCAAGGGATGCCTGGCTGCTGTTGGATTCATCAACCTATGTTTCCCTTATTGGCAGACTCTTCTGAGTAACTAAACATTGTGTTGTTTTCTGGAAGTTTGATCACCAGCAATCAGCCCTATTTTTACACTCTTCTGGAAGTAACAAAGGAAGTGAGGAAAAAGTTGATAGAGAAACCTGGAAGGTCAACGTCTTTCCTTATTTACACCTGTTAAACCTCACTGGATCAATGAAAATATACAAGTGCAACTGAGGATAGGTCTTGGCTCACAGAACCTAATGGAAAGAATGGACCGTTTTGCAGCATTATACTACATCCATGGACATATTAAACAGACAGAGAAAAGAAGTAATATCTCTTTGATGTTGGAATTGGGCGGTGAGTCCAGAAAGACTAGAGAGAGTCCAGAAGGTGGTGTCATGTGTCATCAGTACTGGTTTCCCCAAATATTGACTGTAGCTTTCAGGGCAGAAGACTTCGTATTTCAAAATAATCAGTTTCAGATTGATATTCTTATCAGCAAAGGAAATTTTGGCTTTTTGATCCATGTTAAGGGCTTGATGGGATGATAAAAGAGTGGATGATGCCGGATCACTGTCTACTATATTTAATAAAGATGTGGACAAGTTTGTTATTCCCTCAGCTGGCACCTGTAAACCAGTAAGTTTTTAGAAAGAAGTTTCAGTAAGAAGTTTTTAGAAACTCACGCCAATTCATTAACATGTGTAACACACCTCCCTGCATAGGGAAGGTACCGAGAAAGGCTGAGTATTAATTATTCATAATACAATTTATTATAACTACTATTGTGAGGAGGGTCGTTCACACGAGGTTTGCTGTGGTTGCTAGCAAAAGGAAATATTCAATCTGTTTGGGTCATTAGACTGCAGGTTTTCGTCAGCTTCCAACCAGGCTTATTGGAAACCTTTAACCTTTCAGAAAAAGTTACACAGCTGCATAATGAGTCAGCAACATGTAATCTGGGCAAAACAGACAAATACTAGGTAATATTAGTTCCCTCACTCTCTGTCATGTTGTGCAGAGAGCAGCAGAGCAAAGCAAAGTTCACCAGAGCAGGACGTGATGGGAATTATAGATCGGTGGCTGTTGAAGCTCACTATGCCTGTGTACACACACACACACACACACACACACACACACACACACACACACACACACACACACACACACACCTCTGCCTGTAAAGAGTTTTTGTCACTCTGAGATTACAGCCACACTGGAAAGTTCATGGTGCTTTGTAAATCAATATTAATAGTGAAAGTTCCAAATGGTGGTACTTCTGTAAGTGCCTGGCAGAACGTTATCCAATCAGTCTTCACCAGTGCTATCGGGTCACTCTAGGAATTATAACATTCATTGGAGAGACTGAGCCTTCCTGAGCTAACCTTATTTGACATAGAACAGTGGATGGAGCTGACATTGGAGGTACTGTCATTCTCCCCCAGGCTTGAAGGTGCAGTATACACAGAAATAACACATCAGACAGAGCCAAACCTTTTAGGAATTGTTTCCAAGAAGCAATAAATCTCTAACAGATTATTTCTGTCCTCAGATTTTCTCATAGGCAGACATGTGTACTACTTATCATTTGCATTTTCTGTTTGAAATACAAACTCCATGGTCTGGTGTCATTCCTAGGGATTGTCTGGAGTTGGATTCCAGCTTCTGTCAGAATCTCTGTCTTCTGCCAAGCTGTGACAGCAAAGGGGTCTGGTTTCTGTTTGCTGCCAAACCAAATCTCTATCACCTACACTCAGATAGTTTTAACGTGCTGGAATGGATGAGGGAATGAGAAAACAAACCAGCAGCAATCCAGAACAACTAATCAGAAGCTAAGAGAGAGGTTCCTAAAGCCATATCAGCTCCATCTCCACACCACTGCCTCTAGCTTCAGAACAGCAAACAGCATCATCCAGTTCCCTGGGCAATAGAGCTATAAACCAAAGCAGCTCATTCCTCTGACCCTTGAGGGAATTATACACCAAGTATTAGGCTACACTGACCTCCGCTTTGCTGCCTGAGTCAACTTGGTACAGCAGTGGGAAGTCTGTCTCATGGAACTACCAGCAAACAATAAAGCTGCCCCCCTCAAGCACAAACCACAAGGAAGGACAACACCAGCCTTCCGCAGAGTGGTGGCGATGGGAGAATCGCTGCTGGGATGTAAGGGAGCATAACTCATGACAGAAAGTGAGGGCTTGGCTACACTCGAAACTTCAAAGCGCTGCCGCGGGAGCGCTGCCACGGCAGCGCTTTGAAGTGTGAATGTGGTTTCAGTGCCAGCGCTGGGAGAGAGCTCTCCCAGCGCTGCACATACTCCACATCCTCATGGGGTTTAGCTTGCAGTGCTGGGAGCCGCGCTCCCAGCGCTGCAGCACTGTTAAAACTTGCGCTTTTCAGCACTGTATCTTGCAGCGCTCGGGGGGGGTGTTTTTTTCACACCCCTGAGCGAGAAAGTTGCAGCGCTGTAAAGCGCCAGTGTAGCCAAGGCCTGAGATTTGTACCTCCCTGCACCAAAGTAGCCCAGGAAATTAGGGCCTACAGATATTCTCTCATGCAGGTAGAAACACATCCTGAGGGCATCCTCCAGTGTCTCTCTTTCTGCCTCCCACCCTCCAAGTCCCTGGATCACAGTAACCATCTCCAGGAGCATGGAGCCCACCGAGAGGGGCTGGAGGGAAGGGGGGTTGTCACTGGAGAGGGATACAGCACCTTCCCTCTTGATATGGATCCAAGCTTGCTGATTTCATTGCACTCCGAGCCCAGCCCAGTCCATTCCAGAGAGTGAGCGATTGAATCAGGACCGGGTTCAGCAAGTCACAGTGGGGAAGCTAGAAGCTGTTTTTTTTGTTTAACCTCAAGGGCAAATTCAAATTCACATGAGGATTAGGGGACTGGAAGAGTCTAACAAGACTGCAAAACTCTTTTCCCATCAGTGCCAAAAACAAAAAGAAGCAGAGCAAACAAACAATTCATGTCAGTCAGCAGACTTCAAGCACCCACAGTATTCTAGGCTAGTGTTAGAAAAGGCCTAGTTTTTTCCCTGTGGCTTGATATCCTAATTCAAAGGGATTGTAAATGTGATTCAGTGTAAACACCCCCAAGGCACAATGTGCCAGCTACCGGATAGCCCATAAGGAATTTTCCAGGTTCTAGAGTTGATTTTAGGGTGAAAATCTTACCGTGGATTTTCATTTTTAACTGACTTACTTGGGAGTAAGGAACTTCCTTTCTCTGTGCTTCAATTTTCCTGTAAATTAGAGGAAATATTAAAATCCTACCACAGATAGGGAGAGACTTAACTTCCTTATGTTTGTGAAAACAGCTTTGAGAATCTTAGCTGAAATTTGCTGTAGTAGGGCAAAGTGTCATTATTATTTAACTATGCTGGAGATTTACACAGGGATAGAGGAAGTGCTGTACTGGATCAGACCTGTTGTCTATCTTGTCCTGTATCTTGTCTCCAACAGAAATCTGTACAAGCTGTCGCAGAGGAAAATGTAAGAAACCTTGTGGTTATGAGATAATCTACGCCCAACAAAAATATATAAAGACATTTGAGTGAGCAAAAGGGGCCTGCCATGCACCACTCAACTGGAGTGCATCAGAGCAATGAGCACCTCTCCTTACACTTCATGAATGCTTCAGCTGTCTCTTGGCTAGGAATTGTGGTTGAATTTAGGTGAACCTTTCCTTAAAGATATGCTGGGCAACACCTTGTAGCTCAGTTTAGTTGGTTGAGTTGTAGCATGAACTCCTGTCCTTCCTCAGGGCTGCTAGTTGTGTCACAGTGTCTCCTTGAGTGTGAACTGGTCACGCTGAAAAATGTACTAACAATCACTTGAGTATTAGCCTCATTCATCAAAAGTCACTCACTAGCCAATCAGCCATCAGCATTCCCCAACATTCTGAAGCACCCATATTTTCCTAAGTACATCATCTCACCTTTTCCTGTAGATGTGATATATCTTGATTTTAGTAAGATTTTTTACACAGTCCCACATGACAGTCTCATACACGAACTAGGGAAATATGGTCTAGATGAAATTGCTGTCAGGTGGGCGCAAATCTGGTTGAAAGATCATACACAAAAAAAGAGTTAGCAATGGTTTGCTGTGAAACCAGGGGGATGTATCTAGTGGGGCCCTACAAGGGTCTGTTCTGGGTCTGGTACTATTCAATATTTTCATTAATGACTAGGATAATGAAGTGGAGCGTCTGCTTATAAAATTTACTGCTAACACCAAATTGAGAAGGGTTGCAAGGAAATGATTAGAACTGAAAACAACCTTGACAAAATGGAGAATTGGCCTGAAATCAACAAGATTAAATTCAGTAAAGACAAGTGCAAAGTACTACACTTGGGAAGGAAAAATCAAATACACAACTACAAAGTGAGGAATAACTGGCTTGGCAGCAGTAATGTGAAAAGAATCTGATGTTAGAGTAGATCACAGATTGAATATGAGTCAATGTGATGCAGTTTTGAAGAAGGCCAATATTATTCTGGGAGTATTAACAGGAGCGACATTTGTAAGACAAGGGAGGCAATGTGTCCTTAAGAACGCCTCAGGGCCAAATGGTCAAGGGTTCACTGTTCTGTAACAGTGGCTTCTATCAGGCCTAACAAATGCACTCCACCTAACACTGGTTTCAGTATTTACCCAACAAGGGTGTGAGAGATGTATAATGGAACTACATCATACCGAGCCTCCGGGTCTTTGCATGATGTACGTAGAGGTGATATTTAAGAAGATCTATGTATATATTGAAAACATGTCAGGCAGGGCTGGCAAGCAGGCTTTGCCAGACAAAGGGATGTGGATTCACCTATCCACCTAAGTCTCCGATGTAAATTAGGCATTGTAAAGCTAACACGCAGCAGGCCCCAACTGCATGTAAAGTCAACAGCGAAAACATGTTGATGGGAGATGTGAACTCAATGGGGGAGAGCACGCTGGAGTCTGAACCCCATCATGACTCTGGAACAAAGATAATGAACTTTGCGGTGTAAGAAGAAGGCACAAAGACCTCCTACTCAGTGCTTGACTAGTCGAAAAGCTAGTGCTGTACAGGAGCTGACACCCAGCTACCACAACCTAGTGGATCTCACCAAGAGGATTTTTTTCCTGACATTTAGCCTAAACTTTTCTTTAGTTAATTATTTTAATTTAATTAGTTAATACATTTCCTTTAGTTAAGATCTTCTATTATTCCAAATTACATCCCTTAGAGTATCCTAAACAACTGCCTTATCTCTTTGGGGTTTACATTCTTCACATATTTGCATAGAGTTGTCCCCTTACTGTCATTTGGTTAATATATATCTTTTAAACTTTTCTCATAATTCAGTACCTCCAATTCTTTAACCCATTTGTTTCTCTTTTCCAAATTCCTTCTAATTTGTCATTCTAGGGCCAGGCACAGGCCCAGTAAATGCCATACTGACTCTAAAGGCATTAGAATAACAAATGCTGAGCTCTTTGGTGTGACATGGAGTTATTATTCTCCTGTCTTCCTATTCTGTTTGTTATTTTAGTGTTGTTTTCCCAGAGCAGAATTTGTCGCACTGACATAGCGTGAGACTTCTTAATCTCTCTTTTGAATAAACAAATCTGCATGGATTTTATTTGGATACTGAAACATTTAGAGAAGACGTAGTTTCCCAGTCACCTTCCTGCAGCTTTCCTGAGCTGTGTAACCAGACAGCTAGATGTTATGGAACAGAATAGCATTAGAAGCACCAAGTACAACTCCCGCAAAGGTGTCAGGGGGTTCTTTGCTGATGCAGGAAGTGCTGTTTTTCATGAGGTGTTAAAACTCAGATCCTGGTAGGTAGCCTGTGCTCTTTATAAGGTCATATGGCGTTGTTGGCAACCAGGGGTCAGCACTGCTGTGCAGGCTGAATTCTAACTTAGGTAACTGCATTCTCCCTCCTTGAATTCACCCTGGGGATTCAACTAGATGTGTACTGGGACAGAATCATAGAATGTTAGGGTTGGAAGGGACCTCAGGTCATCTAGTCCAACTCCCTGCTTGAAGCAGGACCAATCCCCACACAGATTTTTACCCCAGTTCCCTAAATGGCTCCCTCAAAGATTGAGCTCACAACCCTGGGTTGAGCAGGCCAATGTTCAAACCACTGAACTAGACAGAAGAAACCTATTTTAAACTGCTGTAAAGTGTTGCTGGCTGTTCACTGTTAATATGCTCCTGTGACCCATGCCAGAAGCAGCTGCAGCTCACTGATAAATGAAGGGATCCCACTATGCTGTTTTGTCAGTGTGTAAAGTCTGTTACATTTGCAAGGGGTCTTGTGATTTGGGGGCGGGGGGGTGTTTCAAGGCACTATATGCCCTGCTTAGCATTACATCTGTTTCCCAGGTACGATGGGGTTGTCCTCTGTTTGTCTCCACTTTACTCCTAATTCCAGAAAGCCCCACATGATGAGAACTTTCTTTCTGGCTGAGGAATGATGGATTCTGCTTCCTCTAGATCTTTGGGAGGGGGTGCTGCTCCCTACTCCCCCAGAGCCAATTCACACTCTTTGTTCTCCACAATGTCGCCAGCCCAACCTAGTCTGGGGTTAGACAACTCAGTCTCATATTAGAAATCTAAATACCTGCATCTCTGCATAGAGGGAGGGCACAGTGGAGCAGACATTGCTACAACACCTGCTTTGTGGTAGCAGCTAGCTGGAGCTCCATGCTCTAGAAGAGGAGTTTTCTGTGTTCCTGAAGCTCTCCTGTGTAAGGCCCATTATTTCAAGTTTTGCACAGGGTCCAGAATTTGGTCGTAAATCATTTACCCTGGGTCACCCAGTGAGTCAGTGGCAGAGGTGGGATTAGAACTCAGGACTCAGTCTCAGGAGATCCCATCTCCTAGATACATGCTAGTCATTAGAACAACACTCTGCCTGACTCTGAGGCCTCATCCTCCTAAATGACATATACAAAACAAGCACAATTACAAAAGAGATTCTTTGTGAAAGCAAATATTTTGGATGTTGCAGCACCTGCCTGTGCTCACTTGTTGTTATGAGCTCCTTTACTACACACAATATCTGCCCAGTTTTATTATGATGAGGCTCATTACCTCTGTTTTGTGCAAAGCTGCTTGCTCCTGGCTTTCCTCCTCAGTTCCATTCTATACAATCTCTTTCCTTTGATCCCAGAATCCTCCCATTCTAATCTTTGGTACCATTTAAAGACAACATGTGTCTTTGTCCCATTTTCCCAGGACGCAGATAGATAAACCCCCAACCAGAACAGATTAAAAGACTGATAGGCTGTTGTGTCCAAGGCAGCTGGGTCCCTTGCCATATTGTCTGCAAATTCCAAAAAGCCTGCAGCTCTGAACAGCAAGACTTTTTGGTCAACTGAAGACCAAAGAAAGAGCTAAGACACAGAGTCAAGGGAAAAGAATCTTAAGACAAATTTAATCTTCTTACCACCAAGCTATGTTCAATTGTATTGACACTTACAAGTCTTCAGTATTTTATCTGAGTTCCCATTGCCCTTATCTCCAAAGGGGATGGCGCCCATTGTTTTTTTTCAGAATGGCTCACTTGTTTTTCTTCATTCAAATCTCTCCTTAAAACATTCCTTTGATCCCTGCCACGGTTAAAGCAGCTAAATAAGAAGAGTTGCTTCATTCAAATCATGCCAAAAGCATGGGTTTCGATCAGAAGCAAAGTGCCCCAAGGACAGATAATGTGCCACTTACTATACTTGGCCATTTTTATTCATTTACCTCAACCCTGAACTGCACCGGGTGCAAGACAGTGGAAGAATGAGGGTGTTAAGGCATTTAGCAAGGATGCAGGCAAATAAAATCCTTGTGATTTCGCTTGTACTCTCTTCTGGTAATTGAGGTTTTATAAAACGACCCCTCAGCTCATGTGCCCTTTGAGAAATGAGTGTTTCGGCTAGAATCTCAGAAAAGTCCTGCTTCTGAATGATCTCGCTCAGGGGTGCTTTTTTCAGATACCAGTTGTTGAGGCCTTCTGAGGAACTCTCTCCGTTTTATGGTGGCATGTTTACCAGGGGCTGAGCTAAGGAGGATGTCGGATGCTGACTGGCTTTTATCTGCATTGGTTCCTTCCCAGAGGGCTAGACCATGCCAGTTAGGCACAGTCCTGCATTAAAGGCCGTGCAGGAGCCCTGGGTGGCATGCAGAGAGAAAGGTTGCCTCCCTCAGCTCCCCAAAGACAAGACGGAGCATACCTGTTGGCACACTCCAGACGTGCCAGTCCCACACTGCAGGCTGGGGCATACACAAGCCAAGCCAAGACCTGAGGAGCAGCAGCATAGCTGGTGGGATTCAGCGGAAGCAGCAGGCCAGCTCGGAAGCGCAGGAGGCAATGTGGGGGGGAGAGAGGGTCTGGTCTGGGGGCGTGGCCAGAGGGGGAAGCCAAGGGAGCGTGGCCAGAGGAGGAGCAAAGGGGAGTGCCTTTTTTATGTTTTTTGCTCCCCCTACCCTGAAAACCTGGTTACACCACTGCTGAGGAGGCCATGGTCCCATCGCAGCACAATGCACGGCAATGTATATAATGTTTTGAATGCTTAACCTGTTCCTTTTAATTATTTAGTTAAATTACAAAATCTCGTCCGACTGCACTTTTTGTTATTTACATGAGAGATTCATCCCAGAAATAAATAATAAAAACTAGCCGGAGTGCAATTCCCATGTAAGGCTGGGTCAGGAAGAGAGAGGGTATTTCAGAGTCAACTAGGAGCTTAGTGCCTCCTCAGCTATCAGAGGGCTGAAAACAAGAAGACAAAGCCAACCTGGAGTTGTCATTTTAATGAGTGTTTGTCCCAGATCTAGAGCCAGGATAAGATCACATCAGGTTCTGGCTATGAGACTGCCAAGTTAGGATGAACACACAGATAACAAGGGCTTAATTGTGGAACCCTTACTGCTGCTTGTGAACACTTCCTTGCTGCAGACCTTCCTTTGGGCAGAGTTTGGACACTCCTTTGCTGTACTGGGCTACAGTCCTTTCCCTTAATTGGTGGTTACATTACATGATGCAATGGGATATTTGACAGAAAGAGAGAACTTCTATTTTAAGTACTTATATAGTGGCCTCATCACCATGATATCTGAGCTCCTCACCATCTTTAATATATTTATCCTCACCATGGCTGTATGAGGTAGGACAGTGCTGTTATTCCCATTTTCCAGATGGGGCACTCAGAGACTAAATGACTTGCCCAGAATTGCAAAGGATGTCTGGGGCAGAGCAGGAATTGACCCTTCGACTCACTGCCTAAGGTAGGATTCCAACCACTGGAATATCATCTCTTGAGGTTAGGGAAGATAATGGGAGAACTCTCTTTTTCAGGAACTATTGGCAGATAGGCTTCCCCTTTTGAAAGGTCTTCAAGGATACCACCTCTGTAATGGTCTTTGGAGACAGACCTCCTTGCACCAGCCTAGAGAACTTGGTGGAGGTATTTCACACATCTGTTATTTTCAAAGGGACCCTGCTCTTTCAACTCTTCAGGACATACTTGGTTCACTTTTAAGGAGCAGCCCTCTCTTCCTGGAATCTTTGGTGAGATGTCCGTCCCCTCCCACCCCCCAGCACTTTCTTTCATTGAGGAATTTCAACCACTCTTACCCAGCATCCCGGGGACATACAGATAGATGTAAAGCTCTTCTGGCAGGGTTGAGGGATCCAAAAATATGTTAATTTCTGGGCACGTATTCTCCTCACTTACTAAAAAAGGCAAATCAGAGTTTACTTGGGGAAGGGAATGCAGACTGTGTGTAGCTACTGTATGAGCAACAGCAATGAAGATAAAATTCATAGAAATATTTCTGCTTGCTTAAAATGCTTAGAAGTTGTAACCATTAAAGATCAGCCCGAGTCATTGGAAATGCTATGCTTGTCAGTTGTATCTCACAGTGGGCTATTCGGGACTCAGCTGTGCAAACCCTGCTCATAGTACTTAGAGTACCCCGAGTGACTTCAATGGCAGTCTTTCCAGGAGCTTAATAGCCACAGCTAATTTGTACAAGATCAATGGAGCTGGTCAGAACATTTTGAAATCTCAATAAAAAAGAGAAAAAAGTTTTGCCAAAACTTTTCACTGCAATATTCCTCCCCCCACCTCTTTATAATCAGTGTTCAATATGGAGGTTCTCCCACAGTGATTGCAATGCTTCATCTTGACATTAGCAGCTGCCTCTTTGCAGAACTCAGGTTGAACTATTTGCTACAAATGACATTTGTTATGAATGTAGATCCCTTTGTGGTTATCAAATCATTTGTGGACCACAGTGGTTATTTGGAGGAATCACTAAGTTTGGACAAATAATTTTCAGCCTATGAGTTGCTGGCAAACTGCTTGCATCAACGGTTTGCTATTCACTAGCCACTATCTGCGTCATGTGATTGGTCACCTAAGTCACTTGAAATTGTTTCTGTTCCCTAATTGGAGGACTGAAAATCTGCAAGCAGAAGAATAACAAACAGTGATTAATAAATCTTTATCCTCTGGTAATTTTTTAAAAGCTAATAATAATTTGTGCTAAAATTCATTAAACTTTCAAGATCAATGCACATTTTCATGCAGCTGCAATCCAAATATATACATGAATATCATGAGTTTATAAATCCTAGCACTCGGAATTGGTTTTATTTGGAAATATATTCATAAATCAGATTTTACTTTTTTACTATTCAACTAGTTCTAGCCCACTGATCTCTCTCCCAGCAAATCTCACTACATACATCTAAACCCCTTTTTAACTACTTATTAGTCAGGACGCTATAAACTGTCTTCTATATTCAGTGCCACTGAATATTCACAAAAACAGTTTAGAATAAATTTTCAAAGGTACACAAGTGACTTAGGGACCTATGCTCCAGGTTTTTGGCATTGATTCATAGAACACTGCAAATCTGAAGGGCCTAAAGATCAGTTTTTTAAACTTATGTAGGCACCTAACTCCCATCTCAATCAATGGAAGTTAGGGGCCTAAATATCTGTAAAAAACTGGCCCTAGAAGGTTTAAACGACTGTCTTATTTTCAAAAGTGACTTGGACACTTACGAGCCTAAGTCTCATTGGAAGTCAATGGAACTTAGGATCCTAAGTCACGTTTGAAAATGGGACTTAGCCATCTAAATTACATAGGCCATGTATAGTCAATTATTTTTTGTCGAAGTCCAGACTTCTTGGTCAAGGTATAGTCAAGATCCAGACTCCAGGGAAAATAAATAAATAAATAAATAAATAAAAATAATAAAATAGGTACATAAAAAGATTTTGGGGTCTGTTCAAAAGCAGTTGGCAGTCTGGATTTGGCCCAAGGCGACTTAGGCCTTGTAACACAGAGTGGAGCAAGGCCTAAACACCTTTAAAAATCTGCACCTAAGTCCAATTTTCAAATGAGACTTAGGATCGCAAGTGCCTACATCAATTATGAAAATGCGACCGAGGCTCCTAAGTCATTTAAACACTTTTGAAAATTCACCCTTTAGTCTTTGTTCTTCCTCACAACCCTTCACATAGTCTCTGGTCCTGCACGTGCTCCAAGTTTGAATCACACTTTGCAAAAATACTTTCAACTGAGCAGGACAATGCAGGTTCTTCCATATTAATCATCAGGCCTGGCTCCCAGCCACCATTAATGAAGCAGGAAAGCAGCACTGAGGGCAGCACAGAGCTTTGAAGTCCAGAATCCCAATTCTGGCACACGCACAAGGGGCAGCTTTCTCTTTTTGTTTTTTGCCAATGGCCTGTATCTGTTTGCTTACATCATTAGTCATTTCCTCAGTGTTTTCTTGCGAAATGCTTTCATGCCTCTTCCCTCTGCAGGTTGGAACAGTGAGCCTCACACCCTTCACACCTGAGCTCAGAAATTTCCAGTGCATGTAACAGATTTCCACTGCAATCCCTTGCTAGGACGTGCTCAGTTGTATGGCCCGATACAGCTCATCATTGGTTTGCTGCAGTTCTTTGTTACTTAATTTATTGGTTCTGAAGGGGATTTCAGTATGAGGCTTCTCTAGCCTTCCCACTTCTCATAGTCCATTCCACCCCAATGAATGCTGCTATTGCCACTTTCTTTCCAGTCACTCTCTGTGCTTCACATCCCTTCTCTGGCTCCCTCTCCTTTTCCATGTCACATTCAAGTTCTACATCCTCTTCTTCAAGGCTCTAGCATGATTCCATCCCAGCCTCCATCTTTATTCTGATCTCCTCCAGCTGCCCCCTCACTCCTTGAATTCCTTCTAGTCGTCTTTTCTATGGGCTTGCTTTTTTGTCTCCTTCTCCCACTCTCAGCCTCATGTCTTCTTTCAACCTGCCTGGGACAGCCTCGTGACATCAGTGTGCAAATATCTCCCTATCATCTTCCAAACCCCTCCTTTAATACACCTCGTCTGGTATTTACCACCATAATGTTATTGCCTCCATAACTGATCCTGCCCTTCAGCTGTGATGCCATGTGTGTTGTATCACTCTGAGTTAGACTGCACACTCCTTGAGACCTGTACAGTATCTGTTTTATTAATCTGTTGAAAAAGTGCCATTCACATTTACTGCGGTTTATAAATGGTTAATAATAATAGTGAGCAGCATGTTGTGGCTTTAAGATGATTTAAGCTCCTTGTGTATGGCTGAGGTGCTCAGAGCCAGTGGGAGTTAGCTGTGGGGTCTCCGGGAGCTGGGAAGTGAGAAATACTTCAATTTGAGTTGGGAGAGTTTCTGTGAGTTCTCAGCTTTCTCATTCAAACTGATTGTGCATCTCATTCTGAAGCAAAATGGGATCATTAATGTGCTACCCACTCTTATGCCAGGACCCAGAATGCTCTTCTGTGCATCTCCCATTTATTTCAGATCCAGGCTGCTGTAAAAGCCCTGGGAACATTAGACTCAAGGGAGAAGGCTTGATGTGAATCTGAAGTTCTTAGCAAACACATTATCAGATCACATCCCTTCTTTCTCTGTGCAGAATGGTTTTTGTGTGTTTCCAGATGACTTAATAAGCAATCCCCTTTTGATAACCCCTTTTTCAGTGTGCCCATTAAATAATTGTGCCACTATCTGTTGGCACTTGCAAAAGGCACAGCATGTGGCCTGACCATATGCTTGCCTTTGAACACTCCCCAAAGGTTTCCAGAGGCTGCTGCTGCTGCTTTTCCTTTTTAAAGACTCCTGCCCTCTTTTCTCCCTGGACAGGGCTTATAAATAGCCTTGAATGTCTGGCTGTTAGTGACGTTGGTCTCATAGGGGAGATGTATACAGTTACTGTGTTGGACTCAACTTCTGAAATTAGTCCAGCCATGAGAAGATAAAAAAGAACAACCAAGGTTATGTTACTGAAAAGACTTGTTAATGGTTTTTTCTCAGCGAAATGGGGTGAATGGTGTTTTATGACTTTGCTGATGATGTTTAGTGCTCATAGAAATGAGGGACTTAGCAGTGACAAGTACATGTCAGTCCCAGCCTATCACACCCCTGCTGTTTCCATGCTGGGGCTCCACACAATTTTGTCAATGCTCCTCAATCCTGACATAAAACAACCCCTGTGTTTCTAGTTCTGGGTACCCACACAGTCCTGTCAGTGTGCTTCCACCCAAACCTACCATGCCGCCGGCTCTTCTCAGTCTGTACTCCTAAACTGATCAGCAAATGCACCTCAGTCCAGGCTTAAAATCCCCTCTATTTTTTTTCCAGGGCTACAGGGCTAGTTGGAAAATCTCCATCAAAACAAAATTTCAATGAAAAACAGAAAAGAAAAGGAGAGATTTCCTCCTCCCAGAAATTCTCCAACTAGCGGCGTATGCAGCTGTCAATACATCTCATTCCTTATGAATAGAAACTTGCCAGCTTCCCAGTTTCATCTCAAGATCACTGCTCCACTTAACATACAGCACTTAGATATGTTAATAGTGGAAACAAGTAAAAGTTTCTTATACAAAGAGTAGAGATTTAAATGATAGCAAGTAGAAATACTGGAAACAAATGGTTACATATAAAATAAAATCATAACACAATTTCTAGAGCCTAGACTTACCTAACAAGTTACTGTTGCATCTTGCTCACCAGTATTTTTTAGGCAGGTAGGCTGTGATCCCTCTTTCATGAAACAGGCCACGTTCTCAGCTTATCTTCCTAGTGAAGGATACTGTGTGTCTCCTTGCATTCTCCTGATATACCAGACTAATTCTTTGATCTTAGTCATAAACTGGACACCCTGTTGCTTTGCGTTCCTGTAGATTTTGTGAGCTCTTCTTGACTTTGCAGTCTTGATTAGTTGGTGGCTCCACATGAAAATAGACCTTCATTGTAAGACACACAATACACAATGACCACCAGGGAGATAAGCTCCTACTGACCAGAGCCAGTTTATCACCTTCTGGTGAGCTAACTTAACTTACATACCTCAGGAACATCCTTTTCAGTCTAGATACATAACTTTTTAAATAGTACCTTTACATAAGTTTGCAATGATTATGATGACCTGCAGGCTACAGGCTCTTGGTGCCTTACATGCCACCCTTTGGCTAACTGTTATGTGAAATCAGACCCATGGGGACACCAGGCACTCCTTGTGCCCTCTTCCAGTTAGCACCAATGGGTCCTTGGGTCACAAGGTGTCAGCTGGAACAATGAATTAGCTCCCATCAGAGAATTTTGAGAATTACGATCAGAATTCTTGGAAATTGACCACTAGTTCCAGAAATTTTCTTCAGAGTTAAGACCCCAGCAGTTCCCATATGCCTTCTTCTGTGATGCTGCAAGAACACAGTGGGATCACAGCCCTGCTGTGAGGAGTGGACAGAACGATTTACTGCAAACCTGAGCCACTGGATGCAGTTCAGTGGGTTTCTGATTGATGTGTTTGTTCCCCAATGAGTCCATTACTAAAAACAGCATGAAATGAATAACCCCTCACATTTACATACACAAATCATTGATGCTTGTACATGAAGAAAAGGAGAAATGAGGACTGCACCTGTTGCTGTTGTGGAATTGTCTGCAAACAGTGAGACAGTCATTTGGACAGCAGCTAAGAGCTTATTGTCACTGCAGAGTTAGCCTGAGCTATAACTCAACTGTTGCCCCTAATTTGAGCCCCGTCCACACACAAAGAACTTGTAGTTGAAGTGTGGTGGTGCTTGTAACTGGAGATGGCTGGCCTGCCATGGGGCATAGGCTACAGCATGAGTTAGGACAGCTCGTCAGCTGCTAGCACAGTTGTCACTCTGTGAAGTAATCCAATTACTCTGTGCAGTGCAAGTGTTGTTTCACTCGCGAGGCGTTAATCATTGTGGAGATAATTCAAGTTAACTCTGCAGTGAAAAATTACCCTTGGTCCATGAACTGGTTTCTGACTGGCCAAAGTCGTGGTTTACCTGTCACTGAAAGGTCCAGGGAGCTGTTAATGGATTATGTGGCCTTGCACAACTCAAGCGCAACCCAGCTTGATAGAAACCAAAAGTTATTGCAGTATGATGGTTCAGTGACCAATCTGAAAACACTTGCTAGTCTCACACCAGATCCTGGCATATAAATGTCCACCTCACAAAACCACCAGTCCAACCACCTCCTCCATCACCCCCACCCCATTGGCAGTCTGATCAGAGGGGAACAAAGAGGACCCGAGGAACTATAGACCAATCAGCCTAACTTCTGTACCTGAAAGATACCTGAATAAATTATTGAACAATCAGTTAATAAGCATCTAGGATAATAAGTAATGGGCAACATGGATTTGTCAACAAAAACCATGCCAAACCAACCTAATTTCCTTCTTTGACAGGGGTTACTGGGCGAATACTGGATACTGATTACTTCTTCTTAGCATATGCACAACATGCCTCAGGTAGCACGTGACCAGAATTCATCACTGAATTTGATTAGAGAGGAAGCAGTAAACATAATACATCTTGATTTTAGTAAGGCCTTTGACACAGTTCACATGATATTCTCATAAGCAAACTAGGGTAATGTGGTCAAAATGAAATTACTATAATGTGGATGTGGCACTAAGCACCTCTGTATTCACGCCCTACATATTACTGTAATAATCTTTGTGCAAAATATACCTTGTGAGGTATCATTTGAAAACGAATAATGCACTGATCATTAATATTCTCATGTGGTGTATGTACTGTGACAGGGTCAGGCCAGATAGCTACAAGAGAGTAGCCAAAGGTAGATACAATAGCTCCAAGTTAAGCAGGTCCCTTTTCCCTGTGTAAGATAACAGGGACTATTCCAGAACACTCAGGAACTTTCTAGAACTAATTAAGGCAGGCAGGCTAATTAGGACACCTGTAGTCAATTGGGAAGTCACTAGAATTAATTAAAGCTAATCAGAACATCTGATATAAAAAGGCTCTCACTCCAGTTAGTGGTGTGTGCGTAAGGAGCTGGGAGTGAGAGGACAAGCTGCTGGAGGACTGAGGAGTACAAGCATTAATAGACATCAGGAGGAAGGTCCTGTGGTGAAGACAAAGAAGGAGTTGGGAAGAGGCCATGGGGAAGTAGCCCAGGGAATTGTAGCTGTCATGTAGCTGTTCCAGAAGGCACTCTAGACAGCTGCAGTCCACAGAGCCCTGGGCTGGAACCCAGAGTAGAGGGCGGGCCCAGGTTCCCCCCAAAACCTCCCAACTCCTGATCCAACACAGGAAGATCTCTGAGGCTAGCAAAATCCACCAATAAGCACAGGACCCACCAAGGTTGAGGAGGAACTTTATTACTGTACATAATGGATATTTAGAGTTATGGATATATGAGAAATATGACTAAGGTGTGAGTAAACCAGGTATGCCAGCGGGATTTGGTAAACAGATCTGCACTAGACAAAGGAATGTACTTTCCCCACATGGGAGTTACTTCCAAAGTACTTAGACAATGAGAATATATTTACATACTGCATAAAGAGTCCCATCAAACTAATCAAGGGTGGAGGCCAACCTCACACTAACTAGATGTGAAAGAAGACAGCATGGCATCTGCACCAAGCAGAAGATAGAAGCGTGGTCACTTTGGTGACTTTCCAAAGAATACATTGCAAAGGTTTACTGGTCTATAAAAAAAGGCGAGGAAAGAAGTCTGAAACTCAAGTGACAAGCAGTTGAATCAACTGATTGTATACAATATTATTGTATTATAAAAGTGTAGAGAATGAGGTCTTTTCTGAAAGCCTATGACATGCTGGTGATTAAGATCATTGTGAATTGTATGTATTAACACTGTATAAGGACTTATGATTATTCATTGATATTAGACCGTACAGTCTGCCCAGGAAGAAAGGAATGTCACCGTTAACTACCTGTCTCTTAGGTACATTAATCATGGTGGAATCAAAAACAATGGAAGACCCTTGACACAGAAATCATACATGGGTATGGGAAACCCGCAGGAATGGAAGAAGAGCATTAGGTCATTGTGCTTCTTGAAATAAGTTAATTGAACTTCAGAAGATATAAACAAGGACAGACATCCATGACTTGACAGAGACAAGTGAACAGAGCCCTTGGGAGCTGAGAAAGATGGGTATCTCAACCAAGCAGAGGTTAAAGTCTCTGAAACTGAATATAGCCGGGGAACCTGCTTAAACAAAGATCTTTCACCTAGGAAGACAAAGGAAACCAGCCCCTTGTATTTTTGTGGAAGATCCTGCCTGAGGGAAAGTCCCATGGCTGGGAAGAAGAATGACTGGTGAGAGAAACCACCTTGAAAAAGCCTGTATCTTGCTGGAATAAGTTTTAGATTTTAGAAGTGCATTTGTTCATTTGTTTGTTTTACTTGTAACTCTTTCTATCTTCATTCCTTATACTTCACCTAATGCTACATATATTATTTCGTTAATGAATGTATTTCATTTTAACCACAAACCAACTCAGTTCTGTGTCTAAAGGAAGGGTATATTTACCCCCAGATAATTTAAAAAACTATGATGTGGTTGTGTCTCTTTACAGGAGCAATGAACCTTATGATTTCTCTGAGCTGTCCAGGAGAGGGCCGGACACACCAGAGCACATGGTTTTAGGGAAATTCAGGACTGGGAGTAAATTGGGGGTCATTTTACTGGTCGTAATGAAGGTGGATGGAAGCCAGAGTGTGACTGGTGTGTTGTTGGTAGGCTGCTGGTGTCAGAGTCTGTTGGACCTGGGCTGCAGCTATACACAGACACTCAGGGTGTGACCTGCATGCTGGGAGGATGGTTCTGATTGGCCCAGGTTGGAAGTTACAGCAGCAAAGCATTGTGAGGCACCTTGGGTTACAGGGTAGGCAATGACACAACTGCTCATTGGTCTGGACTGCACTCTGCTCCAAATTCCATCACATCAGGTGCACAACTGGTTGAAAGTCTGTACTCAAAGAGTAGTTATCAATGGTTCACTATAAAACTGGGAGAGTGTATCTAGTGAGCTCTCACAGGAGTCCATCCTTTTTTTTTTTCCCCTTTAATCCGATAGTATTCAGCAGTTTCATTGATGACTAGGATAATGAAGTGAAGAGTACGCTTATGAAATTTGCAGATGACACCAAGCTGGGAAATGTTGCTAGCACTTTGGAGAACAGCATTAGAATTCAAAACAACGTTGACAAATTGGAGAATTGGTCTGAAATCTCAAGTTGACATTCAATAAAGACAAGTGCAAAGTACTTCATGAAAGAAGGGAAAATCAAATGCACAGCTACACAGTGGAGAATAACTGCTAGGCAGTAGTACCAAAAAAGGACCTAGGCATTATACTGAATCACAAACTGAATATGAATCAACAATGTGGTGCAGTTGCAAAAAAGGCTAATATCAATCTAGGGTGTATTAACAGCAGTGTCATGTGTAAGATACAGAAGGTAGTTGCTCCATTCTATTTGTCACTAGTGAGGCCTCTGCTGGAGTCCTTTGTCCAGTTCTGGACGCCACACTTTAAGAAAGATGTGGGCCAATTGAAGAAAGTCCACAGGACAGCAACAAACTGATAAAAAGTTTAGAGAACCTGACCTATGAGAAAAGGGTAAAAAACTGGACATGTTCAGTCCTGAGAAAAAATGACTGAGGAGAACCTAATAACAGCCTTTAAATATGTTAAGGGCTATTATAAAGAGGATGCTGATCAACTGTTCTCTGCCTCCACTGAAAGTAAGATGAGAAGTAATGGGCTTAATCTGCAGCAAGGGAGATTTTGGTTAGATATTAGGAAAACCTTTCTAACGATAAGGATAGTCAAGCATGGGAATAGGCTGCCAAGAGAGGTTGTTGAAATCCCCATCACTGGAGGTTTTTAAGAACAGGTTAGACAACCACCTGTCAGGGATGGTTCGGGGGTACTCAGTCCTGCCTGTGCACAAGGGTTGAGGTGTCTTCCAGCCCTACAGCTCTATGATTCTAGGATGATTAAATAGGTCATGAACTCCTCTTTCCAGGTGTGCTTCTTCCAAGGCAGGGCTAGGGCATTGCCACAGCCCATGATGTAACTGTTCTGTGACTTAAAAGAAAGGATCAGTCCTTGCAGTTATCAATTTGGACCCTTTCATGAACACCAGATTCTTTATAAATGATAAAGAAAAAAAAAGGTTAAACAATTGGAATTATGTGACAGTGTTTAAACTGAAAAGTTATTTTTCTGATTTTAAAACCAGTAATAAAGCCAGATGGAAACTTCTTTGCAACCTCTGACACTGGGCTGCTATGTTGTTTGCATCATCTGTCATTCTCACCAGGCTACACCCCAAGTCTTAATCTTAGATCCAGAGTGTGCTGGGAATAGCCTGGTTTTAGGTGCTGCGTTCTAGTGCTTGAGGATGCACACAACCCTGCTGTCATATTTGCCTTCACAGATACTGAAGTAATTTATTTGCACATGCACATGCCTTCCTGATTGATGCAATTCCCCAAATACAGTGATGGCACTCTAGGCTTTTTTCAAAACCATTTGTTTCTAGCTAGTGGTTCCATGTATGAATGGAGACAAGAACAATAATAGTAGCACATCTCCTCCACTGTCTGACT
Organism: Gopherus evgoodei; assembly: GCF_007399415.2. Taxonomy (NCBI): domain Eukaryota; kingdom Metazoa; phylum Chordata; order Testudines; family Testudinidae; genus Gopherus; species Gopherus evgoodei. The sequence continues at coordinate 21,728,209 of NC_044329.1, read as the reverse complement.
CACTACAGGCATCATCAGGAAACTTGGTGATGCTGATACAGCTGTTTCTGTGCAGCAGAATGTCAAGTATAGGCAGAACCCGTCAAGTATAATTTTGCACCCCCACACATTATGTAGCATTCAGAAAAAGGGTCAGAGTGATGGCTAAGGAGACGTATCTCTCTCTTTTTACATGTCTGAGAGCTATTATTATTATGTACTTAGTGGGCCTAAAAGAGGTCAGGACCCCATTGTTCTAGGCACAGCCCACATATCATGTTCCTGTCCCAAAGAGCTTACTGTCTACATAGATAAGACAGACAAAGGATGAAACTGGAAATAGAATCACAGAGAAGTGAAGTGACTTGCTCAAAGTCAGTTGAAGAGCTGGGGACAGAACCAAGGTCTTTCTATGCCAACTTCTGCCCACCAACGTAGACGACACTGCTGCTGCAGCTAGGATCTATTATTAAAGTTATGAGTGCAGCATCCTTTTTTGCACAATCATGATTGGTAGATGCAGGCATGACTGATGTAGGCTACCAGAATTTTCTTTCAGTTAAATAAAAAGTATGAGGACAGGGAAATGAAAGCAGCAAGAGCTCTTGATATTGCTCTAGTTTATACCTATGCTATCATTACTGGTGCCACAGTGGGTTATTGCATTAGTCTGTTATCTGTAAGGACCTGAGTTTAAATCCTATTTTGGCTCATGAGGGCAAATGAATTCAGTGGGTCTCTTCTCACTCTTTGTTTATCTGTATCACAAAACGTGCACAGCTCAGTACACTTGTCATTTGTTGTTTAAGAGAGACAGAACTTGAATGACAGAGAATTTTACAGTCAAAACTGAGGCTGATTGTCATAGTGTTGTAAGAACCAGAACTGGATAAGATGTTAAATCAAGGTTATTTACTGTCCCTCTCCAGTGGCTATCCAGTTAAAAGTTAAAGATGCCAGGGCATTTTGTAGGGGGGTGGGGTGCATGTCGGAGAACCAACCAACATGCCATCTCTCAATAGAAAAGGTTATAAACCAAGAATCAGGCAATGAGTGAGTGTGATGGGTGTACTCTCCACACTGGCCCTGAAAGAGTTGAATTAGGCCAGGTGGGCTCAATCAGCCAATTAAGCTGCAACAGGGGAGATTTAGGTTGTGTGCAGGACACTAATTAGGAGGGAGTTCACCTGTGAGGGTACAGGTGGGTCTTCTATAAAGCCAGGAGGCTGGCAACAGTGTTTTGTAGTCTCTTTCCTGGAGGAGAAGCATTGAAATGTATGAGAAAGGGTTTACTTGGGAGACCTAAGAAATGGGTCTGACTAGGAAGGCTGGGGACAAAGCTTAAAGAAGCATGGTAGGAAGTAATTCAGAGAAGAGAGCAGTGGGGTTGGTGAAGGCTGCAGACCTTTACTGCTTGCTAGAGGGTCTGGAAGCCAGAGTAGAGGGTGGGCCTGGGTTTTCTTACCACCACTGCATAGTAGTATTGCTTGGGGCAGTGCATGGAAGAGTACCTGAGTCACAGGGTAGCAGCCATGAGGACTGTCTGATGCCACTTATGTGGAGAGACTTGGAAAAATTCCTCCAGAAAGCATGACTTGGCTGGAGGACTGAGTCATGAAGCAACTGTACAGTGACTCTGTAAGCAAGAGAAGAGCTGCATTGGTGGTAGAGGAATAACCGGGTCCTGAAGTGGCTGGAGCTAACTCCCAGAATTGCCAGAAGGGAGCACTACCCAGCAGTGAGTAGATCATCCAGTCACAGTGAGCTTTTGCTGAGCACAGAATAGTTGCTACACAGTCCATTCTGGTATCATTGCTCTATGAAGGGCTTTGGGATACTGGGAGTATAATATATGCTCTATAAAACCTAGTACTAAAAATCAGGGTGTTGTAATTCCCTGTAATACAGTAGAACCTATTTTTTCACAGCTCCACTATAGTGCTACTGAGCCATAGTTAAAGCAAGGGGTTTGTGCCTGTTCCTAGCCTGGTGGCAGGCTCCTCTCAAAGTTTCCCAGGCAATGGAAATTCAAAACACTAGGAAGAAAAAGTTCCCAAGATTAAGAGCCCACAAAACCAGATCTAAACACACAGACAACAATCTCAGGCTGGTGTTTGATCTGAGGCAGGTTTTCTGCCCAGACCCAGGCTGGCACCTCTCTGCAGTTCAGGGAGAAGGCAAATTCTCCAGCCTTTCCCGTAGCCAGGAGATGAGCTAAAGGACTTGCTTCTTCTCTACTTGCTCCAAAGATAACTGCGAGGGGAAGTCCTTAGCTCACTGACTATAAAAGTGACATTCTTCATCCTGGAAAGGCTGATACAACAGAATTTATTTTATATGCAGTGTACTTCAGGCCAAAAAAGCATCCGAAATGCTCAGGGGTTCTCAAACTTTTCCTTTGTGAGGCCCCCCATCATGCTATAAAAACTCCATGGCTCTCCTGTGCCAAAACTACTGGTTTTCTGCATATAAAAGCCAGGGCTGGCATTAGGGGGTAGCAAGCAGGGCAATTGCCTGGGGTCCCATGCCACATCTAGCTTCCTTCCCCCCTGCCCTGTGAAGCTAAGTTGTTCAGGCTTTGGCTTCAGCTCTGAGTGGCAGAGCTCAGGCCCCCAGGCTTCAGCCCCATGGCAGTGGGGCATTGGCTTTCTGAAGACCCCCTGAAACCTGCTCATGGCCCTCCAGGGGGCCCCAGACCCCTGATTGAGAACCATTGCTTTAGACAAATACAAGAAAGGCACAGCATCTAGGTTACTAGGGGTCAGGTACCTTCAGTTGGTGCAAATCAGTGTTACTCTGACTTCCAAGAAGCTACTCCATTTTACGTCAGCTGAGGATCTTCTGTAGGAATGGCTATATTGGCACAAGTGGGAGCACAGAACAGCCCACAACGGGGCAGCAAGTATCAATGCAACATCATGATGTCATTCTTTAATGCTGTAACCTAGCACTAACACAAAGGGGTGGGATCTTGGCTCTCAATAGAAATAGGTGGCAATGCCACTCAGTCGAGCCCACAGTAGCCCCTGATATTCCTGTTGGGATCCTCCCCCATGTCTCTCCTTTTAACCTGCTGTTCCAGTGGTGGGCCCCCTCTCTCAACTCTGCTAACATATCTCAATCCTGACCTGCAGAATTCAATGCTACTCTAGTCCTAGAACTCCCTACAACAGCTTCCCTCCTGGTCTCAACTCCATTGGCAATTCTGCATCTGGATTCTACATAAGCAGACTCCACACAGGGTGAATGAGGATCCTAAAGCTTGGATATGAACCCACATCTGGAGAGGTGACAGGCTAGGTTGGTAATGCATTAAGCCACCCTTAATACTCCAGCTCTCCATTTGCATCGCATCCAATGCTTGGCATTTGACCCTAGATAGGAGGAGACACAGAGCTAGTTAATTTGATTCAGGTCCGCCAAGTGACCACTCTCCCAGAATAGCCAGATAATAGCTTCTTTTTGCTAAGGCCGAGCCAACAAACTCCATTCAGAGAATGTGCTGGTCCCTTGCCATCAGAAAATGTGAGCACCATTGCCATCTCTGTCTGGCATTTGGTTCTTGTGCCAGTTCTCAAGGGTGGAGTGGGGGGGGGGAAGAAAAGACTTGGGGAACAATTCCACATAGGACAAGAGTCCCTTTTAGCAGAAGCTTAATTAAAAGAAATATTTGCACTAGTTCTCATGCCAAACGTAACCCAGACAGAGTGAGATCCTTGAGGCCTAACAACCACAGTTATAATAAACTGCAAAACATAACAAATTGCCATCCTGAAGAGCCGCCCACTAAAGTTCACTACAGAGCTGCTGGATCTTAAAGAAACAGGGAAAATCCATTTGTTAATGTGGCATCAAATAACCGTGTAACTCTCCAGCTCCTCCCACCTGAGGAACTCAGAGCATCAGTTAAGCTTCACAACCTGCTTATGAGGTAGGGATGTATTATTGCATCCATTTTTCCTGGATGAGGAAGCTGAAGCACAGAGCGGGGAAGTGACTCCAAAGGGCAGCAGGCAAAAAATAGCCTCGTTCTGATCTCATGTTAGTGAACATCAGGAACTTACAACACCACTGAAGTCAAAGGAGACACAAGTGTAAAACCGGCAGTGAGTAACAAGAGAATCAGACCTTATGTGGCAAAGCCTGTAACTGCTTGCAAACCGAGTAACTGCACACGCAGAGGTGGCAGATTCTGATAACATATATGCATGGTTACCGGATTTGCACATGTAGTTATGGTAATTGTGCCTGTAAATTAAAATATTCATGGAGGGAGCTCGTCCAGGAGCAGATTCACCAGAAAAATAGAGGTCATGACGTTTGATAAGAAAAAAACAAGTCACTTTATTTGTTGTGGCAATCATGGTTCTGACCACCATGCAGCATTGATTATGATCAGATAGCTCAAGCCTTCCTCCAAGTGCCCAGGTCTCCCGAGGTGAAAGGACAATGCAAAAAGCTAACACACCCTATTGTAGTCACTCACCCTCTTCTATTTCCTGGTATCTTTTCAAATTGGCCTTTTGAGCTGTGGTTACAGCCTGTACTTTGTCTTTGGCATCCCTTTTTATGCCAGGCCCTATATCAATATGTTGTTGTGGAATTATATGAAGTACAAAGCTCTAATAATAACCTGTGCTTTGTGCGTATGTGATCTCTGTGATTTACTGAGGGGAGAGGGAGTTGAATATTTACACACCTCTAAAAACAGGTCGCTAGGTTACAGAGAATTCTGGAGGCCTTCCAAGGAGCTGAATGAAATGGCTGCAGTTCCACATGGCTTTGCTTGTATACACCTTTATAGGAAAGGAACATTGTTTGCCCCCTGAGCATGACACTGTAGGGTTTTCACTCCCTTTTTTTAAACCTCTAAGCTATTCTGGTTTCCTAGTGGACTCGCATTTTCCAGGTCCTAGACTTCCACATGGTACCTCCATCACCAAAATAGAGAATGGCGGGAAAGGTTGAGTCTTCCTGTTTACGAGCAAAGAAAAGCCCTTCCTGACCAAGTCCTGCCCTGCCCTCCCATCCAAAGCAATTAACAGCCATAATTGTTTTTCCAGGCACCAATGTAAAGAAAACATTTTTCCTTTTGACGAAGACATGAAAGGCAGGAGCTGTTGGCCAGGATACAGTGTATGAGAAAGTGCTTGGATCAGCTCCATGGTTTTGGACATAAACTGTCTGTCTCTCTATGGAAATAGCCATCTATGGTGTGATTTTGCACCATTGTTTCCAACTTTTTCTCTGATCTGATCCTGTTCACAATGCAGAAACAAATAAATATGCCTCCTTCCCTGCCTCTCCCAACAGCAGGCCGAGTTGAGAAAGCAGAGCATGTGATGCAGTCCGGATTGGCAGCTCTATCATGCGATATGGCTGACAAAATCAGCTCCCATTTTCCTTTCTGAATCTCAGAAAACAGATTCTCCTAAGCGTCATCTAAATAAGGAAAAAACAATCTGCTTCTCACTTGTCCCTGTGCCAGTGCAGGAATGACTCTGATCCTGCAAGACAACAAGAGATGTCAACTCCTACTGACTGCAGGAGGGACTCAAGATTGTGGCCTGAGGGGTTTTAGCTAGCAGTGAACAAAATGGCCACCCTCCCCCTCCCCCCCGGCCCACACACCTGTAAGGCTGAGAGCAGCTAGGATGACCTGACAGCAAATGTGAAAATCGGGACGGGGGTGGGGGTAATAGGAGCCTATATAAGAAAAAGACCCAAAAATCAGGACTGTCCCTATAAAATTGGGACATCTGGTCACCCTAAGAGCAGTACACAGCCGATTCTCATGATTTATTGTGAGTCATATTTGTTTCTCCTGAAAGCCCGCGTCTGGGAAACAAGCGACTCATGTGGGAATCTCAGCTTTCATTTAATAAGCATTGAATTTCTAAGCCTCGTTGGTTGGGGAAAGAAGCTTGAAAATGTGGCCCAAAGGCCCAGAAAGCAAATATAAAGTATGTAACGTTTGTTACTTTGAATATTTCCTGATTTTCAGCCAATCTCATAATTTGGGGGGAGCTGATTATTTTTGAATGTTTGGGGTTGGCAGTTCTCCCACAGGGCTAAATTCATCCTTGCATTGATGTCAGTGGAATTAGCCCATTAATTTGGGTTCTCCAAGGCAGGCAGACCTGCCACAACCGACAGCTGACCGCTAATACAGCAGAAGCAGTTAGAGGGAGATAGCAAGATTTAGCCGTGCATTAAATAAATATGCCTGAGGAGGAACACAAGTCTTAGGATATGTCTACATGGCAGCTGAGAGAGCGCTTCCCAGCCTAGGTAGACGGAAGCACTGGCTCTGCTCACGCTAGCATGCTACAAAGAACAGTGTAGCGGGGAAGCATGTGTGGCAACTTGAGCTAGCTGTCACCGGGCCTCCCTGGTTACATACCTGGGCAGCTAGCCTGAGCTGCAGCCTGTACTACTCCCAGCTACACTGCTAGCTTTAACGAGCTAGCTCTGCTCAAGCTAAAATGTATCTGTCTACCCATGCTGGGAAGCATGCTTCCAGCTGCAGTGTAGACATACCCTTAATATATCAAAGGGAATATTTTCCTCAGGATATTCAAAACTGTATAATATAGCACAGCTTATGTCTACCTATCCCCTGCGTTCTTTCCACTGCATCCGTGATCCCTCTCCTCACTGTGTATGGTTTTTCTCAACAGGGGCGGCTCTAGATATTTCGCCACCCCAATCAGGGCGGCATGCCACGGGGGGCACCCTGCCGGTCACTGGGAGGGCCGTAGGTGGCTCTGGTGGACCTCTTGCAGGCGTGCCTGGGAAGGGTCCACTGGTCCCGCAGCTTTGGTGGACCACCAGAGCCATGGGACCAGTGGATCCTCCACATGCGCGCCTGCGAGAGGTCCACCAGAGCCACCTGCTGCCCTCCTGGTGACTAGCAGAGCGCCCCCCTTGGCATGCCGCCCCAAGCACGCGCTTGGAGTGCTGGGGCCTGAAGCCATCCCTGGTTCTCAATCGATCTCTGACACAAGACCACTCTGGAAAATGTACACTGTAGGTAAGCATTCGTCTTCAGATATAAGAGCCATGATGAACATTAAACACTTTCGTGGGGGGAAAACACAGCCTGCCCACAGCTGTGTGTAGAGTCCTCCCTAGCCTCCACAGCCAGTCATTACCAGTCCCGGAGGAAGTCAATGAGATGGTGTGGTGCCAAGCTTTAGTCTCTTCACCATCTGTCTGTGTATCAACTACTCTGAGTCTTCAGGTTGCCTTGAGATCGGCAATATCACAAGTGGGGCCAGGTCACCATATACTGGAGGCAGCCCCGTGTACCGGTTACAGCAAGTGGAGTAGGAGTCAGAGGCCTGCATTCTAATTCTGGTGCTTCCACTGACTTGTCTTTTTGAGCAAGTCACTTAAAAAATTTTTGCCTTACAGATGCTGAAAGTTAGGCACGTAGATCCATATTTAGACACCTAATGAATGTGACTAGCTTTCCAAAGGTGCTGAGCACTCACAACATCCACTGAACTGGCTGGGAGCTGCAGATGCCCAGCATCTCTGAAAATCTGGTCCTTAGGTGCCTAAATACGGGTTTAGGTCCTTTACCTCCAGCACCTGTGATTGAAGATGTCTGTTTTAACCGCCGTGTGTCTCAATTTCTCCAGCTGTTAATGGGGATAATATTATTACTTGCAATGTACGGAAAATTCTCTTAAAACTATAAGCTGTCACTTTCAATGCTCTGGGGTTTCCTGGTTCATTTTGTAGACTAGAGGGCTCTTTAGGGAAGCATGCACAATTAGAAAACCAGCCTAGAGCAAGATGAGTTGAGTTGTGCCTTGATGTTTTAGGGAGCAGCCTGCTTTGTCTCTCTCTGTTTTGGGGTTCTTGTGTGGTGTTGGTATAATTTCTGAGAAATATAGTGTTATGTTACAACCTTTCAGCAAGAGTATTTTATGTTTTTATCTAACTTTTCTGTGCATACGCCATGAACACAACTTTACTCACCTGCATTTGTACAATGTTTTGTTAACTTGGATGAAACTGTTAAGAATTATTAGTACAATGGCTTGCAGTATGCAAAGGTCCTTCTTAAAAGACTTCAGCTTGCTCAGTTTTATAGGTTAGTAGGTGCCTGACACACAGGGAGACAGTTTATATTAAAGGTTCACCTCAACTGAGCTTAATTGAAATTCCTCCAAATGAAAGAAAGCAGAATGAGAAAGGTAGATCAATACATTATTTATAGCTTCAATCCAGCTATTCTTAGAAGGTGCCAATCTAATAACTTCTAATTTATTTAGTGGTACCAGACCTGAATCAAAATTCCAGTCCCCTGCTCCTTCTCCCCTGGCACCCAAGCGAAGATCTGCTGCTGGATAAATTCCTAGAATTTGCATCTGGCTCATAGATGCAGTCTCCTTGTAAACTGTCTCCTTTCCTATAGATTCATAGACTTGTAGGGTTAAGGGGACCGCTAGGGTCTTCTAGTCTAACCTGCTACGAAGATGCGAGATTTGTTGTGTCTAAACCATCCAAGACAGATGGCTATCCAGCTTGCTTTTGAAAACCTCCAGTGAAGGAGCTTCCACAATCTCTCTATCAGTAAGAAAATAACATATAAGAATGGCCATACTGGGTCAGATCAAAGGTCCAACTATCCCAGTATCCTGTCTTCCAACAGTGGCCAATGCCAGATGCCACAAAGTCAATGAACAGAACAGGTAATCATCAAGTGATCCATCTCCTGTCGCCTAGTCCCAGCTTCTGGCAAACAGAGGCTAGCGACACCATCCCTGCTCATCCTGGTTGATAGCCACTGTTGAACCTATCCTCTATGAATTTATCTAGTTCTTTTTTGAACCCTGTTATATTCTTGGCCTTCACAACATCCTCTGGCAAAGAATTCCACAGGTTGACTGTGCATTGTGTGAAGAAATACTTCCTTTTGTTTGTTTTAAACCTGCTGCCTATTAATTTCATTTGTTGACCCCTAGTTCTTGTGTTATGAGGAGTAAATAACACCTCCCTATTCACTTTCTCAACACCAGTTAAGATTTTATAGACCTCTATTATATCCCCCCTCCTTTTCCAAGCTGAAAAGTCCCAGTCTTATTAATCTCTGTTCCATACCCTTAATCATTTTTGTTGCTCTTTTTCAAACCTTTTCCAATTCCAATATATATATATTTTGAGATGGAGCATCTGCAGTATTCAAAATGTGGGCAAACCATGGACATATATAGAGGCAATATATTTTCTGTCTTTTCTCCATATTTTTATGCATTTCATAAAGTATTTGAAAACTGCTATCATGTGCTCCCTTAATCTCCTCTTCCAAACTAAACATACCCATTTTTTCAGCCTTTGCTCATATGACTTGCATCCCATCCCTTTGATCACTTTTGTCACTCACTTCTTTATCCTTCTCAGCAATGCTGCTGCCAAGCCAATTGTCCTCCATCTTGTATCTGTACATTTTTTTCTTCCCTAAGTATAGCACCTTATATTTGTCATTGTTGAATTTCATTTTGTTCTCGATAGCCCAGTTCTCCAATTTATCAAGATCCCTCTGAATTTTAGCTCTATCCTCCAAAGTGTTGACAACGCCCTCAAGCTTTGTGTCATTTGCAAATTTGGTCAGTATGCTTTCTACAAACCACATCTTGCAGCAAGCATGACTTTTTCTCTCTTTTAAAATTAATTTAGTGCTAGTAAATAAATAGTAATACTTAACATGTAGTTGTGCATACACACACACACACACACACACACTAAAAAGAACATTATTAAGGTTGCAAAACCAAGCATTCAAAAGTTAGGAAATGCCAAAATTAAGGTTGCCTGTCTGGACACGTTACGATACAGTCTTTAATTACATGATCACATGATTTTTCCCAGAGGCCCCCAGCCTCATTCTTCTTTTTCCTCAGCATAATGATGCTTTCATGACAATTGCTAAGCAAATCAGTTCAGAGACAATAAACTAGCAATCGGCCCAACCCATGCAGTTCCATAAGCAAGCTTCCCCATTGCTTGGAAGAATCCTGATCCAGGCTTTGGATTCAGATCTCTCTGATTAGAACCAACTGACTACTCAGCCCCAGCTGTGAACTCCACCCAAGCCTTTTCAGAAGATTTAGACCAGTTTGAAGAAACATTGACCATCCATCTCTCCAGGTCGAACAAATCCCATGTACCCTTGCTGACATATTGGCAAATATACAGTGGCCATCTGGCCGTCTCTGCTAGGACAGCTGTTGTCTTCTGATCTCATTTACACTGTGGATTACCCAGAGTTATAAGGGTAGCAGATGAAAGCAGAGAGATTAAAGCCTTCCCAAGGTCACTAGCTTTGTCTGTCTTTTATTTCTCCTTATTATGTAAGTGGGGGGTTTCTGTGGGAACCTCCATTTAGTATCACCTGACCTTGGTAAGGAAGCACTGCAGCACCAGTTCACAGGTTGACTCAGCACTTTTTCTAAAGCAGGGCATTCTGGGATAGTTGAGGTGGCATATAAGGTCATAGCTATATAGGAGTTAAACAAAAGGTAAAGAGAAGAAGCAGACTGGAGAGCATTTAACATAGGGAGTGCACAGTCAAAACTTTTTCAGTAGCTGGGCTGCGGCTGCAGGCAATGGCTGCAGAATTTGCTGCTTTCAGGACAAAATGCAAAGTGCCCCTCTTTGCCCTGGCTTCCCCATAATGAGAACAAAGCAGTGGCCTTTAACCAAAAAAAACGCTACCAGGTCCTGGAAGGAGGCAGTGAAGAAAGGATATGGGTCTGTGCTCATGTGCCTTTGTTAGGTATGTAGATACCAGGGTGCTTCTTAAACTGTCTGCAACTTATGAAACATTGCATGTGTCCCCTCTGTTCCTGTAAGTGAGTGAGAGATGTACGAGAGACCCGTTGTCCAGGCTAAGGATCAGTTAGAGAGCTGGTTGTATATCTACAGATGGAGACTGGAAGCATGGTGAGGGTCACAATGGGGGAGCTAAAGGAAGGAAAAGATGGGCTAGAAGGAAGGACCCAGTTGGGTTAGGAAGAACATGACAGGAGGATGAAATAGATTCAGTTAACTTGCCTCTTTGAAGGCCTTATTGGAATTGTATTTCAGACTCTCTGGGGCTTTGTCCATTAGTGATGATCACTCAACACAGACTTACATTTTTAGTGGCAGAGTGAAGAATACACAATCATTTCAAAGGCTGATAGAGGAAGTCCTTCCAAGTCATAAATTACTGCTAATCTCACTCTGTCTTTGAGTCCCTCCTTTGTTCTTGGTTAGAATAGCAGATATATTTATATTCAAAGTCAGTCATGGAAATGAGGCATCGCAATCAGTTTCTTGTCTCCTGCACAGAGACGCAAAACACTTTATTATGCACAGTATATTGATTCACAGGCTTCTCCCCAATACAGAAGTCAGCGGGGGTCCATGTTTTCCTAAATCCCAGACTCTCACTCTCTTCTCACTGGAGATGTCAATAAGTTCGGGTGTGAGTGTCTAGAAGATTATATATAACTCTGATTATATAACAAGTTCACTTTATTGGAGGCAGGCTAGAAACTTGTGTTTGTCTGAAGTAGAAATGACTGGTTCTAAGACTCTGAATAGAAATGCAAGGCTCGTCTACTGAATCTCAATGTAGTCAAGTGCTAGAACTCTGCATGAAGATGCAGTTATTTTTGCAGACTCACTCTGATGTCAGAACAGGTGAGTCCTATTAGCTCCCACTCAGGAATATTAAAGAGCCTGAGCCTGTCTCTAAGACAGAGAGAAGTGTGGGGAGGGGGAATCACAGAAAAAGCCAAATTCAGAGGGGAGCTTAGCCTGAGCTTTTAAATTTTGCTGTTATTTAAGTTACCAATAAAAGTAAATCCAGGAATGGGGTAAGATTGGTCTATATTCTGCATGGATGTGGGGTGTTGGACCAGGATGGGAATGCCATCTGCTTATGATGTCCTCGGCTTACCTTCATCATTTCAGCATCTCCCTTTTCTGTCTCATTACGCAGTGTCAGTGTTAACCACTAATCCATCTCCCCTCGCTAGTGTTTAGTTCTGCATGATCTCAGGTGAAGCCAGCTCCTTTGAAACACACTAGGTTCAGCTTTCCAGCCCATCTGCTACTTATTGAAGCCCATCCAATTGCTTTCTTCTTCCTTAAGGTGATACCAACACCTCCTGAGACCTTGTCCAGCCAAACAAGCTCATAGCATATTTTTGTCAGCATTTTGTAAAGCTCTCGATCCTTGACCACAGCATGTATTGGGGAAAATACTTTGGCAGGCACTGTCTGAATGTCTTACAAGGGGCTCAGTTTAGTAGAGTCTCCAGGGCTCTTTCCAGTTCAGGAGCGAATGACCATCAATAGTCCTAACTGGCTTTAGAGGATCTGCTGTGTAAATACAAAACAATAATTTCCTCCTGGACTTGTTGAATCTTCATAGTAAAGGTATGTAGACTTCAGGGCTGAATTAATGAAAGGGTCCTTAGATCAAAGACTAGATTCATAGCTTCTCAAAATATTATTTAATGTAAAATTGCACAATAACATGATAGTTATTGTCATGACCTTTAGGGGTTTCTAAATCTCTCTTGGTCTCTGGCTCCCATGCTTCATTAACTGGCACCGGATTAAAGAAACATCACCAGAAATCATGTATAGTCAAATTTGGTGTTACTGAAGCATCTTCTAGAGATCATAACAATGATCTCTAAGCAAAGCATCTGCTGTAACATTCCCTGGTCCCTTTGAATGACGCAGCATTTAGCACCAAAACCCATTAGCCAGTTGTCACAGGTACAGCACAGGGCTGACCTTACCATGAGGGGAACTGAGGTGGCCGATTCAGGTGCCAGACTGTGGGAAGGCGACACTAGGGTAACTAGATAGCAAGTGTGAAAAATCGGGACAGGGGGTGAGGGGTAAAAGGATCCTATATAAGAAAAAGACCCCAAAATTGGGACTGTCCCTATAAAATCTGGACATCTTGTCACCCTAGGCACCACTAGGACCCAGAGTGTAGAAAATGTCTGTTGCCAGTGCATGTGTATTCTCTCTGCTCATGATGCATAGAGATGGTGGAGTGCTGTGGTGGAGGAAGGAGGGCACAAGAGACATAACAGGCAGGCAGGAGAAAAGGTGAGAGGGAATAACAGAAAGCAGCAGGAGTTTCAGGGAGAGAGAGAAGGAGGAGCCTCTTATGTACCTCTCTAACACCCCCAGGAGCCTAGAATGATTAACACCAGCTTCTCAGGGAACTTTCTCTTTCCTCCTGCTTCCCTGAACCCACTTGAGGAGAACAGGCAGTCAGCTGAAGTTGTAGGAGCCAGTTAGGCCCTTAAGACGCTGATATCTTCCCTCACTTTACTTTCATTTACTTGCTAATACTTATTGGAGGAGGATAAAGAAAAAAAGAATGAAAAATGGTGACAGGGAAGATAAGAGAGAGTGTTCCTTTTCTTTGCTGGGTCCCAAGAAGGAGCCCCCAAAATGAAGCTGAGCACAGGGCTGGGGGGCCCCCACTAACTCTAAATCCACCACTGGCTGCCACGTCACTTGGGCTGGGGATACTGTCAGGGCTAGTGTAAACACTACGCAAACTTGGCAACTGCCTAGGGTGCCAAGATTTGGGGGTGCCAAAAAGCAGTGCCCAAAATTTCTTTTTTTACACTACAGTGGAGTCACATCTTACACATGGGGTTAGGTTCTAAAGTCACTGCATAAGAGGAAAATCGCATAAAGTGAAAATTACCATAAAGTACAGTATACACTAGAACAGGGGTCCTCAACCTACGGCACTCATGCCAAAGATGGCAAGCAAGCTGATATTTTTTTTTTTTAATGTCAGGCTGCGGGTCCCGGCTGCTGCTGAGCCTGCTGCCGACCTGGGGTTCTGTTCACTCAGCCAACAGTGGGCTGAGCAGGGCCAGCAGTGGGCCAGCTCCTGCCAGGATCTGAGTGTCCGGTTAGCAGTGCTGACTGGAAACTAAATGTCTGGTTATAGGAGTAACCACATTAGCCTCCGCTCCTCCCACTCCCAACACCCACGCCAGAGGGCTAGAAAAGAACCTGTCCTGCTGTTATGGGAGGAGGGGCAGCTCAATGCAGAGAGAGACAAAGAGAATGGGCTAGAACCAGGTAGGGTATCCATTCTATATGGGCAGGGATGGGGGGCATTCTGTTTACCCCTTCCCTAGCCCTGCTGCTCTAGCAGTTTACCCCTGGCCCCTCCCCTGCTCCAGAGACCAACCCTAGTTCCTGCCCCACTGTGCTTTCATGCCCAGCCCCTTTTACAATCATTCCCGGGCAGGGTGGGGGCACAAATATGTTTGGCACCGGGTCCTGGTTACATGTCTTGTGAGACCCCCAAGCCTTCATTCCTCCCAGCCTGACTTCAGGAAAGCCTGCCTGCAAACAGCCATCCACAGTCTATTGTCCTGGCTGATGGGAGCCATCAAGATTCCAAACCACCATTAATGGCCCACACTTTGCATAATTACAATAGGCCCTCAGAGTTATATTTCATATTTCTAGTTTCAGATATAAGAATGATACGTTTAAACAAATAGGATGACCACAGTCAGTAGATTATAAGCTTTGTAGTGATACCTTACAAAATACCTTTTGCATGAAGCATATTTTTGTTACATTATATTCACACTCATCAGCATACTTTCATAAAATAATATCGAGTGCAATGTCACAATCAGCATCAAGAGAAGATTGCATCAGAGTCTCTTTACTGGCAAAATGTTCTGAACAGGCTCATTGCCATTATGAGAATGCTTGCTACCCAACTGCATGCTTGCTAGAACTGCATGGCTGTATGTGCCAAACAATGGAAACTTCCTTAAAATTGTGGCTGAGTTTGATGCTGTACTCCAGGAGCATCTACGAAGAGTCACCGCCCAAGAAATGTACACACACCACTACCTTGGAAAAACAATTCAAAATGAAATCATACTGTTACTGGCAACATAAGTCAAACAGAAGATTGCGGCAGATCTGAAGTTAGCAAGATATTACTCTATTATTCTGGACTGCACACCTGACATCAGCCATATGGAACAAATGACTTCAATGGTGCATTTTGTAACAACAACAGAACCTAGTGAAAATGTCCCTGCAATGGTGACTGTCAAAGCATTTTCTAGAATTTACAACATTGATGATACTACAGGAGCTGGTATGACAAACATGCTTCTTAAAAAGCTGGAAGATACGGGAATTGTGATAGCTGACATAAGAAGTCAGGGCGACGATAATGGTGCTAACATGAGAGGAAAGAACAGAGGAGTGTAGACACGGATCTGAGAGTTAAACCCTCGAGCTTTTTTTGTCCCATGCAGTTCTCATTCATTGAACTTGGTGATCAGTGATGCAAAGTCACCTTCTAGTGAGGCTGCTGAATTTTTTAATGTAATTCAAAACATCTATGTATTTTTCTCTGCATCAACTCATCGATGGCAAATTTTGAAGCAACATCTGGTAACATCCTCTGATACTGAAACCACTGAGTGCCACATGATGGGAAAGTCGAGTGGAGGCGATAAAGCCTATCAGACACCAAATTGAGATGATAGATGATGCTATTGTTGCCATTATGGAGGATAATGCAATGACAGGAACTGTTCATGGGGGAACAGTGGCAGAGAAAAATGGAATCACCAGAAACATACATAACTTCAAATTTCTGTGCGGCTTAGTGTTGTGGCATGGCATACTGTTTGAAATAATTGTTGTAAGCAAGAGACTGCAAGGTATTGACCTTGATATATCTGGAGCAATGGAACAACCAGACAAAGCAAAGTCATACCTACAGTCTTACCAGTCAGATGAGGGATTTTAAAATGTTCTGCAGAGTGCACAGAAGTTGGCAAAAGAGCTTCACACTGAAGCTATTTTCCCACCATTCAAGAATACCAGAGTCAGGGAAGAAGAAGACATTTTGATTACAAGGCATGGGATAATCCCATAAGAGACCCCAAACAACAATTCAAAGTTGAATTATTTAACCAGGTGCTAGATTGTGCAATATAGTCAGCTGAAGAACGTTTCATGCAGCTCAAGAAACACAGCAGTACATTTGGGATGTTGTATGATATTCCAAAACTCCTCACTATACCAGAAGAAGTCCTATACCAGCAACGCAGGGCACTAGAGACAGTGTTGATACACGATGACATGCACGATATGGATGCGAGTGATTTAGGTGATGAACTGAAAGCCATTTCAAGATACATTTCAGCAGGATCAACTCCAAACACTGTTCTGGAATATATGTGCATAAATAAGATGACCACCCTCTTTCCAAATGCTTTTGTTGCTCTGCACATACTTCTAACACTTCCTGTAACAGTTGCCAGTGGAGAACACAGCTTCTCCAAGCTGAAGTTAATAAAAACACTTCTACACTACACAATGACACAGGAGAGGCTGGTCGGCCTTGCAACCATCTCAATAGAGCATGAGGTGGCCCAGATTGTGGACCTTCAGCAGGAAGCAGTTCAAATCTTTGCAATCAAGAAGGCACAGTAAGTACCACTTGGATTATTCAAACAGATAAAAATGTCAGTGTTTACCATGCAGACAAGAAAAGTTACATTTGCTGTTCAGGCATTTGAAAGGTAAGTGTTACTTAAAATTTTTGAACAAGGCATTTTAAGTTGTTAGTTCTCCTGTATTGGGGCAGGTGGCAGAGCAGTACCATGAGAGGAGTAGAACAGGAAGAAGACAGAATTGAGACCTTTCAAAGTTTTGGCCCAAGCAAGGGGGCATGGGGGTGTCATTTGAGCTTCCCGCCTCAGGTGCTAAAATGTTGTGGGTCAGCCCTGGTACAGCAGGTCCTACAGACACTCTGGTTTTGCTCCATCTTTTGTCTGAATATGATTGGGATGCATCAATCCCTTTGGTGATGCAGCTACTATTACAATATCTTCAATTTCAGTCTATTTCATATTCTCAGGATACATAATCACTATAGGTTTATTCCATTTGTTCTGATTTGTGAGGCAGATCCTGTTCTTGATGTGTCTACTAGAACATTTACTGATAATGCTAGCTGAAAAACAGGAGAAAATTAATGAAAAGTTTTAGCACTGTTTTATAGACTCATAGACTCATAGATTCTAGGGTCAGAAGGGACCAACGTGATCATCTAGTCCGACCCCCTGCACAAAGCAGGCCACAGAACCCTACCCATCCACTTCTATAACAAACCCCTAACCTATGTCCGAGTTATTGAAGTCTTCAAATTGTGGTTTGAAGACCTCAAACTGCAGAGAATCCACCAGCAAGTGACCCATTCCCCACGCTGCAGAGGAAGGCGAAAAACGTCCAGGGCCTCTGCCAATCTGCCCTGGAGGAAAATTCCTTCCCAACCCCAAATATGGCGATCAGCTTAACCCTGAGCATATGGGCAAGACTCACCAGCCAGCACTCAGAAAAGAATTCTCTTTTTTTGTTTTACACACACACACACACACAGAAATTCAAAATTTGACCAATTTTTATCAAACAAAACAGAAATACAGAAAATGTTATGGGGATCTTAAGAGGAAAATAAAATTCTGGACTTGATTGTTGACCAAATGGGTAAACAACCAAAATGTGTCCTTGACAGGAAGATCTGGCAACAGAACCATCAGGAGGCACTTTCCTAGAATTGAAGAAACAATCCTGAAAGAAAAATAGAATTGCAGAAGAAAGAGCTGGCAATAAAGCTACCAAATGCAGCCTGTGATACTCTTTAGCTTCTCTTGAGAAATCTCATACTGAATCCAAAATGCCATGTCTAGTTCTAAATTTATTCTGTCAAGAGTTTTATTTAATGAATCCTTTGCAAACCCTAAAAAAAATTCAGATTTATGATTTAGACAAGGATTGATTTCCCTACATTACCAGAAATGCCTAGAGCAGAATGTACTGGCAGAGTCCAGTGACTCAGAAACATAAGCAGTAAGCTATTAAGGTGTCACCTTAGTATCTCCACAAATGGAATAACACCTCGGGATTTGCATATTGGCAATTCCCTGGAATGCTATGAAATATGGCTTTCAGATCTATTTTCTGCCTGATAATTAATCTCACAGAGAAGAGTAACTTTGTAATATTTTGGTTGTCATGAAACCAAGGGATTGATAGCACTGACTTGAGATGTGCATAGCGAGGGGCCTGCACTGTGGAACTTTCTCCACACGTTCCTGTCAACATTTCTCAGGTCCTTACAATGCCAGTCCTGGCCTGTCATGCCATTCTGACACTGTGCCACAGAGCTACAGGTCAGGACTAGGTGCATTGGCAGAATTATAGGGGAGGTTGGCTATTCAAGCCCCACTCCTTCACAATGCTCTGCCAATGCATCCATTACAGCAGCCCTGCTAATCCAGTCCTGGGAAAGGATTGACAGTCATGCTGAACTGTGTAGTAGTTGTGTGATGTGGGTAAATGCCCACAAGGGACTAGTATGAGACTCTATTAAATTCCTATACACATAACCTAAGAGGATTTCCAGAGATAAAGCATTCAGTGGCACCACTTCCCCACCAGTGAAACTAGGAGCAAGCTTCAAATCTTTGACATTTTACTTACACATTTCAAATATCATCCTAGAATTGCCTAACTATTAAATAAAACCTATTGGGTCAGCGTTCTTTAAAGGGACCTCAATCCAGACTCTAATTTTCAGTTCTGAGGGAAAATGACAGATATCTGTCTGTTCATACCCATGCTAGTAATATAGTTAAATGCTACCATGCAAAATTGCAATTGATTACATGTGCAATCTCATGTCCACAGCTAATTCCAGGAGCAAAATTAGAGACCGGGGGGGTTGTTTGTTTGCTTGCTTGTTTTTAAATGCCCTTGATGTTTAAGCTTCAATGCTAATTAGAAATATTAAATATTTTCTCTGTTCTTATGACAGGACTTTGGAATGAGAACTGGTTCGGCAGGCTTCCATTCTGCTAGCATTACATGTGATAACCGTTTCCAGCTAGCTCACCACTGACAGCAGGAGCCCTCAAAATGCTGAGAGTAATTAAAGGGATTTTTTTTCAAATGTCTCTGTTCATAGCTGCTGGGATGGGTTTCTTGCTATGTGGATGTCTCACCATGTTGAGCTAAAGCCAGTGAAGAAGTAGGTCTGCCTGAAGTCCCCATAAAATGCTCTGAATTACATATGGGAACCCTAGATTTGCAATAGGAGTAATCAGGTGTTCCCTCCTGTTGGACCTGTGCTTTGAAGTTTCAGTTGTAAGATCACATATTAATGGGGAAAGTCGGTGATGCAATCTGACTAACTTTCTTGATATTTTTTCTTGATGAGGGAAAATCATGTATAGCTTGTTTGCTTAAGAAATCCCCACAAAATTCTTAGACTGACACATTCTTTGAGGAAATAAAAGTGTCTTCCTATTTATCTGACCAGCTCCTAGCACAATGGGATCCTGATCCCAGCTGGGGCTTCTGGATGCTATCACAATACAGAAATATAGTTAACATTAAATCCTGACTTTCTGCTGGCAACCTGCAAACTGAACAGTTTGCATCTTAGCTAACTGATACTCTGGAAGAGCTTCTAGTCTCTTAGGGAGGCTAACACATGCTGAAGTCCATGCTGCTGCAGCTTCATTGCTATTGGTCCTCACGGTAGCTAAATCAAAGCTAACTTAGGTCTGGCTACATGAGCTGCAATCATACTTCCGACTGCACTGTAGGCATATCCTTAGGGCTTGTCTATCCAGGGACTCTCAGGAAAGTTAAGGCAAATCAGCTACAAATGTGAAGTTAATGCATCTAAATTAAAGCACTGAAATCTTGCAAGCCTTTCTGGGCCGGGCTAAAGCTCTGAAAGCATCCCCATTCAATCCTGATGCACTCTGAAAAGAATTCTGGGACATTGCTAGTGTCCCTAACATACACCTGATTGCGGGACCCACAGAATAACCCCCAGCGTTAAACCTACCCCTGAACAAAGGTCTGCACTGAACTTTTTCAAAACAGCACATAGCAGACACTGTCGTCTCTTACACCTCTGGAAGAGGAGAGATAAGGCACAGCATGACTGTGGACACCATTCGCAAACTATGGACTACATTGTAAATCAGTACCAACTTTGATTGTTTGCCAGTGGCTTCTCAGACTTATATCAACCCATTCCCAGAGCTACTTCCTGGTTCACTAATCTGGATTTGGTTATTTGAATGTTGCTTTCTCTGTTGCCATCCAAAGAACTTTCCTGAATGTCCCCCATGGCCTTCTCTCTCTCTCTCTCATGCCCTCTCTTGAAGTATAAATCAAGACCCAGGTGGAAATGTTCAGAAATCGAAGTTGTCCTGCAATTTTCAGGGCATAGCATCAAAGAGCATGTCATTGATGCTTGTATGGGGACAAGTATGGAGCACATCTTTTTGTAATGGTCTAAACCCTTGTGATTTGTAATGGATGATGGGAAATCTCTCTGGGGAGCCAATGTTTCATGTCTCCACAGATGGGAGACATTAGTTAGAGTGATTTACTCCATGTTTCTCAAGTGGACAGAGGGCTATATGACAGAGGATCAAAGCAAAGGAATGGTAAGAAAGCCCTTGCTTATTTGAGTCTGCATGGGTTTAAATGGAAGGGGTCCTAAAGCATTATTCTTACAGTGCCTTTTGTTGATACCTTCAAAAGCTGTGGATTTAAGTCCCACAGCATGACTTGAGCTTGTAGTCAGTGCTGCCACTCGTGGGTAGTATTGTATGACTGGGTGTCATCACTTGACAGAGACATTAAATCAAGGTACCTCTGTTCTTTCTCCACTGCTTGTCTGGGCAGAAAGTTAAAGATTCCATTGCAATTCTCATAAACAATAGGTGAATAACATTGGTGTCATTAATAACATTCCCAATTTGTAGGAAAACATGTTAGAAGTGTCCATGGTGTGCATAAGCTATTACAGTGCACAAAATGGCCTCCTATATTGTCATTGCACTACCAATTACCTTTGACTGGTCAGCTGGAGTAGGTGGAATAAGGAAGAACCTCGATAATATCGGATTCTATAGTTAAAGGTTCTATCAGTGGTTTTCCATGGCATTCCCTGCCAACAGCCAGGCATTCAAAACTCATGTGCAATACAAAGTCTCTGGCTAGAATTGCTCTTTGATAGGGGTGAGGATCAGCAATGGTGCAAAGGGTCTTTAAGGGGCTTTAAAGACTCAAAGACCTTTTCAAATACTGTGATACAAGAGACAGGAATAAAACCGAAAATAAAAATTGGTTTCAACTGTTTATTTTCCTGAATGAGTTGATGATTTTTAATAATATTAATAATATTTATAATATATGTGCTTTTCTGGGTTAGAGAAGAAAGACCACAAGCTATAGTTAACTGATCCGACGAAGTGGGTATTCACCCATGAAAGCTCATGCTCCAATATGTCTGTTAGTCTATAAGGTGCCACAGGACTCTTTGCTGCTCCCTAGAAAAGTAATTCCCAACCCAGGATGTATAGGAGATTATCCATTATGAAAAACATTAAAGGTAACCTGCAAAGGGGAAAAAGCCGGGTCATGGAAGGTTGATACTTTTGTTTTTGCTTTTAAGTTCTGCTCATTTTTTACCTTGAGAAATAGCAGAAATGTCAAGCCCAGATTCCCTGATTTTGCTGCAGGCTCTGGAGTTCTCTCCACCCTTTATTGAAGGAATTCAGCATGTTGTATTTTAACAGATTTTTTACTTCCAACCATTTATACCCTTTGTTAAAAAGGTGTGTATACATGCGCCACGCGCACACATTTTTAAGCAAAGTCTGAATAAAAACTCATCTCCTTTTTCACTTAATTTAATGTCACTTGCTTGGTATCTTTGACGTGATAGTTCTCTTCCATTGAGTCTTCCTGGAAAAACAGGGTCTTGCATTTCTAATGTAAAAAACTCCCAGAAAAAAATACTTCAGCTAATTGCATTTCAGGCCTTCTTTACATCTCAGAAAAAAAAGAAAAAACATTTGTGAATCCTCCCCTTTATTTTTTCCCTTTTCATAGCACCTTTCTTTAGGGATACAGTATATGCACTCTTCATACCTTGTATATTTTATTATTATTGTCAGAGCCTGGAGTCCTAATTCCTAATAGGCTAAATTTGGAGTATTTGCAACCCCCAATGACATCAAAAGGAGAGTCATCAATTTTAAGGCCAGAAGGGACCATTCTGATCATCTAGTCTGATGCCCTAGAAAACAGAGGCCACAAAATTTCCCCTAGTAATGCATGCAACCAGCCTACAATTTCTGGCTGAGCTAGTGTACCTTTTAGAAATACATTCAACCTTGATTTAAAGACTTCAAGTCAGATTATGCCATTCTGTTCTTCACTACCCTGGCTACCCAAGGTTACAAGGTGGAGAATCTACCACATTGCTAGGTAAGTTGTTCCAATGGTTTTTACCGTCACTGTTAAAAAGTTGCACCTTCTTTCTAGTCTCAATTTATCTAGTTTCTTCACCTTCCAGCCTTTGTATCTTGTTATGATTTTTTTCTGCTAGACTGAAGACCCCTTTACTGTCTGAATTCTCCTTCTCTAGGTAATTGTAGTCTGTGGTCATGTCACCTCTTAACCTTCTCGTCAATAAAAAAAATAGGGTGTGGCCCATTGACTTCAAAGAGATTTTTGTCTGAGTAAGAACTGAGACCTGACTACGAATCTCACGATGTGGCTTTTCTTCTTCTTCTTCCTCCTTTACTATTTATGACATAAAGCAACTACAAAGCCAGCACTGGGGGGTCCTTTCCCTGAATTTTTCTGTTTAAAGGACATCTTTCATGACCTTTCCTTGCCTCTTCTCTCAAACTGTCCCCTGGCTCCTCTGTTTTCTGCAGGGTCCTATAAGATTAACAGGGGACAACTACTTTCTAAATTAAACAGTGTAAGGAAAGCACTTAGTATTTTCCATTTAGCCTTCTCCATCCTAACCAATGGGGAGGACAGCTGAGTACTAACAGTTTTTATGCTCCCCCATAGCAGCCCAGGAGATTTCTCAAAATTTATTCCAATTGGAGAGGAGAAGAAGTTCCCAAAACACTTTTCCCTCAGGAGATTTTTCATGATTTTTTTCTGACTCACAGTTCTGCCTCACTCTGACAGCCACTTGAAGGCAGCTAATAACCTTTTTCAAGCCACCCTTTCAAAGCTTCTGAGAACCCACAAGAAACATAAATATGGATTCAGCTGGCTAACTTTAGACACTTATGTTTCAAAATGTTGGCCTTAACCTCTGAAAGTCTTATTCTTCCCATCTGTAAAATGGGGCTATTGTGATGGGACATGCTTACAACGTCATGAAAGATGAAAAGCACCATATAAGTCTGAAATACACTGACCTTCCAGCAGCTATTGGACTTTTGGATAGAAGGTGAGATTAGAGGTTTCACTGAGCAACATCTAGTCATGAGAGGTTCTAGACCTATACGTTTTACCTGGTGAAACAAACAAAATAGCAGCAGAGTTCTGCAAGTTAGATGCCTGATTCAGCAACCATGGTTGCTATCTCTTGAAGAAAGGAGCTGCAGAATAAAGTGACAATGGAAAAAATTATGAGAAATGAATGATTCATGCCTTCGAATCTATGCAATTAGGTCACAAGGCACAGTGAATCAGCATCAGCTGTCTCGTCCCCTTCATAATCAAATGCAAGCAAAGGACAAGTGGGAAGTAGAAGCAGATCTGAAAGAAATGAATCTGTCAAGAGACAAACTGAATGGATGGGCAAACTTTGTCTAATTTCAGGCCCACTCCAATGCCAGGCAAGCTGGATTCAAATGCAAATGCTACTCAGCACACAGTACTCTGAGGAGAGTCTGTTGTAAAAGAAGCAGCAAGGGGGATAGATCCAGTGTAAAACTAGTGTGAATCTTTACTTAAATGATCAGGATATGCCATTCTGTTCTTCAATACCTTAGCTATCCAAGCTTCAAGGGTAATGAATGTTAACCAGATGAGGCAATGACACGCTGGTATTCTGGCACTACTAAAATGGGGATATGTTAAAGGCAATTGAATTCATTGTTGTAAGAATACTGTCTTATCTAATCCTGTAAAGGATTGTGAATGCTAATATCCTGACTGACATGACTGCAAATATATGACCATGTTTAATCCACTGGCAAGCATGCTGTCATCTTTAACATATGCTGTAAGCAACCTATTCTGTTGACAGGTTTCAGAGTAGCAGCCGTGTTAGTCTGTATCCGCAAAAAGAACAGGAGTACTTGTGGCACCTTAGAGATTAACAAATTTATTTCAGCATGAGCTTTCATGAGCTACAGCTCACTTCTTCGGATGCATAGAATGGAACGCACAGACAGGAGATATTTATACATACAGAGCATATGAAAAGGTGGATGTATGCATATCAACAGAAAGAGTCTAATCAATTGAGATCAGCTATCATCAGCAGGAGAAAAAAAACTTTTGAAGTGATAATTAAGATGACCCATAAAAGGTGTGAAGAGAACTTAACATAGGGAAATAGATTCAATTAGTGTAATGACCAAACCATTCCCAGTCTCTGTTTAGGCCTGAGTTAATTTATCTAATTTGCATATTAATTCGAGTTCAGCAGTCTCTCTCTGAGAGTACTATTCTATTGAGTACTTGAGCGTGCATTATCTTATTTAAAACATTATTGTATGTATGGTGTAAGTGCCATGTTTTCAATAAAAACCTCAGTAAATGAAATCTTACTGTCTTAGGAAACGTTACCCCTGTCCTCAGCAACCAGTGTCTGCATTCAGCATTCCTTTGAGCCACTTTCAGCACAGACAGGAGAGATTTTATCCTCTGCATTAAAACTAAAAATAGATCCAAAGTAAGTGGTGTTTTTTTTTCCATTAGAATGATAACATCGGCAAGGTCCAGGGAGATGTGTTTGTAACCTTCTAGCCTCAGTTCCCCCTTTATTGTTTCTGAAGGAAGTGTTCGTGTATAGTAGCCTTTTGTCTTAGGCAGGCAAATCAATGTTACCAGGATTGTGTTTGTGTAAATAAACTGTTGTCTGTTCAAAAAGTTTCAGCACCTGCCCTTTTCAGATTCAACTCAACCACTGAGGTTGCCCTGGAGGCCTAGAGGTATGTGCTTGGTGCCACCCCATAGGAGACCTTGGTTCAAATCCCAGTGCCTCTGTTTATTTCTCTCTCCATAGGCTGGCTTGGGGCAGGAGTGTAAGAGATGTAGCACACGCTGCCTTGGAGGGAGACAGCATCTCATGTTTCTCAATGAGCATCCCCTTCTGGCACATTAAAGAATCAGAGCTGATAGCTTCCAAAGAGAAACTTATCCAGACCTCCTAAGTCAAAAGCATGTGTGAGATGCAAAGGCATGATTACCTCCCAGAGGAGAACTTGTGGGCTCCAGGTCCTTGTACAGTGCCACTTTCCAGCTGGTGAGGAGTGGAGCTAAACAGGGCTGAAGGGAGGTTTGGATCAGCCCTCCTGAAGGGGAAGAGTCATAGCAATCCAAGGTGCCTGTGGAGGAAAGGGTTCCTGGGGATCCGTCACAGGACAAGCCGCAGAAGTTAAGACCTTCCCAGGTTGTCCTCCCCTCTGGGTATGTTTGTCTGGTAGAGTGGCAGAGTTAATCAGAAAGGGCAACAATCATTAGTACAGTAATTACTGGGAGCCAGAAAGCATGAACATGGGGAATCGTTAACCTGATTTCCAGAGATGCTGGGCATCCACAACTCCTAAAGACAACCAGGAGAAAACCAGGCCACCTATAACAAACTTAATTACTACTGAAGATAAATGCCACTGCGTGGTACCTGCACTGGCTGAAACATCATTGGGTGGCCTCTGTGCCAGCAATGACACTGCTATACAGAGAGAGAAGGTTCCTACCCAGATATGGTTCATCTGCGTGCTCCCCAGGAAGCCCCATTTGTCTCTTCTTTAATACAGATGAGCTCTGCCAGCCAGTTGTCAGGAAACTACAGAGATGTGGTCATTTTTTCCTGAACCAGTTGCTCACATATGGTTGCCTTGTCACCAGACTAGACAGAAGCACCCGGCAGATGCAAGTGCAAACTGCAGCAACTTTGATCCTAGCCCCTTTTTGCTGCTGCCTCTTGCTAATTCGCTTTCTCCCACAGTTGCCAAATAAGTCACATATTGCCCTGGCATGTGTTCCAGTGAGAAGATGATACATGTTGCTTTTCTTTCTTGTTTAAAATACGGGAGCCAGGCTCAGGCTAGGAATAGTCCAAGATGTTTGTACAAGCCAAGTTCCCTTCCCCTAATACACCACTGGCTGGCTGGGAGATTGTTTGTACAGCCTTGCTGCAAACAGTCATCTTTTTACTCAACAGTCTTATCAAACCAGCGGCACTCCTGTGCATTTGAACAATGGCGGTTTCATTTAATGAATCTGCAGACTTTAAATGATATCCTTCTAACCTGGTGTGACTCACAGAGGCAGCTGGAGAGGGGACGGACATCATCCTCCGCCTCATGCTGCTTGAGTATATTTTAAATAAAACAGCAGCTAACAAAATCAGAAGCGCGAGTTAATGTCAAGTATCCTAAATGTGCTGCTCATTGTACGTGGGTTCACATGCACTCGCAGTGCTGCCTTCTGTGCCAAGGATATCCTCACTGAAGTACCAAGGCTCCAAAGATAGAGATTCTCTCTCACCTTCCAGTGCATGGACAGAAGTATCTAGGTGGAAAGAGGAGAAGTACCTGGCTATAGAAATACCCTCTCCCAAGGCTGGATGGTATCGGTGCTCTACACTGCTGTGCAGAAGGAAGAAAGAGTGGAAAGAACCTTCCCACACTCTTGCACAGAGCATGTCTCTGGTGCTTGGGAGGGATGGAAAAAGCACAGACCTTGCCTACACTGGGGATTTGCCCCAATTCCTACAATGAGCAGCCAACCACCCATGTCCTTACACAGGCTAACCTGCAATTTGCACTCATGAGGTTTGCCTTTGTTTTAAGCAGAGCCAAACTCCGACGTAGAGCAGCTTATTTTAGCTACAACAGAGGTTTGTACTCATGGTGGCTAAAATCTCCAGCATCAGCATGGCTCCATTAGTTCACCTAGGGCCCAAGGTAAGGTTGTTCCCTACAGCTCATTGAAGTGTACACAGGGTTGACTGGACAATATGTAAATATCCGTCACGCTCTGAGGCGTAATAGGGGAAGGGTCAGGTGGCTCAATATCACCAATTCTCAGCTGAAAACTTTGACTTCAAAGCACCGAACCAACCAACAAATATGTTAGAAGGTGTTCATGTCCTTTTGCTCCCCTTAAATCCCTTTTCCTTTCAGTTACAAAAACCTGTTGCATGGGACTATACACTGAACAAGACACAGTGTGAATCAGTAGGCAGCACAGTCTTTATATCTGCCAGCCATTCTGTAACACATTCAGGTTTCACGAAAGAAGCAGGCGTTCTGGGTGTGATGATGTTCGCGGAAAGCTATTAGCCTACTTTTCAACAGATGGTGGGAATTCTCGCTCTCTCCAGCACACACAAAATGAATCTGGCCAGCCTCCAATTCCCAGCTTCTGTTGAACTGTATTTACCTCGGCAACACCTGTGGGATCTATTACCTCTTACCTGATGGTCTCCTTCAAGAAGGTCACCATCTCCAGACAGCACGTAATGTGTAGGAGTTGAAAATTGAAGACACAGAAGAAACCACGTTGCGCCTCTTGGAAAAAACTAGGCAGAAAATGGGAAATACAAAGGCTCCTTGAAGACCAGTGCCCTAGAACAGGGAGGAATAACCAATTCCGTGCTTCTGTAAAGATTTCTAACAGCCACTGACAGAATGGGGATGGGGAAATGGAACTGTAAAGTGGGCAGGAGAAATCCTGAGTCCTATATCACCATGGCATCTGGATCCAAACATCACACAGGGACCAATCCTGCCGCCACTGAACTTAATGGGCACTTTGCCAGGCTTCATTTTGTTAGTTTCAATAAATTTTATTAGAATAAAGTAATACTTTATACACCCATTAAAGATGCACTAGTTGAGAAATTATCCCTGAGTGTTTACTCACATTGACAGCATGGAGCCCTTGGCCTCGTGCCTAACAACACACTAGGTATGAATTAATTAAGGGATAATCTTTATTGGTCTGTAGTATACAAAGCAATAAACCTGTGCTGGGAGTTGATTAATAACCAGAGTGATGCTGAGGCATTAAATCAATCTCTTTATTGCATGTATATTACAGAGTACTGGAGATTATGGGAATTGGACAACAATTTACCCTGAAAATGAAAGACTAATTTTTGCCTTCTGATTTCAAGGGCCTGAAGTAAATGTGCTGTGTACAGTGTTCTAGATCAGTGTTTCTCAACCTTTCTGATACCAGGGACCAGCTTGCTGCCTCCCTAAACTGTGCCAGGGAGATCTCAGGGACTGGCACCGGTCCAAGGAGAAACACTGTTCTAGATAACCATTAAGATATTAGTACTGTGTCTTTAAGGAGTGACTCTTTAAGTGAATTGTCAATCAAGAGCCATGATCCCCTTGACTTAAAAGCTCTGCAGATGGTTACTGATTAGTGCATGGAGCAGATCTATGTAATAACAGTATTAGTAAATGTCTCCTTCTTTCTGGGACTGGGTGTACAGGTCTCTTGATGCTCCCTGGAGGGAGCCTCGAAGGTTTGCCATACCACACCCCTTTGATTTTTCTAGGAGGAGGCCCTGCCAAGCCAGACAACTGCTTAGGGAGGCTGAGGCATCAATTCCCAACCAGGATTCAAAGGCAGCTCAAAGAGACTCTAGCAACTGGGAGCTAAATGAATGCAGCTAAGACAATTTAGGCCTGACACATGAAGGATGTGGCAGTTGGAGGTGAAAGAAACTAGGGGATTGTGCTGGCCACAAGCAAGGGCAGAACTCTGTGGGGAGACTTGAATGGCTGGTGGATTAGAGTCCTGGCTATTTTGAATTTTCTGCATGCCAGGCAGGAATGTGTGACCAGCAAATTCTGTCAAACTGGTGACAATTGGTGTTAAATCAAAATCACTGCAATAAAACCCTCCATAGAGAGGGTTCAATATTAAAACCTACATCTCTAGTGAACTTGTCTCTCTCTGCCACAATCATAATGAAAGAAATGGTAGGAAGTCTCTACTGGGTTTCATAATATTGCTAAGGCACAATTTCACAGCATGCTTGTTCACTCTTTCCTGGGATTTCTGAAGTCTTTACATCCTAGTAAGAGATACCAAAACATAGTAAGAGAACCAAAAAAGTGCCACCATGGCTAAAACAACAAAGTAAAAGAAGCAGTGAGAGGCAAAAAGACATCCTTTAAAAAGTGAAATTTAAATCCTAGTGAGAAAAATAGAAAAGGGCATAAACTCTGGCAAATGACATGTAAACTATAATTAGGAAGGCCAAAAAAGAATTTGAAGAACAGTTAGCCAAAGACTCAAAAAAGTAATAGCAACTTTTTTTAAGTACATCAGAAGCAGGAAACCTGCTAAACAACCAGTGCAGCACTGGACAATCATGATGCTAAAGGAGCACACAAGGACAATAAGGTCATTGTGGATAAACTGAATGAATTATTTGCATCGGTCTTCATGGCTCAGGATGTAAGAGAGATTCCCAAACTTGACCCATTCTTTTTAGGTGACAAATGTGAGAAACTGTCTCAGATTGAGGTGTCATTAGAGGAGGTTTTGGACAAATTGATAAACTAAACAGTAAAAGTCACTGGGACCAGATGATATTCACCCAAGAGTTCTGAAGGAACTTAAATATGAAACTGCAGAACTACTAATTGTAGTTTGTAACCTATCATTTAAATCAGCTTCTGTACCAAAGGACTGGAGGATATCTAATGTGAAGCCAATTTTAAAAAAGGACTCCAGAGGTGATCTTGGCAATTACAGGTCAGTAAGCCTGATTTGAATACTGGGAAAATTGGTTGAAGCTATAGTAAAGAGTAGAATTGTCAGACACATAGATGAACATAATTTGTTGGGGAAGAGTCAAAATGTTTTTTTGTAAAGGGAAATCTGCCTCATCAATCTACTAGAATTCTCTGAGGGGGTCAACAAGCAGGGGGACAAGGGGGACCCAGTAGATATAGTGTTCTTAGATTTTCAGAAAGCCTTTGACAAGGTCCTTCACCAAAGACTTTTAAGAAAAATAAGATGTCATGGGATAAGAGGGAAGGTTCTCTCATGGATCGGTAACCGGTTAAAAGATAGGAAACAAAGGTAGGAATAAGTGGTCAGTTTTCGGAATGGAGAGAGGTAAATAGTGGTGCCCTCCTAGGGGTTTGTATTGGGACCAGTCCTATTCAACATGTTCATAAATGATCTGGGAAAAGGGGTAAACAGTGAGGTGGCAAAATTTGCAGATGATACAAAACTACTCAAACTAGTCCAAAGCAGACTGCGAAGAGCTACAAAGGGATCTAACAAAATTGGGTGATTGGGAAACAAAACTGCAGATGAAATTCGGTGTTGATAAATGCAAAGTAATGCATATTGAAAAACATAATCCCAACTGTACATATAACATGATATGGTCTAAATTAGCTGTTACACTCAAAAAAGAGATCTTGGAGCCATTGTGAATATTCTCAGAAAACAACCACTCAGTGTGCAGTGGCAGTAAAAAAAGCTAACAGAATGTTGGGAGTGTGACGATGCTTTATGGGAATATGACATAACTGGAGTATGTTTTATGCTATATGTGCCATGTCACATTTCTGTAAAGGTTATGGTTTACTGAATCTATTCATCCTATTTGTACACATAGATCATTTTTGTACTTGAAGTTTATCAATATTGGCCGTATACTTGCTTGATTTCTAAGCAAGCTTTGTAAGGCACTTGATCAGCTTCTTTAGGAAGGAATCCACAAAGTTAAGTGCCCAACCAAGAAGCACTTAAGGAACAATGCATCTTGGAATGCTCCAATCCACATAAGAAGTCTTCCTGGAGACATACAAGATACCATGTGGGCAATGGCTTCTGCATGGACATCTGACTTGCCCAGGTGACTCCAGAACTCCATCTTGGAGCTGGACTTTGCACAGGAGAGATGATGGGGTCTCCACCCACAAGAGAAAGTCTATTTAAACCCATGGGAGACCCCTCAATTTTGTCTTTACCGCTCCACCCCCAAGAATAATTGAAAGGAACTGGAACAAAAGACAGCAACTACAGGGAGTGTGAAAGATTTCTGGACCCAGGCTAGAAGGAGACTAGTCTGTAAAAGGAAGCTTACCTGGTGAGGTTTTATTTGTACACCTCTACCCCAACATAATGCGACCCGATATAACACGAATTCGAATATAACATGGTAAAGCAGTGCTCCAGGGGGTGGGGCTGCACACTCTGGCAGATCAAAGCAAGTTTAATATAACACGGTTTCACCTATAACGCAGTAAGATTTTTTGGCTCCTGAGGACAGCCTTATATCGGGGTAGAGGTGTATTCAGTTTCTTAGACATAGGCTTGCGTGTTCTATTTTATTTTACTTGGTAATTCACTTTGTTCTGAATGTTGCTACTTGAAACCACTTAAATCCTACTTTCTGTATTTAATAAAATCACTTTTTACTTATTAATTAACTCAGAGTATGTGTTAATATCTGGGGGGGGGCAAACAGCTGTGCATATCTCTCTATCAGTGTTATAGAGGGCTAACAATTTATGAGTTTACCCTGCATAAGTGATATACAGGGTAAAATAGATTTATTTGGGTTTAGACCCCATTGGCAGTTGGGCATCTGAGTGTTAAAGACAGGAATACTTCTGTAAGTTGCTTTCAGTTAAGCCTATAGCTGTTAGAGGACGTGTTTCAGACCCTGGGTCTGGGCTTGCAGCAGACTAGCGAGTCTGGCTCAAACCAGACAGGGCACGAAATCCAAAGCTATCAGAGCAGGAAAGCAGGGGCAGAAGTAGTCTTGGCACATCAGGTGGCAACTCCCAGAGGGTTTCTGTGATCTAACTCATCACAGGGAGTCATTAGGAAAGGGATAGATAATAAGACAGAAAATATCATATTGCTTCTATGTAAATCCATGGTACACCCATATCTTGAATACTGCGTGCAGATGTGGTCTCCCCATCTGAAAAAAAGATATATTGGAATTGGAAAACATTCTGAAAAGGGCAACAAAAATGATCAGGGGTATGGAACGGCTTCCATATGAGGAGAGATTAAAAAGATTGGGACTTTTCAGCTTGGAAAAGAGAAGGGGGATATGATAGAGGTCTATAAAATCATAACTGGTGTGGAGAAAGTAAATAAGGAGATGTTATTTACTCCTCATAACACAAGAGCTAGGGGTCAACAAATGAAATTAATAGGCAGCAGGTTTAAAACAAACAAAAGGAAATATTTCTTCACACAATGCACAGTCAACCTGTGGAAGTCTTTGCCAGAGGATGTTGTGAAGGCCAAGACTATAACAGGGTTCAAAAAAGAACTAGATAAATTCATGGATGATAGGTCCATCAATGGCCATAAGCCGGGATGGGCAGGGATGGTGTCCCTAGCTTCTGTTTGCCAGAAGGTGACGGGATGGATCACTTGATGATGACCTGTTCTGTTCACTCTCTTGGGGGCACCTGGCATTGACCACTGTCAGAAGACAGGATACTGGGCTAAGTGGACCTTTGGTCTGAGCCAGCATGGCTATTTGTATGTTCTACAAGCATGGCTACAACTCTTATGTATTATTAATTCTATATTATG
Source organism: Gopherus evgoodei (assembly GCF_007399415.2). Lineage (NCBI taxonomy): Eukaryota > Metazoa > Chordata > Testudines > Testudinidae > Gopherus > Gopherus evgoodei. The sequence goes on along the minus strand of NC_044329.1, from coordinate 21,695,512 downwards.
GTCATGCACCCAGGACCCAGTCAAGGGCAGGACAGCATTATGCAACATGCTATATAAATACAGAGTAAGAGATTATCCCTGCTCCAAAGAACTTACAGTCTGGACATCTTTAGCCCAGATGCCCATTCATCAGGCCTGAGGGGCTGGCACTGGGACCCTGTGTGCCCTGTCACAACACCTGGAGCGGGGACAGACTCACATGACAGGAGCCCCCACTGCCAGGTGAGTGCATAGTGGGCTTTCAAAGCAAGTAATTGTTTCTAGGGCCAGACATGTATGAAAAGCAGGTACAAGATTGAATGCATATTGTATCCATGAGGACATCAATGCACAAGGATGTACATGAGGGATTAAACAGATTTCTTGTTTTGGGTTTGGGGCTGTTTTCAAATTGACTTTACAAGAAAGGGATTCAAAATATCAGTCACATCTTAGGTGATTTCTGTCACTAACCATCCCAAGCCAAGGGGAAAAACTCAACTAGTTAAAATAGCCAGAGATGACCCAGTATCAGGCAGAAACTAAACACAAAGTCATTGTTACTAAACAGAAAAAAGCAGTAAATGTACTTCACTTTACTAATAATAGAAGCTCTTAGAGCATAAGCTCTTTGTTCTGTGTTTTTATAGTGCCTAGCAGAGGGGAGTCCTCTGTCCATGACTGGGGCTCCTAGGCATTAGTGCAATACAAATAAATAATAATAATTAACACTAGTAAATGGCCTCAGTTTCCTTCACATTTCTACTTTCAGAAAGTTAATCGAATCATTTCTGAATGAGTAACACAAACATAAACTTTATCTTTTTTCTCTTCTTGATCTTCAATAAAGTGTAGCAATGGTCACTGGCCACCTTCTCGGCATTAAAGAAGAGGAAAGTGAGGAATGAGGAAGGAACATAACAGGTGCTTACCAGCTAGAAGAGAGAGAGGAGCAGTCAGCAGATGCTGGTACCAAAATGAGTACCCAGGTCACCAGCTGCTTCAGCCTGTCAAACACAGGGGAAGTGTTTCAAAAAAAGCTTAAGAGATTTAGAAGCACAAGTTGCATGCACCTAAATCTGTTAGGTACCATGGAAAAAATATTGGCCTTAAAGGGCCAGTTCCGGAAGGTACTTTGCAGAAAAAGGTCACTACAAAGGCAAAACCCTGTACTAAAGAAAGTTGTAAGGGACCAGGAAGTACCAGGGAAGTGTTCTTAGGGAAGAGGCTGCTTTGGTGTTATCCCATCAGAGTTGTGTTACAATCATAGACAATATAGCAATTGGTATTATACAAAATTAAGTGCCAGCAAAGCTAAAGATGTTTGTAACTTGTTTTCAGGTAGCTATCTGGAGTACTGTATTTTTAAGCTTTTTCTGTGTCTATATTTATGTATTTTTCTCTTAATTCAATAACATTTCTGTCCTATAGAAAAATGACTATTTCTGGTCTGTGACAGACTGAAATTCTTCTCTTGCCATGTTCTGCCAGATTCTGTTCTCCATCTTACTACGTAAATAGTACCATGGTTATTAAGGCCTGTCATAACCACAAGGGACCACTGTGATCATCTACTCTGACCTCCTGCATAACACAGGCCTTCGAATTTTCCCCAGTGATTCCTGCATCAAGATCATATGGCAGAGCAGCGTGGATGAAAGAAGCACCTGTTACCTTCACATGTTCACAGGAAACATCCACCTCGCAGGAATCTGAGTGTTTGAGGGTGGCAGGGGCGAGTTGCTATTGTTTTAAACCAAGGACATGATGGTATGTTCCCAAGAATGTTCTCCTGATGGATCATTGACTTTTGGGATCAGATCCTTTATCCTTCTTTTTAGTTCCTGACAAATAACAAGTGTATTTACCAGAAAAGTATATTATTTATCCTGAACCGATCTGGTACAGTGCTTCTCTGAAGCTCTCCAATCACAATCAAATGAGACTAAAAGCATCTTTTCCTTTACATAGCACTTTGTACCAATGGCTAAATTAGATGCACCTGCTTCTGATCAAGCAAATTAAGCACCGAGTTACTTTAATGCTTTTTTTCAGAACACGAAGAACTTGCTGAATACCCGTCACCAGGGAACAGCAGGTTTTTGTTGTTGTTTTTTTAAACAGGGTGTCCATGTTAATGAACCACAACCTGATGAGTTGGGCCAAGCTCTCCCCAGCTTGTGGGGAGGGGAGCTTTTGGAAACATAGTGTTCTTCAAGCTATGGCAGGTTGGCAGAGTAGCCATGGCCAACTCAGTGTAGTGTGAGAATACTGTTGATTGTCTCATTTAGTACATTGCCACGGGGCACCTCTGTTGCTACCCAGTGTACTTCACTGCCTGGCCAGTGCATATGGTTTCATGGTCACAAATACACCCCAGGTTGTTACCATTTCATGAAGTGTGTATTTATTCTTTCCTTGCAAAGTGTCACAGTGTACTGCAGACTTCCAGCCAGGGGAGGTTTGCCTGCAGCCTTCACCCCTCACCCCATGCTCACTCTCCAAACATCCTTCTGATCTTCCCCTTTCTTCCTGTTCCTTCCACTTATTTTCTCCCAATTACATCGTTAGCCCAAAAAAATGGCCACCCAAGTGCTCATAATCACCCAACAGAAAGTGTTTAATGGCTGACAGCTGAGTCTGCTTCATGCTGCAGCAACATCAGAGACCAGGGAGTTACTAACAGTGCCCTGTCCCACCCATCTACACTTACAGCAACATAGAGAGTACAGACACTGCATGCTCAGTTAGTCTGGGTATAAACAGCTGTGCAGAAGGGGAGACATGGCGTAGGCAAGTAGAATAGAATTGAGTGCCCTACACATCTAAACCCTTAGGATACGTACCCGAGCTGGGCTGTCTACGTGCACAAGCAGTGCCACCCAGGTCTATATTTCTATTTTTAGCAGTGTAGTGGTCTGCCACCTCCCCACTGCCAGAGCCTTTCACTGCAGCATGTAGCTACACGCGTAGTGCCTGTACTCTACACACTGCCGTAAGTGTAGACAAAATAGCCATTATTTGCTTGCATTCCTCTATCTGTCTGTGTCCATTTGTTGTCTCTCGCCTTATACTTAGATTGTATACTCTTTGGGGCAAGTATCATCTTCTTGTTCTCTGTTTATTCAGTGCCTAGCACACTGGGGTGCTGGTCTATTAATAATACAAATAATAAAATAATAATACTAGCCAGGGAGAGGTTGAACAAGATGGTTGAAATGATATGAGTTTGTTTCCTTTCCCCTCCACCCACAATGCATATGATTGTACCATTGGTGATGTTTGTTGTAGGGAAGAGGATTGCCTTCCCAAGAACATCAGCTGCTGAATATCAGACCCAATGGACTAATAATCTGATCTGTTACAGAAAGTCTTTATAACCGATCTCTTGGGATTCCTCTGGAATTTGGAGACATTTTGGATGGAAGTGGAGATGTTGGCTCCTATCATTTTCTCATCTATTTTTATTTTCAACAACAAAATGTAATACTATATGATATAATAATATTAACATAATAACATCCAAACTGCATAAACACAAAACAGAATTTTCCTGCAATGTGCGTGTACATGGCTTTCTTATCAAAGGGAAATGCTAAGGCAGTTTGCAGAGGTCCAATATACTCAGTCATAGAGTTGACTGAATTCTATGCATCCGAAGAAGTGAGCTATAGCTCCCGAAATATATTTATTTCCAAATAATATCTTTGGAAATACATCTTTCCAAAGATGTATTTATAGTTATCAAATCTCTGAGATCCACTCAGCTCATGCTGAAATAAATTTGTTAGTCTCTAAGGTGCCACAAGTACTCCTGTTCTTTTCAGACAATCTTTGTGAATTTTGGCAGTTTTTCACCAAATCATTATTCACTGTAACTTCTGTTCGATAGCCAGAAAGCTTTGTAGATGGTTAGATAATACTGTGCAAATAACATTCATTGCAAATGTTGGCATTTTTTCATCAAATAATATGTGTATAAATCTTTCATTATTCAACCAGCTGTAATCAATGTCTACATTGGTTGCCAACCAAAAGCACCCAGATGCTTTCTGAAAGAACACAGCTCATCCCTATATTTAGAATAATAATTGTGCTTTTTCCAGATACAACTGTGTGGAATCTATTGGCAGACGCTGACTTTTCAACGTCACGCATTATAACATACAAAACAATACATGTATTAGCAGATATCTTGAAGAAACTGGACCATGTATATTTATTTTCATTCTTCCTGCTATTCATATGGAAAGCTCACTCTTGCTTCAGATCTGTCAAACCAATATGCCATTCCGTAGTATTTCAAGTTCTTGATGTTTTCTACCTTTTGTGGTATATCCAGGCCTTGAAGTTTACTTTAAGTAGAAATTTTTCCAAAGATGTATTTATAGTTATAAAATCTCTGAGATCCACTCAAATAAATAATTTTGTGTCCAGAATTACATGTATTCATAGTCATACAGCTTTTCTTCCAAAATTCATGGCTATTGGATTGATCTCCTGTTGTATGCTCCTCAGCTCTAACACTTAACAGCTTTAATTGCAATCTTTATCGTTGTAAAGTAGCATTCCATATGTTCGCATGCTCTCACTTTGGTGTCTGTTGCTTGTTTGGTTTGGATGGGATCAGACAGGACTCAGGACAAGATAACTAACTCAAAAGTTAAAGCCAGGGTCATGTAAGTGGAACACAAAGTGGAATGAAGTTTGCAGAGAGAATTGAGTTGGGATCTCTTGCCCATATCACTTCAGGTTGCACTGGGATTGTTCCTAACCAAACTTAAAGCCTGAAGTTATGAACCAAAAAAGACTCTGAATTTCTGGGAGCAGCAGATTTGCTCAGCCTAGCTATGTCATGCGAGTTTATTTTGTTACTGTTTTTCTCTCCACTTTTTGCAAAATCACTAAATTGTTCTGACAGGGGATTCTGATTTATTTTATGAACAATTTGGAGCAAAGATCACGGTGGCCCAATCCTGCTACCAGTTATATGAATGGGAAAAGTTCCACTGGTTTCAAAGTCAACCGGATATGCCCCTCTTTGTCTTTTCACATGCACATTTACAGTGCCCTACAAACAATAAATAGTTATTTATGAGGCTCTAAGGATCCACCAACTTAAATCCAATCTTACACTCACTCGCTGTGGGAATTAAGTTTTTCCTTTAACCTAGTATGCAACCAACCAAGGATAATAATGTCCCTAAATTATAGTTCACGTAGTTGTTTTCTGCCAGTGATTCCTATAAAAGCACTGAATACAGCATGATTCAAGTGACAAAATGCCTTGGCAAAACAAATCATGTAAATTACTGGGCTGGCTTCTCTCTTTAGTTTTCTAAAACTTGAGGGTGAGGGGGGGGCAAGAGATCTTGCTGTGTTCAGTGAAGTATTTCCTCTCTGCTACCTTCTCTATTACTGATTGGACCGTGTTGTATTAACACTGCTGTTTCCAAACTAATGGGAAATGCAGCTACTGCAATGGCACTTCTCATTTTTCAGGTATTTAATAAGACAGAATAATGGGAAAAGAGGAAGAACTAGCTGTTTGGTAAAAATATTTTACTTTGTCTAATCTAATCTATCTATTATAACTCAGAATCTAAAAGAATACAAAATCATAAGAACATAAGAACATAAGAACAGCCGTACTGGGTCAGATCAAAGGTCCATCTAGCCCAGTATCCTGTCTACCAACAGTGGCCAATGTCAGGTGCCCCAGAGGAAGTGAACCTAACAGATAATGATCAAATGATCTCTCTCCTGCCATCCACCACCACCCTCTGACAAACAGAGGCTAGGGACACCATTCCTTACCCATCCTGGCTAATAGCTATTAATGAAGTTAACCTCCATGAATTTATCCAGTTCTCTGTTAAAGGCTGTTATAGTCCTAGGCTTCACAACCTCCTCAGGCAAGGAGTTCCACAAGTTGACTGTGCACTGTGTGAAGAAGAACTTCCTTTTATTTTTTTTTAACCTGCTGCCCATTAATTTCATTTGGTGACCCCTAGTTCTTGTATTATGGGAATAAGTAAATAACTTTTCCTTATCCACTTTCTCCACATCACTCATGATTTTATATACCTCTATCATATCCCACCTTAGTCTTCTCTTTTCCAAGCTGAAAACTCCCAGCCTCTTTAATCTATCCTCATATGGGACCCATTCCAAACCCCTAATCATTTTAGTTGCCCTTCTCTGAACCTTTTCTAATGCCAGTATATCTTTTTTGAGATGAGAAGACCACATCTGTACACAGTATTCAAGATGTGAGCGTACCATCAATTTATATAAGGGCAATAAGATATTCTCTTATTCTCTATCCCCTTTTTAATGATTCCTAACTTTAATGATTCCTAAATTGATCTTCTAACCAGGAGATCAATTTACTAGCTTGGGGTATGCTGACCAGCTATAACCTATGAAGAATTAGCTTTTGTTATATTACTGTCTTCTTCTGTTACCATTTTAAACTTTTAAACCAAATTGTTGGGAGAAATTTTTGTTTCAGAATCTTTCTTTGAGATAAAGATGCTAAATTCATCTCCCTTGAAGTTCCTTTAGTTTCCATGGGCTCACACCAGGGATGAGTTTGGCACGTTGTTAATCTAATAAAAAAACAAAGTCTAAGAGTGCTACCCACACCTGAATGGCATTTGCATTCATGCTGCATTTCTTGTAAGGGAAGACAAATTATCTATTCACAGCAAAGCTACAGGGCTAAGCAAAGTTCCTTCTAAATTTCCGCCCATGCACTAATTTAATGCATGAGTGATAAAGTTCCCAGGCTGTCGGGGAACTTTCTCCACCAAGAGGCAGAGCTAGGCTCATGAGTTTATTAGTCGGTCGATGCTACGCAAGGCTCGTGCAGTGCCTCATGGCCTCAGACACCATCCAATGGTCCAGAGACATCTACATTGAACATGTCACCAGCCACCAACAGTACCAGGAGGCATGAGCCGGAGTGACATTGTTCTTTGACTAGGAGAAAGGGACCAAGAGACTTTGTCCATTGGACCATACGAACTGGAACCATAAACGCACTGAACATTGAATCTCATCAAATGGAGTCAACCCATTCTCATCATCATATCTGCTCATTATACCCCACACCCGAACATAGCCATTATATGAACTTCATACCCTCATATCTCAATGTCTGTACTTTGACCTGTCAACCTTTTATGCCCAATCAGGGATATTGCAGATTATGTATTCCTTATGCCACCCAAGCTTAAACTGAACTTCGCACCCCTTGATAACCTGTATGTTATTCTATGATAACCAGAAACTTCTATGCTTAAATTCTGTACCATTCACTTTTTTTTTTAAACATCATCTTAATAAAATTTTTAAGCTATCTTCCCAATCAGGGTTGCTTCTAGTAATAAATGGAGATAGCACTACATGAATGGCCACCTCTCCTTTTCTCTCAGTCAAAGCCGCTCTCAAACCTGATTTAATTACACAAAGCCACAAAACAGAGAAAGAGAACTGAGGAGCCACTTTGAGAGAGAGGCCTGAAGGCAGGGTCTGCAGCACCAAACCATCTCATAACTCGCTTGACAATATTTGCTTGGTGAAGAAAAAAATATAATAATAATCCTGACTTAAAGCTGAGTGCTCTTGTAGATTTCCTCTTCATTGTCTTTTCTATCAAACACAATGAGCCAATTGTCACACCAGTGTAAATCTGGAATAATTTGTTAGGTTTATTCCAGATTTCAGCGGGTGTAACTGAGAGAAGAATTTGTCCTACTCTCTCCTTGCCTTAGATGCCTCCTTATTGATCCAGGAAGTTAGGAGAGATCTCAACTTCTTGAGGCTTCAGATGCTGAAAATCTGGATTCTCTTGAAGTGATTTATTCACTCTCTAGTACAGGGGTCGGCAACCTTTCAGAAGTAGTGTGCCGAGTCTTCATTTATTCACTCTAATTTAAGGTTTCACATGCCAGTAATACATTTTAACCTTTTTAGAAGGTCTCTTTCTACAACTCTATAATATATAACTAAACTATTGTTGTATGTAAAGTAAAGAAGGTTTTTAAAATGTTTAAGAAGCTTCATTTAAAATTAAATTAAAATGCAGAGCCCCCCAGTCCGGTGGCCAGGGCCTGGGCAGTGTGAGTGGCACTGAAAATCAGCTCGCATGCCGCCTTTGGCACACGTGCCGTAGGTTGCCTATCCCTGCTCTAGTATCTAATTAAGCATTAGTTTAAGGCAGTTTCCCTATAACTGCATTGATACCAAGGAAATTATGTCAGACAACAGTGCTAAATGTAGCAGCACTGGGTCCATAAAGCTGTCTCACAGGTCTCATGAGGACCAATCATGTCTGTGGCTATCCATCATCACCAGTATATCACTAGCTTTTATATTGCCTTCAAGTCACAGTCATATGGCACAAAAGAAGATATGTGTGTGGGTCTATACAGAACACTGAACTATAGGGAAAGGAATGCTAGTTTACATGAATTGGAGTTTCCATTGGAAGCCAGGCAATCTCCAGGTGGACTTGGCTAGTCATCAGCATCCCTTGTGCATCCTGGAATAGGACTGTGGACAGCTTTCTACTAGGAGAAACAAAAAAGTCCACACCCATTTACAGTCTAGCGAGGACAGTGTGATGGGATCCCCAGGGTGCAACCTGAAACTGTGGAACTGCTGTGCTCCCTTAACTCTCCAGGCTGGTCTGTCTCTATGCTATGCCAGTGACAAACAGCAAGCTCCTCCAGGTGCTGTGATTACTCAGCTGTCAGCTGCCAGGTTTTGAGATGTGGGAGGAGAGAGGCCAAGTGATGATGTCGCTGTCCCTCTTTTATACTTTGTTCCAGCTGCTAGAGAGATCCTTGCTCTGACATGAGGGTTAGGCAGCGCCCACTGCATATGTGCCCTTTCTGAGGAGTCGCTGGGAGAGTGGATTCTTCTTGATGGACCATCAATGCCTTTCTGGTCAGTGATAGTTGCTTCTTTGTTGCCACCAGAAGGCTAGCTGTGGGTGTCTCCCAACCTGACAACATATTTCAGTAACTCAATGAGGCAGGGTGGTTACCCTGCTCTGGCCCTGAAGGGATTAAAACAGCCATGGGAAGCCAATAGGAAAAGCAGCCAAGTTAGGCTGATTGAGGAAGCAGCCACAGCTGGGGCCATGCCCCAATCAGGCCAGAGCTGGCCCTATAAAAGGGCTGAGAGCCAGGAGCTAGTCAGTCTTGCTCTTGCTCTTGCGAGGGAAGGACCTGGCTGCCTGGAAGCTTAGGGTACTGGGAGTAGAGCAGGGCTGGGGAAAGGCAAGAGGAGCTCCAGCCTGGCAAATCCCTAGGCTTCAAGCCTTGCTAAAGGCCAAAGCTGGTACAGGGGTTGCAGAGGTGAAGCCTGGACTTAGGCAGAGGCAGCTGGTCTAACCCTCCTTGCCAATGATGAGTGGCCTTTACAGACTGCAGTTTGCCCCAGTGAATGGGTGCTAGATGACTGGCAGTAGCCACTGAGGCAAGGTGGGTGAGAGGGTTGGGGGTTCCCCTGGGAGGGAAGACACAGACTCTGGGGTACTGCGGGGGCAGAACCCCGAGGAAAAGGGCACTGGGGTCTGGGAGGGATGTGAGGCCTGAGGCAGGTGAGACATCAGCCAGCAGAGGTGCTACAGAGCTGGAAAAGAGCTAATTCCCTGGACAACCAGCAGGAGGCATCGCGCCAGTGAGTCCTCACTTCATTACACTCACACATAGCAATACTTTGTAACTTCACATACAATGATAGCATGCACATTAAGAGAATTCTAATCTTCAACAGATCAAGCCTTTTTAAATGATATATCACAAGCCATACTTTGTACAAAACATATTCTAATCATATCACAGTGGTGAATATGGGGGTTCCAGGGTGCTATTTTGAGTTACAGAGGGTTTAGCCCAGCTTCCAGAAGTATTCTATGATCTAAATTCAGAGGTTGCTGAGGGGGATTTTGAGCATCTCTATTTTGAGGCAAGAAATTTTGCCTCAGTAGAATGAAATGTAGTTTGCTTCAACACACTGAATAGCATCTTAAAGGGATATGCTCCAGATAAAAATAATTCCTTTTTCAAGATTCAGTTCCATTATCAGTGTTAACTAATAGCACTTGAGAGTCATGAAATAGTAAAAATTTTCTGAATCTAGTTTACTTTTCACTCTTTCTTTTGTTTGTTTACATTTTGTATTACAGTTTGGACAATGAAACATGGATTGGGTGGTTTCACCATTGTTTTTGGTTCATTTTTCTTTCTGCTTGATGCTTCAAGGAGTGCAGACACAGCAGGGGGAGAGTTAATCCAAATATTAACAATTACAGACTTTCTTAAAGTCATGCAACAACATTGCCAGCATTAAAATGTAGATTTGGGGCATAAACTAGTGTGCCTGTAACTATAACATCATAATAACATTCCTGCTCACACAGGCAGCCTACGTTCATGTTGTGTTCAGGCAGAAAATCATGGCAGGGCAAGGATGATAATGATACTATAACCACACCCAGCGTGACTTTTGAGTATGGTATAACACCAAAGGCCATGAGTCTCCAGTTGTTACAGGTGTGGTGATATCACACACACTGTCACCAGCCACACCTATTATAACACAGGTCTTTTGTTCAACTCTTCCTGGCTTGGGAAAAAGGGAATTGGTGTTACCCATCATAACAAATGTCTTAGACATGTGTCATGGAACATAACTATCACCGGTTTCTTCACAACTGAAATGGTCATAAATACATGTTGTTAAAAATTACCATAGATGTTTCTTTCTCTCAGTGTATATATATTTCCTCCTTCTTTCTCATTGCATGGGAAAAAGGAGAGCATCCATCATTACATGAGATAGGATTAAAAACAAATGCAAGGGACATAGTGTTTCACACTCTAAGGCACAAGCTAACCATTAACTGATGGTAATTAGAAAAAAAAACGTATCTTCTTGGCAGGTTATTCCATTATTGTCCACTGCACCTTCCTCTGGTACATCTGTTAGCAGCCACAGTCACAGATAGACTAGATTGGATGGACCACTAGTGGGCTCCAGTGATTCCCTTCCCTACATCCTTCTGATTTCCCCTTTTCTGCCCTGACTCACTGTGGTCTCTCCCTGTTCTCTATCTCTCTGCTCCTTTCTCTCCTCTTTGCATCTTTTATGCTGGGGACATGATGGGAAAATCCACAACTGGGCAAGCCCCCAAAAAAGGACATCGCTGGCACAATCGATCAGGACCATGGAAGAAGCCCCATTATCTTGACAGGAACGGATGTCAAAGTGCATTGTATTGAGTCTGGTGGGCATCTGATGTTTTCACTGTTGGGCAAGGGATCTTTGTTTTTTCTAACATCTGCACTGGTGCTGCAGAAAGTTTGCTCGTTGCTCTTTCTCAACTGTTCCCCTAATGCTGGCTGCCAGTTTGCCAGTAAAACAGCTTGTCAACAAGTAACATTGTTTTTTCCTATTTACGAGCAAGGAATAGAGTTCTTAATGGTCTTTCCATTGAGGCAGTGATACAATCCATCTTGGACAGACTTCAAAAGAATAACAGCCTGATTTAGGCTAATAAAGAGCAGCATTGAGCTAATGAGATTTGGACTGGCTTGTTTATGCTGTTCTTGCTGGATGAGATGCTTCAGGGTAGAAGCAATAATATTTCTAGGACTTGGGGGGGATAGCAGATTAATTTCCCTGTGGCCTGGAAGGCACTGACCTGATTTTCCCCATCTGCCCTCCAACCACAGGTACATACTGCAGGAATGTTTAATTTAATGAACCGTGTGTGCTCCATTCTCCTCCTGTCATTTCCGGAATTACTCCTGGATATAATTGGGGATAAACACTGTCCCTGTTGCTAATGTGTTGCACTCATACTGGTCTAGAGAGACACCTTGGGCATAGAGATCACTGGTGGACTGGCAGAGTTCTTCCACGGCAGGAGGCTGCTCCCTTTTTTGCTACTTCAGCAGTCTGGAGTCTAGATACACTTCTGGGGCAGAGGTAAAATCCATGGTGAGGGTGAGGAGGAGGCAGATGGTATATTCAACCTGAGATTTCACTATGGCTGATGCCAAATAGGTGAGAGGTAAAGGTGTCTTCACCTGTGCCCCTCCTCCCTGCATTTCATAAGGTGCTGCAAAGTTGAAAGGAAGCTATATATGGTCACCTATGCTGTCTAATAATATGACCACATTTCCTACTGATAAGATCAGAAACTGACTATGCATTGTGTTCTTCCCTGGGACTCATTAGATATTAACTCCTGTGAAAATATTGTCTTTGCAGCACAGCATGAAGGGGGCTTCTTTACAAAGTAGGGTAGAAATAATACTTTAAAGCAGAATTTCACAGACATACACTTCCCTGTCCCTCCCCCAACTCTGCCACCATTATTGTCTCTCAGGCAAACCATATTAAATCAGCGGCTTATCTCTCCAGAGCCTGCTTTTTCAGCTGTCTGATATTTTAATTTCTTTGAATGAAGAACAAGGAACTTCTTTAATAGCAGGTCTGATCTCCCCACTTCTCTACCATCCCAACCCCTGGAATTCTTCACATCCCTTGTAGTAACTCCTTGATGCTGCCACGCATTCTGTAGTCAGCCATATAAAGGTTGGTTACTTCTGAAGGGACTTGTTTAAGGCTCTGACATCACAGATTTCCCCAGAATTCCTTCACAGAAGAAGATAACAAGTAGAAGCTGAAAAAGGCAAGAGTTGTTTCCCAGACTGGAGTCACGTAGTTCTCTCGGATGCTGTGTTTGCTTGGGAGAACTACCAGCAATTGACTTAAATGGAATTGGCATGGAGGAGCCCTCAGAAAAACAGTATGAGGTGTTGCGGGAGGGGTTTGTGGTCTGACAGGCCCACCCTTCAGGAACAATCTCAAACACATTCAGCTCCCAGGTTCAGGTTCTGTTCGTCAGGGCATGAGGTATGGCTACTTTCCAGAAACTACTCTGTCCACCTCTGATTAGCTGGTGGTCTCTCAGCTCGGGAGACCTGGATCATCTGAAGTGAAAACAAGGTTCAGCCTCGTCCATAATGGATAGTTTACCACATCAGAAAATCATGGCCAGTTGCAGGGTTTGGCAGTGAAGTTTTTGCTTTATTATGCCCCATGCAGGTTCTGGGGCTGCGGAAGAGGGGGTATGTGCTGTTCAGATTCCTGAGTTCATCAGTAATCTACCTAAACTCCAGAGAGATTACTGAGGAACCCAGGAAGATGAGTAGCACATACTGCCTCCTCTGCTGCCCTGGAACCTGCCTGAGGCATATCAAAAGCATCTTCAAAGAGGCACTTTTCCCCCGAGGAGCTTGGGTCTGAGGAGGGGAGGGAAGGGGAGGCGAGGCTGAGGCTGGCCCAGGGCTCCTCCAGGCAGGTGCGGGGGGAGGGGAGGACTTGGAGCTTTACCCAGTCTGGGGTTCCTGCAGTTGATGGGGGGGGGCACTCAGGGCTTCTCCAGATTGGAGGGGGGAGCTTGTGGCTCTGGCCACATAGGGACAGAGAGTTGTGGGCAGAAGGGGCAAAGCAAAGGGCTAGCCTCCCCAAAGGAGGATCCACCTTACGCCCATGCATGGCATGGTTTAGTGCAAGTGGGTCTCTGCTCCAGATTGGGCAAAGACTGGAACAGTTGAGGGGGTGTAACATGCAGGACTGAAGCACTCTGGCAAATGTATGTGGAAGCCCAGGACTGCACTAGTAGAAGCTCTTGTATGTGAGATGTGAGCTCTGCTGGCAGAGCTCTGGTTGTGAGGCTGGCAGGATGGGAGTGGCAGGGGACTTGAAGGTGAGGGCTGAGGTAGCGTGGCTGGGTGGGTGGGAAGCTTGCACAGCACCTCTCCTTCATGGACTTGTCTCTAAACTGGGTGCTCAGCCATTCACTTTTGTGAGCACCAAATTCCAACAAATGAATATCTTTAAAGTGTCTGCTGGGTCTATACCTCACTTAGCACAGAGCCCATGGAGTCATAGGGTTTAAGGCCTGAAGGAACCACCAGATCATGTTCCTGCAGTAATACACATACCTTCCTCAGAGTATGTCCATTCTGGTCCTGTCCTCTCAGGCCATCATATCAGATCCCCATAACATAGTCTGACACACATTCCCAGTAGGCTGGCCAGGTTCAGACTGTATGGAACTCGCTTTCCTGTGGATACTTTTTTGTTCTCACTTCCCCGTTCAAGTGCATGCTGCTAGCAAGTAGCTCACCATGGATGGTCCCAGTGGAGTACCTGCCCTAGCACTGTAATTAACGATTGTGTATTGCAGACTATTAGGGAGGTGTGTCGGATATCCTCTGGATCCCCTTTATCAGCCTCTCTGAGATTAAGCAACAGAAAATAAAATGAAAGGAGAAAGAAATTCAACAATAAAACCAACTTCCCTGGTATGGAGCCACAGGAACTGGTTAAGAAAGCAAGTTCACCCTGGAAGGCTCCTGAACCAGTCCAATGCTTTTCCTAGTAAAGGTATATTTAACTTGGATACATCCAGCATCCCTTTGTCTTCCTTCCAGGGTTGTGGCTTATTCTGTAGTTGCAGTTCTACAATCCTTTCTACTCTCATAGTGCTGTGGGTTCGGACTGGAAGAGTGTCCCTTGGGGAGGCAGCTAAGCAGTTAGAATCAGGAGTAGAGAGAACACTGTTGTCAAGTGGATAGAAAGAGCTGAAAGATAAAGTCAGTTCAGAGAACTGGCTCATCTCACAACCCATCTCCATCACACATCTGGAAGCTCAGTTCAGTTACTCTTATGTTCTGGGAAAATAAACTTTGCAAAGGCAGATCAAAGCAAAGGCAACAACATTACAAAGGAGAAGTGCTGCAGAGCCTTGGCAAATGGAGCATAGGCCACATTAAGAATGGAGCAACTGCAAGTTGTCCCTGCTCTTGGTGAGAGCTTTCTAAAGCCGCAGCAAAGATAGGCAGCCATGGGTCACCTACAACAGGTTTATCACAGCAAAAATAAAGGCAGAGCTTCTAAGGGCACTGCAGGCCGCTTTGTCAAATCAGCACTAGGGTACAAGCATGTCAAAATACTAGAACTGGGCTGGTCAGAATATTTTCCACAAAACTGCTTTTTGATTTAAAAAGAAAATGGGTTTTGACTAAACAATTTTTTTATGAAGTGTCTGTTTCCTGCAGAAAATTCTGAATTTTCATAAAATGGAAAAATTTCAGTTAAATGAGAGTCAGAAAAATTGTTTTTTTGGTAGGAAAATTTCAGTTTTTTGAAGAAAGCAAAATTTTCCATGGAATATGTCAAAGAAAACAGGGTTTTTTTCATTTTCATCAAATGTTCTGCCGGAAAACATCTCATTTTCTAACTAGCTCTAATAAATATGCTCTCACACAGTCTCTCTCTTTCTGACACACAGTCACAATTGTTGCACATCAGTCCTTCCCACACACGTCAGTGTATTCTTCTCTACATTGTAAATACCATCACTTGTTCAACATGCACGTGTCCATTGGTTATATGACAGCAACTTTATGCACGCACCCCTCACAAATAATTTGTATACATACAGCAGCATCCTCCACATGATGTATCACTGCACAGTTTGCAGGGAGAGGTAGAACAGAGAAAGAACACAAATGTTTGTAGAGCTCGAGACAATGATTTTCATAAAATCAGGAAGAGGAAGCGATACTGGGGGATGCAGCTCTTATTTCACCATCCTGTCTTGCTTCCTGCAGATAATTCTGATAATGGAGATTTTTGGCACATCCTAGAGATACACAGCCAGTCAGCATAGAATATGATAAGCCCAGGACTCAATAAATGTTCATTTCGTGCTGTCCAGGGCAAGATACCTGGCAGCATATCCTGACACAGATTTCAACAGAGATCACTGGCGTTCTGTCCAGAAGCAAAGGTGTTAACACCCCTCGAGCATCCTATACTCAGTATATAACAGCACACAAAGGTAAAAATCCATATCAGCAGCCCTGCTGCGCTATCAGGCCTGAATATAGACTGGTTTTAACTGCTGTCATTGCTCGGTTACAGTTTGATGGGTTTGTCTCACATTGCCAGGGAGCGATGCTGGGCCAGGAGGTGACATGGTCTTGCAAAACAAAGCATCGCAAGGCAGCGGTGCTGCAGTGTGATGTGACGATGCTGTAGGGCAACAGTGATAGGCTGGCCCATGATGTGGTGATGCTGTACTGTCAGCCAGTGACCCTGCCATACCACAGTGTGGTGACCTTGTAGCACATGATGGCATCATGCCACAGTGTAAGTGTCATGAGATGGGGATGCAAAGACTATGCCATTGGCTACAAAGGCAATGCCCTTGGGGTTCTTAGGCAGGACAAATTTGGTCGGGTATTCAGTTTAAAGTGATACTTGCATCTAGTGATGGATCAGGTCCAAAACATGTCATCCCGAAAACTTGCAGGGCAGGGAGGAGAGAGCATGGTGAGAAGTTTTCATACCAGAAGCACAGGACTAGGAATCACACCTGCTGGTAGAGACAGGCACTCCCCTTCCCTCCCATGGCAGTTCAGGGCTACTGTATAGGGTGTCAAGGATGGCTGTGACCTTTCATAGAGCATATCCGAGCAGGGGAGCTTTATTATTCCATAGCAGTTAGAGCATTAAGGCAGATTAAGCTGTCTCAGTGACAAAGCCTATCTCGGTAGCCCTGCTGCTAGTGCTCTGGCGAGGCAGGGACAGATATAATGAGTAGATTATCCTGTTCTGGCAAATTGGAATAAAAGAAAAGGTTCCTAATCACATTTGAATACATCTGCATTAGATGAGCGAGGAAATCGTGAGTCCCAGCACTGCGGCATCTCATCAGATGCTGAGAAACACGCCAGGAGCTTGGAGCAAGCATTACCAGGGTAGATAAACCATCTTTGACTAGGAGTCCCTGAGGTGCTGCAGCATGCCAGTCAAGCTCTGGGGGGATGTAAACATGGGCTGGTGCCCAGGAAGTTCTGAATGCAAAATTCTGCAGAACACCAGTGGTCTGCCCCAGGGAACCGGGAGAGGAGAAGGACTGCAGGCAGCTCAGTCGACCTTCCTGTCTCCTCCAGCAGCTTCAGGAACTGACAAAGGAAAGGCAGCCAAAGGCAAGATCTCAGACTTTACCCCAAAGCAGTTCTTGGAGCTGGCTTGGCACAGGGAAGCAGCTACCTGCTTGCAAGCAGCCTCTAGAACCCGGTATATGCCTACGGAGACCGGCAGCTTGGAGGCTGATCACAAGCACCGGCCCCACTTCTGATTATGGCTCTTAATGTTGCTGATGTGGCACTGTAGAATGATGTCTGGAGTGTGCCCCAGGTTGGCTAAGAACTTTCTGAAAATGTGGAAAGCATCCCCTCACCCTAATTACCTGACCAGTGATTCAGCCACTCAGTTGATTTACTCTAATTCTAAAGGCCTCACTTCTCTGCCAGGACACTGGCTAGCTGGTCGGAAGAGCCAGCTGTTGTCTAAACTCCCCTGCTATCCCTCATCAGCAAGAATGGTGACTCAGCATTCCTGGAATAACAGCCTCTGATCATTGGAAAACAAACCCCTCTGTATTTGTTCTCTGTGTTTGGACTTTTACCCACTTATTCCCCTCTTTGTTTCCAGAAGCCATTTATGAGACCAGAAAAAAAAGCAAAATCTTATCTCTTCATGGTACTTCTATCATCCACAAGCCCTTTTCTCCCACTGCAGAGCACGGAAAACTGCTCCTCAGCTTCAGAGGGTGTTACACTTATTCTGCAGTGAGAGAATAGGACCCTATGCAAGGATCTGATCTCAAGTTATTTTGGACCCATAAATTGCTCCCATAACTACCGAGAGGTCCCTTGATAAAAAATGTACCCACAAATACAGGAACCATAAATAATAAAACTTGTGTAAGCTATCTATCTATTAACTGTGGCAGCTGGCAGCTTCTGTGGTACCTGTGTACTTATATCACCACTATGAACGTTAATCTCCAAGAAGCTCTAATGTCATGTGACACTCCCATCTCATTGGGGCTGGGACATGCTACTCCTCCTTCCGCACACACAGGAGTACTGGCACGCTCCGAAATACACTACTCCATCTCAAATTGAAATTGGAATGAAAATGAACCACTGAAGGGGAGTGTGTTTCTTCTGAGCATCACAACAGACACACAAGTACACATGCATACACAGGGGCTCCAGGTGGGGAGATCTCTGAATAGTGCATTACATACCTATCTAGTGGTTTGTAACCTCTGCACTATACATCACGGCCCAGACCATTTGTTGCACCAGGTCTCCTCCGGGCACAGCAGAGATGGGACATGGGAGAAACAACAGGGAGTTGATTGAAGCTTTCTGATCCTCAAGCTGGTTTTATGCTCACTGTGGCCCAAAGGTAGTTTAGAGCAGCCTAGGAACTGCTCTAAACTCCACCAGCAGGTAATAGCTCTCAAGTAGCTGTCCCCCAGATGGGAACAGAGTCATAGATTTTAAGACTAAAGGGGGACAACCCCCCAGAAAATCTAGTCTGACCTCCTGAATATCACAGACAACTACACTCCACCTAGCATCTGCACACTAAACTCAGCAACTGAAAGTAGACCAAAGAGTCACAGCTCACAGGACTCTAGACTGTTATGTGCTACAGGCAGAAAACAGGAGGGACAGATTCACCAATGCCTGAGGCCACCGCACTGGCAGGGAAATGATTGAGACATACCCAGATAACCTGGACAAGTGGCCCGTGACCACATATGCAGAATGCAGGCCATTCTGTTCACCTGCATCTCCCCCCTGCGCTGTGTGGGGAGGTGCCGAGGAGTGAGCCATGCTGTCTGCATGCCTGCTGGGGAAATGTGGCTGGTCTCTTACTCCCTTTGAGCTGCTCTAACAGCCCAAAGCGAGCGGAGCAGGGGCCAGGATCTGGCGCTCTTTGACTTTTCTTCCAAGATCCTTCCATCTCCCTTTTATGCCTGCACCATCGTACTCAACAATTCTGCCCTGCAGACCTGTTCCAATGCTGGAGCCACCCAGGCACAGACATGCTTATGTGCCTCAACCTCAAATTAGAGCTGGATAAAATTTTTCACACATAACTTTTTTTCAGCAAAAAACACGCATTCAGCGACACTGAAACATTTTGCTCTTTTGTGTTGATTTTGCCAAAACGGTTCAGTCAAAACAAAACAAAAAAACACGTTAAAAAATTCTGAAAATAATCCAAATGTTTCATTTTGCCATTTTCTAAACAAAACCTGAAAATGACTTTTTTATTTAAAAATTTCCATTTAATTTTATTCCTGAAAAAATTAAAATGTTAAAAAATTCTCAAAATAGAAACAACCATTTCACTTGACCTCAAAATGATTTTTGTCCAACTTCCCAATTCACTGAAAATTTTGTTTGCAACAGATTTTTTTCTTGTGTTTTTTCAGAATTGCCAGTGAATGGAAAAACTCATTGTTGACAGGTATGCATGCTGACCCTCCTGCTATTCCAATAGTAGTCCCTTCCTCTGCTTTGCAGGACCCTCTTCTAGTCCAGCATTGGGCATCAATCCTGCTATAGTCTGTATTGATTATTGTAGCAGGGTGGTCACCCCGCTCCTGCCCTGAAGGGCATAAAACAGCCCTGGGAGAGGGCTGCAGCGGGGAAGTGGCCACAGGTGCGGCCATGCCCCAATCAGGCCATAGTTGGCCCTATAAGAGGGCTGAGGGCCAGAGGCTAAGACACAAACTCTCTCTCTAGCTTCTGAGGGAGAAGAACCTGGCTGTCTGAGAGCTGAGACGTGTACCTGAGGTGGAGCAGTGCTGGGGAAGGGCAGAGGGAGCTCAGGAGCTCCAACCTAGTAAAATCCCAGATTGCAGGTCTTGCTAAAAGGGCACTGGGGTTGCAGAGGGCCAGCTCAGAGATAGGCAAAGGCAGCAGGTCCAAAACCCCCTTGCCAATGATGAGTGGATTACAAACTGCAGTCTACCCTAATCAGCGGGGAATAGATGGTGACTGACAGTAGACACTGAGGCAAGGTGGGGATAGAGGGTCGGGGGTTCCCCTGGGTGGGAAGACCCAGATTGTAGGTTACTGCTGGGGGCAGAACCCTGATAAAGGGGCACTGGGGTCCGGGAGGGACATGGGGGCCAGCGGCAGGTGAGACACTGGCCTGCAGAGGGCGCTCTGTGCTGGAAGAGCTAATTCCTGAGACAACCAGCAGGAGGTGCCATGCCAGTGAGTTGTTGCCCTGACATAATTATACATGATCCAAACAAATAAGTCCACAATAACAACCATGCTTCCGAACTTATCTCCCTGTCTGTCATGCTGTCACTGACAGCTTCTTAGGAGCATCACCTCTGGTATCGCAGAGCAGCAAGAACAACAATACTGAGTAACTGCTGGTCTGAGGATTTATGAGGCAACATTCTTGAGTAGTCACGTGACATGAAAACAGCATTATCTGCTTTTGACTTCCCCAGAAAATGCCAGAGGAGTTACTCTTAAAGAACCAAGTTATTATTACTGGATTATTTGCTCCATTGCTGGTCCCTTTTCAAATCTGCGTGCGAGCAGAGTGCTGAGCCACAAGAGAGGTCAGCCTGCTTGCGGGTGGGCTTATATCAATCAAAGTTCTAGACTCACTGATTAAGATAAACAGTTTGCTTCACATTTTTCCATTTATGGGAAAAAAGTACCCAAAAGACAACTCAGTTCTCTGCTCTGAACTGAATGGAAAAAAAAATAACTTACATTGTTCTAGCTGCCTTCGTCCCATAGCCTCCCAAAGCACACAATACATTCGATTTATGCACAGGGATTACTTCACCCACCTCTGAAATACAACGACATCTGTGTCAAAAAACACCAGTGTACAGCAGGGGTCGGCAACCTTTCAGAAGTGGTGTGCCGAGTCTTCATTTATTCACTCTAATTTAAGGTTTCACGTGCCAGTCATACATTTTAATGTTTTTAGAAGGTCTGTTTCTATAAGTCTATTATATAATTAACTATTGTTGTATGTAAAGTAAATAAGGTTTTTAAAATGTTTAAGAAGTTTCATTTAAAATTAAATTAAAATGTAGAGCCATCTGGACCAGTAGCCAGAACCTGGGCAGTGTGAGTGCCATTGAAAATCTGCTCGCGTGCCGAAGTGCCATAGGCTGCCTATCCCTGGTGTACAGTAACACTGCACTGGAGGAAGTGAATAGACCCAATAGAAAATGCAATTAGTATTTTAGGGAGGAAGAATGTAATTTGCCCACTTGGAATTTAGGCAGGTTCTGGAACTAACACCACAGCTCTTGTGAAAAATTCAATGGGATCTTTACTGGATACTACTGGTTAGGACAGTGGTTCTCAAACTTTTGTACTGGTGACTCATTTTACACCGCAAGCCTCTGAGTGCGACCCCCTTTATAAATGAAAAACTCTTTTAAATATATTTAACACCATTATTAATGCTGGAGGAAAAGCAGGGTTTGGGGTGGAGGCTGACAGCTAGCGACCCCCTGAGGGGTCCCGACCCCCAGTTTGAGAACCCCTGGGTTAGGAGTTGGTGAGTCTTCTTGTTGCCAGCTAGCATTGCGCTTCATACAATACATCACTTTTTAAGACCCTTCTGGGGCACTGGTTCTGTATTATTCAGGGGGGAAAGCAGTCTGTATTGAAAATACATTTCCTTCAGCAAAGGGCTGGTTGTACTATCACATTTTTCAGATCTTGGTCACACTTGTATCTACTCTCTATACTGTGGGCTTAAAAGAAAAACTTGAACCCAGCTAATAAAAAAAAAAAAGCCATACAAGTTTTTCAGGCACACTCAGTCCCTGTTGATTCCCATCTACGCTGAACCTGTTTCAGAACATCAGAATGACAGAAGGGCTACGAATAAACAAAGTGAGGGAAGGAATCTCAGTCTGGCTTTTTGGGGTGGATTTTATAAGACTCAGGTTACATAGAACAGAACTACAGATGTCACTGTTTATTACTTACGCTCTAGGAAGGGAAATATCCTCTGATAATGGCCCAGCATCTTGTGTATGGAATCAGTGTGCGGAGTACAGAATTTAATTGGAAAGAGGACATACTCCAGAAATCTCATTTGTTAATGTCGCACAGGCAGCCTTTGCACCAAGACTTTCTTTGGTAACATCCTGCCTCTTCTGGGTTCATCATGGACTCAGTGATTTGCAAACAGTGTCCAGGAAAAGAAGCCCATACTATGTTTTGGATCCTGGAATGGTCACATATGAATCAATTTAATGCACGTGTGTCTGAATTGTTAGTGCTGGGGAAAAGTGCTGTATTGACTGCTCTAGAAAATAATGAAAATCCTCACAGAGCTGGTCCAGCAAAGATAGGAACTGTTTTGTGTGCTTTGATAATTAATGTCCTAGAGCAGTGGTCACCGACTGGTAGATCATGACCGACTGGTCGATCCTGGAGCCTCTGACAATCGATCGTGATCTCCAGCTGCTAAAAGTCCAGCTGTGCAATGGGGTTAAGGCAGGCCCCCTGCCTGCCCTGGCCCTGTGCCTCTCTCAGAAGCAGCCAGCATGCCCCTGCGGCCCCTGGAGGTGGGGGGAGACAGCAGTCTCTGCCCACTGTTCCTGCCT
Source organism: Gopherus evgoodei (assembly GCF_007399415.2). Taxonomy (NCBI): domain Eukaryota; kingdom Metazoa; phylum Chordata; order Testudines; family Testudinidae; genus Gopherus; species Gopherus evgoodei. The sequence goes on along the minus strand of NC_044329.1, from coordinate 21,672,957 downwards.
GCAAGCACCACCCCTGCAGCTCCCATTGGCTGGAAACTGGGAACTGCAGCCAGTGTGAGCTATGGGGGCAGTGCCTGCAGGGAGGGGCAGCGCGTGGAACCATGTGCCCTACCCAGGGGCTGTAGAGATGTGCTGGCCATTTATGGGAGCGGCTTATGGCTGGGGCAGGCAGGGAATCTGCCTTAGCACCAGTGTGCAATCAACTGGGAGCTGCCCAAAATAAGTGCCACCCGGCGGAAGCCACACTCTAACCCCCTGCCCTAATACAGAGAACCCCTCCTGCACCCAAGTGTTGTATCAACCAGGCAAGGTACTAACAAACTTCAAGAGGACTTTATTTTTAAAGTGGAAACCTCTTTACCAAGCTGCTGCTGCACCCTCTGTAACTCACTCTGTCTCCTCAACTCCTCCCCCCTCCTTCCTGTTTCCTGTCCTTTCAGACTCCCAACAGCCAGTGCTCCCAGTTCTAATAATTACAAGCAACATCTAAACACCACATTTCCTCCTCTCTTAAGAAACTCTCCCAATTAAAATAAACATTGTTGTTCTAACCACAGGAACAATAGGAAACAAGACACTATACTGCTGGCAGAAATATCACACTGAAAACACTGTAGATACTACATAACATAGTCTCTAGTCCAGACAAGTGGTCGTCTGGGTCTGACAGGCCATCTCTCAAGCCCTGGTTCCGATGCAATGTCTTGTTGCGTTGATACTACGGTGAAGTCATCCAGTGCAGACTGGGTGTTGGCATAATCTCCTCTTGGTGCATAGGCAGGTGCAAGATAAGAAGCATTCCATACCTGCCCATCAGAAAGTCGATAGGTGTAAGGTCCCTTCTCTATGATTTTAAGAGGAGCTGTGAATTTATGGTCCCCTTTGCATAAAATTCTAGGTTTTCATATTCTAATGAAGGAACCACACTCAAACTTTGGTTCCTTATCACCTCGCCACTTGTCTGGGAAAGCCTGATACTTTGCTTGGTTCTATTCAACTGTTTTTCTCACATCATCCTCGGCTGGGGCCTCAAGTCGTGCCTTTAACAATACAGTAATGTTCAGTTTAGTATTCATCTGTTTCCTGTGCAGTAACTCTGCAGGTGATCTTTGCATTGTGGCATGTCGTGTAGCCTCGTATACTTCCAAGAAATCGGTAGTGAAGGGTATCCACAATCGCCCTTCCAGTTTAGCTGTTTGCAAACTCTCTTTCAAACTTCAGTTAAACTGTTCAATTTTCCCATTTGCTTGCGGGTAATATAGGGATGACCTTCTGTGTAAAATGTTTCTCTCTGCTAGAAAAGTTTCAAACTCCAGGGAAGTAAATTGACTACCATTATTTGAAACCAGTTCTTTGGGGTTACCTTCCCTACTAAAACCTGAAAGAGGAACTTAATTACTGTAGCAGAAGAGATTTGAGATGTAAATGCTACCTCAGGCCATTTACTGAAATAGTCTATTGAAGTGATGGCATAACAACAGTCATTTGGAGCAGTATCAAAGGGTCCTACAATGTCAGGTGTATGAGTTTTGACTGTAATTCTTCTGGCACAAGTAGACGGAAGTACCAAGCTGCTGCTGCACCCTCTGTAACTCTCACTCTGCCTCCTCAACTCCTCCCCCCCTCCTTCCTCTTTCCTGTCCTTTCAGACTCCCAACAGCCAGTGCTCCCAGTTCTAATAATTTACAAGCAACATCTAAACACCACACCAAGCTCTCTCCCAGAGCTGGTACCCCTCACCCCCTCCTGCACTCGAGCCCCCTCCCACAATCCAAACCCCTCGGCCCCAGCCCGGAGCCAACACCCCAAACCCCTACCGCAGCCTGGTGAAAGTGAGTGAGGGTGGGGGAGAGCAAGTGATGGAGGGATAGGGGATGGGGAGAGCGGGGTGGGGCCTCGGGGAAGGGATGGAACCTTGGAAAAGGGGCAGAGTAGATCCTGAGTTGCACTTAAATTCAAAAAAAGGTTGGAGACCACTGTCCTGGAGCATCCACCTCTAGGGGCAAAAGGGTATTTCAGTTTCAATGGCCAATTCGCTCCTTGACCTTTCTGCTCAGACTGCAAGTAAAGGGGCCAGTTGTGTGGTGGTGTTTTCATTATGGAGATACTGGGAGGGGGATTAATGCCACCATGCTACACAGGCTATCAAACAACTAGCAGGGACTCACCAGGTGTGCAATGTGCGTTCTGTTAGGGGCTGTCCATCAATTACTTAACGCATTAGGGGGTGGGTAGGTCCTTCATTTTGCAGCTTTGCTTCAGTGTTATAAAGCGTGGGTAGGTCTTGAAAATCACCAAAAAATGTGTTACAGAATTTATGGACAGCCCCTTACTTCAAACCTTGCTATGAATGGGGTAAAGGGCAACTACTGATTGTGACTAAGTCAGAGGAGCCTGCAGAGAGAACGGAACTGAACTAAAGCCATCCCAGCTATGAGAGAAGAGAACAGCCCAAACGCTAGTGATGGGTAAAGCCTCAAAATGGCTGGGATTTGTCCTTGGTTTTGGTAAACGCCCAGAAATCTGGATGCTGCACCCAACACCTGAATTACTTCAATCAAATGTTTCCTGCGTGTAAGGGAGGATGAAGATGATTTTGGCCCTTGGAGTCTGGAAACCTGCCTGCTATTATGAGTTCACATTTTCCCAGTATTACTTCCACAGCCACAGCTTAAACCCAGGCAACTGAGAGTGGCAAATAATGGAAAGGGTTGGTCAAATATTTCAGGACTTTCCAAACCATGAGCTTCATCCTAGAAGTGAGCAAATAAGTAATTTTATGGGTGGCTAGTGCAGGAAAGCTTATGGGAGTGATGTCATGGAAGAAGCTCTCAAGAGCTGGTGGGAATTTGTAGGAGCCCCTTCTAAAATTTGCACCAACAAACTGAGAGGAGGGTTGGCATGATTTCCCTGTCTCTGGAGTTACTCTCTCCCTGGAAACTTCACTTTGGAAGGATATGAGTTAACAGGAGAACTATATTTCTGAAGAGGAATTTTTTTTCTCTTGCTAGGCACTTGATTGCACCAAAAGGCCAAGTTTTTTTTTAAATGGGGTGGATCACCCCCCTCGGACAAGCACCCTCATGCCACTCCAATTTCCAAACCATCCCACTGAATGCAGAGCTGTGCTATCAATATACTCAGCGTGTTCTTCAGGAACAAAGTATAAACATTTCCAAAGGGCACTTTACAAACTGTTTGATTGCCCGAGGCAGTCACCAATCTCATCAGTCATTGCTACAAGAAAACGGTTAGTATTAAAAACAAACAGATTCTCTCACCCCATGTTGGCAAACACATTCATCACAAGATAAGAGATTAAAAATTGTGGGAGCGGCTTAAAAATATTGTCTGCACATGCCAGGATAACGGGCCTGATTCTGATCTCACTAGCAGTGGTGTAAGTCAGGAAGAATTCCAATTAAGTCATTGTGTCTACACTGAAATAAAAGACCCATAGCTGGCCCAAATCAGCTGACTTAGGCTTGTGGAGCTCAGGCTGTGGGGTTATAAAACTGCAGTGTAGATGTTTGGGCACGAGTGGGACCCTGGGCTCTGAGACCCCTCGCAGGGGGAAGGTTTCAGAACCCGGGCTCCAGCCCAAGCCCAAACATCTACACTGACATTTCTAGCCCTGCAGCCTGAGCCCGTCAGCTGACCCAGGCTCTGAGACTCGGTGCCGCAGGTTTTTTATCACAGGGTAGATGTACTCTGGGGTGCACAGATATAGAACTGGTGTGAGTCAGAAACAGACCTTCTTAGGTTCCCCAAGCTGATTTCTCCCATACCTACCAGATGCCCTTGGCTATTTGTGTTGGTTTCCCTTAATCTCGTGGTACAGGTTTGTTTGTTTTTCAAGTCCCCTGTCTGTGTCTCTTAGTTATTAATGTGTCACTTGTGTATCAAGCTGAAGTGCGGGAGGAAGAAATGCCCTGGTTTTCAGAGGATTTCCTCCTCAACCCCAGCCTCAACATACAAGGAATGATTTTGTCAGTGGAATTCTCAAGCAGTTGAACATGAAGCACCCACCAACTGGTAACAGCAGAGGTCTGGAGGCAGCTTAATGCTTTCCCACTTCTCACTTGCCATGGGATAAAACCAGGCAAGGCCATCCCAAAGCAGGCTTTAAGCACTGGTGAAACAATGCCTCAGAGCTCAAGGGATAGCCCATCCCCTGCTATGTTGTATGCTGGAGATGAAGCTGGTTTGAGAACATTTCATTACTTCATCCACCCTGGAAATATGACCAAGAAGGGCAGCATTTCCTCTGTCCAGTTCACAGTTGCTGTTCTAGAAGTTGTGACATGACCACAGGTACTCAGATTCATCATTACTGACACTAGCCCTGCAGACCTCTGCAAGCCTTGGTTTGTGAGGTCACTGTGACCCCTAGAGGTGGAAGCTGAATTATTTTGTAATTGCTATACAGTCTCTATTGTCTGAGTCCTTGTAACGCCTCTTCTTCCCCTCCCTGGAGAGAAGCGTCACATTGATAACAAATCTGAGTTTGAAAGCAGTGGCGTAAGCAATTCTCAGGAGGGTGGAATTCTCTGAACCCTGTGAGCTTTTTTTTGTGTTTACAGAACTCATTCAAGTTCATGGACTTTTTCACCCTGTGATTTAAAATCATGTGTGTTTTGGTTTTTAGAAGGCAAGTCAATATTTTTTAACTGTTTTTCTAGCTGAAGGGAAGCCTGTGTTATGTAGCAGGAAAGAGAGAACTCCCTCTTCCACCCTGCCAAATTTAGGCTCATGCAGAGGGTGCCCTCTATACAATATATATCTTTATGGGAACTTTCTCTCCCTCTCTACTCCACTTTCCACATTTTCTCCATAGTGGTTTTTCACTTTGCTCTCTTTTCTGCTAAGTATTTTTTACTGGATTTTTAACTCTCTCTCCCTCCTTTCTTCTTCTCCAGTCTCTTCTAAGTGAACCACAAAACCAATCACATTCAAATGTAAGTCAAACTTTTGAACCCACAATGGCTGAATGGATTTATAGTTAGCTGGGACAAAATCACATGTCCCTATCTAAAGCCTGGGTTAGAGTTAGGGGTTAAGAATAAAGGAACATTGTGATGGTGTTAGAGGTCCTTCACTTGCTTGACTACATCCTGAAGTGGAACATACTCATGTAAGTGTAACCCACACACCTCCTGAGGGTGGTGTTCTGTCCTCTCTAGTGGCACCAAGACCACTTTGAGATTAATGAGTCTATTCTACAGCCTTAGCTAAGGGCCAGTTGGTTTTTAGTTCATGCAGCAGAGGCTCATGCACTAAACTCCAGAGATCCCAGATTTGATCCCACCTGCTGAGGACCAGGGAAATGTGGTCTAGATTAAATTACTATAAAATGGATGCATAACTGGTTGAAAAAAACGTTTTCAATGGTTCGTCGTTAAACTAAGAGGACGTATCAAATGAGGTCTCGCAGGAGTCTGTCCTGCATCTTGTACTATTTAATATTTTAATTTATAACTTGGATGATGGAGTGGAGAGCATGCTTATAAAATCTGAAAGCACCACCAAGCCTGGAGGGATTGTAAGAACTTTGGAGGATAGGATTAGAATTTAAAACAATCTTGGTAAATTGGAAAATTGGTCTGAAATCAAGAAGATGAAATTCAGTAAAAACAAGCACAAAGCACTGCACTAATTAAAAAGGAAAACTCAAGTGCACAAATAAGAAGTGGGAAGTAACTGGCTAGATAGCAGTACCACAGAAAAGGATCTGGGGGTTGCAATGGATCACAAATTGAATATGAATCAACAGCATGATACCATTGTGAAAAAGGCAAATGTCATTCTGGGATGTATTGACAGGAGCATCGTTTGTAAGATGCTGAATGTAATTTTTCTACTCTACTCAGCACTGGTAAATGACACTATTTTTAATCCCACTCTCATCCCACCCTGCAGTACCTACTCCCACTCCCACTATTATGGCAGCAGATCCTGCCAGATCGCGGGATCCCTTCCCCCCTGCAGGGCTCCATACTAGTCCCAAGCTGGGTTCTAGACTCAGCTGGAGCGCTGTGTCCAGTTAAGAAAGTTGTGAACAAAATGGGGAGTCCAGAAAAGAGCTACAAAAATAAAAGGTTCAGATAACATGGCCTACGAGGAAAGGTTGAAAGAACAGGGCATGTTTAGTCTAGAGAGGAGAGACTGTTCAAATCATGGTACTCCATCACAGCTGTTTGCTTCTGCACTGGCTTCATGGTATCCCGCTCCAGGGCCATGTGCTCCATTTTGAGAATGCTCCAGAAAACCTCCACTCCACAATTCTGCCTTCATGGCCCTGTGTTGTGATTAAATGAATGCTTCCTGGAAAAGATAAGCTCTACCTTTTTTTTTTCTTTTTCTGAGATCTGACAGCCTCTCTGCAGTCAACAAGTCCCCTCTTCACGCAGTTACAAATGCTAACGGAAATCAGAACAAACACAAGTACTTATTGTCCCATTGATGTTAGTCTCCATGCCAACAGGGATGAAATATTTCTTTTCCCACAATTTTGGAATGCCATTCTCAGCATCTCTACCCTTTCTGGGGTCCCCTTTGAGTTGGCAAAATGTTTTCAAACGTATTTCCCAATACTGTAAGCCTCCTGCTTTACATTTAGTAGGTAGGTAGATGGGTGATTTTTAAGGGTCCTTGAGACTGGTAGGATGATTGCTTGGAAGCATCCTGTCCTTTATTAAACTTTGTTTGCTGTGGGCTGTAAGGTGACCAGATGCATCTTTTCTGGCTGTTGGAGCGGGGGCAACAGGGGAGAAGCTTAGTTATTGCATGAGCACCTCTGCAAACCGTCTTTACCCTAGATGACATCACACTGAGGAGAGTTACTAGGAGAAAGGGAAGAGACCTCTTCCAATGGGAAAATGCACTGCCATTTAAATAGATGGTTTCTCCTGAGTTGGTGCAAAATCAGAAGGGAACCAGTGGTTATATGAGCAGCCCCAATAGAGCTGCTGTGCCAGGCAACATTCAAACAAAAATAGAGCACTTTCTGTGCCTGAAGTTCTTTTTCATAACTCCTACAAATCAGCTTAAAGTGCACTGCAAAATTAATAGATTAATTAAAGCCAAATTCTATTTCCAAATGCATTTGAGTGCCTTACAACACCTCTGCACTTTAAATGTCTCTGTAGCTGAATTTGGGGCATTTACCTCACCAACTCTATAAAGTTCAGTAACAGCTGAGTGCGCTAATGAAACTGTGAATCACTGTAGCTTTTCCAATTATTTTTTTAATCTTTGTGAGGCTACAGTAAAGATGTTTTATATGCAGGGTGCTTCCTTTTTTTTTGACCCTGGTTTGCTGACATCTTGAGCAAAGAGCGTGGGAGGGGGTGAATGGAGAGCAAGCAGAAAAAAAACTCAGGGTTTCTGGGACACAAGAAGTGTGATCAGCGGTTAAGGGATTACATACAGTAGAGAATTTAAAAATTAAAGCTTTACATCTTTGGTGCAAATGCCATGTACAGCATGCTGGGCGGAAAGGGGTTAAATGCTAAGCAGGTAGAGAGAGTTCCTAGATCCATCCAACATGACACTGGAAAGCCCATACCCAGAAAAAGTAGCTTACAATACAACTGCTTAGAGGGATTTAAAACAGCACATAATACTACCTGGCTCAGCTCCTCTCCACAGCAATTACAGTCAGGGTAATGGTAGAACTCTCCACCACAGCCACTTCTGTATGGGTGTCTGCACTGAGATCTTGTATGTTGTCCACATCAAGCAGGTGTGACGAAGTGGGACTGTCTTAATTTTTTCTCTGAATACTGTATGGGTGCCTCAGTTTCTGGCCAACACTCTGTCTCCTGGCAACTAATGGCCTGGGCCCTTCCCCCCACAAGTAGATGCTAAAGGTGTGGGAGAACAAAGAGATCAGGTGACCTCCTGGCCTGGGAAAGGAACTCATCAGAAAAGGAGGGGCTGAAGGGTGTTTCAGTTGGAAGCTGGCTGGTGACGGGAAGTGAGGGCAGACGGGGTTGTCTGGCTCACTGGGCCCCAAAATGAACCCAGTTGAGGGGTCCCGTTCTCTGTATCTACAAGCTCTGTTTTAAACCGTGTTCCTGTCCTCTAATAAACCTCTGTTACTGGCTGGCTGAGAGTCACGTCTGACTGCGAAATGGGGGTGCTGGACCCTCTGGCTTCCCCAGGACCCCACCTGGGTAGACTTGCTGTGGGAAGCGCACAGAGGGGCATATGCTGAATGCTCCAAGGTCAGACCCAGGAAGATGAAGCCATGTGAGCTTCTTGCCCTGAAGACAGTCTGCTCCAAGGGAGAGGAGGCTCCCCAAAGTCCTGACCGGCTTTGTGGAGAGCAGTTCCAGAGCATCGCCTGAGGACTCCATGACAGCAGGTCACACTGTTCTTGGCTGCCCTGACACATGACCTCCTAGTCAGACAGCCTGGCATAGATGGACTCAAGGGAGCAGTCGTGGTTTGTTGGGCGCTTGTCATATTCTGTGTGGTGCTATCCACCACAGTAACTTTAGGCTTGGTGATGGCATCGCTGAGTGGCCCAATACTTTATAATATGGGTAAGTAGCAGAGGCCCAGTTCATGCCACTTGTCTTCAGGTACTTAATCCAGAACTCCTTTTGCTTTGACTCAGCACTGTAACCAGCCTTGGGAGTGCCCCCTCTCCTTCATTTTCTCTGACAGTGCTCTGTAGATGTCTGCATTCTGGTGATCCTTATCCAGATGGTCCTAGACATGCATGTCTCCGAAGAGGGAAATCATGTCCAGGACCTCTGCAGGAGCCCATAAAGAAGCACGGTGGTCATAGCTTCTATAATGGGTATGTGAATTCACCACTGCCTGGTATCTAAAAGGGCATTTCCTGACTGTCCAACAGCATTTCAACAGAGAGGTTACATCCTGGCAAGATGATCCTGGAGCAATGGAGGGCACAGGTATCAAAAAAGTTCGATCCAGGTGTGAAGCAATGCAGCCTGGGATACCAGCTAGGACTGCCAGCAGCATAGTAGTTAGGAATTAGTCCACACAAACCTTAGAGCAGTGGTTCTTAACCAGAGGTAGGTGTACCCTTGTGGCACGCAGAGGTCTTCCAGGGGGTACATCAACTCATCTAGCTATTTGCCTAGTTTTACAACAGGCTACATAAAAAGTGCTAGTGAAGTCAGTACAAACTAAAATTTCATACAATGACGTATCTGTACTGCTCTATAAACTATAAACTGAAATGTAAGTACAATATTTATATTCCAATTGATTTATTTTATAATTATATGGTATAAATAAAAAAGCAAGCATTTTTTCAGTAATAGTGTGCTGTGACACTTTTGTATTTGTTTTTATAAGCAAGGAGTTTAAAGGAGGTGAAACTTAGGGGTACGAGACAAATCAGACTCCTGAAAGGGATATAGTTGTCTGGAAAGGTTGAGAACCACTGCCCTAGAGCAGTGGTTCTCAAACTTGGGACGCCGCTTGTGTAGGGAAAGCCCCTGGCGGGCCAGGCCAGTTTGTTTACTTGCCCCATCTGCAGGTTCGGCCGATCGCGGCTCCCACTGGCCGCGGTTCACTGCTCCAGGCCCATGGGGGCTGTGGGAAGCATGGTCAGCATATCCCTCAGCCCGCGCTGCTTCCAACAGCTCCCATTGGCCTGTGGCAGCAAACCACGGTCAGTGGGAGCTGCAATCAGCCGGACCTGCGGATGGGGCAGGTAAACAAACTGACCCGGCCCACCAGGGGGCACATCAACAAGAATTATAGAAAATATATATTAGATTTCATGATCCAAACGAAAGGTAGGAGGCAGAACAGCAGAATAAGGATAATGGACTTCAAAAAAAGCTGACTTAACAACTGCAGCACACAGATAGGTAAGGTCTCTTGGGAAGAAAATCTAAGGGAAAAGGATGTTCAGGACAGCTGGCAGTTTCTCAGGGAGATACTATTAAAGGCAGACCTGCAAATTATCCTGGTCCAAAGGAAAGATAGGAAAAATAATAAAAGAACAGTATGGCTCTATCAAGAGCTCTCTAATGACCTAAAAATCAAAAATGAATCCTACAAACATGGAAACATGGACAAATTGCTAAGGAGGAGTGCAAAGAAATAGCACAAGCATGTAGAGCCAAAATCATAACGGCTAAGGCTCACAATGAGTTACACCTAGCAAGGGGTCATAAAAGGCAATAAGAAGAGGTTAGATAGATAGATAGATAGATAGATTAGGAGCAAGAAAAAAATGAAGGGTAGTGTAAGTCCTCTATTTAATAGGGATGGAGAGCTAATATAACATGACATCAAGAATGCTGAGGTGTGTGATGCCTATTTTGCTTCAGTTTTTACTGACAAGATTAATCGTGATCAAATACTCGACACAATTAATATTGACTACAATGGGGCAGGAATGCAAGCTGAAGTAAGGAAAGAACAGGTTAAGGACTATTTAGATAATATTCAAAGTCTACAAGGCCTGATGGAATTCACCCTAGTACTCAAGGAACTAGCTGAAACAATCTCAGAATCATTAACAATTATCATTGAGAACTCATGGAGGATGGGTGACGTCTCAGAGGACTGGAGAAGGACAAACAAAATTTAGTACCTATCATTAAAAAGGGGAACAAAGAGGACCCAGGGAATTATAGACCAGTCACTCTAATGTCGATACCTGGAAAAATACTGGCACAAATGATTAATCAGTTTGTAAGCACCTAGAGGATAATAGGATTATAAGGAATAGCCAGAATCAATTTGTAAAGAACAAATCATGCCAAACCAAACAGGGTTACTGGCCTAATGAATAGGGATGAAGCAGTAGACATGATATATCTTGATTTTAGTATGACTTTTGATACAGTCCCATGTGACATTCTTACAAACCAACTAGGGAAATGCAGTCTAGATGAAATTACTATAAGGTGGGTGCACATCTGGTTGAAAGACTATAGTCAGAGAGTAATTATCAGTGGCTCACTAGAAGACTGAAAGGGTGAATTTAGTGGGATCCCTCAGCGGTCAGTCCTGGGTCTGGTACTAGTCATTAGTGAAAATATTGACTTGGATAATGGAGTGGAGAGTATGGTTATAAAATGTGAGGATGACCCCAAGCTGGGAGGGTTATAAACACTTTGGAGGACAGGATTAGAATTCAAAAAAACCTTAACCAAATGGAGAATTGGTATGAAAGCATCAAGAGGAAATTCAATACAGACAAGTGCAAAGTACTACACTTAGAAAGGAAAAATTAAATGCACAGCTACAAAATCAGGAATAATTGGCAAAGCAGTAGTACTGCAGAAAAAGACCTGGGGTTGTAGTGTATCAAAAATCGAATATGAGTCAACAGTGTGATGCAGTTGTGAAAGAGGATAATATCATTCCAGGGTGCGTTAACAGGAGTATTGTATGGAAGACCTGGGAGGTAATTGGACAGCTCTACTCAGCATTGGTGAGGCTTCAGCTGGAAGACTGTGTTCAGTTCTGGATGCACTTTAGGAAAGATGTGGACAAACTGGAGAAAGTCCAGAAGAAAGCAACAAAAATTATAAAAGATTTAGAAAACCTGAACAAAGAGGAAAGGTTAAAAAAACTGGGCATGTTTAGTCTTGAGAAAGGCAGACAGAGGAAGCACATGATAACAGTCTACAAATATGTTAAGTGCTGTTATAAAGAGGATGGTGATCAGTTGTTCTCCATGTCTACTAAAGATAGGGCAAGAAGTAATTGGCTTAATCTGCAGCAAGGGACATTTAGGTTAGATATTAGGAGAAACTTTATAAATGTAGTTTAGCTCCAGAATAGGCTTCCAGGGGAGGTTGTGGAATCCCCATCATGGGTTTTAAGAATAGGTTGGACAAACACCTGTCAGAGGTAGTCTAGGTTTACTTGGTCCTGCCACAGTGCAAGGGAACTGGACTGGATGACTTCTCAAGGTCCCTTCCAGCTCTACATTTCTATGAGTCTACATTCTTATTGCACATTTTTGTGGCTTTACAGCTGCAAACATAGAACACAGAACAAGCTCATCTTTGAAAATGTCTGTCTCTCTGTCTCACCGCCATACTATCTGACCACAGTATAACCATATAATTCCTTGGCAATCAGCCTTTGCACTTAACAAACATGCTTATTCATAACTCTTAAAGATGCAGGTCGGGAAGCAAATGAAGCAATGCCCTAATTTTCAGATCTAATTATTATTAATTGTTTCATTTGCATAAATCTCTTCCCCACGCCAACAATTCCTTTTCTTTGTCCTTACTATTCCCCCCCTTCCTTAGCCTTCCGTTTCCCCCAATTCCCCTCATCTCTCTCAAGTTTCTATGAGCTCCCCAGAGGCTACCTGAGAAGTGGCTGAGTCCAGCAGTTGCTCAGAAGAGGTTATCAGGAATCTCTCAGGGAAAAAGAGGACTTAACAGGTCAGCTCAGCTGAATTTTGGATCTTTGAAACTTGTTTGCCAAGGCAACATGAGACCCTTAAATCTATCATGTATGATGGGGTGTCTACCCCTCCACAGGTGCAGAAAGAGTTAATGTGGGCCTGAGAGGCCAATTAACCCACCTGGTGGCACCTGGAGGATGGGCTAGGCCTAATTAAAGATGAAGCCCAGTTGGGGAAGAGGTGGGTGGAGCTATAAAGAAAGGAAGTCTGGCACTGAAGGTGGCTGCAGGGAGAGACTGATGAACTCTGCAGTCACCTTGTGGTAGTAGAGAGACTGATGGGGAATAGGAAGGCTGCTGCAGGGTGAAGAGGAAGCCCAGGAGGAAGATACTTGGAAGACACAGGAATGGAGCAAACTCCAATGGCTGACCCTGACTCAAGGGCAGGAACCAGACCCCGAGGGAGGAGCCTGAGAGGTGATGCTTCCTACAGAGAGCCCAGGAAGAGGCTGGGGAAAAGGCCTGAAGAGAGGCTAATGGTAGGAAGGAGTCCAGGGAGGCAGCAGCAAGGTGCCTGACAGCACAATTTGGCTGCTCGTCCTAGGTCCCTGGACTGGAGCCCAGTGTAGAGCGTGGGCCTGGGTTCCTCTACCAATGATGGGAAGGTGATGTGAAGCCTCATTACACGAGGGGATAAGGATGATTTAAAGCCCTAAGAGAAGGATGTGAGGACCCTGGGGATGAGAGTTAAGGGCCAAAGTCCAGGTGTAAGGATCGGGACTGGTATTTGCTGGTCTGCTATTACCATGGAAGAGGTGAAACTAAAATATGACCTGGCTGGAGGGCTGAGTCACATGAAGAGAGACCACCACAGGACTAGTGACTGTTGGCAGGATGGGCTAGAAAGGAGTGAGCTGCTACACCATGCCCCACCCCAAGACAGTGCACCAGCAATGAGACCACTCCTCTGCAAGATGCAGCACTGCAAGGCAAGCTTTTCATATAACCAGTTGCAATGGCCTTTCCTGTTCCTAAAATATCTTGTGTCCTTAAGTTGCTTTGGCTCCTTGACAGAGGGCACATTATATAAAGTGCTTGGCTCTTTAAGCAAGATTGTTTAAGGAGATTATCATGTGTCTGATGTTTATAGAAAAAACAACTAAAAGAGTAGGAGGTATAAGGTTCTGAGCATGGAAGTAAATATTTTAGACATTAACACATTCCAAATATATAAATAGGCTCTGGTTTTACTGTGCTTCCCGTTGAAAGATGCCACAACAGATACTGCATGAATGGCTGATTGATGCTTGACCTTTCAGTCCATGCTGGCGGGGAATTCACAGTACAAGGTGTGGCATTTTTTTGGCAGGTAGCTCACTTCTAGTACTAGGAAGTTAGAAAGTCAAAGAAATCGTATGGTAAACCATAATCAGAAAGAGAGAGAGACAGGTTTATAGAGATTCCCACTGCCTGAGCAGGTGCATGGCAAAGCTCCCAGGTAAGAAAGGAATTGAAGGCTGCCTACCTTTTAGACTTTTTTCTCCAGGGCAGAGTCATCACGTCACTGTACTGTGATGCAAGTATCATCACATTGCAACGTTGTATCATGCACACAGACTGGCTAACCTAGTAAGGAGGGCTTTAAACTAGGTTCGACGGGGACAGGTGAGCAAAGCCCACAGGTAAGTGGGGAACAAGACCTGGGAGATGGGTTGGAAACAGGAGGGAGCACGGGCTATAATGGCAGAGAGGAAGGAGGGTCAGGGCAAAGCTGGGAGGCAAGATCAAACCAGTATCTTAGATGCCTATATACAAATGCAAGAAGTATGGGTAATAAGCAGGAGGAACTGGAAGTGCTAATAAATAAATACAACTATGACATTATTGGCATTACTGAAACTTGGTGGGATAATACACACGACTGGAATGTTGGTGTGGATGGGTATAGTTTGCTCAGGAAGGATAGACAGGGGGAAAAGGGAGGAGGTGTTGCCTTATATATTAAAAATGTACACACTTGGACTGAGGTGGAGATGGACATAGGAGACGGAAGTGTGGAGAGTCTCTGGGTTAGGCTAAAAGGGGTAAAAAACACGGGTGATGTCGTGCTGGAAGTCTACTACAAGCCACCTAATCAGGTGGAAGAGGTGGATGAGGCTTTTTTCAAACAACTAACAAAATCATCCAAAGCCCAAGATTTGGTGGTGATGGGGGACTTCAACTATCCAGATATATGTTGGGAAAATAACACCACAGGGCACAGACTATCCAATAAGTTCCTGGACTGCATAGCAGACAACTTTTTATTTCAGAAAGTTGAAAAAGCTACTAGGGGGGAAGCTGTTCTAGACTTGATTTTAACAAATAGGGAGGAACTTGTTGAGAATTTGAAAGTAGAAGGAAGCTTGGGTGAAAGTGATCATGAAATCATAGAATTTGCAATCCTAAGGAAGGGTTGAAGGGAGTACAGCAGAATAGAGACAATGGATTTCAGGAAGGCGGATTTTGGTAAGCTGAGAGAGCTGATAGGTAAGGTCCCATGGGAATTAAGACTGAGAGGAAAAACAACTGAGGAAAGTTGGCAGTTTTTCAAAGGGACACTATTAAGGGCCCAAAAGCAAGCTATTCCGATGGTTAGGAAAGAGAGAAAATGTGGCAAAAGACCACCTTGGCTTACCCTTGAGATCTTGCGTGACCTACAAAATAAAAAGGCGTCATATAAAAAATGGAAACTAGGTCAGATCACGAAGGATGAATATAGGCAAATAACACAGGAATGCAGAGGCAAGATTAGAAAAGCAAAGGCACAGAATGAACTCAAACTAGCTATGGGAATAAAGGGAAACAAGAAGACTTTTTATCAATACATTAGAAGCAAGAGGAAGACTAAGGACAGGGTAGGCCCACTGCTGAATGAGGAGGGGGAAACAGTAATGGGAGACTTGGAAATGGCAGAGATGCTTAATGACTTCTTTGTTTCGGTATTCACTGAGAAGTCTGAAGGAATGTCTAGTATAGTGAATGCTTACGGGAAGAGGGTAGGTTTAGAAGATAAAATAAAAAAAGAGCAAGTAAAAAATCACTTAGAAAAGTTAGATGCCTGCAAGTCACCAAGGCCTGATGAAATGCATCCTAGAATACTCAAGGAGTTAATAGAAGAGGTATCTGAGCCTCTAGCTATTATCTTTGGGAAATCATGGGAGACGGGGGAGATTCCAGAAGACTGGAAGGGGGCAAATATAGTGCCCATCTATAAAAAGGGAAATAAAAACAACCCAGGAAACTACAGACCAGTTAGTTTAACTTCTGTGCCAGGGAAGATAATGGAGCAGGTAATCAAAGAAATCATCTGCAAACACTTGGAAGGTGGTAAGGTGATAGGGAATACTCAGCATGGATTTGTAAAGAACAAATTGTGTCAAACTAATCTGATAGCTTTCTTTGATAGGATAACGAGCCTTGTGGATAAGGGAGAAGCGGTGGATGTGATATACCTAGACTTTAGTAAGGCGTTTGATACGGTCTCGCATGATATTCTTATAGATAAACTAGGAAAGTACAATTTAGATGGGGCTACTATAAGGTGGGTGCGTAACTGGCTGGATAACCGTACTCAGAGAGTAGTTGTTAATGGCTCCCAATCCTGCTGGAAAGGTATAACAAGTGGGGTTCCGCAGGGGTCTGTTTTGGGACCGGTTCTGTTCAATATCTTCATCAACGATTTAGATGTTGGTATAGAAAGTACGCTTATTAAGTTTGTGGACGATACCAAACTGGGAGGGATTGCAACTGCTTTGGAGGACAGGGTCAAAATTCAAAATGATCTGGACAAATTGGAGAAATGGTCTGAGGTAAACAGGATGAAGTTCAATAAAGATAAATGCAAAGTGCTCCACCTAGGAAGGAACAATCAGTTTCACACTGTCAACAACCTTAGTCCCAGATTTGGACCTTAGCATCCAAAATATGGGGGTTAGCATGAAAACCTCCAAGCTTAGTCACCAGCTTGGACCTGGTACTTGCTGCCACCACCCAAAAAATTAGAGTGTTTTGGGGCACTCTGGTCCCCCTGAAAAACCTTCCCTGGGGACCCCAAGACCCAAATCCCTGGAGTCTCACAACAAAGGGAAATAATCCTTTCCCTTCCCCACCCCCCCAGGTGCTCCTGGAGAGATACACAGACACAAGCTCTGTGAATCCAAACAGAGGGACTCCCCCTCTCCGTTCCCGGTCCTGGAAACAAAAAGGACTTTCCTGTTCCCCCAGAGGGAATGCAAAATCAGGCTAGCCAATTCAACACACACCGATCTCCCCTGATTTCTTCCTCCCACCAATTCCCTGGTGAGTACAGACTCAATTTCCCTGAAGTAAAGAAAAACTCCAACAGGTCTTAAAAGAAAGCTTTATATAAAAAAGAAAGAAAAAATACAAATGGTCTCTCTGTATTAAGATGATACAATACAGGGTCAATTGCTTAAAAGAAATATGAATAAACAGCCTTATTCAAAAAGAATACAAATCAAAGCACTCCAGCACTTATATTCATGCAAATATCAAAGAAAAGAAACCATATAACTTACTATCTGATCTCTTTGTCCTTACACTTAGAAACAAAAGATTAGAAAACAGAACTACTTCTCCAAAGCTCAGAGAAAGCAGGCAGGCAGAAAACAAAGACCTCAGACGCACAATTCCCTCCACCCAAAGTTGAAAAAATCCGGTTTCCTGATTGGTCCTCTGGTCAGGTGCTCCAGGTGAAAGAGACATTAACCCTTAGCTATCTGTTTATGACACGCCCCCCAAATTGCAGACAGTGGGGAAGCTCACTGGCGGCGATTTCCTTCTAGAACTTGAAAATAAACAGATTAATACAACACATGCACCTTTACATATACTACTAAGTATATAACTAACAGACTTTTACATTTTAAGAACACTTTTTAACTACTGGATTCTGGGAAACTCTCACGGGAGAGTGCATCAGCAACTTTGTTAGAAGCTCCTGTGATGTGTTGAATTTAAAAATCAAAATCTTGGAGAGCTAAACTCCAACGAAGAAGTTTCTTGTTGTTCCCCTTGGCAGTATGAAGCCACTTTAGTGCAGCATGGTCAGTTTGTAGTTTGAACCGCCGTCCCCAAACATATGGGCGTAGCTTTTCCAGGGCGTACACAATGGCATAGCATTCCTTTTCACTGACTGACCAGTGACTTTCCCTCTCAGACAGTTTCTTGCTGAGAAACATGACAGGATGGAAGTTGTGATCTGTTGCTTCCTGCATGAGCACTGCTCCTATACCACGCTCAGATGCATCTGTGGTTACTAGGAATGGCTTGTCAAAGTCCGGGGCCCTGAGCACAGGGTCAGACATGAGCATCGCCTTAAGCTGGGTAAAGGCCTTTTGACACTTATCAGTCCACTTAACGGCATTTGGCTGGGTCTTTTTGGTCAGGTCGGTCAACGGGGCAGCGATTTGGCTGTAGTGTGGTACAAATCGCCTGTAGTATCCGGCCAAGCCTAAGAAGGATTGGACCTGTTTCTTTGACCTTGGGACAGGCCACTTTTGGATAGCATCCACCTTGGCCTGTAGGGGGTTTATGGTTCCTCGACCCACCTGGTGCCCCAGGTAAGTCACTCTGTTTTGGCCTATTTGACACTTTTTGGCCTTAACAGTTAGTCCTGCCTGCCTGATGCGCTGAAAGACCTTTTCCAGGTGTAGTAGGTGTTCGGGCCAGGAGTCTGAAAAAATGGCCACATCATCGAGGTAGGCAACTGCAAATTCTCCCAGTCCAGCTAGTAGACCATCTACCAGCCTCTGGAAGGTGGCGGGTGCATTTCGAAGGCCGAAAGGAAGGACATTGAATTCATACACCCCCGCATGGGTGACGAATGCTGACCTCTCCTTGGCAGGTTCATCTAGCGGTACTTGCCAGTACCCCTTGGTTAAGTCTATTGTAGAGATGAACTGGGCACGTCCCAACTTCTCCAATAGCTCATCAGTGCGTGTCATTGGATAGTTGTCCGGACGAGTTACCGCATTTAGCTTACAGTAGTCCACGCAAAAGCGTATTTCCCCATCTGGTTTGGGTACCAGAACCACTGGAGATGCCCATGCACTGGTAGATGAGCGGATTATACCCATCTGTAGCATGTTCTGGATCTCCCGTTCTACAACAGCTTGGGCATGAGGAGACACCCGGTAGGGTGGGGTTCTGATTGGGTGAGCATTACCTGTATCAATGGAGTGATATGCCCATTCAGTCCGTCCTGGGGTGGCTGAGAACAATGGGGCGAAGCTAGTGCACAGCTCCTTGATTTGTCGCTGCTGCAGACGTTCCAGGGTGGTTGAGAGGTTCACCTCTTCCACGCCACCGTCTTTTTTCCCGTCGTAGTAGACACCGTCAGGCCACTCAGCCTCATCTCCCTGGACTGTAAACTGACAAACCTGTAAGTCTCTGGAATAGAAAGGCTTGAGAGAATTAACATGGTACACTTTAGGCTTTAGTGAGGAATTGGGAAATGCTATGAGGTAGTTTACAGCTGCCAGGTGCTCTTGGACCGGGAATGGCCCTTCCCATGATGCTTCCATCTTATGGGCCTGTTGCGCCTTCAAGACCATAACCTGGTCTCCTACCTTGAAAGAACGTTCTCTGGCATGTCTGTCATACCAGGCCTTTTGCTCTTCCTGAGCATCCTTTAGGTTCTCTCTAGCAAGGGCTAAAGAGTGTCAGAGGGTGCTTTGTAGGTTGCTTACAAAGTCCAGAATGTTAGTTCCGGGAGAAGGCGTAAACCCCTCCCATTGCTGCTTCACCAACTGTAATGGCCCCTTAACCTCGTGACCATACACAAGTTCAAATGGTGAAAACCCTAAACTGGGATGTGGTACAGCCCTGTAGGCAAACAGCAACTGCTGCAACACTAGGTCCCAATTATTGGAGAATTCGTTGATGAATTTTCGTATCATGGCCCCCAAAGTTCCATTGAACCTTTCCACCAGGCCATTGGTTTGAGGGTGGTACGGGGTGGCAACCAAGTGATTCACCCCATGAGTTTCCCACAGTTTTTCCATGGTTCCTGCCAGGAAATTAGACCCTGAATCTGTAAGGATGTCGGAGGGCCAACCTACCCTGGCAAAGATGTCTGTTAGGGCCAGGCACACAGTGTTAGCCCTGGTGTTGCCTAGAGCCACTGCTTCTGGCCATCGGGTAGCAAAGTCCACTAAAGTCAGTACGTACTGCTTTCCTCTGGGCGTCTTTTTTGGGAAAGGGCCCAGAATATCCACAGCTACTCGCTGAAATGGGACCTCAATTATGGGGAGTGGCTGGAGAGGGGCCTTGACCTGGTCTTGAGGCTTACCCACTCTTTGGCATACCTCACAAGACCGGACATACTTGGCAACATCCTTGCCCATCCCCTCCCAGTGGAAGGACTTCCCCAACCGGTCCTTGGTTCTGTTCACCCCAGCATGGCCACTGGGATGATCATGGGCTAAGCTTAAGAGCTTCCCCCGGTACTTAGTTGGAACCACCAACTGTTTTTGCGGCTGCCATTCTTCCCGGTGTCCACCAGAAAGAATTTCCTTGTATAAAAGTCTTTGGTCGATAACAAACCGGGATCGATTAGAAGAGCTGAGAGGCGGTGGGGTGCTTCGTGCCGCCACCCAAGCTGTCTGAAGGCTGTCATCCGCTTCCTGCTCAGCCTGGAACTGTTCCCTTGAGGCTGGGGTCACCAGTTCTTCCTCAGACTGTGGACTTGGGCTTGGTCCCTCTGGAAGCGATGTAGGTGATGGGGTTGTTTCCGTTGCTGGTGAACCGCTCTCCGCTGGTGCACCTGAGGGTATTTCAGGCTCTGGCTGAGCCTTTTGGGTATGGCTGTCTTTTGCTTCGGCCAGTTCTGGCTCGCTGGCGCCCTCTGGCGTTGAGGTTGAAGATATGGTTGCACTGGCTGGTGCTGGTTGCTGTTCCAGTTCCGGGCCTGGGACTGGAGATGCTGTGGCTGTTTCAGTGGTAGGCATGGAATCCAGGTCCAGTACCTCTGTCTGGGTCTCTGGTAACACAGACGGGGCCTCTGTGGACGGCTCAGGAACAGGAATGGGTCTGGAAGCTTGCCTGGTTTGGCTACGGGTAACCATTCCCACTCTCTTGGCCCGCCTCACCTGGTTGGCCAAGTCTTCCCCCAGTAGCATGGGGATAGGATAATTGTCATAGACTGCAAAAGTCCACATTCCTGACCAGCCTTTGTACTGGACAGGCAGTTGAGCTGTAGGCAAGTCTACAGCTTGTGACATGAAGGGGTAAATTGTCACTTTGGCCTTTGGGTTGATGAATTTGGGGTCTACGAAGGATTGGTGGATAGCTGACACTTGTGCCCCCGTGTCTCTCCACGCAGTAACCTTCTTTCCGCCGACTCTCAAATTTTCCCTTCGCTCCAAGGGTATTTGAGAGGCATCCGGGCCTGGGGATCTTTGGGGTGATGGTGGTGTAATGAATTGCACTCGCATGGTGTTCTTTGGACAGTTGGCCTTGATATGTCCCAGTTCATTACACTTAAAGCATCTTCCATCTGATGGGTCACTGGGCCGAGGTGAATTACTGGAGACTGGTGAGGTGGAAGGGTAGGGTATCTGTGGCTTTACTTGGGTGGTATGTGGGGTCTTTGGCTGTCCTCGGTTGTAGGGTTTATGGTCTGTGTGCCCCCTGGGGTAATCGTTCCCCTTGACAGTAGCTTTCTTGCTTTCTGCCAGTTCCATCCATTTGGCTCCAATCTCCCCCGCCTCAGCGATATCTTTGGGATTTCCATCTTGTATGTACCGTGTGATGTCTTCAGGAACACCATCCAAGAACTGCTCCATTTGTATGAGGAGGTTCAGTTCTTCCAAGGTTTGAATGTTGTTTCCTGTTATCCAGGCCTCATAGTTTTTTGCAATATAGTAGGCGTGTTTGGGAAATGACACCTCTGGTTTCCACTTTTGGGTTCTGAAGCGCCAACGGGCATGATCTGGGGTTATCCCCATCCTGTATCTGGCCTTGGTTTGAAAAAGTTTATAGTCATTCATTTGCTGCTTAGGCATTTCAGCTGCCACCTCTGCTAAAGGTCCACTGAGTTGTGGCCTTAATTCTACCATGTACTGGTCTTCGGGGATGCTGTATCCAAGACAGGCTCTTTCAAAATTTTCCAAGAAGGCCTCGGTGTCATCACCTGCCTTGTAGGTGGGAAATTTTCTGTGCTGTGGAGCAATAATTGGTGCCGGGTTGTTAGGGTTGGCTGGCACATGCAGCCCAGCTTTTGCCAACTCCAGTTCATGTTTTCTCTGTTTTTCCTTCTCTTCATTCTCTTTTTGTTGTTTTTCCATTTCTTTTTGGTGTTTTTCCATTTCTTTTTGGTGTTTTTCCATGTCTCGGCGGTGGGCCAACTCTTCTTCTGCGTGTTTCCTTCGGTAGGCCACCTCTTCTTCTTCTAGTTTTCTTTTGTGTGCTGCCTCTTGGGCTGCCTGTTCTCTTTGGAAGGCTGCCAGTTTGATGCTTTCTTCCTTTTCTTTTATCTCCATCTCTTTTTGTTTTATTTCCAGTTGTCGCCTGTGTTCAGCTTCTCTGAATTGGTCTTCGGCCTCAATTTTTGCCTTGGTAGACATGGTTCCTGTTTTCTTGTGTTGGGGTGCCCTCCGGTGTTTCTCTTCTGAACTGCAGGCTCTCTGTTGCCTCCTGAAGTCTGCCTAGCAACAGTGCCTTTAGCTAATCTTCAATGTTAAGTAAACCTGAAAAACCACTTCATTTGCATTTATACAGTGCTGGTATGACTCTCAATGGGAGTGCTATTGTGTGACAAAAGACTCTTAACAGTCTGGTAATGGCTTCTTGCTTAACATGCAAGCCACAAACTGCCAGAGAGAGCAGAAAAAAAAAATTCTCTCTGGTTCCCTTTTAAAACCAACTGTTTCTCTCTGCTAAAAAGCCCTTAGCAGAGAAAAGAAAAATATAATATTCCTACTGGCTTCTGGATTCTGTCTAGATCCCACCCACTGCCACCATGTCAATAACCTTAGTCCCAGATTTGGACCTTAGCGTCCAAAATATGGGGGTTAGCATGAAAACCTCCAAGCTTAGTCACCAGCTTGGACCTGGTACTTGCTGCCACCACCCAAAAAATTAGTGTTTTGGGGCACTCTGGTCCCCCTGAAAAACCTTCCCTGGGGACCCCAAGACCCAAATCCCTGGAGTCTCACAACAAAGGGAAATAATCCTTTCCCTTCCCCACCCCCCCCAGGTGCTCCTGGAGAGATACACAGACACAAGCTCTGTGAATCCAAACAGAGGGACTCCCCCTCTCCGTTCCCGGTCCTGGAAACAAAAAGGACTTTCCTATTCCCCCAGAGGGAATGCAAAATCAGGCTAGCCAATTCAACACACACCGATCTCCCCTGATTTCTTCCTCCCACCAATTCCCTGGTGAGTACAGACTCAATTTCCCTGAAGTAAAGAAAATCTCCAACAGGTCTTAAAAGAAAGCTTTATATAAAAAAGAAAGAAAAAATACAAATGGTCTCTCTGTATTAAGATGATACAATACAGGGTCAATTGCTTAAAAGAAATATGAATAAACAGCCTTATTCAAAAAGAATACAAATCAAAGCACTCCAGCACTTATATTCATGCAAATACCAAAGAAAAGAAACCATATAACTTACTATCTGATCTCTTTGTCCTTACACTTAGAAACAAAAGATTAGAAAACAGAACTACTTCTCCAAAGCTCAGAGAAAGCAGGCAGGCAGAAAACAAAGACCTCAGACACACAATTCCCTCCACCCAAAGTTGAAAAAATCCGGTTTCCTGATTGGTCCTCTGGTCAGGTGCTCCAGGTGAAAGAGACATTAACCCTTAGCTATCTGTTTATGACACACACATACAGAATGGGAAGAGACTGTCTAGGAAGGAGTATGGCAGAGAGAGATCTAGGGGTCATAGTAGACCACAAGCTTAATATGAGTCAAAAGTGTGATACTGTTGCAAAAAAAGCAAACATGATTCTGGGATGCATTAATAGGTGTGTTGTAAACAAGACAGGAGAAGTCATTCTTCCGCTTTACTCTGCGCTGGTTAGGCCTCAACTTGAGTATTGTGTCCAGTTCTGGGCACCGCATTGCAAGAAAGATGTGGAGAAATTGGAGAGGGTCCAGAGAAGAGCAACAAGAATGATTAAAGGTCTTGAGAACATGACCTATGAAGGAAGGCTGAAGGAATTGGGTTTGTTTAGTTTGGAAAAGAGAAGACTGAGAGGGGACATGATAGCAGTTTTCAGGTATCTAAAAGGGTGTCATCAGGAGGAGGGAGGAAACTTATTCACCTTAGCCTCCAATGATAGAACAAGAAGCAATGGGCTTAAACTGCAGCAAGGGAGATTTAGGTTGGACATTAGGAAAAAGTTCCTAACTGTCAGGGTAGTTAAACACTGGAATAGATTGCCTAGGGAAGTTGTGGAATCTCCATCTCTGGAGATATTTAAGAGTAGGTTAGATAAATGTCTATTAGGGATGGTCTAGACAGTATTTGGTCCTGCCATGAGGGCAGGGGACTGGACTCGATGACCTCTCGAGGTCCCTTCCAGTCCTAGAGTCTATGAGTCTATGAGAGTCTATGACAGGCCTTAAGACAGGACTGTAAAGGTCCTGTATGTCCTCCCAGAACTGGGCTTGTCTGGTGAAAATCCAAATAAAATAGTTGTCAGATCTGTGACACAACATTTTTTAAACATGCAGGGTCATGACTCTTACATTCTGAGCCATCAAACATTACTCATGCATGTAGTCCAATGGATTCAACTGATACTTTAAGGGGACTTTTTCCATGAGTCAGAAGTAAAGAATTGGGCCCCCGGATTGTAGTTTCTTTGGGGCCTGGAATATGTCTAAATTCCATAGACTGTATCCTGAGAAGTGCAGAGTATGAGCATTCTTGGGGTATCCAGGACTATGAGTCACCTTGTCACCCCACTTGCCTCCAACAACAGGGAAACTTGCTTGTAATTAACTGGATGTCAATTCCATGACACCGCCAGCCTGTGAGCCACTTAAACACTCTCCATTAGGCTACGCAGCCCTTACTGTGTTTTGCAGGTTAACAAGAGGTTCACCCCAGTCCCCAAGCCCCTTTGAAGCATTCCTGTGTAGTAGGCAGCCCTCTCTCCACTAGACACTCTCAGAAACATCTGGTCTGCTGTCCCCAAGCTGGTATACACATCAGCTTGAATGTTTCAACTCAGGATCAGTACCTAACTTAGTACCAAAGCACTGAGATATATTTATAGTGAAAACAATACATTTATTATCAAAGATTCAAGAGAAAATGAATAAGGCTAATGGAAACCAAAAGGTGTAACACATAAAATAAAATCATTAACATGCTTGCTAAAGATTAAACTTCCAGGCTAGCCTCCTGTCTATAGAAGTGTTATCACACCCAAAGTCTTTTGCAGTGTCTCCCAGCAAGATAAGCAGAGCTCACATTTTAATTAATGTAAACACCCTGTCCTTTTACTTCCTAGGTGCAGGATAAAGGGGTGTCTTTATGCCTTTGACTTATAATACCAATGAAAATTTCTCATAATTTTGACATTTAAAAAATGTCTAACAGCTCTAGTTTATATCGTATCTGTAATTTTGTAAATATCCTATTTAATATAATGTGTTCCCATTATATTAAGAGGTTTATTTTTAAGCCTACTTTTTGCCCTCAATGATATCTTGTGGCAGTAAGTTCCCCAGGTTAATTATGCACTGTGTAAAAAGTATTTCCTATTGGGTTTCAAACTTCTTGCCTTTCAATTTCTTTGTTTCCTTTGACATGTATAAATCAAGGATAAATTAGGGCACTCAATTTATCTTCTTTGTGTTAATAATTTTGTATACTTCTATCAATTTCTTCTTATTTGTCTACTTTCTAAAAGAAGCAGTCCAATACCTTAAGATTTTTCATATATAGAAACTCCCCCAACACCTTTAATCATTTTCAAAGCCTGAGTCTCCTTCTACTTCTACCACATTGTATATTTTGAGATAGAGTGACCAGAACTGAACACAGTATTCCAGCTGATGAGGATCCATTGATTTACAATAATGGTACGGTTATATTTTCTGTCTCATTCTTTAGACATCCAACATTTTGTTTGCTTTTTTGACCACTGCTACACATTGAGCAGTGACCTTCATTTAAGTGTCCACAATGATGCCCAGGTCTTTCCCCTGGTTCTAGCCACTGTTAATTTAGAACTCTGCAATGTATATGAGTAATTCAAACTATTCCTTCCAATGTGAGATTTACCACCTATTCACCTAAATTTAAGTCCTTACTGTCTTTTCTAGTTTTGAATAACCTGAATAATTGTGTGAAAGTCCAAATAATTTACATCAACCAGTTTTCTTTTATCCAATCTTTTATTGCCCTGATCAAAGAATTCTAGTAGATAAGAGGGGCATGATTTTTCTTTACAGAAGCTATAGTCATTTTTCCTATTATGCCATATTCATATAGGTGTCTTATAATATTTGTTCAACCTATTTTGCCGGCACTGAAATAAAGGTCATTGGTCTAGCTTCCAGGATCACCCCTAAGTACTGTTCTTTAAGATAGGTACAACATTTGCGATCCCCTAGCCCTCTGGATATTAATTGGCTTTAGTGCATATTTTTGTTAACAGCTCAGTAATTTCATTGTGATGCACTTTAGGGACTGTAGGATGAAAACTATCCAGTGGCAGCAACTTGTTGGTCTTTAGTTTAAGACTGTCTGTCGTTCTAAAAGATATGCTCTAGCCCAGGGGTGGGCAAACTACAGCCCATGGGCCACATCCAGCCTGCAGGACTGTCCTGTCTGGCCCCCAAGCTCCTGGCCTGGGAGGCGAGCCACCAGCCCCTCACCTGCTGTCCCTCCTCCCTCACAGCCTCAGCTCGCTCGCTCTGCCACTGGCACAATGCTCTGGGTGGCGGGGCTGTGAGCTCCTGGGGCAGAGCAGCTGCAGAGCCCAGCCTGACCTGGTGCTCTGTGTTGTGTGGTGTTGGCAGTGGCAGCATGACCCAGCTCCAGCTGGGCAGCACAGCTGTAGCGCCGTGTCATAACATATTCCCAGATTTGGACCTTAGCGTCCAAAATATGGGTGTTAGCATGAAAACCTCCAAGCTTAGTTACCAGCTTGGACCTGGTAAAGCTGCCACCACCCAAAAAATTAAAGTGTTTTGGGGCACTCTGGTCCCCCCAACAACCTTCCCTGGGGACCCCAAGACCCAAAATCCTTGAGTCTCACAACAAAGGGGAATAAACCATTTCCCTTCCCCCCTCCAGGTGTTCCCTCCCTGGGTTCCTGGAGAGATATACAGAAGCAAGCTCCGTGAATCTAAACAGAGGGATTCCACCCTCCCTATTTCCAGTCCTGGAAATAGGTACCGAGAGAGAGAGCCAAGCTCCCCCCCACCCTCCTCCTTCACCCGGAGGGAATGCAAAGTCAGGCTAGTAAATCTAGCACACACAGATTTCCCCCTGACTTCTTCCTCCCACCAATTCCCTGGTGAGCTACAGACTCAATTCCCTGGAGTTCCCCACTAAAGAAAAACTCCAACAGGTCTTAAAAAGAAAGCTTTATGTAAAAAGAAAGAAAAAATACATAAAAATGGTCTCTCTGTATTAAGGTGACAAATACAGGGTCAATTGCTTAAAAGAAATATGAATAAACAGCCTTATCCACAAAGAATACAATATAACACATTCCAGCAACTACACACATGTAAATACAAAAAAACAAACCTATGGTCTTCCTATCTTTGTACTTACAACTTGGAAACAGAAGATTAGAAAAGCAGGAGGCAGAAAAATCCTCTCATAGCCGAGAGATTACAGGCAGAAGACAAAGAACTCAGACACAAACCTCCCTCCACCCAGATTTGAAAAAGTCTTGTTTCCTCATTGGTCCTCTGGTCAGGTGTTTCAGGTTACTCCTTTCCAGGTGAAAGAGACATTAACCCTTAGCTATCTGTTTATGACACGCCGCCAGACACCGGTGCTCCAGATAGTGCAGTAAGGGGGCAGGGAGTAGGTGGGGGGTTGGATAGGGGGCAGGGGAGGTCAGGACGCAGGGGTGTGGATGGTGGTCGGGTGGGAAACGGGGTTGAATGGGGGCAGGGGTCCTGGTTGGCAGTCAGAAAGGAGGGGGGTTGGATGGGGCGGCAGGGGGAAGTCAGGGGCAGGGGTTCTGGGAGCAGTCAGGGAACAGGAGAAGGGGTGGTTGGATGGGGCAGGGGTCCCAGGGGGCCATCAGGAATGAGAGGAGGAGTTGGAGGGGCAGTAGGGGTCCAGGGTCAGTCAGGGGACAAGGAGTAGGGGTGTGTGGTTGGGGCAGTGGTCCCAGAGGAGCCATCAGGGAACAAGGGGGGTTGGATGGGACAGGAGTCCTGGGTGGGGAGGGGGGGCAAATAGGAGGTGGGGGCTGGGCCACGACCCCCTCCCCTAACTGGCCCTCCATACAATTTACAAAACCCGATGAGGCCCTCAGGCCAAAAAGTTTGCCCATCCCTGCTCTAGCCCAACCAGAAGTTATGGAATTGCTGTAGGAAGCACTTAGTGAAATTCCATGGCCTGTGTTATGCAGGACAATAGATTAGATGATCATAATGGTCCCTTCTGGCCTTCAAAATCTACGAATGGAGAATTAATGTTATCCCGTCAGAACTCTTGAATGAACGTCCTCTGTTCTCGATGACGTCTTGTCTTTAATCAGCAAGTCAGTGGAAATATTCTTGTGCTTAAAGTTAGGCAGAGGCTTAAGTCCCTTGCTGAATTGAGGCCTAATATATAAACATGTTACAACACCTCCCTTTGCACACCTCAATTTCTGACAGTGCCTCATCTTTATAACCTGAAAAGAGGTCATTACCAGACAGGCTCTGGTGTATTTATTTCCCCAACATCCTCTATGTGAAGTCTGATGCAAATTAAATACATAATCATATTTCCATCTTACATTTGATCTGCCCACTGCCATAGTGTGTGCTTCATTCTGTTGGTTTCACGGGGACTGGATTTCCATTTTCCAAAAGATATCCTGCTACTTCCCTTTTGCTTAGTGGTATGGATGACTGATTATTATGGGATGCCCAGGGCACCTAGGTATAAAGATTTTCATTTCTCACTCTTGACTGCAAGCTCTTCTTGAACTTACTTCCTTATTTGTCTGAAATCTCCCTGTCTAAAGTTTAGAGCCCCGGTGCTAATTTTGGGTAGGATTCCTTGTTCTCAGATGGTGAATTTAATTATACAGTGCTCTCTATTGTTTAGCCACATTAAACAACATAGTAATTTCTCATTGTCCTGTGCTGATGGGATACCAAAAGGACTCAGCAGCATTGCAGTTGGTCATGAAAGTCAATAGCCAGAAGGGCTTTCTTATGTGATCTTACTAGAAAGCTTGTCTTCCTGCAGGAATTATAGACCATTGTCATGCTATTGCATCAGCAGAGAGGTTCAGCTTACCCATGCTTTCACCCTTCCTTGGACAGTAACCTTTCCCTTATTTACTTGTTTGTCTCATCTCATTGGAAAGATTCTGGCTGTGAGCTGTTCTGAAACAGGAGAATTTTTCTGTATTATATGACTGTCTGGTACAGTAATTGAACCAACTATGTGGCATATTGTGCCTTAATCAATGGAGTTGTGCCAGAAATGGATTTGGGCCCCATAGGTTTTGGAGCATTGCTTATCAGTGCCTTGCACTACAACATTGTAGAAGTTTAACTATTATTAGAAGCCGACTCTGATAACAGTTCACTGTAATATTTTTGGAGAGAGTTGCATGCTCAGTGACAGAGGAAATAATCTTCTGTGTTTATGTTTTTGACTGTTTCATGCCATTTCTGCATTGCCTTTAAAATGCTGTAATTATTTGCATTACAATGAACTGGCTAATGCATATGTGCAAGCACTGACGTATGCAAACTGGATTTAGAGCAGACACACTGTTACATAGACCCAGTCCTGCCAACAGCTAATGAAGATTCTCTCTTAGCCCAGGTGGTAGGGGCATGTACTTATGGGGGCAGGAGGATCTGAATTCTGTCCACACTGAAGTTCTGCACACTCACAGTATATAACATAGTGATGACCTGAAGGTGAAAGGTCAAAGGAAAGGTGAACATAAAATTTAGAGTTATAGTAAAGTTCCCGCAGGAACAGGACAGAGTCTGATGTAAATGCCTGGCTGACGCTTTAGCATAAAAAGAACCTTCCCCTCTCCAAAAAAAAAAATTCTATGCCAAAGGGGCTGATGCAGGGCTAACCAGGCTAGCCCATCTCCTGCGGAGGATTCTCCTCCACTAGGGGAAATCCTCAACTGGTGTCTTAAGATGGTTTTCAATCCCCTTGGCACCACTAGAGTAACTTTGTTCAGCTCCTCAGCTCTTCCTAGAACTTTTAGTTTGCAAGAGAAGGAGTGATTATTTTACTATATGCTAAATATTTGTGGCTTATAAACAGCTTCTTAAATTCCCTCAAGAAAGTGCTGTCTGTTGGTCTGGCAGTGTCTTTGCCCAGTTTGTGTCAAAGCTGCTTGAAACAGCATTGTTTGCAGTAGGAATGTTTAATGGAGCTGGAAGGTGTGTTTGAGCTGTAATAGTCTCCAGAGCTCCTTATGAAATGGAAGCAACTTGTAAATAGCCTTCAATTATTCAATTAATATGAAACCCTGCCTTGGCCTAAACTCCTAACGCCTTGTCTTCACTGATAAACAAGGTGAATTTTTTACTTCAGGGTGACTAAGGCATGTGAGCTATTTTGAAGTAAGATACAATGAAAACAAGGGAATTTAGTTTTACCACAAGGTAAACTCATGAAGTCAACTCCAGAGAGGGGTTTAGAGCTCTCTACTTCACAGTTTACATTACTTTTAAGGACTGATCAGAGCTCTTCTTTGTGCATTGAGGAATGAGCAGGCACCCTTTGGAGCTGCTTAATTACATTATTAACTTTAATTCAACAAATGAAAGCAATCCCAAGTGGTTGAGAGATCAAAAGCAGCAATCCGACCAGCCTAGAACACAGCACTAGAAGCTCTTCACCACAAGTCTGTCTTCAAGGTAATTAATAACAAGCAGTAGGCTAGAACACTAGTTGCAACAATGACTCCTCCTTTGACTACTCCCAGGTCCTTCTAATCAATAGGAAGGTATCAACACATGTGGACATCAGCTAAGTCACTTACACATCTCCAGATGAATCGAGTTGTGTGTGTTTCATCATGTAGTGCAGCATCTGAAGCCTAAACTGGGCAACCAGCCACAAGGGAGAACACTGGACAGGACCGAAAGAATAATAGCACCAGAGGAGAATTATTGAGATGTGTGCAGAGTTCGGGAAAAACCTGTTGTTGGATTTCCCAGGGCTAATGACAAAATGCATTATGTATGCTCCTTGCTGGGTCTGTGGCTGAGATGAGTGGGAGGGAAAAGCCATTCAGTATTACTTAGAAGAAGAAAAAAAAACTTGGCCATAAGACACTAAAGAAAGAAGAAAACTGTGCTGTGTATGTCAGGAATTGAATAACATGGCTCCAGCTTGCATAGAAAGCATAGAGATCATGATACATCTGCTGCTATGTCTCAACACGTGTTCACCAAATGGATAAGCCAGCAGAGGTCAAGCATCCACTTGCTCTCGTGTGCAGATGATCTGCTTGCTTTGTCATGAAGCAGAAAGGCAAAGCTGTGAGAGATCACTGAAGGGTATTGCCAGGCAGGAAATCTCAGGTCTACAGAGAATCAGGAGGGACAGCAGTCGATGCCAACAGAAGAGCAATGGCAGAAATACAAATGATCTTTGTGAACTATGGTAGATACAGCTGGGATCTTTTGCTCTTAGAGCAAGGCCCCTTCTGCTGTTTGAGCTCAGTTGTGTTTCCCTGGTTTCACTGAAAGCAGTTCAGCCTGTTGACTGCTCCTTAACTCGATTACTGGTGTACTCATTCAAAAACTTCATGGACTAAATCATTTGTACTAAAAACAACAGTTTTTACCCTGTCTTTCCATCCCTTTTGATCATTTCCAGCAAATCTGACCGGATAATTGAATCATCCACTTAAATCAAAGGGAAAAGCAAAATTTCTCCCTGAGGCAGAAGGAAAAAGAGCTCAAGGAAAACCCAGAACAATTTGAGGAAGCTAAACCATACATGTTGTACTATTCAGACAGTGTGGCTTTATCAGGCCGTGAGACTTCCCCATTCATGATGTGGGTGTGGATAACCTGAGCAGCAACTGAGTATCAGTCAAAGTGATCAAAATGGACTTCATAGAAACAAACAAGCTGCCCACAGCTGCTCCCAAAGGGCTAACCCTCATTATTTAACCCTTCAGGGCCTGAGGGCATATGACAAGTCCAACCAAGTGCCACCTGTAAATTCTGGATTCATTTCCCTCACTAGGCAAGTGGTGGACTCATGTAGAGCATCACAAATCTGCCCCTGTAGTGGTTAGAGCTGGGGTCAGCACTCTTGGTTTCCATTCCTGGTACTACCACTGACTGATGTATGATCTTAGCTAAGTCACTGGAATATCCTGGGCCTCCATTTGCCTGTCCGTGAAACAGGAAACTGATGCCCACCTCCCAGGGTGTGGTGAGGTATAATTCATTAGTATTTGTCAAGCACTTTGAGATCCTGCTGGATGGAAGGTGCACAGTAGTATTAGTATTAACAATTGAGTGTATCCTCTATTGGGGAACTTATATCCTGCCTTGCAGGTGAATGATGCAATGATATAAGCTGGTCTTTTCCTTCTCTAATTCCTATGAACCAAGGCCCTTTGCCATGTCTGAGCCTCACTGGGGCTGGCTGAGAAAAATCCCAGGAATGGAGAAAAACTGAACTGCAGCTGAAGCCGCTCTGGAAGCTCCAAGTTGTAAGCACACAACCACGTCTTGTCTACCTTACCTCACTGCAGAGGCTGTCACGCTGCAATGGAGAGTAGAGTTTTGCATCACACACAGTCCTCACAGCCATCTCCTCCCCCAGGATCAATGCCAATCAAGCTGTCTCATGCTGCCATTAGCTGATAATAATAACAGCATTTCTGCCTGTCACACTAGCAATAATTACCAAAGCATTATCAGCTTCCGCGCTTTATCGGTTTGTTGCTGTGCTCTGCCTAAGTCTGGCAGGAGGCAGCTCTCCAATAGACAAACTTCATAGAACACTGTCTGCTGGTTCACTGAGATTGACTCTCTGTCCTGCACTTTTTCAGTGTCTGCCTCTTCTAGCTCTGCCAGTGACTCTCTGCTCTCCCCCATCCCCCTGTCCTAGTTTGTATGAGAGGCCAAAGTCATCACTGCTGTAACTAGGTTCACTATGGTGGTGTTATGCCTATGCACCTTTTAAACAGTGCTAGAGTTTTCACAGAACTTTTCAGAACTTGTCTGGGAGCAAAAAACGATTCTCCCCCCTTCCCCCAAAAAAAAAACTTCCCAAAGGAAGAAAAATTCTGTCCTTTCTACACATTTTTGTTTCTCTCTCTTTCCCCTCCTCCTCTTCTCTCACCTTTCTTTTCCCACTCCTCTCTTCCTGTCTATCTCACTGAAAACAGATTGAGTAGTTGGGGCCTAACCTCCCTGAGAGCCCCGTTAATCTGGCAAGTATTTGACACATGATAAACCACTAGCTAACAGTGCATCAGCTAGCTCTCAGGGTGCTCATCATACTGCATCAACTGCTCCAGTTAAATTAGCCAGATACAATTAGAGCCTAACTGGCAGGCACAACACCCAGATCTATAATTCAGAGCTCCACCAAGAAAGAGTAAGTGAAAAGAAAGCAACCTTAATGACACAGTGAGGCCAGACACCTGCAAATCTGCAATGGCAATATACACACTCAGGTTTTATTGTGACGTATAATTCAGCAAAGAACTAAATCCAATAGCATCTGACAAGGGTTTGCGGGCACATCATCCAGCAATTTTCATAGCAACCTTTTTCTTTTAAGGATAGTGTGTCCCTGAACTGCTGTTTAGTCACTCCTCTTACTGCTTCCTCTGGCAATGGGGCTCCATATATTGGGCATGGGCCTAGGACTCAGCAGCCCTGGGTCTATTCAGGCTCTGCCACTGGGTGACCGTCAAGCAGGTCACTTCACCTCCCTGTTCCTCAGTTTCCCCATGTGAAAAAGAGATAAAGATATTGACCTCCTTTGTAAAGCACTGGGAGAAGTATGCTATTAGAGTTAGGTAATTACTGTCTTAACACATACCCTTTGCCGAATTGATCATCCCCTGCTTGGGTCATCGTCACAGTGTTTTTTGCTCACGTTACTGGGGTGGCGGGGGGGTTATGCTTTCCAGTCTTCATGCAGGTTTCAGAGTGGTAGCTGTGTTAGTCTATATCAGCAAAAACAACAAGGAGTCCTCGTGGCACCTGAGAGACTAACAAATTTATTTGGGCATAAGCTTATGCCCACAAAAGTTTATGCCCAAATAAATTTGTTAGTCTCTAAGGTGCCAAAAGTCTTCATGCAAACAGCCTTAGTAATAAGAGATCATGGGGGTCAGAAATACAGCAGATAGTTACTGTAGAAACAGCAGGGCTTTCTAAAGAAAGTTTGTACGGGTGCTGTGTGAGCCATCAGCAGCTCTAATTAAGGCAGCTTCTTCCAAATGCCCCCAAATAGAGCAGCTTGTAGTAAATAGTCTTATAAGGAGATGTGAAATTACAAAAGAGCACCATTAATTCACTGGTGCTGACACCTAAAGAATGTACCATTCTGCTCCAGCACAGGCTGATCAATTTGAGAAGAACATTGGAACTGCTGTTCTGTATTAGATCACTACTCCATGTAATCCACAGTCTGGGACAATGGCCAGTACAAACTGCTTGACAGAAAATCTAAGATCCCAGTAATGAAGAATTATGGAGTAACCTGCCCACAGTAGGAGTTTCTTTCTAAAGGCCTGTCATTTAAAGGCTGGAATACATATGCGTTTTTAATCCTTTGGATTAAAAGTATGGATTAATCCTTTGGATTAAAAATATGGATGCTCTTATTAGCTTTATAAATGCTTAGTCCTTTTTTTTATTATCATATATTCTCTTGGGCTCATTGATGCCTTGTGCAGTGAGTTTCATAGGTTAATTGTGTCCTTTGTAAAACAATTCCTATTATCTGTTTAAATCTGTTGCCTTCCATTTCACTGAATGCCTCCTTGCTCTTGTATTATGAGAGCAAAAATAGGAGCACACTCTCTAGCTCTATCCCATCCGTTATTTTGTATATTATGTCCCTTCTTATTCATCTCCTCTCTAGAATCCCACTCTTTTCAGTCTCTTTATATGGAAGTCTCTCCAGGCCTCTAATAATTTTTATCACCATTTGTGAATCACCTCGATTGTGATGGTACCAAATAGGTATTTTCCATCTCCTATTTTAATACTCCCACAGGAGAGATGGGCCATTAAACTTCATCATTCCTACAGCCCTTTTATTTCACCAGTATCTAGGGAGATAGTTTATGGGACAATTTCTGTCCTTGGATGTATATGAATGGCGCCTATTGAATTCAGTTTGAGCCATGTGTGCATTCTAAAGGAGAATTTATCCTTAGGCCAAGGTCAGAATTAAATATTTTCAAACTAGGACCATGCTAAGGCCAAGTCTACACTATACAGCTGGGCCACTATAAGACTGCTCCTGTAGCCACTCTATGCAGATGGGAGAGAGCTCTCCCAGGGACATAATAAAACCACCTAAACAAGCGCTGGTAGCT
This sequence comes from Gopherus evgoodei, assembly GCF_007399415.2. Classification (NCBI taxonomy): domain Eukaryota; kingdom Metazoa; phylum Chordata; order Testudines; family Testudinidae; genus Gopherus; species Gopherus evgoodei. The sequence continues at coordinate 21,637,814 of NC_044329.1, read as the reverse complement.
AGGTTGGCGGGAGAGCTTCTCCTGCTGCCTTAGCACTGTGCACATGAGCGTTTATGCCGACAAAATTTATATTGATCAAGGGGGTGTTTCTTTCACAACCCTAAGCAACATAAGTTTTGCTGACATAAGTGGTTGTGTAGACATGGCCTAAACCAGTGGTTCTCAAACTAGGGCTGCTGCTTGTTCAGGGAAAGCCCCTCACAGACCAGGTCGGTTTGTTTACCTGCCGTGTCCGCAGATTCAGCCAATCACAGCTCCCAATGGTCATGGTTCGCTGCTCCAGGTCAATGGGGCAGCCAGAAGCAAAGGCCAGCACGTCCCTTAGCCCATGCCGCTTCCTGCAGCTCCCATTGGCCTGGAGTGACGAACCACGGCCACTGGGAGCTGCGTTAGCCAAACCTGTGGATGCTGCAGGTAAGCAAACCAGCCCAGCCCGCTAGGGGCTTTCCCTGAACAAGCGGCAGCCCTAGTTTGAGAACCACTGGCTAAACAACATGCTTTCAAATAAGCACTAGGACAATTTAATCTCATTCTTGTCAATTTCATGATTCGATACTCTTTAATTAGAAGCATTAACCTCACCCTCCCACAGTTGTTTTACATTATAAATACCAGCAGATTATTGGAAGCTTCTTTATTAAGGCTTACTAGTTGCAGAATAGTATAAATACACTTCTGTGGGATAAACCTCAACTCAATTGTGTCTTTGAAAGAGATTATTTCAGTAATAAAAAAAAATCCACTGAGGTTTAACAACAGTTAAACTCTGTTAGTATTTAAATAACACTGATTTAAAAGGACCCGATAAGCTTTTTCTAAAGCTCAGGGAGAGTCATAGAATATTGAGTCAAGTTCAAGGTCCCTCATCCTTATCTTCAAGGCACTCAATGTCTTAGGTCCAGGACATGTAAAAGTTCACTTAAAGCTCCATGATGAAGACCATGATCAACAACTCTGCTCTTCTGGCAGAACAGAACTCTCTCCAATAAGGAGAAAGCTGGTCTGGCAATGAACTCTCATGGGAGAGAAGGAACATCACAAACCTCAGCGGCTTCCACCCTAAGTCCAAAGACAGACTTTGACTTGCCTTCTCCAGTATAAACACACTGCAGCATCTACATAAAGATCAAACAAAAACCCTGCCAATCAGCAGCCAGGATTCAGCCATGTTCAGAAACATGTGCGTAGGCTGGAGAGTTCCCAGGAAGAACTCAGCACCACATCCAGATCCTCTTCAGGCCCTTCCATCAGGGGACAGTTTGTTTCTTTAACCATAAAACTTAGGCAAAACATTGCAGTTCTTCTGCCCACCCTGGGATACAGCTCCCAGAGCCTTTCCCCCAGGCCATTCAGTGCTGAAAGCAGGACGTGCCTGTCCCTCCAACCTCCCTGCTTCAGGAACCCATCTCCCCCCTGCAGCTCTTCAGCAACTGAAAAACCTTCCCTATAAACCTTCCCAGCTGGGTCTGATAACGGAACACGGCTGACTGGCCCCGAACCCCCAGCCCTTACATGGGCAGACTACCCTGTAGTAATGTTCTTCTCCTTATTGATATTTATTATTGTATTGCGGTAGTGCCTGGGAGCCCCAGGCATGGACCACGACCCCACTGTGCCAGGCACTGTACAAACACAGAAGAAATAGACACTGCCTGACCCAAAGCGCTTACAGTCTATTGATTGCCCTCTCACACAGGTGTGGTGAGTGTGGGTTGGCTGGGGAGGAATTTACCAGATCGTGTGGATGCATAGTCAGCACAGCTAAGCCATGCAATCACTACTGTTGCCCCTCCGTGGCAGCTACTCTAATACTTAGGCTACATCTAGACTACCCGCCGTATCGGAGGGTTAAAATCGATTGCTCGGGGATCGATATATCGCGTCTCATCTAGACGCGATATATCGATCCCTGAGCACGCGTATATTGATTCTGGAACTCCCCCAACCCCAACGAAGTTGCGGAATTGACAGGGGAAGCTGCGGACATCGATCCCGCGCGGTGAGGACGGGTGAGTAATCCGATCTTAGATATTCGATTTCAGCTACGTCATTCACGTAGCTGAAGCTGCGTATCTAAGATCGATTTCCCCCCGTAGTGTAGACCAGCCCTTATATTCACACTAGTGATCATCGAGCCACCGTGAGTATGCCTGAGGCCTGGTCTACACTGGGGAGAGGGGGTCGATCTAAGTGAATAACGTAGCTGAAGTCGATGTACTTAGATCGACTTATGGCCGTGTCTTCCCTGCAGTGAGTCGACTGCTGCTGCTCCCCTGTTGACTCTGCTTGCGCATCTCACTGAGCTGGAGTACAGAAGTCGATGAGAGAGCACTCGGGGATCGATTTATCACGTCTAGACTGCCTGCCAATCCGGCTAGTAGTGAAGAGCTGGGAATTGCACTCCGAGCTTGGAGAGAAGACATAGCCCCCTTTCTGTCCAGCTGGGAAAACTTCATCCCGAGGACCCCAAGCTGTGTATTTCTAAGCTCTGACAGACTCCTCTGGCTTATCTTCCAGAAATTTAGACTGGAGTCCAAGTTCCAGGAGGCTGCTTTCTAAACTAAAATGAATCAAATCCGACGTATAAAATGAAGCCTGGAATGGTGGTGTGCCCCAAGGAAACATAAAGAATTTGGATTCCACAAAAACAAAGCCTAACTTTGATTTTACTAAGAATAAAGCAGTCTGAAAAGTGTGCTAAGTTCCAAGATGATCAAACATCTTCCTGCATTTGAATCTGAGAGGTACAAGAGAAACCTTTTTGATGTGGATTTATCATCCTGCAAATTTTATTCCATCTCTGCACATAAAATCATCTTGCAACCAACAGATTTGGCCACTGACAGAAATAAATCATTCCTGAAAGGTTGAGCACAGAGGCAGGCTGTTAATTAGGAAAATCTGACTCCAGCTGAGAAAACATGCTCTGCAGGCAAAATATTTGGCAGAGAGAATGGAGGCCACACATCTGGCAGAAGGGGGTCAGCAGGTTGCATAGTATTTCTCTGCAAGAAAACACCTGGCAGAATATAATTTTCAGGTTGAATTAAATCTACGTCTTAGTATGGAGTAGAATGTAGCTAATGTGCATGTCATAAACCCATGCGTGCTGTAATCCACACAAATTAATGTGGGTTTCTCCCTGTCACTCAGCAGATATTTATCAAGACATTTGTTTTTTGAAACATCACTATTTTGCTAACAAAGCCAGCAGTACATTCACTGCACTGTGATGCATCATCAGAGATCATCGGGGAGTGAAAATGGTCAGAGTGAACGGTGTGCATTTTGTGATGCTTTTTCCCTGTCATTGTATTGGGTTTGATAGCTCCCTACTTTGCAAAGTTCAGTCACTCACTCTCTCACTCACACACAGATATCACATTGTGAGGTCTTTGGAACATTCAAAACAGATACTAAGGCCCTGTCTTGATCAGCGCAGAGTGTTTTGGTTATTTACAGTGCTATAGAAATGCTTAAAAATACACACGCACAGATGCAAACAGCTACTTCTGAGCTCCCCCTTACAGTAACTCAGTCTCCAACAAGGGCCCTGCAAAGCCCCCAGGTGATGTCCCCAGTGCAGGATATGACAGCCATACCCTGCTCTCCCCTCAGGCACTGGCACAGAGGGCGCTTTAGGGATGGGAGGAAGTCTGCCAGGAGAGGGAGTGGCTACAGCACACTGCAGTCCAGCAGAGCTGGGACATGGAGAAGCCCATAGGATGCCATTCAAAGCAGCCATAAATGAAAGCGGCATCTAGGGTCAGTGTCTCCCCCTCCAGACTCTGGTTCTTGAGAGCTCCAGTCCTAAGGAGTTCCAGCAAAGGACCGGCTGCAGGCTGCCAAGGTGGGGAAGGCATGAAGCTGCAGAGTGACTGTTTCCCCCCTCAGGAGAGCTCCACAGCAACAGGGTGCCATTTCCTTTCTGCATGGAGAGCTGATCACAGCTCAGGTTAGTGCCAGCAACAACTGTTGTCTAAAGAGAGGTCAGCAGGTACCTTTACTAGGCAATCAAAGGGTGAGCTGTGTGCCCCTGGGAAAAGACTAATGAGCAGGGTTCTAGTCCCATCCCCAAATTCCCAGTGGAAATAAATATCATTCTTGTCCCATAGGCCAGTCTCTCTGGGGCTTCTGTTCTGTTTCTTGGCTTGTCCCCATGTTGCTCAGTACAGTTGGATTCCATGACTGGGTTAAAACTAGCAGAACCTTCATTTCTGCGGCTCATGAAAGAAACAGAAAGTAGCCAGTTGTGCTTTCAGATCCCAGCTCACCGAGCCACCTTTGTACTTGTGAAGTAAGTAAAATTGATCTGGAAGCAATTGAAAGAAAAATAGAGAACATCAAGATGTCTTGTATAGGATTTTACTTTGCAAGGTAAAAGTGCCCTTTATAAATTCTCCTTGACTATAAATACAAGGTAAGTATCCCACTCCCGAGACATAAGTGGGTCTAGTTTGGTAGTAAACATAATAATCCAACAACCAACAGCCCCAATTAATTCTCTTCACAATATCTAGTGGCTGGGGAAGCTTTTATCTAGCAGGCTTCATCCATTCAAGGCAATTTCCCCTTTATTCAAGCCAGCAAATTGCCTGTTTCTATCTGTCTTTAATGCAAATCTTTCTAATTTTAACACATCTGCAATTTTATAAAGTCATTAGTTTTAATTAATAGATAAGGCTATTCTGTTATTGATGGTATTAACTCCAGTTGAGATGAAGAAGACAGAACTAACATGCAGTTTTATGTCTTAAGTAGGAAATTCTTCAGAAGCATTGCAATTAAAAGCAAGAAAGTGATTTGGGGTTATTTGGCTGATAAGTGGAACTGCAGAGCAAAGTATCGCTCCAAAATTCTGTGGTGCTTAAGCAATTTCAGAAGATGTGCAATTACTTGCTGCCAAAATGTTTTGCATTCCTTGTTTTGTTTATACACAGTTGGGAACAGAGACCATTGGGGAAGATGGATGATTAGGTATGTATTACTGCAGGAGGGATGGAGGATAAAGGGAAGTGGGCATAGGTTTGGAATTGGAATGAAAGAAGTGACAGTCTTTCTTGCTGAGTTTCTTTGATGTGAAAGTTGAGCCCCACCAGCGATGATGCAGACTGTGCAATCTTGCCAGGACTAGTGAGGCTGAATTTGGGAATGATAGAACTGGGAAAAATCTCGACTTCAGCTAAAGGAATGTGCCCCAGAAATGGAAAGCTGTTTTCCGTATTTGCAGATCTCACTGGCATATGTGTCCTTTGCTCCCCACTTTACACCTTCCCCTCGCAGCCAGGTTGTGTTTGACTAGTGAAGGTGATAAGAGTGTCTCCAAGGCATAAAGCATCTGTGTTTGCTGGGGAAAATTATTTCTGTGTAAGGAGAGATAGTGATTAAGGATAGGTTCACCTGGTCCTAGGTATCAGGTCATATTCATGCCCTTCAGCATCTGAACCAGGAGTCTGCCTACACACTGAGCCCTTGTGCTATCTCAGCCACCAGAGGGCACGGTTAATGAGCTAACATTCTGCCCAGTAGAGGGCAGCTGTACATGTGTGTTATAGTGAAGGGGAGTCCCTGCAAACCCCCCTTGAGCAGTTACCCAGGCAGGCATCCCTGTAGAGTTCTCTAGTTCACTTCCACGATGTCAGGACTAGTTAGCAGAAGACACTGAGTTCTCCAAAATACCACTAGAGAAAAGTGCAGCCGCATTGCAAATCAAAGCCCTGGGACAAAATGCAAATACAAAATCCTCACACAAAGCACTATCAGACAAGTTTAGTCAACGGACACATCTGAGGACATAAACTAACCCCGATTTCACCAGTTTCCTTCAATTTAATCAAGAGGAACTACAGCAGCCATTTCCTCGTGGGGTGTAATCGTGTTAGCTGTTAGGCTTGTGTCTGGTTTGTATGTAGATAGGAGACCTCAGGCGGTGCAGTGTTTCAACAGGTAGTGATCTTGGGCCAGTTTTTGATCTTGTTGCACTCAATGGCAAAGATTGCACCAAAATAAATAAATAAATTCCACAAAGTTTAAGCCTGAATTAATTTTGCAGAACAAAAGGCGACATGGTGATGACAACCCAGCTGGCAACTCTGAAGTGCGAGCGGTGCCACCTATTGCTTTAGGCCACTTCCCATTCAAAGAAAAAAATCTGCAGTGCAGTAGGATTAAGAAGGTGCTTTGCAGTTTTTATGCTCCATTAAGTGAATATAAAGCAACACTTGGAGTTTGACAAAGCGAGATAAATTCCCTATTGGAATCAGGCCTCTGTTACGCAACAGGGAGAGAAGATTTGAGTGGAAGTTCAGAACTCACAAATTCCCCTCAAAGTCTATCAGCTCTTCGGCACTGACCAAAGAGAGTGAAAGGCTGGGAATGTCAGGTACAGCTACGAGGGACTTGGTCAAGGACTGGCTCAAAACTTGACTGACTCCCCTAATCCACTGGTCATTATATAAATGTGTGTTTCCCCAAACGAAAAGCTTTGCTTCCAGGAGCAAGGTGTGGTAAGCATGGACCTTAGTTAAAGAGGGGTGGAGCTTTCTTCACAGAGGACCAAGTCATGCATGGCAGGGCCAGGCTTGGCACCTGGGGCGCCTTTCTGATTTTGCGAGGCCGTGGGGCAGCTATTTGCCACACTCTCAGATCTGTGACCCATTGGGCGCACAGAGTAGGGAGGAAGGAAATTCACTATTCAGCCCAGGGAGGGCCAGGAATTGAAATTTGCATGTGAATGTTGAGCATATGGACATCTGATACTTTCCAGTAGGAATAAATAGAGGCACATGTGTGAGACAGAGAGAGGCTGAGGGAGCAGATTCTTTCACTCGATTAGAGTCCAACTCAAAATGACATTCTCCGGGTTCCTGAGTTCCCTTTACAGGGCCCAGTCTGACATTTAGAGGCTGGAGACTGTAGAAAGCATTACCCGTATCTGTGATCTTAAATAACTCTCGAGGCAGAAGGAAAATACACCCCCACCTTGAGCCAGGACTGCTTTATTAGAGGCAGAACCATATGGCTGCTAAAAATAGCTAGCAGGTATTGTAGCAACAGCATCAGCAGCCCAAACAGAAAGCGGATGCAGAAATGACTGCCACCATGTCATAACTTTAGTCCCAGATTTGGACCTTAGCGTCCAAAATATGGGGGTTAGCATGAAAACCTCCAAGCTTAGTTACCAGCTTGGAGTTGGTACTGCTGCCACCACCCAAAAAATTAGAGTGTTTTGGGGCACTCTGGTCCCCCTGAAAAACCTTCCCTGGGGACCCCAAGACCCAAATCCCTTGAGTCTCACAACAAAGGGAAATAATCCTTTTCCCCTTCCCCCCTCCAGGTGCTCCTGGAGAGATACACAGACACAAGCTCTGCGAATCCAAACAGAGTGACTCCCCCTCTCCGTTCCCAGTCCTGGAAACCAGAATCACCGAGTCAATCTCCCTTTCCCCCCCCGCAACCCAGAGGGTATGCAAAGTCAGGCGAACAAATCCAACACACACAGATCTCCCTCTGACTCCTTCCTCCCACCAATTCCCTGGTGAGTACAGACTCAACTTCCCTGAAGTTTCCCAGTAAAGAAAACTTCAACAGGTCTTAAAAGAAAGCTTTATATAAGAAAGAAAGAAAAATACATACAAATAGTCTCTCTACATTAAGGTGACAAATACAGGGTCAATTGCTTAAAAGAATATTGAATAAACAGCCTTATTCAAAAAGAATACAAATCAAAGCACTCCAGCACTATATTCATGTAAATACAAAAGAAACAAACTCTTTGGTACTCACAACTTGGAAACAGAAGATTAGAAAGCAGAAATACTTCTCCAAAGCTCAGAGAAAGCAGGCAGACAGAAAACAAAGACTCAGACACAAACTTCCCTCCACCCAGAGTTGAAAAAAATCCGGTTTCCTGATTGGTCCTCTGGTCAGGTGCTTCAGGTGAAAGAGACATTAACCCTTAGCTATCTGTTTATGACAGGAGGCAAACACGAAGAGTCATTAGAGAACACAGCACCGCTCTGTCATTACAGACATGGAAACACTAAATAGGGGAACCATAACTAAGCACTAATAGCAAAGCATCAGTTCATATATTGACTGGCTGCACAGCACTCAGCAGATGGAAGCTATCCTTGAGCAGGAAGGGTCTAGGCCATTTTCTCTAGCACAGGGCTTGATCCTGCAAGGTGCTGAATGCTCGCGATTCCCATTGAAAACAATGGAGGTTGCAGTTGCTCAGCAATAGCCGGTCTCCAGTGTGGCACCTGATCCTGCAAGTTGCTGGGTGCCCTCACTGGGGACACTATCAAGGTCATGCAGACCTTGCAGAATAGGGCACCTAGGGAACCCAACTGCACCCACCCCACCCCCAGTACTGCAAGATTACAAGGCAGAAATGGATGTTAAGGGTAGTGGGGCCTGAACAGAGGGCAGTCTTACAGCATTTATTGACTGTAGCCAGACCTGTATTTCTAGTGGAGGCAAATTCCAAAGACGAGGCCTGCTGCCCAAAACACCCTGACCCTACCTCCCTCAAGGCTTTTTCTTGGGGTAGTGTGCTTACACATGAAAGCAGATGATTTTAGTGGGTCTGAGAGGGACGCTGGGTCTCTGAGGCAATAATAATAATATATAGCACTTTTTATCAGTGCTCCTCAATGCACTTTACAAACAAGATCAGTATCATCACCCCCATTTTATAGATAGAGAAACTAAGGCACCAGGAGGGGCAGTGACTTGCCCAGGGTCACCCCACTAGTGAATGGCAGACCCAGGAAGAAAACCCAAGTCTCCTGACCCCCAGTCTAGTGCTCTGTCCAGTAGGCAATACTGCCTCCATAGGTGCTTAGGCTTTTTTAGCTAATAATGAGCACCTGGGGTACTCTCCAGAAATTGACACGCAGCTAGTTAATTGAATTCCATGGATTGCAGACCCCTCTGACTAGGCAGGCAGATGATCTGAACTGAGAGAGTTTTCATAAATGTAGCCACTTCCTTAAAATGCTTCCTGCAGCGAGCCATCACCCGCCTGCTGACGGAAGTGGTGGGACCGTCGGTCTTTGTGAGCACTGTTGCTATCTGACTGATGCGTGCAAAGGAAGGATTAAGATCGATGGCTTGTGAACTTCCTGACCGTGGTTGGCTGGTGTTGGGAGTGACAAGCAGGGCTGATAAAGAACGCAGTCAATTTGAAACGAAATGAGGGCAACACACTTTTGCTTGGTTTTAGGGCAGCACGGTCAACTTGCTGGGAGCCTGAGGGCTGTACTTAATATTTAACAGAGCCGGTTGCAGTCACCTTGTTCAGAGTGGAGCTGTAGTCCATAGAGACTCCAAGCCCCAGAAGGCAACGTTTCATCATGCTCTGGCCCTTTTCTCATAGCCTTCGTTATCACCCTTTCGTTACCATGCCCTCAAATATCAGCCTAGGATCGATGTGTGGTAAAGCAGAGGGCTGGAAATCAGGAGGATTGGATTCTGTTCTTGGTTGTATCTCAGAATGACTGCGTGAGCATAGGCAAGTCACAGTCTCTTGCTTCCCCTGAAGCAAAACGGGGGACCCTCTCAGGAGGCTGGCATATTTAATTCAATGATGTTTGCAAAGCCTGATTAAATGGAAGCCAGGGCTAAGTCCTGTTAAGCTGTATTCTCTCCACAGTGGGCACTGATATCCAGAACACTGAATACTCCATTTTCCCTATCCGGGTACTTTTCAGGTTCTATTTCTACTAGGTTGGCTAGAAACTAGTGCCTCAGAAGACTCCACTCGCTGACTGATGAACAGCATTAGAAAGATAGGTCATGCAGACCAGGCAAGGAGGTGTGAGTATTCTCCAGGAATGCCTTTTAGGAGCTAGTGAGGGGTAGCCCTCAGAAGGTTTGAGTTTGTACTGATTTGAGATTTGGGCTATGGTTTGAATGGCCCAACCCAGCCTCCAAAAACTGTATAAGAAATCTGTTCCAGGATCTGCCATTATTGTCCTAGGGGTAACTTCTCACCGTATTCCCTTACTGGAGATATTTATGTCTTTAATTTCAGACACAGTCTGCAACGTCCACTGCTTGTCTGAGTCCTTGCCACAGGGAGATGGAGCAAAATCAGTGATAAGCAGAGGGCTAGAGAATGCACTTGACAAATTCAATTAAATTTAAGGCCTTATATGGTCCTTATCACTGAAATATCTGAGCACCTTCCAATAGTGCCCTAAACAACACAACTAACATCCATCATGTGCTTATTTCCTCAGCCTTTCCCCAGGGGAAGATGTATGCACAGCGGAGTCTTTTACTTTAGATTTTTATTTGCATGCGCACGCACACACGCACACACACACACACACACACTGCTTGGCCTTGTGGAGGACAAAAAGGAAGAAATGGCTCATAAAACAGACATGTCCCTGAGGTCAGTTGCCACCTGGGAGGCAAACGGGCCCAAAACATAGGGCACAGAAACAGTTAAAATAATATTTTGGTTACAAAAATAATCACAACACTGCCAAGGGAAAGTGACATATAGAAGGCTGGGTGGAGCTGTGGCATGAGAGTGTAAGGAGGAGGTTAGAAAACAAGAAATTGCATATGCCTATCAGGTCACCAGGCTACGTGGTTGGATGGGTGGGTGGGTGAGTGGGGGTATCCCAGAGCCGAGACTCATACTAAGGGCCTGTGGTGCCCTAGGCAACACAGTGAGTCCCTTGCTTGTGGTGCCCTAGGCAATGCAGTGACTCCCACAATAGAAGGCATGCCGAGCCAGACGCAGTGGGGGACTGTGATGGAGTAGGGACTGTCTGTGTGGGGAATGGGAGAGCAGGGGAGGACTTTAGGGGATGGACGATACCGGAGCCTGTAACCTGAGCTAGGTAAGGGAGGGGAAAGGTCAACACCTTTGCCCGGGAAGGGGGACAAAGGAAGGGAGTGGCAGGAGGGAAGCAGTTTGAGTTTGGGCTTGGGGCTGGGTGGGCGGAATTAAGGGTATCCTAGCTAGGATCCAAGCACCCTGAAAGCCCAGAAGGACTCGATGGAGGGGTCCTGACTGTGCCTGCAAGCTCTGCTGTAACCTGTGTTCCTGTTGTCCAATAAACCTTCTGTTTTACTGGCTGGCTAAGAGTTACTGTGGGTCCCAGGAAAAGGGGTGCAGGACTGGACTCCCCACACCCCGTGACAGGGACCACCTCACCCTGGCCTAGCCAATAGGCGTTGCAAGGAACCATTTCCAGTACCCTCGTTCTTTGTGTTCTAGGTGCTCTCAGTGACTGCAGACTTCTGGGAGAGCTGGGGGCCTTCAGCACTTCATAAGAGGTGTGCAGCACCTCACAGGACAGGGCTCAAATCGCTTGCCATCAATCAATAAGCCATGAGGTGAAACAATAAGCCAAATCCTCAACTGGCGTAAACTGGTCTCAGCAGATTGAAGCCAGTGGAGCTATAATGCTTTATCCTGCTGAGGATCTGGGCCAATGCATTCAGTCCTCTGACTTTATTGTGCATTAGAGTGTGCTGCACAATACTGATACACAGCATTCTACAGGAAGCAAACGTGGTTAGGGCTTGGATCAGCAGAAAGCTAACACCATCATGTTTCATTTTAAATATTCTTTATAAAGTCCTGGCCCTTGTGTGGTTTCCACAGTTACAACCCAGCTTCTCCTGCACTGGTAGAACCTGAAATCTTTACTCCCTGAAGCTTATTCTGGTCTCCTTCATTATTAACTTCTTGTGCCCATCTTCCAACCATCGGGGCCACTCTGGTGGGACTCACGCCCCTTATACTTTGACAGGAAACAGGAACAGAGCATTAAGCTTTGTAGTGCTCCCATCTATGTGCCTAGCCTATGATACAGAGAATTCAGTGCAAGGACTAAGCTTGTGCTGGATCATCAGTGAGAGTTTCAGGAGTGGAAAAGAAAACGATTAGAACAGGAGAAAAGTAAAGGGGGTGAGATGAACAAGCCCTTAGACAAGCATTGACCAGAGGTAAAGAATTGGAGCGGAGTGCTACGTCCTGCTGGAGGAGACAGTCACGCCCACTGGCATCGAGTTCTCCCACTGCCCCCGGCTTGCAAGCAAGGTATAAAATTGCATCTTGCAACAATTGTGGGGGGGTGAGGAGGAAACCTAAAAAGATTTCCCAAGTTGTGGTTGAGCAGCCCTGGTAATGGGCTAATGAAGGTCCCTTTAGACAGCAGTGCAATTACAGTGCTCAAGTGGCAAGCCACAGGGCAGCCATTAGCTGTTCAGTCACCAGTACCTGGGGGTTGCATGTCAATACTGCCAGCCTCACACATCCAAAAATTGTAAGTCAAGCCCCAGAAAGTCATGAGATTTTGTGCAAACAAAAAACAATGCATGTGAGGTTCTCTGTCTTTGCCTTCCGAGCCTTCCAGTCACACTCACTTTCAAGCCTTTCTCTGCCACTGTGAGGGCTAGAACTGTCCTTCTTTTAACTGGAAGACGAGATTCTCATGTAATCTCTAGCCTTGCAGCTAAGTCTTCTCCGAAATATCATGAGACTCTCAAGACTTGGCATCAATGGGATTTCAGCCGGTGACCTGGAGGTGGAAAGCTCACTATTACATTCCATTTCTAATCTAAATACCATGTTTTTCTCCACCACATCTGAGCTCCTTCCATTAGTGCATTAACTGATATGACTAACATCTTAGGGTATATCTACACTGCAATTAAAAACCCTGCGGCTGGTTCATGCCTGCTGACTCAGGCTCCCGGGGCTCGGGCAAAGGGACTGTTTAAATGGAGTGTAGACGTTCGGGCTCAGCTAGGGTGACCAGATGTCCCGATTTGATAGGGACAGTCCCAATATTTGGGGCTTTTCCTTATATAGGCACCTATTACCCCGATTTTTCACACTTGCTATCTGGTCAACCTAGGCTCAGATAGGCTGAACTTCTACACTGCGGTTAAACAGCTCCTGAGCCCTAGCCCCTTAAGCTGGCACAGGCCAGCCACAGGTATCTAAATGCATTCTCTGCCTTTCCTAGGACTCTGCAGGAGGGAGGGTTGTTTCTGAGCCCCGGGGGCACCTCTGCTACTGTAAGGCTGCCAGAGCCTTCTTTCTATAGCAGAATTTCCTTGATACATAGCACCCCAGATAGCCATTTTAGTCTGTGTCTTCAGCCATCCCCGCACCCTGTCCACGTTTCCTTTTGAGCTCACTGAGGGCTGAACAGCACCTTTCCCCTAACAGTTCCCACAAACTATATTATGGACACTGAAGAGCAAGGCCCCTGAGAATTTCCAGTGCGTCAGTTGACAGTCCCACCCATTAGACAGGGCACAAGGCAGCTTACAGCATGTCTACATCTGGGGTTTTAGCACGGCCTTAGCTATGCTGATGCGAAACTTCAAGGCAGAGGCTCTGGTTTCACACTGGGGTACGTTGCAGAGGTGCAGTGCATCTACACTGGGTGCAAAAATCCCCACGTAGACAAGCCCTTAAGAGCTGTGCAGTCTGTCCTATTCACGCCTAGAAACCTCAGCTGACACGTTGAGAGCTGCTGGCAGCACCCATGCAGCTTCTTCATCTGCCTCCTTAGCTATGCTTCATTTTAATGCTTAAAGATAGGGCTTGACCAGGATAACTATTACTCTCCCACACTCTTAGCTGCTGTTCTGAAGAGAGGTGGGGGCCTCTTGTGGCATCTGTATAACAAGCTCGCTCCAGTTTGGATACCATTGGAGCATGATGCCCTAAGTCCCATTATGTCATGGTTCTCCCTACCTATCTACTATATGCACATACTTGCATGTTCTCTGTTTACAAGGAACAGGAGCAGCTCTGTAGTCAGAACAGCCCAATGACAGATGATAACATGCCGCCCGATAAGAATTCTAATGCAAAGCACCAACTCGCTGGGGTTTCGCAGTCATTTGCACTTTGCTCACGTTATAATTTCTTTTCCCAACTCTCCATCCTTGATATAATTCCAGGGCTCCAAACAGTTTCTCTTCTTGTTTTGGCTGTCAGTGGCACCAGGAACTGTTTTCCCTGTCATCGCATTTATTATTCCACCTCGTTAATAATGAAGCATTTGTATGAATCAGTCAATGAAACATTTTGGAGAGGGAAGGACAGTTTCAAAACGGAGATGTTTTCGTTATGCTAATGACATGATAAATCTGGTAAATATTGGCACTGATTGCTATAAAGATTGTCAGGCATTAGGCAATATGCAAGCAAGCCAATAACTGCATTGCCTAGGCTGGTTAGTATACAGGCTTTAACCCTGTGCCTCCCTTGCAGAGAAGCTATATACCATATTTGCAGTCTCTGGCTTCTGATGTTGCCTGGGAACCAGTGCAGTCCTCTGTAGGTTAGAGCAGCCTCTAACTTGTACCTGGTACACAGTCCCTGTACAGAATAGCCTAGTAGTTCCTAAGCTGTGGTCTGCAGGAGGGCTGGAGAAAGCTGCTTGGTGACCTGCTCCTTGTTTCCAGCTGCTACATTACATTAAAGGTATCTAAAAATACACTGAATTCTTTCCTGTTATTATTTTCTGTGTAAGCATTAGGCACAGGAATGTTATGCAGTCATGAATGAGAGGGAGTGTGGGTTTCACATGGCCATGAATGACAGGAGAGTTGGCCATGTGCCAAAGTCTTTATTGAGATATGGTCCATGCTATGAAATGCCCGAGAACCCTTGGAACGGTCCTTTAAAGTAACTGACAACCTTTTTCAGGAAACTCAGCTGTGGAACAGTTTTGATGTACATTATGCAGGAAACATGGCCTTTGTGTGTGAGACCCGTGAGAGAGTCCATCTCAGAAATTGCTGACTAGCTCTGGTGTAATGCTGAAACGCTGATAGCCTGCTGGGGAGCTTTGCTGGGGCAGAGTTTGCATGGAACTTATCACAACTACAATTCTCTCCCTCTTTCAGCTAAACTCAACTGAATCCATCTCCTAATAAACTCTCAACTCATCTCTGACTCCTTCCTGACTAGTACTGCAGACTAGAGCTGGATGAACTGATTACAGTAAACAATTTATCCAGGGAGTTTAGACTGGTGACAGGGCATATAAGTCTTGTGGTCTCAGGGGGCCCCCACACTCCAGCAATTCCCTACCCTAGTGCTGCCCTAGGATAACAGTGACCTGCTGCTTGGCAGTTAATTGTCAGCCAGAGTTCAGAGGCAGCTCAGTGAGACACTTCCAGCTGGGAGCGAATCAGGCTGGCTAAGGGAGACTGGGGGATTATGCAGACCAGAAGCCAAGACAGGGGGCTTGGCTACACTGGAGAGTTGCAGCACTGGTGGTGGGTTTACAGCGCTGCAACTTAGTAACTGTCCACACCTGCAAGGCACATCCAGCGCTGCAACTCCCTGGCTGCAGCGCTGGCTGTACACCTGGTCTGCTTGGGGTGTAACAATTGCAGCACTGGTGATGCAGTGCTGCTCCGCAGGTGTGGCCACCAAAAGCGCTGTTATTGGCCTCCAGGGTATTAAGAGGTATCCCAGAATACCTGCTCACAACAAACTGGAAGAATGGCTGAACTCCAAGCTCCCCTGAGTTGTTTATCTAAAAAACAAACACAGTTCCTGTTTGCTCAATCGAGCGGAGGCAGGCAGGGGAATTGCTTTGGAAGGTTCACAGCTGTTTGCTTGAAGAGAGAAGTCACATGGCGGGGGGGGGGAGTCCGTGTTGAGCAGCTGCTTATGTGGTCTGAAGGCTATTTAGGAGTGCATAATTTGCATTTAGTGAATAAGAGAGGGGTGGGGGAAGGGCTCGAAACTTTTAAATTGATTGCAGGTTGGTGATGTGCATGTTTCAGTCCTTAGAACTTGCAAAGCAGGGAGCTGACAGATCCAAAAATCCACTCTCTCTCTCTCTCCCCCACGTTCCCCCTCACCCCCCTCTTTTGAAAAGCACGTTGCAGCCATTTGAACACTGGGATAGCTGCCCACAATGCACCACTCCCAATCGCGCTGCAAATGCTGCAAATGTGGCCACACTGCAGCACTGGTAGCTGTCCGTGTGGCCACAGTGCAGTGCTTTCCCTACACAACTGTATGAAGACAGCTGTAACTCCCAGCGTTGTACAACTGTAAGTGTAGCCATACCCAGGGAGCTGGGAAATGCTCAGGGTGAACAGCTGTTTTCAGCCTTCTCCCAGCTGCACTCCAAACAAAGCTGAACCATGACTTGCTATGTGTTTGTGCCTTGATCCTAACGGCACATTACCATAATGCAAATAAGGAGATCTATGTTAAAGCAGCAACATACATAGTGCAAACTTCTCCTTTGAGACTCCCTTCAGGTTGTAGCCACTAAGATGTTCTCTACACTAGGAAACTTTTCTGACAGTGTCCCACCATTGTGACAGCTGCTGGCGGTCGCGATGGTGGGAGTGTAGAGGGGCCGGTGGCTGCTGACGTTTTAAGCATTGTATTGTGCAGATCTTCTCCAAGAAGGGTTAGAAGACATGGTGCTTAAAATGCCAGTGCCTTCCTGGATCTCTTTCAGAACTCGGACTTGTATTCCCTGGTGGAACTGAACTGATGGTGGGAAATGTAGAGCAAAAGGCCAGGTGCAGACATGTCCCTAGCTAGACCGAGGCAGACAGTCCATGCACAGGTGTTTGGGAGAAAGAGGAAAGAGAGCTACTGCTTTGCCAAAAAATAGCAGCCACTCCACAGCTCAGAGCTGCAGGTATCATGTGGATTCAAACATAAGGGAACAGTCAGGTGCCAAGTGGGTTTTTCCCAGCAGTGCCTGGGGAGCTCAGCTCAGAAACCGTTTTGGAGACTTCAGTGATATATAACCCCCACAAGCTCACGGGTGTGTACCAAGCTTCACTGCGATGAGATGGAGCCTAGCCTCTCCCACAACACGCAGTCTCACTGTCAGTAAAGGCCTTTTAGGGGCACTCAGGTTCATTCTGTCAGGAAAGGCAGGAGAAGTGGCTTTCAAAGAGGGAACAAGAGGCAGCTTTGGGGGAAGTTCACCAACTCCTGTTATAACCCCACGCCAGCTGTGGCATGCCTTGAACTGTATCTCATGGAAATCCTTGTGTCACTTCTTGGACAGCCATAAACTTTGTTTCTTTCTCTCCTGTCTCAAGCCCGTCCCCCAAAACACAATTCATGGCTAGTGGAGACTTCTGATATGTATCATTTTTATGTATTATTTATGTCTTATCATTAATTTTTTTAAAAGAAACCAAGTTGAACCCATCCAACCATGCACATAGCTGGTCTATATAAATACCACTGATGCCTAGGATCAAAAGGCAATGGATAGACTCCTATTGACTTCAATGGGCTTTGAATCCAGATCTAGCACAGAGATCAGCCCACCCTAATGGGGAGTGAGTGTTGACTGGATGACCTAGGCCCTAACCCCATCATCCTGCTTCTGTTTCCTGAGTACCAGCCACATCAAAGTGCCATAGCAAATTATTTGGACTGAGAAGAAAACAGTGATGTCACATATTAGAGCCAAAGTCTCTGGCCTTATTCCCCGATGACTCTCTCACACTCATAAAACTTTTACTAGGTGTTAATACCATAACTTCCAAGATCAATTAAGCCTCCAAGTCATAGAACCCTAGAAATCCATTATCTCGTGCTGAGGCAGGATTAAGTATATCTAGACCATCCCTGACAGGTCTGTGCATTCTTCTAGTTCCTGAAAACTACCAGTGATGGAGATTCTACAACCTCCTTGATCCCTCTTTGGAAGTCACTTCTTCTCCTTTCTCCTGCCTTTACTGACAGAATGGACCTGCGCGCCCCTAAGGTTTTTTCTGATAGTGAGGCTGTGTGCCAGGAAGGGGCTGGACTCCATCTCATCCCAGCAAACCTTGGTAGACACCAGCCCAGCTACCAGCAAGCTTGTGAGGGTTATTAAGGAAGTACATCTTCACACGACACACAATTAACCTGTGGAACTCATTGCCAGGGGATGTTGTGAAGACCTAAACTATAGCAGGGTTCAAAAAAGAACTAGATAAGCTGACAGGGGATAGGTCCATTTGTGGCTATCGGCCAGGATGGGTAGGGATGCAATCCCATGCTCTGAGTGTCCCTTGCATCAGTTTGCCAGAATCTGGGAATGGATGACAGTTGATGATTGTCTGTTCTGTTCATTCCCTCTGATGCACCTGGAATTTGCCACTGTCGGAAGACAGGATACTGGGTTAGATGGACCTTTGGTCTGACCCACTATGGCCGTTCTTATGTTCTCCCTAGATAACCTGTTCCAGGGCTTAACTATCCTTATAGTTTGAAAGATTTTTCTAATTTCTAACCTAAATCTCCCTTATTGCAAACTAAGCTGATTACTTCTTGCCCTACGATTTGTGGGCCTGGAGAATTACTGATCACCATCCTCTTTATAACAACCTTTTATGTATTTGAACACTATCATGTTCCCCCTCAGCCTTCTCTTCCCTAGACTGAACATGTCCAGTTCTTTCAACCTTACCTCACAGGTCCCAACTTCCTAGCACACAGCTCTGTGTTATTTAGCCCAACTGGTAATTTTACTCATGGGAGGGAGGGCAGGGGGCAGGAGCTGCCTAGATAAGCTCTAGGGTTCCAAGCCCTAGTGGGAGTGAGTTTGATTCTTACAAGCTTTAAAATTTTATCTGTTCTTTACTCTAAAGAAGGGCTAAGCTTTCGCCTCTGGGGGGATCCTGTAATTATTTTATCTCCAGTCTCGAGCATTTGTTGCATTAGTAACAGCTACTCAGCACAGCGAGAGACAGCTTTCCCGAGGCAAGCGCTACTTAACTGTAATGTGACACTTGGCTTTGATGAGGGGTCAGGTTTGACGTCAGTGAGACATTGCCTCTCAGCATGGATGATATCAATACACGTGCACCTTCCCTCCCTGCCTCCGCCCACTGGAGTGAGAAGCCAGCTAGTTTTGGAAGGAAGGCAGTATTAAATCAAAGCATGTCTGAAGGACTATCACGTGGCTAAAGCACAGGGCTGGATGGTCAGGAGAGTGACTCCTGCTTTTGCAACAGACTCGCTGGGTGACCTTGGGCGTGTCACTTCCACTCGCCATGCCTCAGCTTCTTCCTTTGTAGAATGGCAATAATGCTACTTACCTCCTGGGGATTGTAAAGTTTAACAAAGGGATCAAGTATCAGAGGGGTAGCCATGTTAGTCTGGATCTGTAAAAGCAGCAAAGAATCCTGTGGCACCTTATAAACTAACAGACGTTTTGGAGCATGAGCTTTCGTGGGTGAATACCCACTTCATCGGATGCATGTAGTGGAAATTTCCAGGGCAGGTATATATATGCGAGCAAGAAGCAAGCTAGAGATAACGAGGTTAGTTTAATCAGGGAGGATGAGGCCCTGTTCTAGCAGTTGAGGTGTGAAAACTAAGGGAGGAGAAACTGGTTTTGTAATTGGCAAGCCATTCACAGTCTTTGTTTAATCCTGAGCTGACGGTGTCAAATTTGCAGATGAACTGAAGCTCAGCAGTTTCGCTTTGAAGTCTGGTCCTGAAGTTATTTTGCTGCAGGATGGCCACCTTAAGGTCTGCTATAGGGTGGCCAGGGAGGTTGAAGTGTTCTCCTACAGGTTTTTGTATATTGCCATTCCTAATATCTGATTTGTGTCCATTTATCCTTTTTCGAAGAGACTGTCCAGTTTGGCTGATGCACATAGCAGAGGGGCATTGGTGGACATGCAGGTGAATGAACCGGTGATGATGTGGCTGATCTGGTTAGATCCTGTGATGGTGTCGCTGGTGTAGACATGTGGGCAGAGTTGGCTTCGAGGTTTGTTGCATGGATTGGTTCCTGAGCTAGAGTTACTATGGTGCGATGTGCAGTTACTGGTGAGAATATGCTTCAGGTTGGCAGGTTTTCTGTGGGCGAGGACTGGCCTGCCACCCAAGGCCTATGAAAGTGGGGGACAGGCTATCAGACCCACATAGGGCAACGGTGTATCACCAAGGGCCTGGAATCCTCCTTGGGTGGCTGGAGAACTATGCACTATGAGCACCATTTGAGATGCATCTGCAGGCTGACAGGCAGGGGAGTCCAGGAGAGGTTCTTTCTCTTCCATGCATATTTCCCAAATCGCTGCCTCACCTTCTGGAGACAGTCTTGTGTACTGCCTCTTCCTAACCACAGCACGTCTACCTGCTCATTGGTTACCAGTGCTAAGTGTCTGCCCTGCTGTGGCTCAGTGGGTCCTTCTCTCCCACCATGCCTACGAACCTTCTCAGACAGACCCTCTGTATGGACACGGCATCAGCTTTACTTTATGTGCCCTATCAGCCCTCTCCAACAAAAGTACCGATGGGGAGACCATGCAACACATTGTTCTCCTCTTTGGCAATACAGGGCTCAATTCATTCCTTCAGTGGAGTTACACCAGGGAGAAATCAGTGAAGGTGAGATGGATATGTGCAGCACTGGGGTGTGTCTGTCTGACAGTGTTAATGTCTCTGACCCCAGCTCATTGCTGTACATGCTGGGCTTTGGCTGCAAGAGAGTCCCAACTTAATCCCTCGGAGGGAAACCAGCTGACAGTCATGGGCCTCCACTCCCCGGGTAGCATTTCATGCTGCCCATCGTCCAGTTCTGATAAAGGACTGATCCAATCAGCCCACTTCGGAGTCCCCACCATCCTACATGGCTCCCCCTCAACCATGCACCACAGTTTTATTAGGCTGCACTTCCCAAGCGTCCGGAGAGATCTGAGATGTGTAAAGAACTCTGATACAGAGCTGAGAAGCTACTTGAGTCTCATGGCTATAGGTGCCCCCCCAGCATGCACCACACTGGGTTTACTCAGCACTAAATTATCAGACAACAATTTTTAATGGCTTTAGTGCTGTCTCAGCCCCGACAGTGTCCTTTGTTCAACCACAGAACAGACAGCATGAATAGCTGCAGTGCAGATGTCTTCCTGCCCATTTCAGTGTGCCTCTCCTGGACAGAGCCCGCTAGCACCGGAGTTCAGTGCCCATGGCCTGGTCAGTCCTTGATCTCTCAAGATAGTTTAGCACCAACTGCTGTAGTAGTTTCCCAGATGCCTGTCTTAGGTGGCCCCATCCCCACAGTATCTGAGCTCTTCCTGCTCTTTATTTGTCCTCATCACACTCCTGGGAGAAAGGGAAGTGCTGTGATATTAGGTTACAGATGAGGGCACAAAGAAACTGAACAACTTGCTCATGATCACATAGGCCGTCTGTGGCAGAGCCGGGAAGTGCTAAGCTAAGACTCTAACCACTCCATCTCTCCTGTCCATCATGGGCATCTATTCACTGGGAGCCAGATTGAGACCATGGAGCTCCTCCAATTTATTTCACTTAGGCCACTAAATGAAAAAGACTTTCCGTCCCTACTCTGAACCTGCGCAGGCATCAAACTGGTAACCCAAAGGCAAAGGGCTCTCCACAATATGAGCAGTCCCCTGAACTAGCCACAAATAACACTTGTTATTCATTCAGTGATCATTAAAGGGGAGTTAAGAACTCTGTCCCTATGGAACAGAGAGCAGGGATAAAGAGAAGGGGTTGTGGCAACTAAACAGCGGGGAAACGCGAACCCAGGAGCATTTTCTGGAGTTCAGTAGAAGTTATGGGTCTTCTTGTTATTATCCTCAAGCAAAAGATCACTCCCAGGTCCTGCAAACTATTCCGCTGTGGCTACTCTTCATGGTTTAAGGTGCAAAGAAGTGACCTGCAGCCTCCACTCACCTATGATCTGCAGCCAATACTGCCTGATTCAGGCACTGAAATAATTAAGTGACTGAGTGGGGAGACTATCTTGAGACCTTAGCCATGGGGTTCCCGGATTGCCAAAACTGCTGAAAATAATCTCAGGCAGGATGAGCCTTGCCGCACTCCTGATTTCCACAAGGTGGCAGGGTTGAGCGAGCACAGTTCACCTTCTGACTCCAGTCGTGCTATCCCACAACAGAGCTCAGCCAACACATCTTTTATTAGACATTCAGAGCTCAAGCACAACTCACAAATGGCCCATCTGGGCAGGTGACAAAGACAACCACTGTTCGTCAGGCAGCAAGAGTGAGATAAAACAATGGGATTATTGGCAGTCAATTAATTTCCAGGGTAAATAGGAACTATCACAAGCTAAGGGGAGAGAGATTGTGGGAGCCCGCTGTTTATAGTGTTGGCAGCGCAGCGCTGCTTTGAGCTCGGCTTATGAGAAGTCCTCAAAGCTGCTTCCTGAGGTCTGGAGACTCAGGCCCGACATAATTCAAATGCTGCCTCACGGGCAGAGCTTCCCACAACAGAGAAACCACAGAGGCCAAAGACACAAATGCTATCGCCAGTTCCGCACCGGTGTCCACATGGAGAGGATTGATGAAATGGTAGTTTCCTGCTTAGCTGGTGCTTCATGCTACGCACTGGCTCCACTTCCTCCTAGTCTAGGATGTATCCCATATCCACTGAGGGGGAACCTGGCAGGCTTCATGCACCTCGCTTGACCCCACTGTCATTCCTCTTGCCGTTGCTGCTGTGCACACACGGACGCTGAGCTGCTACCTGAAAGAGCTGTGTGCTGGCAGCACAACGAAAGCCTGCAGTTGAGGGCGTCTGCAATCAGCACATTGTGAAGAGTTGGGTACATGCTGCACTGCCTGTGTGTGTGCGTGAGCTATATACACCCCTCTCTCCAGACTCCCTGCAGTACCTTGTCTTGCTTCATGAGGACTTGGAATCTATTGTGAGAAGGGAGAGGGGAAACGGGGCTTCTCTCGCCACTGAAAAGCAAAGCTGCTTTTCTTCTCCCCTTCAGTAAAGACCCTCTAGTCAATTCATTTTGATCCAATGGATTTAGGGCCCCATCCATTCCTCACACAGATCTAGGTCCCATTCTTGTCTAGCTAGGCTAAAAATTAAAGGGAGCATTTTCTGCCACAAGCATTTAGGCCCACAGATTTGATCTGCTGTAAATTTGTTCTTATCCCCAGAGGAAATTTGTCTGAACACTCTAGTTACAGGTTTAGCTTGCTAAGATGCTCACAGCCTGGCCCAGAATGGCACGACACTCACTAGGTTTGGGAAAAGTTAGGATTTGGTTCAAGTGCAAAACTCAGATCAGCTTTATTACAAGGTCTCACAGCCCTTTTGGATTCCAATCCTGGGAAATTTATGGTCTGGAGTCAAACTTGGTAACTTAGAAGGAACTTAGGTTTAAATTTGGTCCCACTGACCAGATTGTTTAATGCCAAATAATAAACAATCCCTCACCCCCAATTTACTTTGAACCCCAACTCCGCAAAATTCAGAGGATTTTCACTCAAGCTGACACCTACAAAAATGTGTACACAAAACCTTTATGAATTGAAGCCTCTGGACTTTGTCCAGCTCTGCTGAAAAGCAGAATTAAAATCCATCCCCCTGTGATGGAGAAATTAAAATGGCACTGTTAGGATATAGATATTCAGGCCTGTCTGCAAAGGCCTATACTTTAAGAATTTAGGTGTATTCTTATCACTTAGCTAGTTATAGAGGTATAAAAGAAAGAATCAAAATCACTGTCTGTGTAATGGCCTTCTCTTACTGTGACAGGCTAAAGCCTTCAGCAGCCATAAGCTGGGAAGTGTATGGTCACATCCTCACATTCCAAACTAGTCACATTGAAATAAGGTGCTATTGGGCTATTGGGAATACAATCCTGTCCTGATATTCCCATCACCTCCAGAGAAAGGGAAGAGCCTAGAAGATATAAAAAGAAACTTAGTTTGATAGCATCCTGTGTGGCAAGAACTCACTTATCAATAGACACAGCTGGAAAAACCTTATGTCTGTATAGATGTAGTTGTGAAATCCTCACTTCTGTATTGTTTTGTATGTTTATTTGCATGGTCCCTGTCTGGTTCTGTAATTGTTTCTGTCTGCTATATAATTAATTTTGTTGGATGTAAACCAATGAGGGTAGTGGAATATAAGTGGTTAAATAACCATGTTACAATATGTTAGGATTGGTTAGTTAAATTTCAGTAAAATAATTGATTAAGGAATAGCTAAGCAAAACGCAGTTTTACTATCTAGTCTCAGTCAATCAGGAAGTAAGGGGGAAATGGGAACAGGGACTGGGGATGGGGGAGTTAAAAAAATCATGTTTTGCTAAAGGGGCAAATGGGAACAGGGAATGGGAACAGGAACAGGGACACAGGCAAGGCTCTGTGGTGTCAGAGTTGGGAAGGGGGACACTAAGGAAGGAAACTGGAATCATGCTTGCTGGAAGTTCACCCCAATAAACATTGAATTGTTTGCACCTTTGGACTTTGGGTATTATTGCTCTCTGTTCATATGAGACGGACCAGGGAAGTAGGAGGGTGAAGGAATAAGCCCCCTAACATCTTGGTGCCGTGACTCAGATGCATCGCATTGGATAGATCTGTGTGTTTTGGAGCAGGAGATGAAAGTGAAAAGTAAGCAGAACTCTGGGGGAAGTGGAATGTGTCCCTTTTAAAACAGTCTCTGAGCTGCTAATAGCTTTGGATCCAGAGGCAAGCCAAGAAAGCCTCTGTGTGAATGCAAATTACCTAGCTGATGGGGGAAGGAGGAAACTGCCCTTTGCAGCACAAAGAACCTGAGAATAATGAATACATCTGGTCAGCAAACAAGCTACTAGAAAACTCAAATTATGGCTCTCCAGAAAAGGGAGGTGAAAAAACAAGTCAAGCCTGAAAATAAGGGGAACAGGTTAACCCTAAGGTGGGAGGGGGGTGCGTGTGCGTGCTCGCAGAGTAAAAATCTGACGCTGTCTCTCAGCTATTACCTGAGAATAAACGTAAAGCTTGGTACAGCAAAGAAACTATTGCAAACCTGGTCTGTTGTACAAGAGGGGAAACTGAGGCACACCACCTCATAAATTTCATAAATGACCAGTGAGTGGAGTAATTCACTAGCCTGACTATAAAACAAAATAAGGACAGCCTGAAGATAATTATTCTGTTTTTCCTGCAATTCACAAGGAAATTTGTAAAAGGAATTGGTATTATTATTAAGCAATAATCTGTCCCCACCAGGAGGGTGGAAATTGTTTCTTTTGTTTTTCAGACACTCTACAAGCAAGCTGGCGCCAGCAGAATAATAACTCAGAATACCATGGATCTATGTTTTGTGTTGTTTGTCTGTGGTGTTTGTCTTGTTGCTAGCATGACGTGAGTGGGGGATGACTTCAAAAGGCTGACCTGGGGGGAAAGGAAGATGTGTATGGAAATGCAAAATGCTCAGCTAGAAGGCCAGCACCTGTGCAATGGCTACTATGGTGCCTGGAAATAGAACAGCAACTAAGGTGGGCCCCACAAGCCCTATGGGAATAATGAGAAGGGGAGGGGCTCACTGAGAATCAATGAAGGGGTGTAAAAAGTGGGTGTAAATCAAACAAAATGTTTGGCTGTGCCCCTCTCCTGTGACTATGGAGGAGCAGGATCAATGGCCTATGGCAAGGGGTGGACAATTGGGTGTACTATCTATGAGGTGTTTTGCTAAAAATGTACATATTACTGGGGGCACAATTACACCAGCCCCTAACCAAACTACACACATCTACACACTGCTGTCTGGACTCTGGTGCACAAATGGATCTGTAAATCTTATTGCGGTGAATAAGCAAACCAGGGCATGCGGCCTGATTCCATACCAAGTGGTCAAGTTGGTCAGGACAATAACCCATTTCCCTGTGAACATTCAATGGACTTATGATGTGGACAAAAGCACGTAAAACCTGCAGGGGCAGCTTGTTGCAACTGCCAGCAACTGGACACATTAAGATCTTAACCCTGTCGAAGGAGGAGAGGCAGTGTTTGGGTCGTGGCTCAGACGTGGGACCATACTGCCGTGGTCAGGACTCGGTGTTGCTCTGCATTGTATATTGTTAACTGTACTTGTGTTACGCTGCATATGCAGATAACCTATAAGTAATGTAGTAAGCCCTCTCCACCTCACAGTGTTCAGGACAACACAGACCCAACCTTCTCGGGCCCAATATAATGGGAAGTCTGGAACACTAATTGGAATAGATGTGGTATGCCCATACGAGAGAAGGTGCAGGGCACTATACTACACACGGGGCAGTGGGACAAATGGAATATTGACACCTTCCACTTTGATGCCTGGCCCTATCAGGAAATGTGTCGCCATATGTCCTATGCTTTTCCAGGGATACCTGGGCAGGAGGATCCCAAAAGAAAAAGAAAAAATAAGTGATGGAGTGTTAGGATATAGATATTTAGGCCTGTCTGCAAAGGCCTATACTTTAAGAATTTAGGTGTATTCTTATCACTTAGCTAGTTATAGAGGTATAAAAGAAAGAATCAAAATCACTGTCTGTGTAATGGCCTTCTCTTACTGTGACAGGCTAAGGCCTTCAGCTAAGATGTAGTTGGGCAGCCATAAGCTGGGAAGTGTATGGTCACATCCTCACATTCCAAACTAGTCACATTGAAATAAGGTGCTATTGTGAATACAATCCTGCCCTGATATTCCCACCACCTCCAGAGAAAGAGAAGAACCTAGAAGATGTAAAAAGAAACTTAGTTTGATAGCATCCTGTCTGGCAAGAACTCACTTATCAATAGACATAGCTGGAAAACCCTTATGTCTGTATAGATGTAGTTGTGAAATCCTCACTTCTGTATTGTTTTGTATGTTTAGTTGCATGGTCCCTGCCTGGTTCTGTAATTGTTTCTGTCTGCTGTATCATTAATTTTGTTGGGTGTAAACCAATGAGGGTGGTGGAATATAAGTGGTTAAATAACCATGTTACAATATGTTAAGAATGGTTAGTTAAATTTCAGTAAATAATTGATTAAGGAATAGCTAAGCAAAACGCAGGTTTTACTATCTAGTCTGCAGTCAATCAGGAAGTAAGGGGGAAATGGGAACAGGGACTAGGGATGGGGGAATTAAAAAAATCATGTCTTGCTAAAGGGGCAAATGGGAACAGGGGATGGGAACAGGAACAGGGACACAGGCAAGGCTCTGTGGTGTCAGAACTGGGAAGGGGGACACTAAGGAAGGAAACTGGAATCATACTTGCTGGAAGTTCACCCCAATAAACATTGAATTGTTTGCGCCTTTGGACTTTGGGTATTGTTGTTCTCTGTTCATGCGAGAAGGACCAGGGATGTAGGAGAGTGAAGGAATAAGCCCCCTAACAGGCACCATTTATTGGTCTGCTGTGTATCTCTGCAGCCCACAGAGCAGAGGGAGCAGAAGTTATTTAACAAACCTTAGGCCTGGGCTACATTGACAATGCATACCTGCAGAATTATGTTGGTCAGGGGTGTGAAAAAACACACCCCTTGTGACACATCTCTGCCAACAAAAACCCCAGTGTAGCCACAGCCATGTCAATGGAAGATAGTGTCTGTCGGCATGGTATACGTAAGAGGAGATGGTGTTTCTACACTGGTAGAAGAACTCCTCTTGGCCTGCGCTGCATCTACACTTAGGGGCTACACCAACTTAGCTACGCTATCACGGGCTCTGTAGCATAGACATCGCCATGGTCCCCATGCCATGCTGACAATGATGACATCATTGGCAGAGCTGATGAGCACAAGGAAGCAGCTAGGGCAAAGCTCTGCTGGTTGGTACATCGTTGTAACTGGATGAGGGTGGGACTGAATGGAAGAATGACTAAACCTGTTGTGAAAGAAGTGGCATCAAAGAGGGTGTTACAAACTGATGAGTCCATGAAATCAACTCCCAATCAAGCTCATTTGATTCAGACCATCTATAGCTTAGAGGATCTGAGTGAATAGCAGGCGTGGTAATGAAAAGACATTGGTAGAGTACACTATAATGAGCCATGGAAGGGCCAGCTCCAAGCTGTTGTATTCCTGGAAATGACAGGGAGAGGAGGCAGGTAAGTCGGGATGTGGTTTGCTCCAGGTGTGAATGCATAAATATTTAGGATGTTGTATAGCACCAATTATGCAATTTTCTCATTTAATGTGTTAGCCTAAGAGTGAAAAATTGCATAAACACTGGATGAAAGATGAGAATCTCCTGCACGTTAATAACTACAAAGTGTGAATCACAGCCCAAATCAAAGACAGAACGGCAAATAATCCAAAAACTGAGTTTCAAAAGGGGTAACTGCAAAAAAGAAATCTATGACCCAAATTGACGACGGGGCTGACAATGCATTCTGGGACTGAAATGCCATTAAAGATGCTGGTCGTAAAGCACATGTGGAATGTCTCTGAGAACCAGGCACTGATAGAATATAGGTTTGGGCTTAAACATTACATAGGAGTGTGCTTTGCAAAGTTGCTGGACTTTGCAGATTGGGCCTTTACCTCTAGGACCCAAGAGAAATAAATAACCTGCAAGACCTCCTGTGTCATACATTCATAGATTTTAAGGCCAAAATAAACCGTTAGAACATCTAGTTTGACTTCCTGTATAATGTAGGCTACCATATTTCATCCAGTTACCCCTCTATTAAGTTTAATAACTTGTGTTTGGCTAAAGCCCGTCAGTTGGGAGGTGAAGTGGAACAAAATTGGATCACATTCCTCAGATGTACAATTATTAAACTCCAACAATCCGTGGTAATTTTGCTCTATATTGTGTGAAAAAATGCAAGACAGTCAGCAGTGGCAACCCATCCGTCATTTTCAATATGTCTTTATTCTTCTAACTCTTTTAACTTTGTTCTTCTAACTTGACTGGAGAGGAAAGAGTTTGTCTGATACAGATCTGGGCATTACTATCCTGACTAAAGAAAATCTCATGAGACAAAAAAGCCTGGCATTTTGAGATGATAAAGTTATTTTACCCTGGGGGTGCTTGAATTCAGATCTCTTAGACATGTGAAATGAGCTGCCTGGCCCCATCCTAATTTCCTGCGAGGAATTGTCCACCTAACGTAATAATCACAAAACCTGGCATCCTTTGGCAATCTTTACTATACAAGAGCCAACAGAAAGGCGTGGCATGGGGCGCTGCTAAGATGGATTGTCAGGCCAGGGCAGCCTGGGGGAAGTTTTCCTTTCACAGCTATTACCCACATTACACCTCAGGCCAGCAAGTGACCTTAGTTCTTCAAAACTCGTGCATTAAACTAATCCAAAGCTTAGTTCTTTAAATTATCAAGTTAAGAAAAAGCAATTCACATCAACATATCGATTCAGGAGAATTTTCCTGGGTGCTAGGACTAAAATAGACACACACAGAGCTAATGTTAAGTCACATGAAGGCCACGCATACTGAAAGCTGCTTCTGCACAGCATAGATAATGCAGAGAAAACCTCCCTAACGTTTGTCTGGTTTTCTTCCAGCAGTTCCTAATCGTGACTCTTTCTCTCTCTGTATCTGCGGACACACTGAATGCACCACTTAGGACATCTCCATGTTGGTTATAAAACACTTCATAAAACCATTTCATTGTGTGAGATCCATTTAATTCATCCAAATGGTGTGGTAATTTTATGCCTTTTCTATGGGATGTTTTAAAACCCAGAGTCACTTCAGAGTGTGTTTCTAGCCCCGGATGGCTCTGGGATTGGTGCTGAGCTCATTCCACCGCATGAGGTGAGAGCCCTCTGAGACCAGTAAAACTGCAAGGAAAATGGACTCCTGAGGAGACAAAGAAGTGCTTGAGAAAGGTCCCCATTCTCCCTGAGCACAGTTGAAACAAGACTTAAAATGTGGATGTGGATTCACACCTGGATTTCATACCTTCCAACCCACCAAGTTCAAGGATCCTCTTTTTGAGCTGAGTACATTATAGAGATAAGGACCATTTGTAAAATCCAGATCTGCACCCAGATTTAAAATCTGGAGGTGCTTCCAGCCAGGGCTTTGGTTCAGTCCCATCTCTCACCAAGCAGGTCAAACAGTTGTCCAACACTGATAAATATACTAACAAGAGGAAACTCGCTCTGTATTGGTGTATTTTGTTTCCTTCTACTGATCTGGAAATGCCATGTAGTCCTTTATGTTTCAGATTTTCAATGGGCCTTCAACATGTACATATAGCACCCAGCACAATGGGGCACCCTTCTCAGTTGGGATCTCTAGATCAGAAGTGGGCAAACTACGGCCCACAGGCGACCGTGCTGCCCGGCCTCTGAGCTCCTTTCCAGGGAGGCTAGCCCCCGGCCCCTTCCCTGTTGTCCTCTCACCTCTCCCCTCCCCCCCGTAGCAATGCCACCATGCGGGCAGCACAGCTGACTCCAGCCAGGCGGCGGGGCTGCTAGCTCCTGCCACTCCGAGTGGCATAGTAAGGGGACTAGGAGGGAGGCTGGATAAGGGTAATAGGGTCCCAGGGGGCAGTCAGAGGATAGGGAGCAGGGGGCAGTTGGATAGGTATGGGAGTCCCAGGGGGCCTGTTGGGGTGGGTGTGTGGATAGGGGGCGGGGCAGTTAAGGGAAAGGGAGATGGGAGGGTTGAATAGGGGGTAGGGTCCCGGGGTGGCAGTTGGGGTGGGGGTCCTGGGACAGGGCGGTCAGAGGCAAGGAGCAGGGGAAGTTGGATGGGTCAGCAGTTCTGAAGGGGGCAGTTAGGGGGTGGGATGTGGGAGAGGGAGGATGGGGGCAGGGGATAGGCTGTTTGTGGAGGCACAGCCTTCCCTACCCGGCCTTCCACACAGTTGTACAACACCAATGTGGCCCTTGGGCTAAAAAGTTTGCTCACCCCTGCCATGCAAATAATGAATAATAATAATTCTGAGCCAGTCATTTGTTGCCTGCAAACCAGATTTGTGCATTCAGATGGGATAGTCAGACATCGCTGAATGTGAATGCAAAAAATATTGCAAAAGTGCAAATTTATAGTTAGTTTTAGAAAGTGTAGCCCTGTGCTTAGCAATTTTGCCCTTATAAGCAACCCTATAATAATAAACCAGTGTGTACAGCCCAGAACTCATAAGCAATATTCTAAACACAAGGCAGACCTAACAGATGTCACTGAGCAGGATAAACCAAAGGAAATGAAGAGAGAGTCTTACACCAAGTTCAAGTCCTAACAATGAGTGAGGACCTGCCAACACACGCTTTCTGGGTGTCATAGATAAGAAAATTTCCATTTATAGCCACAGGTGCAAAAAGATAAGGAAGAGTTCATGTTATCATAAATTTTAAAGCTAATTATAAAATGTTACCAATTCCTGGTTCCCGGTAGCTGCAGTTTGGGTGACGCACTGTCGTTGTTTTTAATGAAATGACACAGCCAAAGATAGTTACCTAATCTGACATTCAGACACTGCATGGAAATGGAGATTAAGGACAATGGCCCTTTCTTCATATCTGCATTGGGTATTACTGGCCATACGGAGCTTGACCTTTGAATCAACTCAGGTAATTATGGGCTGGATGGTTTACTCTGCAGGTGTTTTAACTCTACATCTTGTATTAGATCTAGTTTGTAACCTTTGAGGAGTCTTGCTCATAATCCAGTGTTTGTCTAGGCAGTTATGCATGCTCATTCTCTCTTCTGATAGTGCTGTCAGTTTCCCCACCTTGCTGCATCACTGGTGCAAGAGAGGAATGAGGACAGACATTTAGGAGAATGGCATGAAGCTCTTGACAGTTCCCATCTGTCCCTGGGAAAGAAGAGACAAGAGAAAACTCAGATCCTAGTTGTAGACCATAGTCATAGGTTTGTGTCATTCCATAACGGCCTCAGATACGACACTGTGCTGTAAACACATTAAAAGCCAGATGGATAGATACTGAAGTGACAGGAATCTGCTCAAGGGAAACACTCCACTTCTTCATCATGCTGGTGCTAAGCTGTAATTTAAACCAAAAATAAATATAGCCCTAATCCTTCAAATCCACCCACACGCTCAACTTTGACATGTATGTCAGGGTTTGCAGGATGGGCTCTATATTTGTAATTATACTTACATGATAATCACTATTATTATATTACTATTTTATAAATAAAATGGATACTCTGAACAGGAACTGGTTGGTTTAAGCATCTGGCAGTGAGTATCCCACTTCAAGGTCCCTGGGTTGCATCTCACTAAATTCAGTAGTAAGTGGAACATAATGGAAAAAAATATATATCAAGACATGTATCAACATCCCACTGTGTGCTAACTGGGGTTAACTGGTTGCCATACTCAGCTTTCAACTGGCAGCCAGGTACAGGTCAGTGGCTGTTCTGAATCATATGCTCTGCCCTGGATTCTGGGAATGGAATCTTGAACTTCTGTGTGATAATCAGAGAGGCAGACTTCAGCCCCTTTCAAGACAACAGGCCAATCAGCAATGTACTACACAAAGCTTTGCTCCTCCAAGAAATGCTCTGATTTGCTGACCACACTATAGAAGCCAGGTCAGCTTCACACCCGTTCTCATTTGAATGGAGCAAAGAGCTCCCAGGAGGAAGCATTCAGACCGACGTTGGTGTAATGCCAGCTCTGAACCCTGCCTGGCATTGGAACAAGGAGTCCTGGTACTTCCTATGATGGATGGGGCAGGGAGGAGGTTCATACTGAATGAAAGTGTTTCCCACCTACTATCTCTAGTGGCTAAGCTGCAGCCCTGTTACAGTGAATAATTTGTTAGCTGTCCCTTTATAGAAGTTTGATAGCAAGTAACCACCTGGCTAACCATTTCTCTGCTTTCTGACTTCTCAGTAAAACTTCTTTAGAACATCACAATACCCGCCATAGCCCTGGCAATCAGTGTCTGCCCACCCCAGACGATTGGGCAGTGCATGGTCCCACTTGCCCTGAACATTCATACCCCAGCCTAAGTCACTAAACAGGGCACTAACCAGAAGAGAGGTTCATCCTGCTATGGACTTTATGCAGTGATTTGATTTATTGTTAATGGAGGGCAAGGGATGGGAGGGAGATTCTGGCCTGGGTTGTTCTGTTGTGACAGTTCTGACATGCAGCATAGAGTCACAGTATGATGAGACTCTATGACTTAAGCATCTCTCTGAAAAATAGCAGGACTGTTAACTTTCCCTGTAATGCAAGAACCTTGGTAACCTAGATCCAGGGATCAGCTGTGAAAAGCTCATGAACTGAGGGTATGTCTACATCTGCAATTTTGCAGTGCTGGTTGTTACAGCTGTGTTAGTACAGCTGTATAGGGCCAGCGCTGCAGAGTGGCCACACTTACAGCAACCAGCGCTGCAAGTGATGTTAGATGTGGCCACGCTGCAGCGCTGTTGGCAGTGGTGCATTGTGGGCGGCTATCCCACAGAGCACCTCGTCCCATATCGGCGCTGTGGCTTGTGGGAAGGGGAAGGAAGTGTGATTGTCTTTCCACTTCCTGTTCCTGTTCCAATGCCCAGCAGTGCTTTGTTACACATGCAGAGCAGTGTGGCAGCATTGTGACTGTACAGCGCTTTTTCTGCAAATTTTTTAAAAAATGGATCCTCAGCAACTGACGACCTTATTGATGAATGTTGCCAGCACATCGCGCTTGGCAGTGGAGCTATTCCTTCACCTGCAAAAAGTGAGTGATAGTGAGAGTGACAGTGAGTCAGACGATGATATTGAATTGCCTCACTGTGAAGACAGTACATTGCTTGTGGCAGTAACAGACGTGCTCAGCTCCCTGGACCGGCGCGTTTGGGCTCAGGAAACCAGCACTCAGTGGTGGGATCAAATCATCCTGCAATCCTGGGATGACGAGCAGTGGCTGCAGAACTTTCGGATGAGAAAAGCCACTTTCATGGCACTGTGTGCTGAGCTCGCCCCTACCCTGCGGCGCAGGGACACGAGATTTAGAGCTGCCCTGCCTGTGGAGAAATGGGTGCCTATTGCAATCTGGAAGCTGGCAACTCCAGACTGCTTCAGATCGGTGGCGAACCAGTTTGGAGTGGGGAAGTCTACCGTTGGAATGGTGCTGATGCAAGTTTGCAGGGCCATTAATCGCACCCTGCTAAGAAGAACCGTGTGTCTTGGGAACGTGCAGGACATTGTAGATGGCTTTGCAGAAATGGGGTTCCCTAACTGTGGAGGGGCAATAGGTGGGACTCATATTCCTATTCTGTCACCACCCCACCTGGCATCAGAGTATGTTAATCGCAAGGGTTATTTCTCCGTGGTTCTGCAAGCGCTTGTGGATCACCGTGGGCGTTTCACTGACATTTACTCAGGATGGCCTGGAAAGGTGCACGATGCACGCATATTTCAGAACAGTGCCCTGTTCAGGAGGCTGAGGGCCGGGACTTTTTTCCCAGACCGCAAGATCACAGTAGGGGATGTGGAAATGCCCACTGTGATCCTTGGAGACCCCGCTTACCCCTTAATGCCATGGCTCATGAAACCATATACAGAGAAGCTTGACAGGAGCAAGGACCGGTTCAACTACAGGCTGAGCCGGTGCAGAATGACTGTGGAGTGTGCTTTTGGCCGTTTGAAAGCTCGCTGGAGGTGTCTTTATGGGAAGCTAGATTTGATGGAAAGCAGCATCACCGCTGTTATATCCGCGTGCTGCACCCTCCATAATATTTGTGAAGGGAAGGGTGAAAGATTCAGTGAGGAATGGACCTCCGAGGTTAGACGCCTGGAGAATGAGTTTGCTCAGCCAGAGAGCAGGGCTAATAGGGAGGCCCAGGAAAGGGCTTCAAGGATTAGGGATGCTTTAAGGGAGCAATTTGATGCTGAGAGCCAGCAGTAATGTTTGATGCATTTGATGTGCTTTGCTCTACCTCATTGTGTATTATTTACCACTTCCAGCAGCAATAAAACGTAGTGAAAGAAATAGAAAAAAAAAAACTTTATTCAACATACAGTACAAAACATGCAAGGGGGTAGGGGTGGTTGACAGTAAATTTACAGGTTTTACTATGTCCTATTTTGATCAATATTCACTGTCTGTTGCACTTCAGCATTACTATGCTGCAGAATGATGGGGGTGGAGTGAACAGGGTAAGAATTATAGTTATTAGGGCTAGTAGGTGATCTTATAGGTGTTGGGGGCAGCTGGGGATAATAAGGAACTGGCTGCTGGAGAAAGTTGTTTTGTGAATATACAGGGTGACAAGGAAGAGGGCTTTGGGAGGGCTGTGGGTTAGCACGGTACATATTTGTCTGCATGGCTACAAGAGACTCGAAAGACTCAGTTTGGCGAAACAGGAGGCTTATCATCTGCTTTGTTGTTTTTTTGGCAGACAATTCCTTTCTCCTGCTTTCTGTTTGCCTACACAATTCCTTTCTCCTGCTTTCTGTTTGCCTCCATTCATGTACAGTCTTTCTCCACTCCTGTACACTGCTTCTCCATTCCTCTGTCTTCCTACTTTCCCTGTTGTAGTGGCTCAGAACAGACTTGATCAATTCCTCTTTTGATTTCCTAGGATTGCATCTCAAGTTCTGCAACCTACGTGACGGCGGTGATACAGCTGCAGTAGTCAAGGTCCCTAGAAAACAGAGAGATAGAAACACGTAATACACAGAGGCATCATTGTTTATTATCAAATTTTGAAGGACTTTTGAGACTTTAGGTAACATCCTTCTCACATACCTCACATAACACAGAGAGGGCAAGCAAGCTAAGTCATGGTGAGCAATGGGGTGAGTGTTTTTAGCAAAAATTACCCCTTGGGAGTGGGAATTAACCACTGGGTCGCTGGGGTTTATCAGCAGTGGGTACAGGGGGTAGCTGGTGTCCTGAAGAAGGGACAGTAGTGAACAGGAAGGTGGTGAGCTAGGTGCTTGGGGGGTTGGGGTTTTTTTTGGTCCGCTTTCAACCCGTCCTGATACTGAGGGGGGTGGTGGAAACGCGGTGCTGGATGCCTGCACACCACGTGGCTGCCTCCGTGCTGGGAGGGTGGCTGGGGAACACGGCAGCACACCGCGGGGCTGGATGCCTGCTTGGGGGGGGTGGGGAAAACCAGAGCAAACCGCGGGGAAGGATACCTGCTTGGAGAGGGGGTTCGGGGGACACCAGAGCAAACCGCGGGGAAGGATACCTGCTTGGAGGGGGGGTTCGGGGGACACCAGAGCAAACCGCGGGGAAGGATACCTGCTTGGAGGGTGGCTGGGGAACATGGCAGCACACCGCGGGGCTGGATGCCTGCTTGGAGGGGGGGTGGGGAACACGGCAGCACACCGCGGGACTGGATGCCTGCTTGGAGGGGGGGTGGGGAACACCAGAGCAAACCGCGGGGAAGGATACCTGCTTGGAGAGGGGGTTCGGGGGACACCAGAGCAAACCGCGGGGAAGGATACCTGCTTGGAGGGTGGCTGGGGAACATGGCAGCACACCGCGGGGCTGGATGCCTGCTTGGAGGGGGGGTGGGGAACACGGCAGCACACCGCGGGACTGGATGCCTGCTTGGAGGGGGGGTGGGGAACACCAGAGCACACCGCGTGGCTGCCTCCGTGCTGGGAGGGTGGCTGGTAAACAGGGCAGCAAACCGCGGGGCTGGATGCCTGCTTGTAGGGGGGGTGGGGAACATGGCAGCACACCGCGGGGCTGGATGCCTACTTGGAGGGGGGGGTGGGGAAAACCAGAGCAAACCGCGGGGAAGGATACCTGCTTGGAGGGTGGCTGGGGAACACGGCAGCACACCGTGGGGCTGGATGCCTGCTTGGAGGGGGGGTGGGGAACACGGCAGCACACCGCGGGGCTGGATGCCTGCTTGGAGGGGGGTGGGGAACACCAGAGCAAACCGCGGGGAAGGATACCTGCTTGGAGAGGGGGTTTGGGGGACACCAGAACAAACCGCGGGGAAGGATAGATCAAATCAATGGGCTATTCCACGTTTAGGCATGCATGCAGGCAGCCATAACCAAAATCCTCCTCTCTCAAAACATTGAAATCTACTTACCACGAGCACGATCCTCAGCTTCCTCCTCACCGTCAGCTTCCAGCTGCTGCGACTGGCTAGCCTCCTCCGGGCTGGAGAAGAGATCCTGGCTGCATGTGTCAGGGGTCAGGTGAGCACAGGGCAGTGGAGTTTGCTTGATTACCAGAGAGGCTTCCTCAGGTATGCTGGGATACCTGCTTATTCCACGGAGGTCAACAAAAACGCTGGTGAGTGTCTACACCTGATGACCAGCGCTGGTGATCCAGCGCTGGATCCTCTACACCCAAGGTTCGACCGGGTGTACAGCCAACGCTGCAAACAGGGAGTTGCAGCGCTGGTAATGCCCTGCAGGTGTGTACACCTCCTAAGTTGCAGCGCTGTAACCCCTCACCAGCGCTGCATCTTTGTGGTGTAGACAAGGCCTGAGAGACCCTTTCATTTCCCTTCCAGGTGCTGTAACAAATGAATAATGGCAGAGCATTTAGTACTGCACTGTGTTGTGTCTGCCCCGCAAGCTCTGCACCCCCAGCACACTGCTTACACTGACTACAGCATCTGACAAGCTGCTCACCACCTGTAAAGATGAAATAGAGGCCTGGTCCACACTACGCTGTTAAACCGATTTTAACAGCTTTAAATCAATTTAACACTGTACCCGTCCACACTACAATGCACTTTAAATCGATTTAAAGGGCTCTTAAAATCGATTTCTTGTACTCCTCCCCAACGAGAGGAGTAAAGCTAAAATTGATATTAACATATCGATTTAGGGTTAGTGTGGCCGCAAATCGAAGTTATTGGCCAGATAGTTATAGTGATAGCTACCCACAGTGCAACGCTCCGGAAATCAATGCTAGCCTCGGACCATGGACGCACACCGCCGAATTAATGTCCCTAGTGTGGACGAGTGCAATCGACTTTATAATATCTGTTTAATAAAACCGGTTTAAGTTAATTCGAAATTAACCTGTAGTGTAGACGTACCCAGAGCCACACCAGAGTGGATCCATTCCACATCTGCAGGGTGGTTAGAGTGCTGGGCCCCAACTTCAACCTTCCATAGCCTGTGACTGTAACATTTCTGACCCTCCCCACCCAAGAACACAGTCTGGTCAATGAAAAACTTGGGGATGGAAGACAGTTAGGTATTGTGCCACATCTGTACCTTAAATCCTGCTAATTTGAGAGCAATTCTGTATGACCCTCTACAGAGTTATATAGAAGGGTTTTAATTTCCCCCCATGGGCTTTGACATGAAAAAATCCATCCCAGCTGTTCCACACTTCCCAGCTTCCCTGCAATAACAAACCCATGTCTATATCCCTACACCCACACGCTAGAGTTGTGTTTTATTACCTACCCTGTACACTGAAGCTCATGGTGAAAGCACTTGACAAACATTAATTTCTCCTAACACCCACACTGCAAGGCCATCTGAGACACATAGAGTGTCAAAAGAATGACTGTAAGAACCCATACTGGGACTCGGGCTTCCCAAGCTCCCATGCCCAGGTTCATCCGCTGAATCCCACAACTCTATTATAAAAAAAAGTGAATAAAATGACTGATCACATAATGCTTCAAATACCTTGACACTGTCCTTTTAATGGCTGCTCTGAGTGCTGTGTGGATGGAATGTAATTCTACCCACTGGCACAGGAAGGGATCTGTCTGTTGCAGACAGTATAATACATCCCAAGTGGCCTGGCCCAGAGAGCAAGCCTGGCTGCTGCTTTTCCATTTTCCCTTTGAAGGATGACTGGCTTCCTAAAGTCTCCCTAACTTCACATGTTCTGTGCTCCCCATGGTTCAACTGTTGAGTGCTGCAGTCCCCAGGTTATAATGACCCTGGGCTTTATAGCACAGTGCAGTGGATAGGAAAACTGAAAGCAGAAAATTAACCTCTGGGCTTGGTTGCATATACAGTGGAAACTCAGCCATTCTACAACAGTATGGGAAAAGCTTTGCTGCATCACAGCTAATTGATCCATCATCCAGTCCCATTGTCTGCAGATAACAAACACTTTGCTACCAACCAGCGAGGCATTTCATGGGTTGGCAGGTGGAAAGGAAAGTTCCTGAGTAGGAGCAACTAGAATCATATTTGCAAGAGCATTGCAGGGCACATACATATTTTTACGCTGAGCCCTACTTTGATTATTGTTATGAAGTGCTCTGAGATGCCTGCTTGCAATATAAGTTAGGAAGATTGATTGATTGTCATCTTTAAAGGTCAGATAGCATCTTGTGATGCCTGCATGATCACCTGCTTTGCAAATGAGATTGTAAACCAGATTTTTTAGAAGTGTATGTATAAAAATACATGTGCATTTTTTTTGCATGCTCAGTTACTGTGATTGCAAACTCCAGGTGAGATGTCTGTGCCATGCGTATATATATATATATTAGGGCTGTCAATTAGTCACAGTTAACTCATGCGATTAACTAAAAAAATTAATTATTCTCAATTAGTCGCACTTATAACAATAGAATACCAACCGAAATTTATTAAATATTGTGGATGTTTTTCTAAATTGTCAGTATTTATTTCAATTACAGCACAGAATACAAAGTGCACAGTGCTCACTTTATATTATTACTTTTGATTAAGAATATATGCACTGTAAAAATGATAAAAGAAATAGTATTTGTCTGTTCACCTTAGACAAGTACTAAAGTGCAATCTCTTTGTCGTGAAAGTGTAACTTACACATAAAGATTTTTTACATAACTGCAGTCAGAAACAAAACAGTGTAAAACTTTAGAGCCTACAAGTCCACTCAGTCCTACTTATTATTCTGCCAATCACTAAGACAAACAAGTTTGTTCACATTGACGGAAGATACTGCTGCTTGCTTCTTATTTACAATGTCACCTGAAAATGAGAACAGGCATTCGCATGGCACTTTTGTAGCCGGCGTTGCAAGATATTTACATGCCAGATATGCTAAACATTCGTATGCACCTTCATGCTTCGGCCACCATTCCAAAGGACATCCTTCCATGCTGATGATGCTTGTTAAAAAAATAATGTGTTAATTAAATTTGTGACTGTACTCCTTGGGGAGACAATTACAGGTCTCCTGCTCTGTTTTACCTGCATTCTGCATATATTTCATGTTATAGCACTCTCGGACGATGACCAGCACATGTTCATTTTAACAACACTTTCACAGCAGATTTGACAAAACACAAAGAAGATACAGGTGTGAGATTTCTAAAAATAGCTACAACACTCAACCCAAGGTTTAAGAATCTGAAGTGCTGTCCAAAATGTGAGAGGGACGAGGAGTGGAGGATGTTTTTAGAAGTCTTAAAAGAACAACACTCTGATGCAGAACTACAGAACTCAAACCACCAAAAACAAAAAACAAAAAAAACCCACCTTCTGCTGGTGGCATCTGACTCAAGTGATGAAAATGAACATGCATCAATCTGCACTGTTTTGGATCTTTACCAAGCAGAACCCATCATCATCAGCATGGAATCATGTAATATCCTCTGGATTGATGGTTGAACCATGAAGGGACTTATGAATCTTTAGTGTATCCGGCACATAAATATCTTGCAACACCAGCTACAACAGTGCCATGCAAATGCCTTTTCTCACTCTCTGGTGACAAGAAGCAGGCAGGATTATATCCGGCAAATTGTAACCAATCTTGTTTGTCTGAGTGATTGGCTGACCAAGAAGGAAGGCTGAGTGGACTTGTAGGCTCTGAAGTTTTACATTGTTTTATTTTTAAATGCAGGGGGGTTTGTACATAATTCTGTATTTGTAAGTTCAACTTTCATGATAAAGAGATTGCACTACAGTACTTGTGTGAGGTGAATTGAAAAATGCAGTTTTTTTGTTTTTTACAGTGCAAATATTTGTACTAAAAATAAATATAAAGTGAGCACTGTATACTTTGTGTTCTGTGTTGCAATTGAAATCAACATATTTGAAAATGTAGTAAACATCCAAAAAAATTTAAAATAAATGGTATTCTATTCTTGTTTAACAGTACAATTAATCACAATTTTTTTAATCGCCCGATTAACCGCGATTAATTTTTTAATTGCTTCACAGTGCTTGTATAAATGCACAGATATCTAAGTAGCTTTTTGCCTTCCCTATGCAATTATCACACTTCTGCACACAATCTTGCCCTGTATTATTGAATAGTCTTGAATTTGGATGTGTCATACTAGATATTATAGTACTGTATACAACTACACTGTGCTCTATTGTTCTGTACAGTAGTTCATTGTTCTGTACTGCATGGCATGGTAGGGCCCTCTGAGGAATGAATAAACTCCAATCGTGTACAGCACTGCTGCCTAGCCAAAGTAATAGCATTTGCCAGCTGCTACATAGAAACAGTGTATGTAGACAGGTCAAAATAAATATATGTATTTCAGATATACAATGTTGCAGAACTGACCACTTTTATTTAAATATTGAATTAAATGGCAAAGCACAAATTTCAAATATGGTTTAGGTACAATACATCGTACGTGCTCCTGTGTTTGTTCTGCCTTATGAATTAACTGGCTTTGTAGTATGTCTAGTAGGTCCAGTAAATACTGGACAGAGTTCTAGGCAATTGCATCTAGACAGTTGCAGGAGATGGCCTGGATAGACCTTTTGCGTCTCTTATATCATGATTCGTCCACATTCAGGCCTCCAGCCACTTTTCAA
This sequence comes from Gopherus evgoodei, assembly GCF_007399415.2. Taxonomy (NCBI): domain Eukaryota; kingdom Metazoa; phylum Chordata; order Testudines; family Testudinidae; genus Gopherus; species Gopherus evgoodei. The sequence goes on along the minus strand of NC_044329.1, from coordinate 21,596,424 downwards.
GCATTAAAAGTAACTGCAACTTTTTTCAGGGGTTCTCAATCTAAACCCTCAGTTTCAGCACTGGGAAAAAGTAATGAAAAGGGCCTCCCCAACTGAAATTGTTCCTGCTGAGTAATGGCAAAACTTCAGTTGAATTCATTCCCTCCTTCCATAGCCTGTAAAGTTATAAAATTGACCATTTTTTCCCTCAGCTGAGACCTGTTAGACCATCTCCCTGGGGCTATGCACTCGCTCCATTAATGAGTGGAATGGATTCAGCCCAGAAAGGCCAAGCCCACCAGGGTTGTAATTGGTTCAAATGAGTTTGCACTGGCATAACTAGGAGAATTAGATTTGAGCTATTGAGGGGGACCTGCCTTTTTGAGGAGACACAAATCTACAGTGGGGTGGACCCAGATGTTCTGCTATTGCTGACAGGTAGGTTGTGTCCTGAGGAGGCATTCTACAGTTCTTTGGCACCATTTTGCATCAGAGGAGTTTCCCACTGGAATGTTTCTCTCCAGAGTGTGGAGAGATCCTAACCGTTACAGAGATGTGCAACATTTGTCTTCACTTTAGTCTGAAATGACACTAAATGTTGTTGTCACAGGAAATAGAGGTCTTCGACCACTCAGCATCTGCTCTATCATGCTGAGTGATTCCCAGCCACTAGCACCACCCAGATAGAATTATGCATCAACCATCTTGCTGCCTTTATTTGTGTCTGAGTGAAGCAATGGGCTTTCCCCTCTCTCTCATGCCAGACATCTCTTTGTTAAGGTGCCATTGCAGTCGCCCAAAATATCCCCTGCTTGTTCAGTTTACCTGCTTCCTGCTACCAGCTTATCTACCTCCAACAGGGCACGTGCAATGCCAACTGGCTGCCCCTCTGCATAGGAGCCAGAGGGGGGTCATGCCTCTGCTTCCGAGAGCTGCTTGAGGCAAGCACCACTCGGAGCCTGCACTCTTGACCCTCTCCCGTGCCCCAACCCCTTGCCCCAGCCCTGATCTCCCTTCCACCCTCCGAACCCCTCAATCCCAGCCCAGAGCATCCTCCTGCAGCCCAAACCCTCATACCCAGCCCCACCCCAGAGCCTGCACCCCCAGCCAGAGCCCTCATCTCCCCAACCTCCTTCCCCACCCTGAACTCCTCATCTCTGGCCCCACCTCAGAGCCTGTACACCCCACAGCCTGTACCCCCAAGCAGAGCCCACACCCCATCCTGCACCCCAAACCCAATTTTATGAACATTCATGGCCTGCCATACAATTTCCATACTCAGATGTGGCCCTTAGGCCAAAAAATTTGCCCATGCCTGCTCTGGCTGGTGAGAAGCTGCCAGACAAACCAACACTCCAATGAGGGAGAAGCAGGACAAGAGGTGCGATATATCGATCCCCGAGCGCGCTTATATCGATTCCGGAACTCCATCAACCCGAAAGGAGTTCCGGAATCGACACGGAGAGCCGCGCACATCAATCCCGCGCCGTCTGGACGGGTGAGTAATCCGATCTTAGATATTCGACTTCAGCTATGTTATTCACGTAGCTCAAGTTGCGTATCTAAGATTGATTTCCCCCCCCTAGTCTGGATGAGCCCTGAGAAGGACTGGCTCTGGCTGTTCCAAACAAGGGCCTTGCGCTGGAACCAGTGGAATGGGCAAGCCTGGGTTTCTCAACCTACTCCAGCCAGGGGCTTTTGGAGAAGGAGGTCTTAAACCCAGGAGATCTAAGGTTGCCTAGCCACTGCTAGAGCCATGGAACTTTGACCCCATCACCTGAAGGGGACAGAGACTGTTGAGAACCTGGCCAGGAAGGCTCAGGTCATAACAAGGATTTGATAAATGCAGAATTGGATGTGGTGACATAAAAGGATGGTGCTAGGTTGTTGTAGCTCCTTATCTCACCACAAAGGGATGCTAACAGAAAGAAAGGCCTCTCGATTACAGCCCACTTTCAAAGCATAAGAATTTATTTTGCATGGTCTCTGTAGTCCCTCCATAGCAGAGGGTGTACACAGTGAAGTCTGTAAAGGAGCTCATTTAATTCAGAAATTGATCAGTCAGGAGCAGCCCTTCCAATTTTTTTTTAATTATATTATTTAGAAAGAGACGGTATCATAAATTTGTAGACGCTCTCAGCCAGACCCGTCACCAAGTCTCTCCCTCTGCACTCTCGAAGATCTTACATGAGCAGCCTAGCAACCGCAAATCATATATGGTAAGAAATGGATGATGGATTAGAAATGATGATCCACAAGGCCCCAGCTATTTTCCTTTAATGTAATCCCATTTTTGCATGGCACACATAAAGTACACAGCCCCATTTCTGGGTCAAAAAGAGCTGAGGATGCCTCCCGTTCCCCCGCTCCCACACAGATTTCCCCCAACATGTCATAACACTTCATTAAAAATAGGACACAAGAAAGAAAAAATAGTCGCTGTTAATTTTCTCATTGTGACACTTCAGTGACAGCTCTATCATTTCCACAAAACCATCCTCCACACCAGGTGAAAATGAAATGCTAGGTTCTTGACTGCATAGACTCCATGTCCTTGACAGCTGTCAGTTAAGCCTCTGGCATCCACTCTCTGGTGCTACAGGTGGGCAGACCGTGTTCATAAGCATACGGGGGTTGAGGAGGAGGTGCTCATTGTTTCCATTTATCTCTATCTGCTTAAGGCTGGTTAGGGCACCCATCAGCAAAGAATCTCAGCTCACCTAGAGCAGCACAGGAATCTACCACCAGACCGCCTCTGCCTGCTCAAGTTCTCACTGGCATAAAAGAAAGTTAAGTTGGGTTCCAAAGTTAAATGCAGGGGAAGGGAAGATTTCATAGTGTTTAAGAAGTTTAGATACTGATGTGAAAACAATGACGATAAGCAATGTTGTCTCATGGTTCGATTCAGATGCTGGATCAAGGCTCTTGGGTTTTATTCTTAGCTCTTTCACTAATCTGATAAGTGACCTTGGCCAAGTCACTAGACTGCTCTCTGCCTCAGTTTCTCCAACTGTCAAACGAGCGTAATGGGCACAGAGCAGCTCTGAGGTTTAATTGGTTAATGCCTGTAAATCTCTTTGAGATCTATCTTTAGCTATTATTTCTGGGACTGAGAGGTCCAGCTATGATTTCACAGCAGGCGGTTCTGGGTTTCAGGTGCCTCATGAGTAGCAGTTTATGGGTGGGTTGTTCTTATGTTTTTATTTTGTTCTGGGCAGCTCTTATGTGTTAAACAAAGCATGATAGACAGAGCGAATGAAAATGGAGACAGTGTTCTCCGCTGGGGTCTATTCATACTCCATAGAACACAGTGACATGGAAGGAAAGCACCTCCACACTACCATAGGCAGTGGGCCCAAATGACTGGGGAAAGGGTGGCATGAAAATGAGTGGGATGAGAAGACCTTGTGCTGTTATAACCCTCCTTATTGCCCTTCATTTGTTTGTCACTCTTTGCCATGTTATTTCCAATCTATTGTGAAAGCTTCTTGGAGGACCTGGTCAATTTTATTCCTATGTGGTGTGTCATGCAAACAATAACTAACAAATATCAAGTATCAGAGGGGTAGCCATGTTAGTCTGGATCTGTAAAAGCAGCAAAGAGTCCTGTGGCACTAACAGACATTTTGGAACAAGAGCTTTCGTGGGTGAATACCGACTATGTCGGATACATGTAGCGGAAATTTCCAGGGGCAGGTATATATATGAAAGCAAGAAGCAGGCTAGAGATAATGAAGTTAGTTCAATCAGGGAGGATGAGGCCCTCTTCTAGCAGCTGAGGTGTGAAAACCAAGGGAGGAGAAACTGGTTTTGTAGTTGGCTAGCCATTCACAGTCTTTGTTTAATCCCGAGCTGATGGTGTCAAATTTGCAGATGAACTGAAGCTCAGCAGTTTCTCTTTGAAGTCTGGTCTTGAAGTTTTTTTGCTGCAGGATGGCCACTTTAAGATCTGCTATTGTGTGGCTAGGGAGGTTGAAGTGTTCTCCTACAGGTTTTTGTATATTGCCATTCCTAATATCTGATTTGTGTCCATTTATCCTTTTCCGTAGAGACTGTCCAGTTTGGCCGATGTACATAGCAGAGGGGCATTGCTGGCATATGATGGCGTATATTACATTGGTGGACGTGCAGGTGAATGAACTGGTGATGGTGTGGCTGATCTGGTTAGGTTCTGTGATGGTGTCGCTGGTGTAGATATGTGGGCAGAGTTGGCATCGAGGTTTGTTGCATGGATTGATTCCTGAGCTAGAGTTACTATGGTGCAGTGTGCAGTTACTGGTGACAAATGTAAACAAAGACTGTGAATGGCTTGCCAACTACAAAACCAGTTTCTCCCTTGGTTTTCACACCTCAGCTGCTAGAAGAGGGCCTCATCCTCCCTGATTGAACTAACCTCCTTATCTCTAGCCTGCTTCTTGCTTGCATGTATATACCTGCCCCTGGAAATTTCCACTACATGCATCCGACGAAGTAGGTATTCACCCATGAAAGCTCATGCTCCAAAACGTCTGTTAGTCTATAAGGTGCCACAGGACTCTTAGCAGCTTTAACAAGTATCAGGTTGTACTCCACAAAGGTAACAGTGCAAGTTCTTTCCCTAGTCAGTCTGGCCTCGCCCTGCCTTTCAAGAGCTGTGTGACACGGCACGGCTCAGATTGTTAGCTCTTTGGATCAGGGACTGTCTTTTAGTTACGTGTTTGCACAGCACCTAGCCCAGTGGTCCTTAATTAGGGCTTCTAGGCACTAAACCAGTCATAATAATTATTATTAATATTGGCCCAGTGAGTGTAATTTCTCTGGTATAGTGTAGGTGTTGATGAGGTAACAGAGCATTAAAGGGGAGATTCACTCCTGGTTATAAGTAAGAAGGCTGTAGGGGGCGCTGTTCAGTCTGAGCTTGGAGAATCTAGTTCCCCATTCATAGCCACACTTGGGCTGCACATAAACGGAGCATCCAGTGTGCATCAGCACCTTTTGGGTAACCATGGAAACTCAACCTCGGGGAAAGAGCTCTTCATCCATCTGGGGTGGAAGAACAAAAGACAAGGAGAATCTGAGTCAGCTGGGGCTGTAGCATGCTGCTGAGGGAGTGCTCTGGAGACAGAAGAGAGGTTAATGAGCTGATCGCTGCAGCTCCCTTACACCATAATGGCTTTTGTGAGTGCTCAGCACCCCTGGAGGCGTATTTTGCTCATGGTAGGGGCCCAGTTGCTTGCCAGAGCTGTGTTTTTGAATTAATCTCGAGCCCATCTATAAGCCTAATAGGCACAAACTGGGACTAGCAACAACCCTACTCATTCAACCACTCCTATTCCCTTTCCGGGACTGATCCAGGTCCCCTCGGGGCCAGTGGGACATCTTCCATTGACTTCAATGGGAGCAGGATTGAGCCATGAGAGTCTGAAATAACAACAATGTCCTTGGCTTTGTCTATTTATTTGCTAATGGCAGCATCCCTTCAATTCACAATCGATCTAGCCAGACAGCATTAACGATGGCAATACTGTTAGTTTGAAATCTGAAGGGTTCCTGTGCGGAGGTGAAACAATAAGCAGCACAGATTCCTGGCAGTGGCCTTGAGAAAAGGAATGTTAGCAACTCCTTCTCTTGTTTATTTTCCTGTGCAGGCCCCCTCCAATACAGTTTATCAAGCACGAGCAGATAGTTCTGGGGCATCCTGAAGCACAGATGATGACCTCTGAAACTGCTTATATTACTGTGTATTGCGTTCACACTCATATCCTGTAATAGCTGGCTAAACATAGTGCTCTGACTTATTCTGCAACCACTTTAGGTGACAAAAACATAAATGGTATCAGGAAAACTGCCAGATACTAATATGCACCTGGATGAAATGGGATCATTTACATCACAAAGCAGCTTCTCAGCAACTTTGCTTCTGCTGTGCATTCTAGGTATGTCTGATACTTCTTGGGTTTGGTTTTATCAGCGTGCTCACCCTGGGCTAAGGGTCCTAATGAAAGCAGCCTTTGCACCCTAACACTTCATTGGCCGTAATAATGTAGGCAACAAAGCAGGTAGAGAACCACCCACAAAACAGTCACTGCTCAATTTACCTGCAAATGGGGACCCAAAGCTAACCTGTCCTTGGGAAGGGCACTCCTAGAGAGGGTGGGGTTCTGCTCATCACCGGCTTATCTAAACACTGCTCCACCATCTGTGACTTAATCCTCACATGCCCCTGTATAGTACAGAAGTGTCATTAGCCCCGTTCTATAAATGGGGAATTGAGATGTAGAGAAATTAGAGCCAACATTTTCAATAGTGGCCAGTGATTCTGAGAGTCTCAAATCTCAAGAGTTCAACTTGAGACAGGACAGGCCTGATTTTCAAAGTGCTGAGTACCCACAACTTCCATTAAAATCAGTGGGAGCCATGGGGCTCAGCACTTCTGAAAATCAGTCCCAGAATACCTCAGCATGAACTCCAAGCATCAGCAGCTGCTCACTTTGATCAACATTGTTTGAATTTGCAATTTCAATGACAAACTTGAGATTTATTTTTTTTAATTTCTATCATTTGTTTGACCAGCCCTAGGGGCCACCTGTGACCTAAGCAACTCACCCAGGTCACATGGGGAGTATGCAGCAGAGCCAGGAGAGAACCTAGATCTCCTGAGTCCTAGTTCAGAGCCATAACCATAATACCATTTGGTGTGACAGTCAGTGGAAAGCTCACAATACTTCGTTATCCTCCGCACTTCCATGGTGCTTGAGATGGACCTAACCCTGGACAGCATGAGTCATAGCTAATGATAGTAATATCTCAATGTATGCAGCCCAAAACAGTCTTGTTTTAATTTGCTACTATAGCAGTACGGTATATGCATTGTGAGTCCTTGCTTTGCAAACTCTCAGATATGGACAGGCAAATAACGCATGACCGTGAAAATCAGGTGAGACTTTCAAAATGATGAGAACTCCCCTCCATCCAAAAAAGCCACATTGGTCCAGGGTGAAAGATGCCATCTCTGTGGTATCTAGAGGACTCCTTGTATTTCCTGCTTTCATAAAGGCATTTTCCCCTCATTAAACTGAGCAGTGTCTGACATATAACAGAAGGCAGAAATTGAAAGCATTTCAGCTGAAAGGAGATGTGTTTTGCAAGTGACACTTCAATAGTGCTCCGGTCACCTTGCGGTCTCATTGCCTTTTTAAAATGGAACCTTGAAATGATCAAACTGTGAGTTTGGAACAACAATCTTCCCTCCAACAGGGTGTAAGGAAACAATCTGTGGTAACAGAGTGTGAGCTACACGGAGACTCCAAGCATTGTACCGCGATCAAAGCAGATGGGGAAAGAAGGGTTCTTGTCCCATTCCCTTGTTAAAGGGCCTGCATGTCCTGTTTCTCCAGGAGGGGCTTTCGGTCTTTGAAATGTTGCAGGAGGGCAGAATGTGTAGCAGAGGGAAATGCAAGGAGAGAAAAAACTACAGAGGGGAGAATATTGACTTGATAAATAATATCCTATTAAGCAGATTTCACAAGACAGAGTTGCCCGTGCCCTGTTAACCAGAATGGGTAATTACAGATGAGGTTAGGGCTTGCAAGCCCTTCTCCTGTCTGGAACACTGGAGGGGATAATAAGTTTAACATACTCACAAAGGCAGCCAAGGAAATCTGACCCCTTCTCTCACAGTTATCTGCGGTACAGTGAATGAGATTAGGCCCATAATGCGATCGGTGCCACCTGAAGCTTAGCGTTTCTGACGTAGTGAGGAGGGTATTGACACCAGTCCTTGGTAATTCATCGAATTTCTGCATTAAAATGCCTCCTGTACTGAAACTAACAGGGAGTAACCGAATAAACCTCTTGAGTAAAAGGGGATTCATTGCCTGCGGAGGATTTACAGGTACCATCGTTATTGAGTTAGCAGCTTTGGAAGCAGCCAGCTGCTCTTACAGGGCTTGAGCTGAATAATGATACCTGGCCTCATGTTGTGCCTTTCTGCTAAGGAATGCGAGGCACTTCACAACAGAGAGTTTCCATTTCAGTGATTGGGACAGTGAAGTACAATGAGGGGAAGTGACTTGCCCAAGGTCACCTAGCAAGGGGCAGGACAGCATCCAGGGGTCAGGGCAAGCGCTTCCATTTAGGCGGCCTAGGCAAATGCTTAGGGCTCCAGGATTATTGGTGGGTGGCATTTTGCCGGAGGGGGTGGCAGGTGGCTCCGATGGAGCTGCCCAGTTGTGCCTGTGGAGGGTCCGCTGGTCCGCGGCTCCGGTGGAGCAGCCGCAGACTCTGCAGTCATGCCTGTGGACAATCAGCTGCTTCTGCAGCTCCGGAGGACCTCCCGCAGGCACCATTGCGGCAGCTCCACCAGAGCCGCGGACCAGCGGACCCTCTGCAGGCACGATTGTGGCAGCTCCACTGGAGCTGCGGGACCAGGGCACGGGGCCGCAAAATTGCCGTGCGCCTAGGGCACTAAAACCCCTAGCACCAGTCCTGCCAGGGGTCAAATTCATCCCTACACCTGCACTAAGGCAGGATGTGGAAACAGAGGCAAGGTACTTGCACCTCCCCTATACTCCTGGGGGCCAAAGTGCGGGCTAGGGCTGCCCTGATTTGCACCTCACACCTCTCCATATGTTGTCTTTGGGACACATCTGCCTCGGCCTTGCCTCTTCCTGCCCCCTTCTTCCTCTGGTCCATATATCCACCCCTAGACACTCCCTGCACTGGGGCAACTGTGGACAGAGTTTTCAGAGACGGCTCTCTGCGAGACAGGGGCATGCTCTTGCACTGAGAGGAATTGACTAAGAGGGCTGTGTGATGCAGAGCTGAATTCCTCTCAGGTCTCCTGTACCTCAGTCCCTGCTGTAATTATGACACTTTACTGCATCTCCTCTTTAATGGACTTCTTCTCTATGCTCTTCATCCTCTCAAGGGATGGAGCATCTTTCTTGTCAATCAATCATTGTGTGAAAAAGATGGGAGGAAGAAAGGGTGCTTTATATCAGCCAGCTGTTTTAAAGGGATAAGTAACAGCTCTTTCATTAATGCACTAGGAACAGAGATGTACGTTAGACTGGATAATCCATATTCAAAGACTGGAGAGAGACAGGGAGTCTTTGCTGAAGGCTAAGTCTTCTGCATCCAGGTTAGAGAAGGGATACCCAGATGCAGGACCCAGGTGTTAGGACACCCAGGGTCTAGTCCTGACTCTGCCACTATCACATTCTGTGGCCTCTATCACATCATTTAGGACTTGATTTTTCAAATGTAGGCAAACACCTTTAGGCTTGCAAAAATAGGTACACAAGCGTATGAATAAATTACACATGCAGATCGAGTATCTGTGAATAGCAAGAACAGTTACACATCTAACTGGTCACATACATGCACAGTTACCCAATGTACATGCACAACCTATGCCATTTTCCATGCCTTCACCAATCTGTACCTCAGTTTCCCCATCTGGAAAAACAGGGTAGTTACACCTGCCTACTTCATAGCTGGGAGGATATGAGACTCTTTTAATTACTTTTTGTAAATTGCTTTGGGATCCTCAGAAAGATGGCTCCATTGAAGTGGAAAACACTGCAATTTGTAGACACCTAAGGTTATTGTTAATGCAAATGCTTAACTTAATAAAAGCTTTACTTTTACAAAACAGGTTAAATCTAAGCAGAGTTTCTCCCGTTAATGCTTTCATGGTGGATGCAACTCAGGGTGATCGTAGCCAGCAGGAAAATAAAGATCTTTCTAGACCTGAGCAACTTTCCTGAAGAATATTTCAATTATCCTGATAAACAGGAGTGATGCAAGCCAAAGGTTGTCAGTCATTGTGCTGCCTGTGTTGGATTCTTTAGCATGAAAGTGATTTGCAGGACTTCCCTTTTATTCCTTATTGTTTCTGAGCGCTGGATTTCGAAGCAAACAGGTTCTGTTCTGTCTGTTTGGCTTTGATCTTCACCTGGAGAGGACTGTGAAATGAAGCATCAAACAAGAAAGAAAAGAATCCAGAGGAATAAAAAGCACCTTGCAGCAGCACTAAATAAGTTTAAAAATAGCCTTAACCAGAGAGAATCTAAATGCTGGCTGCTGATGCCTCTGCTCTGGGTTAAATTGCCGTAAAATGAAAAACTGAGAGGCATGAAACACTAAAAGCTTCCAAACTTTAGAGAGCAGCTTGTCCTCCATAAGGGCATAAGAGCATGAGGCAACCATCCTCAGACTTTGACCCATCGTACTACACCTAGAAGTATTTGAGGTGCCACCTTTGCAAGTTAATCAGTGTCATTATGATGGATTATACTGATACTGTGCTTAAGCCAACCCACATACCATGTGATTTGTAGTGTGAGTACTACCTGTGGTTCATGGACCTGGAAAATACGGTCTTGTGGCTAAAGCATAGGACTTAGGAGGCAGAACATCTGCATGCTCTTCTGCTCCGCTGCAGACTCCCTATGTGATGTTAGGCAAGCCACTTTGATTCTCTGTGCCTGACTTTCTCCATCCTTGCTGCATGGATATTCATATTTAACTGAATCAGGGAGGGACGTCATTCACTAATTTTAGTGAAGGGCTTTGAGATCCTTGGGTGGCAGGCACTAGAGAATGGCAGAGTATGAATCACAGTCCCCTGTCTATTCATCAGACTCCTCTTTCCATCTCCTAGGTGTCTCTGGAACTCCTGTCATCTCTTTGCCATAATCACCTTCCTGGATAACTTACTCCATGTGTTTCTCATCCTGTGTGTGGAGAGTGTCCTTAGTTCATAGCATATAAGTAGCATACCTCTTGAAGAATTCACTTTTGTAGGGGAACCTCTAGCTTAGTGTGGAACAGACTGAAATGATGCTACCACCTGCCACTGTGCTGCCCCACTCAAAGGGGGAGAGAGGGTATGGCATGGGCAGGGTGGAGAGGTATGGAACAACACTTCATTGGCAGTGGAGAGATGGGCTGGATTATCTAACAGGCCCTTTCCAGCCCTGGACCTCACTCCAAATTGTCCTGCATGTCGTGTGGTCATCGACACCAGTGCAAAGTGAGCATAAGACACTACTGTTTGATTGGATAGTTTATAAACTCACTTGCATTCATGATGTAAAGGCAATGGAGAATCAGGCCTTTCCACATCAATGGCTCTGTGATCTAGGCCTGAAAGAGGAAACACAGTACCACAGAAACATTTCTAATCTACCTGGAAGCACATAGTCTTCCAGGAGAGCCTGTTCTGTGCATCCTGATAGCTAGACCAAAGAGGGGAAAATACTTAGGTACTTTCTGCACTGAACCTCCAAACTTTGAGATTTACCCATCAGCAACACTGGAGGAGAAGACTCGTCGGTCTGGTGTTTAATGTACTTCACAGGACTTTCTGACTTGTTACTATTTTGCACATGGCTGGCTTTTTCCTCCCCTTCCTTGTGTGTGTCTTGTCTGTTCACATAGGCACCCACTCCCAGATGCATTAGTATCCTGGGAACCCAGGACTGCTATTGACAGAACCTGAGTGTTTTATCAGTAGCTACTGATAAAGCACAGCTACAGTTGGGGAAGGGGGGTATTTAAAGGACCCAATTACATTTGCAAACCCACTTAAGGTGGCTCTTTTAACATGATTCAAGAGCACTTGTGGCTGCTGCAGATGAAAGACAGGGATGTAGGGCAGAGGGCAGGAGGATACAGTGAGGTGGAGAACAAGCTTTTCATTTACGCTTCATAATGTCACATTGGGACTAATTTTTGCAGTTAACAAAACCAGTGCATAATTATTGGACACAACTGGAAATTGCTGCTCAGAGGAAACCCTGGAACTGAATAACAGGTCAGGAGTGAGGTGCCTTGGCAGAGCTGTCTGGGAAGGTCAGGACTGGAATAGGAGAGGAGGCTGCTGGCTAGAATCAAGATACATTGAAGATGAGGGACCCAGAACTGGAATACCAAGAGATGCTATAGGTCAGGTTTGAGGTGCCTCATCAGAACAGGGTAGGGAAGAAGTATTCGGGACTGAAATACAGGGAAAGACCTTCCCCCCCCCATGCTTATTTTTAATCCTAATGCTTCTCTGATATTCTTACTTTCACCTCTGTAACCCTAAAGCCTAATTCCGAAAAAAGCCAGCAAGACAGTTATAAACAAACCCCATATGGTGCCTGTAACAGGGTCAGCTGCACCCTGAGGGCCTCCTCTATTCCTCCCCAGGGCCTGGCGTTGCTCAGCAGCACCTGGTCTCAGTGTCCCCTCTCTCAATAATACCCCGCCTTGGAGCTGGTTTCTTATTAAAGCCTCATGCAAAATAGTTCATAACAAAAGTCCCGACATAAAACTGATATATCACCCCCATGCAAACAGTCATTTAGATCACCTGATGTCTCATCCCTTCATGCCCTACATCTATTTTGAATTTTATTTTTATAAAAATTTTCAGGAAAGAATGCTCCCAGAGTCACTATGAAGTTTGGATCAATTGTAATGAAAAGAATATGAAAAAAAGGAGAAATCTATTGCAAAGGGAATATATGTTCTCTGTATATATAAATATCTCCTGTCTGTGTGTTCCATTCTGTGCATCCGAAGAAGAGAGCTGTAGCTCATGAAAGCTCATGCTGAAATAAATTTGTTAGTCTCTAAGGTGCCACAAGTACTCCTGTTCTTATTTCTACCAAGTTCCACTAAGAATAGTTACCAGCAGCACTCCACATGTGCTGGGAGAATAACATGAGGGGGAAAGGAGTCCAGGAAAGCTGGCCGTATTTTAAAGAATCCTTATTGAGGTTGCAGGAACAAACCATCCCAATGTGTAGAAAGAACAGGAAATATGGCAGGTGACCAGCTTGGCTTAACAGTGAGATCCTTGCTGATCTTAAACACAAGAAGTGGAAGATTGGACTAATGACCAGGGAGAAGTATAAAAATATTGCTCAGGCATGCAGGAGTGAAATCAGGAAGGCCAAATCACACTTGGAGCTGCAGCTAGCAAGAGATGTTAAGAGTAACAAAAAGGGTTTCTTCAGGCATGTTAGCAACAAGAAGAAAGTAAAGGGAAGTGTGGACCCCTTACTGAATGAGGGAGGCAACGTGGTGACAGAGGATTTGGAAAAAGCTAATGTACTCAATGCTTTTTTTGCCTCTGTCTTCACAAACAAGGTCAGCTCCCACACTCCTGCACTGGGCAGCACAGCATGGGGAAGAGGTGACCAAGCTCTCTGTGGAGAAAGAAGTGATTCGGGACTATTTAGAAAAGCTGGATGAGCACAAGTCCATGGTGCCGGATATCCTGCACCCAAGGGTGCTGAAGGAGTTGGTGGATGTGATTGCAGAGCCATTGGCCTTTATCTCTGAAAACTCATGGCGATTGGGGGAGGTCCCAGATGATGGAAAAAGGCTAATGTAGTGCCCATCTTTTTAAAAGGGAAGGAGGAGGATCCAGGGAACTACAGCCCAGTCAGCATCACCTCAGTCCCTGGAAAAATTATGGAGCAGGTCCTCAAGGAATCAATTCTGAAGCACTTAGAGAAGAGGAAAGTGATCTGGAACAGTCAGCATAGATTCACCAAGGGCAAGTTATGCCTGACTAATCTAATTGCCTTCTGTGACGAGATAACTGGCTCTGTGGATGAGGGGAAAGCAGTGGACATGTTATTCCTTGACTTTAGCAAAGCTTTTGATATGGTCTCCCAAAGTATTCTTGCCAGCAAGTTAAAGATGTATGGGCTGGATGAATGGACGATAAGGTGGATAAAAAGCTGGCTAGATTGTCGGGCTCAACAAGTAGTGATCAATTGCTCCATGTCTAGTTGGCATCCGGTATCAAATGGAATGCCCCAAGAGTCGGTCCCAGGGCCAGTTTTGTTCAATATCTTCATTAATGATCTGGAGGATGGCATGGACTGCATCCTCAGCAAGTTTCCAGATGTCACTAAACTGGGAGGAGCTGTAGATATGCTGAAGGGTAGGGATAGAATACAGAGCGACCTAGACAAATTAGAGGATTGGGCCAAAAGAAATCTGATGAGATTCAACAAGGACAAGTGCAGAGTCCTGCACTTAGGACGGAAGAATCCCATGCACTGCTACAGACTAGGGACCGAATGGCTAGGCAGCAGTTCTGCAGAAAAGGACCTAGGGGTTACAGTGTATGAGAAGATGGATATGAGGCAACAGAGTGCCCTTGTTGCCAAGAAGGCTAACTGCATTTTGGACTGTATAAGTAGGGCCATTGCCAGCAGGTCGAGGGACGTGATCATTCTCCTCTATTCAACATTGGTGAGGCCTCATCTGGAGTACTGTGTCCATTTTTGGGCACACACTACAAGAAGGATGTGGAAAGAGTCCAGCAGAGGGCAACAAAAATGATCAGGGGGCTGGAGCACATGACTTATGAGGAGATGTTGAGGGAACTGGGATTATTTAATCTGCAGAAGAGAAGAATGAGGTGGGATTTGATAGCTGCTTTCAATTACCTGAAAAGGGGTTCCAAAAAGAATGGATCTAGATTGTTCTCAGTGGTACCAGATGTCAGAACAAGGAGTTATAGTCTCAAGTTGCAGTGGGGGAGGTTTAGGTTGGATATTAGGAAAAACTTTTTCACTAGAAGGGTGGTGAAGTACTGGAATGGGTTACCTAGGGAGGTAGTGGAATCTCCTTCCTTGGAGGTTTTTAAGATCAGGCTTGACAAAGCCCTGGCTGGGATGATTTAGTTGGGGATTAGGTCCTGCTTTGAGCAGGGGGTTGGACTAGATGACCTCCTGAGATCCCTTCCAACCCTGATATTCTATGATATCACATCTATGATAGCCATGGCCAGCTACCCCAGCCCTTCCTGCTGGAATGCAAGCCCACTCTTCCCCTTTGGAATGCCCACAACCTCTCTTCTGGGACCATCTTTGCCAGGGGAACATCCCTCACATCCCATCCCTCACTGCTTCTCTGAGTCCAACTCTCCAGCCTGGGAGATGTCAACAGGTAAGCTCCTCCGCTGCTGCCCTGCCTTCAGCCCCCTCCAGTCCTTTGCTCTGGCTCTCCAGCTTAGAGTTCCACTGCTGCTCCCTGGCCTTCAGCCCTCTGGCCTTGGCTATCTGGCTTGGAGACACTAGCCAGTAAACCCATAGAACATAAGAACGGCCATACCGGGTCAGACCAAAGGTCCATCTAGCCCAGTATCTGTCTACCAACAGTGGCCAATGCCAGGTGCCCCAGAGGGAGTGAAGCTAACAGGCAATGATCAAGTGATCTCTCTCCTGCCATCCATCTCCATCCTCTGATGAACAGAGGCTAGGGACACCATTCTTTACCCTTCCTGACTAATAGCCATTTATGGACTTAGCCACCATGAATTTATCCAGTTCCCTTTTAAACATTGTTATAGTCCCAGGCATCACAACCTCCTCAGGTAAGAAATTCCACAAGTTTACTGTGCGCTGTGTGAGGAAGAACTTCCTTTTATTTGTTTTAAACCTGCTACCTATTAATTTCATTTGGTGACCCCTGGTTCTTATATTATGGGAATAAGTAAATAACTTTTCCTTATCCACTTTCTCCACATCATTCATGATTTTATATACCTCTATCATATCCCCCCTTAGTCTCCTCTTTTCCAAGCTGAAGAGGCCTAGCCTCTTTAATCTTTCCTCGTATGGGACCCTCTCCAAACCCCTAATCATTTTAGTTGCCCTTTTCTGAACCTTTTCTAGTGCTAGAATATCTTTTTTGAGGTGAGGAGACCACATCTGTACACAGTATTCGAGATGTGGGCGTACCATGGATTTATATAAGGGCAATAATATAGTCTCAGTCTTATTCTCTATCCCCTTTTTAATGATTCCTAACATCCTGTTTGCTTTTTTGACCTCCTCTGCGCACTCCGTGGACATCTTCAGATAACTATCCAAGGTGACGCCAAGATCTTTTTCCTGACTCGTTGCAGCTAAATTAGCCCCCATCATACTGTATGTATAATTGGGGTTATTTTTTCCAATGTGCATTACTTTACATTTATCCACATTAAATTTCATTTGCCATTTTGTTGCCTAATCACTTAGTTTTGTGAGATCTTTTTGAAGTTCTTCACAATCTGCTGTGGTCTTAACTATCTTGAGTAGTTTAGTATCATCTGCAAACTTTGCCACCTCACTGTTTACTCCTTTCTCCAGATCATTTATAAATAAATTGAATAGGATTGGTCCTAGGACTGACCCTTGGGGAACACCACTAGTTACCCCTCTCCATTCTGAGAATTTATCATTAATTCCTACCCTTTGTTCCCTGTCTTTTAACCAGTTCTCAGTCCATGAAAGGACCTTCCCTTTTATCCCATGGCAGCTTAATTTACATAAGAGCCTTTGGTGAGGGACCTTGTCAAAGGCTTTCTGGAAATCTAAGTACACTTTGTCCACTGGATCCCCTTGTCCACATGTTTGTTGACCCCTTCAAAGAACTCTAATAGATTAGTAAGACACGATTTCCCTTTACAGAAACCATGTTGACTATTGCTCAACAGTTTGTTTTTCTCTGTGTCTGATAATTTTATTCTTAACTATTGTTTCGACTAATTTGCCCAGTACTGACTTTAGACTTACCGGTCTGTAATTGCCGGGATCACCTCTAGAGCCCTTTTTAAATATTGGCGTTACATTAGCTAACTTCCAGTCATTGGGTACCGAAGCCGATGTAAAGGACAGGTTACAAACCTTAGTTAATAGTTCCATAACTTCACATTTGAGTTCTTTCAGAACTCTTGGGTGAATGCCATCTGGTCCCCGTGACTTGTTAATGTCGAGTTTATCAATTAATTCCAAAACCTCCTCTAGTGACACTTCAATCTGTGACAGTTCCTCAGATTTGTCACCTACAAAAGCCGGCTCAGGTTTGGGAATCTCCCTAACATCCTCAGCCATGAAGACTGAAGCAAAGAATCCATTTTGTTTCTCCGCAATGACTTTATTGTCTTTAAGCGCTCCTTTTGCATTTCGATCGTCAAGGGGCCCCACTGGTTGTTTAGAAGGCTTCCTTCTTCTGATGTACTTAAAAAACATTTTATTACCTTTGGAGTTTTTGGCTAGCCGTTCTTCAAACTCCTATTTGGCTTTTCTTATTACACTCTTGCACTGAAGCTGGCAGTGTTTGTGTTCCTTTCTATTTGCCTCACTAGGATTTGACTTCCACTTTTTAAAGGAAGTCTTTTTATCTCTCACTGCTTCTTTTACATGGTTGTTAAGCCATGGTGGCTCTTTTTTAGTTCTTTTACTGTGTTTCTTAGTTTGGGGTATATATTGAAGTTGGGCCTCTATTATGGTGTCTTTAAAAAGGGCCCATGCAACTTGCAGGGATTTCACTTTAGTCACTGTACCTTTTAACTTTTGTTTAACTAACCTCTTCATTTTTGTATAGTTCCCTCTTTTGAAATTAAATGCCACAATGTTGGGCTGTTGAGGTGTTCTTCCCCCCACAGGGATGTTGAATGCTATTGTATTATGGTCACTATTTCCAAGCAGTCCTGCTATAGTTACCTCTTGGACCAGCTCCTGCGCTCCACTCAGGATTAAATCTAGAGTTGCCTCTCCCCTTGTGGGTTCCTGTACCAGCTGCTCCATGAAGTAGTCATTTAACGTATCGAGAAATTTTATCTCTGCATTTTGTCCTGAAGTGAAATGTTCCCAGTCAATATGGAGAGCATCTTGCTGCTCTCCTCTCTTCAGCCATCTCCCAGGAACCACATAGGCTCTCTGCCAGCTGTCATCTCCCACTCATTCTCCTCCTCGCAGGCAGCCCTGACTCACCAAGTCTTTCCTCCCCTAGTGCCCAGGTCCCTTCTTTGAAGACCAATTAATTGGCCAAATTGGAGTGTGCTGATAAGGCACAGGAGCACTGGCCCCTCTCCTTCTTAAAAAGCCAGACTCACCCTGTGACAAAAGCCAAATGAGAAGTGCTTCATTCCTCATGGAGGCTGTCCTTGTGTGTGCTGTAAAAGTCAATGAATACAGTAGCCTTTCCTACAGAGAGAGACCCTTTCTACCACTGACTTCAATGGCACCAGGATTTCACCCGTGATCTTGGCTTTTCAGCAAAAGATCTCTTTGTGCTGTTAGAGTGAAACTTGTGTTAAAGGCCTTGGGCTTGATTCTGCCCTCACAGCAGGGCAAATCAGGAGTAACTCCACTGAAGTCAATGGATATACCCCAGTATAAAGCTAGTATGAGGAGGAGAACCAAACCCAGAGAGAGCAAGAGAGAAGGAGAGAGGCCAATTCAAAGTATTTAGACAAGCGGCAAATCCAGATAGGAGCAGGTACTGTATTGTGTGAAACTTGTATTAAGCAACTGTCACAGTTCAGGGCAACTGCACTTGTATTCCCCGCTCTGTGGTTCAGCACAGGTACCCACTCTAGACTCCCAGCTCCTCAGCTGTCATCACTCCTGGTAGAGATCCATATCGCTCTCCTTCCAGACTGCACGGCTTCCAGCCTACACTGTGAATTCCACAGCAAGTCAGACTGCCTAAGCAGGCCTGCTTTGCTTTCTCTTCAGTGACTATAACACAGTGTAACTGCCCACAATTATAAGGTACCACATAGCTTTTCCTAAGGAAGCACATTTATTTTTAAGGTGAAAGCATTACTGAGAACTTACTAATAAAAATACCTACACATATGCATATCAAAGATCAACTCAGTTCCAACAAGAGCTCTGCTAAGAGTCAGTCCTTCAGACCTCACACAGGGATATTTCTGTGCTCATAAGTTCATAACACCTTTTGCTCAGAACATGAACATCCATGGATCTGAGAGTCACGCCTTTATACCAGTTGGGCCTCCGACCTTATCATTGTGTAACTGGTGACCAACAGACACAGGTCCCTTTCTCAGAGCAAAGCTTCAAAAGGCTGCCTTCTTGCTTAACCAGAGGTGGTCCATTTGCATGCCCCTCCCCCTAGAGATTTTCTGGGATCCCCACTTAACTTTCAAAGTCCATTCTTGTCTGGCATATTGTTTCATATAGTTCTTTTATGTGGATAACACTTCCCAAGGTTTGCATTAGTCGTGTCTTCCCTGGAGATGTTACATACAATCCCACAATAACACATAAACATGTGCATTTTAATACAATGAACTCCGAAAATACTTAAATTTAATTACATAAGGTTTAACTTAATTCAGTAAGGGTTGTACAGGATATTGCAGGAAATCGCCATACTTGTTGCAGCAACCACTCAAGAGACTGAGGAAAAATGGTCTCTTAAGAGTGTTGAGACCTCTACATGAACAGCTTAGGGCAGACAATTGCATAGAACAGTAAATCATCATCTCTGACACCAGCTGTTATTAAGCCCTTACATAGAAAGTCTTGAATTATGTGATTTGCATAAACCTCAAAACACAAATATTTAATAAAAGGAGATTTTTCAGTGTATAAAAGGTCCCTTACCGCTCCATGATGCTTTGATTCTGACAGTTCCCTTTTGAAGAGGGACATAAGCACATTGTGTTTATTACCTTTGATGGCTGGCTGGTGTTTCAGAATAAAAACTAAAGGTAAAACACAGCTGTG
This sequence comes from Gopherus evgoodei, assembly GCF_007399415.2. Classification (NCBI taxonomy): domain Eukaryota; kingdom Metazoa; phylum Chordata; order Testudines; family Testudinidae; genus Gopherus; species Gopherus evgoodei. Next base: position 21,576,925 of record NC_044329.1, on the reverse strand, counting down.
AGCCAAAGGCACAGTCTCCTGCATGTGAACAGTGGGGCTGCTTCTCTAGTGCCCTGCATCTTGTGTCAGCATTTACACCTTGCAGAGTGAGCGTTAAAAGTTTACCACTCTGATCTGGTGCCTTCTTGCACCACTATGTACAGGTGTAAATGATGAGAATCAGGCCCTCCACCCCCCATGCAGTCTTCCTTGCCTCCTCTTGGTCCTTTTATTGGGAAGTATATTTGCTTGCTCCTGCTTCATGACGCATTCTCAGTATCATGTTCCATCCTGATGGTTTCCACTCTGTTTGCATAAGTATTAATTCTTACAGATCACTGCTTGTTTCCACAAAGGCGGTCCATCTCCTCCTGAAGACGACCAGCGTGCCAGCCACACACACTACATTGTACACAGGGCCACTTGACTTTCTCACTGCACAGCGTAAGAACACATTGTCTGGAGTGGCAGGTAGAATTTCCACTCCCCATGAGATCGCAGCTGACATGGGGCTGTGACAGAGGGTAGGTGGCAGAGGGCTCATGCCAGGATGTCTATTATTATTGCACGGTAATGAAGTACAGCATCACAGGACCTGAGAAATGAGACCTCTAGAACTAGGCCATCTTGTGCTTACCACTGAGCAGTGCCTGCTTGCACCCTAAAGTATGTCTCTCCAGCGCTTTGCTTTCTTGTCATAAACATTGCTTCCATATCTTATTCTGAGCCACTGCCTGGCTGCTTCCATATCTTATTCTGAGCCACTGCCCACAGTCCCGCAGTGTTGCAGCGAGCCCAGGCACAGTGTGAGCCATGTTGGTCCCTCTGACGGGTAGTACAATGCTACTCTCATTTTATGGATCCCTGGTCTTTTTGGGGAAGTGTCTAGTTGGAAGGAGCCTACCAACATACTCTAGGCCAAATTCTTTTCTCCTTAACACCACTGTGGCACTAGACCAATGATTCTCAACCTATTTACCATTGTGGGCCACATCCACTACTACCGTATGGCCCTGAGGATATTACATGGGCTGCAGCTCTGTGCTGATTGGGCCCAAGCAGCCCACGGGCTGCAGGTTGAGAACCACTGCACAAGACCATCTCCCAAGGCCTTTGACGCTTCTCAAAACCTGGGGCTGGCTCATGTGCAACTGTTTCTATTAGTGGTGCTCAGCCTCACTGGAGTGCACGAGGCCAAGGCAGAGTTGCACTGATTCATCTGTCTGCTTTGTGTAAAGTCATTGGATACTTTGGTCCATCAGGAAGTGACTTTAAGGGGTTCTTCATCCCTGTAACGATGAGCACATTCCTTTCATCTCATTTATCATTAGCCTCGCTGTGCTTGGCAAGCCTTCCCACTCTTTTCTTCCCTTAGCTTGGATGCGTTTTGTCTTATGACTTTGGCATCCTCATTATCTAACTTACCACAGCACAGAGCTTTGTCCATGCAATCGGCAGGAATCATGCTGCTCTCTTCCCAGCAGGCACACACACAGCATAATGGTCCAGGAGACATCTTGGCCCAGTTTCCTATTGTCTTCACCCTTTTTACTTGGTCACTGGACATTTACTGGTATAACAATGTTGTTTCGTTCACAGGATCCTCCCATCTCCATGGCTGTGTTGGGGATTTTGCTTTGATGCCTGGAAGGAAAAGACAAGATAAAGCAATGCATTTTTCCTCTGGCAGGGCAAGGATATAATGTTTGAAGAAGACACAAGTGCCATTTCCTGTATCACAGGGTACTCCTGGAACAGAGAAGGGCTCACATACTCTCCAAATCTTATTTCCTGCTTTCTGACATAATTGGGAACAAAATTAGCAAATTATCATTCGCTTCCACTCTCTGACAAACAGAGGCATGAGACCAGCTTTCTCACACCCACGCAAACACTCACACCCACACACCACTTCAACAGGTTTTAATTATGCCCTTGAGTTTGGAATTCATCATGCTACAGTCATGGTCACCTGACACACTTGGCTTGTGACACTGCACGAACTATCGCTGGGTGTGGTTTGGCCAGTACTGCCTCAAGTATCCATTGCAAGCTCAGCAAAAGGGCACAAAACATGCAAGTAATCACGTACGAAAGGCAGGCCAGAGCCAGGCAGTCTTCAGCCAATTTCTAGTTCCTGCTACAAACCAGAGAAACACTTCAATGACTTCATGATAGCGTCACTGTCTAGGGGTTTCTTCTCCGCAGGCCAGAGCAAATGCTGTCCTTCTCCAGAGGAAGGGTCATCACATGCGCTACTCTGTCCTGTATAGAGTAGTTAAAATGATGTATGACGAATTATGTACTGTCAGTGGGGCCATGCTTTGGAGTAGACATGAAAATGAGGTCTCTTTGGCCCTGCTCGCAGTCTCTGTCCATGTAGACGTCAAGGATCCTTCTGCATCTCTCCAGGAGCTGCGTAGTGAGCTTGGCCGCATAACCCCCTTTCTCAGTACTATTGCAAGATCCAGCACTAAGAGAGCTAATCCAGATGCAGAATGGCAACTAGCCTGCCATCTATAAGTTACTAAGACCTAACTGATTTCTTTGGGATACACTGAGCACAAATTGGTGCATTACAAAACCCAGTTGTAGTCTCTTGTTTCGTAGCATTGCTACAAAAAGAAAGCCCTTTCCCCACTCTGCTCCAGCTCAGGTTTTCCTCCCGGGGTGCTTTTTGTTAATAACATTTACATTTTTAGAATAAGGCTCAGCACACGCAGGGCTTGATCCACACTACTGGAGGCAATGAAACCTGCCATTGACTTCAGTGGGCTTTTAATTTGGCCCACACAGCACCAAGGACCTCGAAGCACTACCTGGACATGAACGAACTGAGCCATGGGGTAGAGGAGATGACTACTGTTATTGTTCCCATTTTACAGAGAAGGAGAATCAGGCACAGAGAGGGGCAGTAAGATGCTAAGGTCACAGAGTCAATCAGTCTGTGGTTTCCATACCCCAATCCCAACCTTCTTCCATTAGGAGACAACTATAAACAAACAGAAACATCAAGTGGCTCCTGGGACAAAAAGTTTCACTCCCCATCCCCCACACTTCTCTGCCCCCTGCACTTTGGACTTGAGGAAACTACTCTGCCACAGCTAGTCAGAGCAAAATGTTTTCTGTCAAATCGCACCTGCTGGGCTGAGTGGAAGCAGGAGGCTAAATTATGTGGCCCCCTCATGCGAGGTCCTTGAGTTGTCCTCTCGGCCATTGTTCCATTTGTCTCAGGACGCTCCAACCAGACTGTGAACAATTACCTGGATAGAACAATTTGCCTAGCTGCAGTTTCAATGATTATGGGAGCGCTTCAGAAACTCCTGCACTGCTGCTGGGAAAGGAACAGAGTGGCCTGATTGATCCTCATATTCTCCTTAGCTTGAAGAAAAACACAGGGCATTATTTTAAAATGCCTGAAATCATCCCTTTGGTATTTAAGACCATGATTTGCCCCCAGCTGGGGAAGGCAAATGACACTAAACTGCTGTCTAACTAGAAAAGGACAAGAAAACTGTTGTTCAGAATAGCTCCTGCTACTCATTGATTACCATTATCTGGGTCCCTGCGATGTTTACTGTAATGTCAGCTAATCTTCCCTAATTACTGGAGCAGTTTGGAGACTCACACAGCTCTGCCAATGCACCTCATTACTGCCCACCTGTACCTCCCTCTTATTCCTGTCCTGCTCCCCCATACAGCTCTGCTAGTGCACTTCAGTAACAACCTGCAGCAACCCCTGAACTCCCAGTTCTGAGGATTCCCCTGCAGCTCTGCTGATGATCCTCAGTCCTGACTGGCAGCATCCTCTGCTCTGTCACTCCTGAGCCTATTTTAAGGGGAGATTTTCCTTTCATACCCAACTCTGTGATGTGAGCATGGGCCCACTCAGGACTGTGAAGAGCTCCACCAAACTCATTTGTCTTGTGATCCAAGCCAGGTTTTGCATTCATATCTCCATAGCTGGAGCATTATCTCCAAGCATCCAAACAGCATGTTCCAGTCGGTAATCCAGTTGGGTCAATGGTACCATTCACTGCACTTAACTTTGTGCAAACATACAGGAGCCCTTGGGCTTTGAAGGTAGCATATACTCACTGTTCAGAAAATCAAGTGGCTGAAAGAGCAGAGAAGAGAGAAAGCAGCAGGGAGAGGTTCCTGTGTCTGAGGCTTTGTCTGCACTGGAGGTGAAGCACAGAAGGCATATCCCAGAGAGGCAGAGCAAAGGTGGCTGTAGGCCATTTTTGCAGCACCCAGACTCTGGACTGCTACAGGAGCTAGTGAAGTCCCCAGTATAAACAGCAGGCCTGGCATCACACTACAGCAGCCTATCCAGGACTTCCTATGGGCCGCTCCATAGTCCAGAATCTCCATAGCAGGGTGTAGCGCTGAACCATTCTCTCCTGCCCTGGGCATACCCCTGCATCCCATACCAGGGCTTGTGAGGGGGGATTTAAGGCTGAATATAGCAGCCCTACTCTGTTCCTGTTCCAGGGGAATTATCCCCTGGCCCCTTGCAATGTCCATACATGCCCTGTACACTGCTGGGGTGGGGAACAGGATCTCTCCCTGGGATTTTAACAACCCATATACCTGCCCTGGTGCAATCCCCTAGTGTAGACATGACATCAATGGAGTGCAGCTACATTTGTACTGATCTGATGAGGATAAACGTATAGCATTCCAGTGTGATTTGAAACCAGGGTGAGCTGCACAGTATGAATCATGCAGCCCTGGTGTAAATCAGTTCTATGCAAAGGCTACATCTACATTTGGAGCTGGAGGCGTGAGAGACATACGCACGCTTGGGCTCGTTGAGTTAGCATTATAAAAATAGACGTGTAGCTGCAGCAGCACGGGCAGTAGTAAGCAGAGGCCAGGGATGGCTGCCCTGGGTACAAACCCACCCAAACCTTGTGATAACGTACTCAGGGCAACTAGCCCATACCACTGGTGTTTCCTATGCTATCACAGCTACACTACTATTTTTAGCAAAAGCTTGATGAGTATGTCTGTTAGAGGTGGGAATCACACCCCTAGCTCCAAGTGTAGACATAGCCTAAGGGGCTGCACTGGTGCAGCTGTACCAGTGGCTATAACCCCAAAGCAGACAAGGCCTGAGACTTGAGGGAAGAAGGGGCAATGTTGATATGGCCTGGGCAACAGTACATCAGTGTACAGTGGTGATGCTGAATCTGAATGCGGGTGACATCCTCACACCACATGTTCTGGCTCAGGTCGTATTTTTCTTATGTACTCTGAGGTGGCCCCGAGCAGTCTCTCTCTTAGGTGCTTGGCTGGCTGGTTCTGAAGGCAGGATCAGGAAGGAATTTTCCCCCAAGCCAGACTGCCACTGACCTTGAGGTTTTTCTGCCTTCCTCTGCAGCATGAGTGATGTTCACATCCCACGATTATATGGTTATATCTCAGTCATTTCTCTGCCATTGCAGGGGCCTAAGGCATTGGTGTATCTCAGTCTTTCCTGTTCTCTCCCTGTGGCACAGAATAGTTTAGTCTCAGGAGGGCTGTAGCACTTTGGTCTCATGCTGGTTATTGGGTGTCTTCATGGTGTTGGTGGCCTGTGATTTAGAGGAGGTCAGACTAGAAGATCTGGTGGTCCATTCTGGCCTTAAACTCAGTGATTCTGTATGACTCTATGTACTCCATGCACACACACCATACAATGCCAGGACATTGCTATAAGATAACTCCATGAAGATCTCTGCAGCGCCACTCAATTTACAGAGCACCTGCCCCCTCCAGCTCATAGGAGAGCAGTGCTGCTGTGAATGGATTGTTGTTCCTCTTTGTGTCTGAGGCAGTGAATACAAGTTCCTGGGCTGCTTTACTGTAACCCCGTAGGAGTTCCCAGAGTTTCTTGAACTTCAGGGCACTGTAGAGCTGCTGTTGCACAGAGAGACAGCTGAATATCCAGTGGTATTTAACCCCAGCTAAGTCTTTCAACAGGCCCTGTACTGCAGTCACTTCAGTCACTAGAAGCCAGGGCAGGCAGCTTGGAAAAGTATCTAAAAGTTCAATGATTCGTTCCCTTCCAGCCTCGCCAAAGATCAACATAGCTTTCAGGCCAAGGTAAACTCTTTGGCTCTGATGCAAGGAAGGAAGGGGAGGGGCTGGATGGATGAAATTTCCCTTCCTGGGCTCTGGACTCAAGCCGTCTCAGGAGATATAAACGAGACAGATTTGTTGGCCCCAATTCAGACTCCTCTGGGCAAGAATCCACAGCGAACATTGCAGAGCTCAAGTACACTCAGATCAGTGCCACGCTACCTTTGATCTGAAGTAGAGAGGGCCAAAGGAGAACATAGAGGCACCGAGTGGCATTCCATTATCTCTCCTCTCTGCCCAGCAGGAGCTGCCAGCATGGTGGATGTCTTCTGGCTTGAAAGAACAGGAAAACAAGATCAAGAGACACTGAGGCAAAATGTAGGGGGTGCCACAGCCCCCAGAAATGCTGCTGGGTGCATGGCAGATCTCTGAGGACCTTGCCATGTGGCTTAGTGCAAACTCAGAACAGGCGGGTTCTGGACTCATGTAAGGTCCTTTCGCATCACTCTGATGGTGCAAAGAGCTCTTAGTGGGGATGTTAAATCTGACCCAATCATTTTTCCACTCCCTAACCCTTGGCCTCTCGATTGGCAATTTGGAATGTAAAGCTCTTCAGGACAGGAACCCTCTCTTCATATGCTTCTGAAACCACCTCACACATGCTTGGTGTTGTGTGAATAGAGGAACAAATAACAATCATGTCAGCACACAAGTGACTCAGATCCAATGCCCATATCTGGTCTGTTGCTCCCCAACCAGCGAGTGCTCCATGGTACCACATGAAAGTCCTAAGTTTGATGCCCTTATCTGGTCTCATCCCCTAGGCTAGCCTGGGCCAAGTTCACTCCACGATTCCAGATGAGACGTAACTGGTCTTAAACACTTGCAATGTGTGCATATCGCATTCTGTGTTCTTACCATACATCGATTGATTTATTGGTAGCTACACCAAAACCCCACCCCATGTGCACACACAAAACGCCATCTCCCCCCATTGCTTGCATATATGCAGAGAAACTGGTAAAAACATCTGTCTCAGACAAGGAGGGTAGGGAGCCATGTTTCCCAAACAGTGGGTTCTGACACATCAGTGGGTCCCAGGAATGTTCCTGATGGGTCGCCAGATCCAGCGCTGGATTAACCCACCACTGGGCCCTGGCCTAGGCAAACATACACTTCTCCCAGCCTGCTGCAGAGAGGAGGCCCCAAGGTGAGAGGGAGGTTGGGGAGCGAGACAGTCCCACACTCAACTCCCAGCGGTGGCTGTTGTCCCATGGGGCTGGGCTTGGCTCCCCATTCTGGGCAGTGTGACCTGGCATGCTGGGTTGCAGTGCCACTCAAATTTTGCCTGCCTGCCCCTCATCAACATGGAAGTGTGGCTGCACCAAACCTGAGTGGCACCGTGACCCTGTGTGCTGGGTCACAACGCCACTCACTCAAATCTGGTCCAGCCACCCCCAGATGTGGGGTAAGAGCATCTTGGGATCACTCTCTAAAAGCCGTCCTCAGCCCTAGGCCTCCCCTCCGTCCTGGGGTAGGTGTGGAGTTGCAGTGCCAGTGCAGAGGGTGCATTCATTTAATGGTAGGTCTCAAAAAGGACAAAATGCAATTGATGGGTCACCTTAATTAAAAGTTTTGGAACCCTTGCTTTGTAGGGACCCTTGCAGGCAATCCAGGAGCGGTGCTGAGGGGCTTTGAAGACGATCCTCTCCATCCTTCCTTTCACTCCACACAGACGGTAACTGCTCTTTGCCATGCAAATCCAGCTGAAATACATCCGAAAGAGTTAAAAAAAATGAGAGTCTACAAGATTCCCAAGCAGCAGGATAAGAATGGCTTCTCTCTGCTTCCTTATACTTCATATGGGGAAGGCTATAAAGTTTGTAAACATTCTCATTTGGCAGCTTCATATTTACTTGGACTGTGAGTTATAAACTGACCCTGGAACTCTCTTGCCAAGAATAAGCTGTTTGTTATCTCAGCAAGGAAGTGTTAAAGGATCACACAGGGGTGTGCCGCTTCTAGCATATTTCTGTTAGGTGTGATATACAGAGGTCAATGTTATTTCTCACTGTTTTGCATATTTATTACTTCATGCATTCTGCCCAATTCCTCCCCCACCCTTTGTTACACATATGCATCACAGCTGGCTGTGGGCTTTTCTCAGGTGCTTTTGAATCATGATCTACTTTAATTCAAAGTACATTTTTTAAAAGTCTCAATGTAAGAAATTGACCATTGTGCATGCTCAGCGCTGTCCTTTGCTGGATAGAATTAGAACTGCTCAGATGTCAGTCATATGGTCCTACATAGCTAGCCAAGGTTTTCTTGTAGTTCAAGTGACCGGGGCCAGCAGTTCTGGAGCAGAGAGGTCTGAGTTCTAGCCCTGTCATCACTAGGAGGTGCCCTGTGTCCATTTTGTGCAGCAGTAGTAACAGCCACAAAGCACTTGGTGGCCACAAATTTATTGCTAAATGTTCACAACCATATCTATTTCCTGGGAGTTTGATTTGTTGGAAGTGAACAGCCCAGCATTACAAAGCGAGGGCCATGCAATAACTAATGATCCCTTAGATATGCAAACCCAGCGCCTATGTTTCAAGGCAATATTTTCACCCATACTGTGCTAGAATCACCTTGGTGGGGTTACCTACTTGGCCAGGCCCCAGATATGCCCAGGTATTGTGATACCTTTAAAAAATATTCAAGTATAGCCATGTTCACAGGGGCTCTCAACTGGATGTGCCCCAGTCCCAGCCATTCAGGGGCCTTTTTTGGAATGTGGAGTCTGGGATATTGATGTTTGCTCTGGACAAGGAATGGGCTGTTTGGCAAGAGATACCATGGCCATAAGTAGTCCCCTCAGGCACTGAGAGCTGATCAGATCATATGTGAAGTGCAGGGGCAGCAGCTGATCCTCCATTTTGTCTGAGAGCCACGGGGGTTGGTGCCATAACTCACTCTCCTGCTGACCTCGAGCACTCATTAGCTCACGCCTCAAGAACAGCTGCAAAATGCCCTCCAGACAAGAAGCGAATGCCATTGAATTTCAATTGCACCAGTTAGTGCTGGACATGTTCGGTGAAGGGCAGGGCACCCACAAGTGAGGGACAACACAAACTGTGCAGCTGTTGCAGTGATTAAAATCATCCAGGGGAAGTCACTGCCCATTCTGAGAAGGAAGTGCTGTTTCTGGGCAGCAGTCCCAGAAACTCATTTATCTTTCAATATAGCGCATAGATTTGTTTATTAAGCCTCTTTCCAGCTGTGATGTCGGACAGACACAGGTGGTATCTAGGGGTCAGCTGAGAACAGAGTGCCCATTGTGCTAGGTATCAGAGGGGTGCCCATTGTGCTAGGCACTTTGCAAGTAGAGTAATAGACATCCCCTGCTCCAAGGAACTTACCATCTGTATAAGACACGGCTGGGTGGCATATATTGAATATACCTCAGTACAGGCCCATATAGGTACTATCACGGGGTGGCAGGCCCTTCAATGAAAAAGATGCCTCAGCCCCACCTGTTACACTATTAACTTGCCTTCCCAGGTGGAAAAAATTAAGATGGATCATGTGATTCAATCAGGTCTTGGGAATAAATAAGGGACAGGCCTGGGCAGAGGGAGAGAAATACTTCAGCAAAGGCCTGGAGAAGATTGCTGAGAGCAGCAAGACTCCTCCAGAACACGGTGAGATACCATGATAGTGGCAGAGGGTGTTTAGCAGCCGGCCTCTGTGAGCCAGGAGAAGACAACCCAGTGAGAGTTTTGGATCTTCTTGAGGGGAAGGATGGACTGCAGGTAGGAAAGCCTGGGAGTAGCTACTTGAAGAGCAGGGCAGGTTTCCAGCTAGAAAGGTCTGTAAGGCACTGCTTGACAAAGAGCAGTCTGTGACTTAAGAAGAGCCCCCAGGACTGACAGAAAATGCCAGGTTTGAGTATGCGGTTGTGGTGATGGATTTTACTTTAGGACTTTGAGGAATGTTTTGAACTTTGTTATTTAAACCAACCCCAAGCAGTGAAGTTATTAGTCACTGGAAGGCCTTTGTGGATTATTTCCCAGAACCTCAGAAAGAAACTGAGGCAGGGCTGTTGAAGATCCACCCCTAGCCATGAGGGAGTACTCTGGAGACAGTGACTCTGTAACAAGCACCTACATAGATTTAACTTCCCCATCCCACCAAACCAACCATGTTATTTCAGCTTTTCCTTGCTTTCTGCTGCTTCTGTAGTGCATCAGGGCACTGAACAGTCATATATGCAGTAGTAGGTGACTTCAGACCAGGGAACAAGAATAGGTAGATGGCAAAATAGATCACCCAGTAATGGATTATCAGAAGGCCCTGGAGGACTAGAGGCCATTGATAGTTGTTTTGTGGCACTAAACTATATGCACAATAGCTCTAGTGAGCCACACTCTGGGGAAGCTCACTGGAGGTCTGCCCTACAGTGATTTCCCCCAGGGCCACATGATTGCATGTTGCGCTCATGTCCACAGACAGCAAGGTTAGCAAAACAGAACAATGGAGTCATAACATGAATGAAATTGCTAAAAAAGGCAAGGCCCCCAGATGCTGTGGTAGCAAGACCAATATAAGAACTTGCCTGGCTTTAACTATCCCTCCTCAGCCAAATCAGCCACATGGTTTCAGCTCTTCCTAGTTTTCTGTTCTATTTCCCCATCTGTTTTCCCACTGCCGCAGCCCTCACCAAACAAGACAAAGGGGCTCAGAGCCCCCTATCTGAGATTTTCTCACCCGGCAGTAAGATGGACAAGGCAGCTATCTCACCCCTTTTAAATAGAATGATTCCTAGCTGGTAAACAGGAAAAAGCCTCTCCTGATTAGCATAACCTTTTTTCAAGGGCTGTTCCTTCTTGAATTAACCTAGAAAACCACTGGGAGCCTGGAAACACCCTTTGGATATAAAAATAGCACCTGGGAACCTGAAGTCAACCCTTGCTTTTGTATGAGTGGTTCCTTTTTTTCTTCCTTTTTTTGTGGGGGGGAGGGGGAGGCAGTATTTCCTAATCGATTCCAAACCCTCTGTTTCTGATTGTATCTGTTTCAAGGAAATAAGGAGCCACCCAGGAGCTCTGACACTATAAGGATCCAACAAATGAAATAATATTCCACCTGAAGTCGGCCTCAGGACTAGGTGAGGAAGCCACAAAAAGAGGTTTGATCTGACAGAAAGGAACATAAGAACAGCCATACTGGGTCAGACCAAAGGTCCATCTAGCCCAGTATCCTGTCTTCCAACAGTGGCCAATGCCAGGTGCCCAAGAGGAAATGAACAGAACAGGTAATCATCAAGTGATCCATCCCCTGTCGCCCATTCCCAGCTTCTGGCAAACAGAGGCTAGGAACACCATCCCTGCCCCTCCTGGCTAATAGCCATTGATGGACCTATCCTCCATGAATTTATCTAGGTCTTTTCAAACCATATCATAGTCAAAACAGTTGTGTCTGTTGATATAACGCCACCTAGTGGTGTTGATGCAAAATAACTATTTGCATAAAGATGGCAACTTCATCAACTACTCCTGGGGCAAGTCCATGCCACTATGTGCATGCATAATTAGTGATCCATGCATATTAATTCTTTACACTGAAAAAAGCTTCTGCTGGAAAGCTGCTGCAGTTCCACCTTTTGCTCACCAGAGGGCACTGTAGTGATAGAACAGAGCAGCAGCTCTCTGCCAGCGAAGGAAGAGAAAGAGCCTGCTTTCTTCACAGCCCCTGTTGGGCCAGGTCAGGAGATAGGGGCTATGGGGAGACAGACAATGTGAGGCTGCTGGGGGGTCAGACAGGGGCTCATAATGGCTAGTGGGGGAAGACAGAATAGGGCAGGGGCTGAATGGGAGTGGAGATTCAGGGACACAGGGGTGAGGGAGGTGCAAGGACACATAGGGATGGGGGGGTTGCAGAGCAACATAGGGACAGGGGTTGGCTGAGTGAGGGCATGGAGACACATGGGGATGGGGTAGGTGGTGCAGGGCCACATGGGGATGGGGGGGAGTGCGTGTCTGAATGGGGGTGGAGGGACACATGTGGACAGGAGGTGCAGGGACATATAGGGACAGGGGCAGATGTGCCTGACTGAATGGAAGAGGCTAGGGATCAGCCAAGGTCTTCATGGGGGAAGCTCCCTAACAATCTCTCAGTGACCCCCAAAAGATTCTGTTCCATACTTTTCCCACCCATACCCAACAACCCTCCAAGTTCACAACCAGGCTCCTTTCCAGAAATTACTTCCCACTCCCTCTGCTCCTCCATTACCCCGACTCTCCCAACCCTTTGTACTGCTTCTGAGTGGTGTGGGAAATATGGTTGTAGTTTAAATGAATTATTACTCAGAGTTCTGTATTAATATGCCTAGTAAGGAATCTATTTGTCAAAAAACATTTCATGAACCTTTTCTGTTGTCTGTATTGTTAGACATACTTGCTGACAGGTATTTTGAAATAAATAACTGAAACTGGTGTGATTATATTGTGTTATTTTGACAAATAAGATATGCAGAATTTGAAAATATTGTGCATAGAATTTTTTCATTTTTTGGTGCAGAATTTTTAATGTTTTGGAGCAGAATTCCCCCAGGAGTAGCATCAACTCACTTACTGCAGAAATTCTATCATGGGATGGGAGTCTAACCAGAAAGTCCACCTGGGTTCTCCCTGCAATCCCCTAATTGTCTCCATTGTTCTTTCTTGGCTGGCTTAAGGTTAAGGTTGGTTGGCTGTGAATATCCTGTTAATATCACAATGCCAATGGAAGTCCTTGACAGCAAAAAGACAACTCATTTTGCTATGTTCCCAGCTTTTCTTTAAATGTAGCCTGAGAATTCACATTCACCTTCCAGTGAATTTCAGAACAGTTGGCTCTGCAATTGATGGAATCCTGACCAGCATAATCCCTCTCTGCTATAGGCCCAGGGAAAAAATAATAGCAGAAGGTGTCCTCTTCCATCACTCCAAGGCTAGAGTTTTGGAACGGGTCCCATATGAGGAGAGATTAAAGAGGCTAGGACTTTTGAGTTTGGAAAAGAGGAGACTGAGAGGGGATATGATAGAGGTATATGAAATCATGAGTGGTGTGGAGAAAGTAGATAAGGAAAAGTTATTTACTTGTTCCCATAATATAAGAACTAGGGGGCACCAAATGAAATTAATAGGCAGCAGGTTTAAAACAAATAAAAGGAAGTTCTTATTCACACAGCGCACAGTCAACTTGTGGAACTCCTTACCTGAGGAGGTTGTGAAGGCTAGGATTATAACAGGGTTTAAAAGAGAACTGGATAAATTCATAGAGGTTAAGTCCATTAATGGCTATTAGCCAGGATGGGTAAGGAATGGTGTCCTTAGCCTCTGTTTGTCAGAGGGTGGAGATGGATGGCAGGAGAAAGATCACTTGATCATTACTTGTTAGGTTCACTCCCTCTGGGGCACCTGGCATTGGCCACTGTCAGTAGACAGGATACTGGGCTGGATGGACCTTTGGTCTGAGCCAGTACAACCATTCTTATGTTCTTACTCCACCAGTAGATAATGAAGAGAGAATTGTTTTTCCTGCGTAGCGCAGACACAGGGTTAAACAACTGGTGAATAAATAAGCCCAGGGGTTAAAGGATAAAGTATTTATTGATTTGGACAGTTAATCTGCAACCCCCATAAAAGGGGGAAAGTAATCACTTATAGATATAAAGTTTATTGCAGAGAGGGTTTCATTAAACAGTTTATTGCTTATTTCATTGGGTTTTATCGGTTGTTACCCTTCCTGACATTATGACTTGATCAATTTTACACTTGCAATGCAGCCCCATATTTTTTATAGTTTGTTTTAAATCATGCAGATGCCACTTGGCAAAACTAAAATTAAGTGGGAAAAGAAGCATTTAGATGTAGAGATGTAATGAATCATTATGTTGGCTTCATCTGAGACCAAATAATAGTTCCCTCCAGCCATGGGATAAATGAGCAGGATTGTTGGATATACAATGAGCTCACAATACTGTCTCACTTTTCAAACCCACAGCAGTGCAGGGATAACAAGAGCTGATATTCCAGATACATGGAGATGTCAAAGCACAGCAGAATGCACCATCAGCCAAAGACCTGTAGGGCCCAGGGCTAATTAAATATTGTTTTCAAATTTTATTTGGGTTTTATTAAAATCATGTAAGTTGTCTTGTTATTGTAGACAGGCTTTAAAATAAGAATGGAGAGATAATTTGTGACTGTTCAAATGTTTTAAATAACTTCTCAATACGAATTACTGTGTTTTTATAGACAAATTAGGATTCAGGTGGCTAGGTACTATTTGCACGGTTGTTTGCAATAACTGCATGAACAGTTTTGGTAACTGCATGTGCACCTGAGACTACAAGCTAAGACTCTGGATTCCAATACTGAGGGGTTTGAACCCCAAGCCCTAATGTGTTTGAGTCCTTTTATAGTAGTGCTCTAATCCCAATACTGGGAAGGATTCTTTCTTTCCATGATGTACAGAGCCCATAAAAGCTCCTTAGCTGGCCAGGTTAGAATCCCCCTGGCAGGACCATAGGCTGCCCTCTGCAGGTGGTGATTAGAGGGGCTATGTATAGAAGGACTGTGTATACTGAACTGATGAAATCCCATTCCAATACATCAGAGGAGGAATGTAAGCATGGAAAGGAAGACCCACCAAACAAATAGGATTAGTTTAGCTTCCCTTCCAGATTCTTGAGAGAAGCAGCTTGGCTTCAGTATAAAGCCTTTCTGAGGGACTCTTTTATCCAAAGTCTGTTCCCAATCTGGATAATTAAATCTATCTTTCAGTTAGAGAGAAGGAACAGGACGTACGGTGAGCTACCGTTCCCATGTCAACAGCCCTGAGTTTCCCATATCCTAAGAAGAGACACTTCCTGTAAGGCACCAGCTCTACATTTAACGCTTATTTGCTAATCTCTGCCATTCATGGAGCACGCGCGGGGCTGTGCTGGTGCTGAATAGAAATTAGCCTGTATTTATACAGCAGATGTGCAGCAAGAGCTGCTGGAATCTATTAGTTAAGCAAATAAGGAAAGGCTGACTTTTAACGAGCACAGCTGAGGTGGCATAATTCTCCCAGTTTCCAGTCATGGGACCTAACACCTTATCTAAATTGGCCCTGTCCACTAACTTCTTTTGCCTTTTTCTCATCACGTGTTTTTCCATGTTGTACTGTTCTGGCTCAATATTCTTGACTAGCCCCTCCTCTCTACTGGATGTACTGCCAGAGCTGCTCCAATGCGTGCAATTATGTCTCCCTCAAGTGGCTGCAGGCTGTAGAAGATATAAACACTAAGTCACCACAGCTAATGTGGAATTTTCTTTAGCTCCAAAAATAGAGTCCAGGAGCACAGAACCTTAAATCTGGTCTTCAGTGCCATGTGTGCCTGTTTAGTTTCCCTGCAGCCATGGACTCACTACAACGGGAAGGTACAGACAGACTGAGTGGCAATGCTACAAGCTTCCAAGAGGAAGGGAGATAAGAGTACTGACCCAAATATGTGACCTACAGGGATAAAGAGAACAGGGCAGCAGCCTATAAGTCTCATGTGATGCACTTTGGCCCAGTTGTAGTGTAGCTCTGACAGACCCTGGTCGTCAGCGGGCAGGATCAAACGGGACCTCTGGAGCTTAGTGTGTGAGCCTCTACTGCATGAGCTAAAAGCCAACTGACTGTTAGCTAAGGCTGTAAAATGAACTCATTAATCTCTCTCTCTAAGTGGTCTCAGTGTCACTACATGGGAGAGAACACCACATCCAGAAGATGTGTGGATTACAGTAGGTCTGTGTCAGTCAAGTTAGAGTGGTCCACCTAAAATTTTAAGTGCTCCATATGCCGCTGCTGCTGCTTTAGAATCCTCTGTAGAAATGCGCTCATTCCTTAATGGTACTTTTCAAAGTGCCACACTGATCTTTTGTGTCTGCCAGGCTATTCTGCTGTTCTGGAGTCCTGTGACAGGGCTCCCTCACCTCAGAAGTACTTCCTCATGGCCAGGTGCAGGATAGAAATTCTCTCCCATATGGCGCTCCCTGCCAACGGTTGTTCCGTCACTGTAATATTCTCTCTTCCCACAACCTGGCCCTCTGGCCTGGTCATGCTTTAGCCCCTCCCCTCCAGGGTAACAGAGTCAAAATAAGCTACAGTCCAGAGACTTAACCACAGGTCTTCCATCTGTGTCTGGGCTCCATGATCCTTACCTCAAAGGGTTTCACCCTACCTTCCTTGGTGGCTGGTAGAGGAACCCAAGGTCTACTCCCTCAGACTCCTTGCTGCCTCCATGGACTGCTTCCTAAATCTTCTATCCCACAGAGAGTGACTGCAGACTCTTCCCCTGTAGCCCACTTCTGCTGCAAACTTCCTCTCTTTATACTAACCAGCCTGCTCATACCTAGCTGGGCTTCATGATCATTTAAGCCTGGCTGTCCCTCCAAGGAAAGTCAGGTTACATAATTGGCTTCTCAGGCCCACATTAACCCATTCAGGGCCTGTATGGGCTACAGACCCTATCACAAGCCCCTTGCTAGAATGTGCATACTATGCATTATGTAGCCTGGGGCACTGGAGCAGCTGCCTTTGCATGGAATTTTTGCCTAGAAAAACTATAATGTTAGCAGCTGTGGACAAGCCTTGAGGGAAAGCGCTATGCAGTTGTGTTCCTGCAACTTTTAGCCTGCTCTTCCTCCCCCTGCACATTCTCCGTTCTGCTGCACACCTGCTGCCATGTCTTAGATTGTAAGCTGCTTTGGGAAAGACCTTTTGAGGGAGAATTCTCTGAGGAAGTCAACAAGCATGTGGACAAGTATGATCCAGTGCAGAGTACATTGGCAAACATAATCCTGACTATATATACAAAAATATTGGATCTAAATTAGCTGTTACTGCTCAAGAAAGAGATCTTGGGGTCACTGGATAATTCTTGGAATAACATCTGCTCAGTGGACAGCAGCAGTCAAAAAAGCTAACAATATTAGTAATCATTAGGAAAGAGAAAGAATAAGAGAAAATATCATAATACAACTGTATAAATCCATTGTACGCCCACACCTTGAATATTTTGTACAATTATGATCTCCCCATCTCAGAAAAGATATATTAGAATTGGAAATGATGCAGATAAGGGCAACAAAAACTATTAAGGGTATGGAAGAGCTTCGATATGAGGAGATATTTATCCTGGGACTGTTCAGATTAGAAAAGAGATGACTGGGGGGGGGGGATATGACAGAGGTCTGTAATATCATGAATAGTGTGGAAAAAGTGAATAAGGAAGTATTTATCCTTTCACATAACACACGAACCGGGATCACCCAATGAAATTAACAGGTAGCAGATTTAAAAGGATTTCTTCACACAACTCACAATCAACCTGTGGACTTATTGCCAGGGGATGTTATGAAGATCAAATGTACAACTGGGTTCAAAAAAGAATTATATAAGTTTGTGGGGGAAAGGTCCATCAATGGCTATTAGCCAAGATGATCAGGGATGTTGTGATGTTACACCCCATATTCTTTATGGAAATATACTTATGGTCTGGATATGGCATAACTGAGGGTTTTTTTTTTTGCAAGATGGGTCTTGTAAGGTATCATCAGAAAGGTTATATTGAATGTGATTATCCAATTTGTATCCATGTATCATTTCTGTATCTAAAGTTAGGAATATTGACTATGTAACAATTACAACTCTGTATGTATTTGGGAGACACTCACCAGACAATGGGCCATCAGCCTTGATGGGCCATTAGGAAGAAATAATAAGACTTTGAAGATACTAATCTCTCTCCTTCCTGAGAGGCATCCTAGAATGTACCTGTGACATTACTAGGTCAGGTGGTCCTGTCACCTGGTACTAAACACCATTTTGGACTTCTAGTAATTTTCCACTAAAAGGAGGGGGAGATCAAGACTGGGAAACAAAAGCTTCCCACCTTATGTAAACCTTATTTAAGGCTGGGGAGTAAGGCAAACAGAACTCTTCTCCATTGCCTTCCTTCCCAAGAAGAAAGACTGCTAAAAGTACCTGATGAGACAAAGGAACTGAGTGGTGGGAAAGGCAAGGCTGAGTCCAGACTAAGACAGGAGATTAGTCTGTAAAGAGAAATAACTGGAACTCTAAGCAACAGAAACTGCAGCTTGCCTAAAACAACATTTAGGGTGAGAAATTACTTCTTGAAACCAATCTCTTAAAGATCTTCAGCGTAGTATGCATGTTTTGTTTTATTTGCTTGGTAATCTGCTTTGTTCTGTTTGCTATCCCTTATAATCACTTAACATCTGCCATTTATAGTTAATAAACTTGTTTTTGTTTATTATTAAACCCAGTTTGTGCAATTTATAAGGGGGGACAAGAAGTTGTGCACATCTTCCTCCACATTGAGAGAGGGGGCAAATTTATGAGCTTATGTTGTATAGATTTCTTTACAGCACAAGACAATATTCTTTTGGCTGCCCTTTTCAGAGGGGAACTGCACTGAAGTGCTGGGCCATTTCTTAGCTGAGTCTTCTCATAGAGAGCTGTGTGTGTGTGTGTACCTAATTCAGCAAAACTGGGAGAGGGAGCGCAGGCTAGTGGGGCAGGCAGGCTCAGTGAAATCTCAGTATATCAGGTGGCATCCCAGAAGTGGTGGTACAACCCGTTACAGATATAACCCTATGGTTCAGGTGTCCCTAAACCTCTGACTGCAAGAAGCTGGGACTGGACAACAGGGGATGGATCACTCAATAAATTTCCCTGTTCCTGTTGCCCTCTGAAGCATCTGGCACTGGCCACCATGGGAAGACAGGATACTAGGCTAGATGGACCACTGGTCTGACCCAGAATGGCCATTCTTATGTCTGTGCAGAGCTCTACTCAATGCAGCTTCAGCCTGCTGGGGCTTCTTGGCACTTCAGTAATAATAATAATTGGGGTTTTTTCTGGTAGTATCTACAGTGTGCTAGAGACTGACCACATACAAAAGAAGACACCATTCATACCCCAAAGAGTCTGTTAGATCCCTCCACAGTCTAATTTGAGGAGTAATTCTTGGATGCAGTGTCACAAGAGCTGCCTTTCAGAGTCCTAGAGGGATTAGAATATCACTTGTCTGCATTACTGGAGCATGGAACTGCAGTGCTCAGGTACCATGGCAATATGGGAGCCATAAAAGTATCTACTGTAGATAAACGGAGAGATCAAATGTCTGAAGAAGAACAATATTCCCTTTTTGTACACAGCCTAGCACAACAGGGCCCCTACTTGACTGGCTTCTAGGTACTACTGTAAATAAATGGCAATAATAGCAAAAAAGGTGCTTATGTGACAAATAAATAATTACTTTTGGGCCTCTGGATGGACAGTTGCCTGACTTTTGCTGAGAGGTGGGGGAAGGAGAAAGAATCATTATCAGCCTTAACTTGGTCTCCAGTATTTTTTCAGGGGTTCAGTTGTGCTCCTTAAAGTTCTTTTACTTGAATAAAGAGTTAATTTCATTCCCATTGGGCCCATTTCACAATCTGTGTACAGGGCTAGCAAGCAGTAACATCAGAGTTCACATCCCTACTCCTTTACAGACCTTGGCTCTCAGCAACAGGGACATTATGACTTGCCCCACAGAAGAGGTTGGGAGGGGTGGTTAGTTACTGTTTAAGCAGTGCTCTGAAGATGAACATTTGACAAGGACTAGACAAGTGCTACTTAGTCTTATTATTAGCCATCAGCGCTCCCTTCTGCAAATCCTAGGATTATTAGCCTGGAGCCCTGCATCAGGTCCCTTCTTTAAGACCGGTATGAAGAAATGAAATTGAACTGGCAGAGGAAAGAACCTGCTTGTTCCCATTGATCCACAGCAGTGTAGGGAGATGGATAATTCTTTGATCAAAACTCATCTTCCTGCTCTGAAAGTAGGGTGCAGGCAGTTCCACTGCATTTCTTTCATATCTTGGTCAATGTTGTTTATTTGCTTGCATTCACTATTTATTCATTGCATATGGAGAGACCTAATTAGCCTTGGCAAGCTTATGGCACATTGCACTCCTTCTGGGTGCTCAGAGGAAAGCGGTGCACACCGCTTACTCTGAGAGAGAGAGAGGAGTGAGGAAAACTCTCCATGGTTCCTGCTCAGATCATGGCAAATGCAATAGAATTCTTGGACAAGCCAGTCGCAAGAAAACTAGCTGGTATCCAGACTGATTCATTCGTATTCTTTGGAACAGAATAGTCTGAAGGTTTCATCGTTGTTATACTCACTGAGCCAAAGATATCCCTGGTGGAATTCAGTAGAGTCTTGCTTGGGATGAATTTGGTCCCATGTGGTGGCTGTACAAAGTTAATCTTCCATACAGTGATGTGCTGCCAATATTCTATGGGTCTTCAACAACCTTTTTCCCCCATAGCCTGTGTTTCAGGAGCAAATGTGTTTACAGACAGCAGGGTGAAACACAGCATAATCTATTCAGTTTCCCATTTAAATCAAAATGCTCTCCCATAAAGAAAAGGAGAGAGGCAACAGCGCTGGGCAAATAAACACTTATTAAAGTGCCCTCTGAAAATGTTTATGCTTTGTTCCTGAAAAGTATGCCGAGTATATTGATTGTGTAGCACTGTTCAATGGGGTGACTTGGAACTGGGATTGGAGGGAGAGTTTTTAGGGATGGCAGGAGAGAATGTCTCTCCATCCCACCACAATTTTTTTTTAATTCCTGTCATTTTTGGTGCAATCAGCTGCCTAGCAAAGGGAAAAATTGTTCTTCAGAAGTATGGTTCTGAGCCCAGTGATCAGGCTGGTGGTTCAGGGGTATCCAGAAGGGGAGTAGAGTTGCCACCTATCCAGGTTTCCCCAGGATTGGCCCTGTTTTGAGGTAGCTATTCTGGGAAATCTGTCCAGTTGTTCAGTGCACACTTGCAGCTGTCCAGATTTATGGGCTCAGGATCATCCCAGATGTGCTGGTTTTTTGTACCTCAGAGGCGGCAACCTGAAAGGTAGTCACTCCATCACAGGCAGCCCACTTTGCTTCTTTCCTCCAGCACAAGTCTTGGGACAGATGGCAGGTGGCTGGTCAGCCCAAAAATTGGATTTACTTTTTTCCCTTCTTTTTTCTCTTTGTCAAATCCATTCAATTCTTTATTTGGATTTAATATTCTCTTCAATTAGGTAGCTGAGTTTTAACAAAGCGATTCCCATGAGAGATCGCCCCTTCCATCTACTGTGCACAACATGCAGATCTCTTTTCTCAGCTGACAATTTACCCTTCTTTAACTCAGTGTATCATTCTTCAGCTATCCAAATATTTTTCTCTTCACATCCTTCAGTCTCTCTACCTGCTGATCTGTCTCACTCTTTCACTGGTATGTTCTCTCTCTCTCTCTCTTCTCCATCTCCATTTCTCTAACCATTTTTCTCACTCTTTCACATCCTGCCTCACTCTTCTTCCTCATCTCTCTCTCATTCCTGTGCTGTCTGTCTCTCTCTATCTATACATGTTTTCTCCACCTCCTGTCCACTGCTTATTTCTCTCTCCCTTTTCATCTTTCTCTTGCTCACTCACTCTCCACGTCTCAGTTTAAGGCTGATCCAAGTATGTCTCTCAATTTTGTCAGCCACTTGTTAGTTTTATTTAGAGCAGGTATGTCAAACAGCCCACTTGATGTACGTATGTAGTCTGCAGGACATATTCAGTTTGTCCAGACTCTCATCTTTTGTATTTAAGAAAAAATAAATTTATAGTACTCGTGGTTACAGAGGAAAACCTTCCAAATGTAAACTGAATGTCAGCTGATGTAGCTAAGCCTTCCTGAGTCTGCAGCCAGTCTTGAAAAATGACACTGAAATGTGAACTTCCAATCACCTATTAATCTCATTGGAGTACTGACTCCATAGCCCATGAGAACACTAAAATGATCAGCAATGAAAGAATTAATGTTGCCATTGAAGTGTTCTCATGGGCTATGGAGTCAGTACTCCAATGAGATTAATAGGGGTGGGAGGGAAGACCATGAGAAGGTGAGAACTGGGAGTTCCCGCAGTGAAGGAAAGGTAGAGGGAAGACTAGAGCAGACCCTGACAAAGGGAGAGAAACAGGGAAAAGAGAATAAGGAAGGAAGAGAAACAAAGAGCAGTCTGGCTTCTCACCCACTAGCCCACTGAATGACCATTGACCACCTGTGTCCAAAAAGGCAAAATACTGAAGACTTTGCTGACTTTTGACTTTCTGGGATATATTTTCCTCCCCCAGAATCAGGTGCTTTGTTCTTGTAAATAGCCTCTGGGAAAGCCTAGTTTCTTAGCCTTTTATTGGCATGTTACTTGCCCCATATTGCTAGCTGCATGCAGGGGGTAGCTTCCTTGTGTGACACTGACTATGATTGAGCTGCTCAAAACCAGGCAGTCATAGCAGCATGAAATGACTCAGTTTATTTTGACTGCAAAAGATTTTTTTATGGTTAGTCTTTCCTTTGTCAGCCTACTCTTACTGCTAAATGTTGTTTTACAAGTGGAAACCCCTCGCTATGAGGCTGCTGTTTGGATGGACTGAGTTTCCCACATAGGCCAAGGTACCAGGGCAGCGGTGTATCCATTATACCAATGGGAAGTCTCTCCCTTCACCAAGGCTAAATAAACTTTGGACTCTTAAATAAGAGTTTGGATCCTGCGGGGAAACTTCAACATTTGTGGAAATATTAAAACCCCAACTCCCATAAGGTTCCTGCTCCAGGGAGTCTCCAGAATTGCCACCAAAGGTTTGCCAATCCTCCAGGATTGTCTGGGAGTCTCCAGGAATTTAAATTTAATCTTTCATTAGAGATTGTCATGTGATGAAACCTCCAGGAATACAGCCAACCATAATTAGCAACCCTGCTAGGATGCTGGGGCTTTTGGAAGAAAGAGCACTGTATAATTTGTAGCCAGTCCAAACATTCTTTGAAGCCAATAGGAGCCTTCCAGTTGACTCATGAGATTTGGGTCAGATCCTTATTTTGGAATAGTAACTTCACCTATTGCCCCAAGCTTTCGGGGAGAGCAGTGAAAGTGGGTGATGCAAGGGGCATCTGTTTCTGTTTATATTTTGTTCAGCCATTGCTGGCTATGAGGTTAAGCTGGTCAGGGAAAATATCACACTTTTTTTTTTCCAAATCCCTTCTCTCCCCACCAATTTCTTCCCCTAAAAATTGAAATTTTGTAAAACTTTAAAATTTGAAACATTTCCACCAGCTCCTTGGTTGGATGAAAGAACAGAAAATCTATGGGAATGTTCCACATTTTGTTTTTAAATTTCAAAATTCTGAATTTTGAAAATATTTGGATCATCCCCCCCTCTGGGATTTGTAGAATCCCCCAGCCTAGAAAAAACAGAACTCAGGGCTTTTATCACAAAGTGCACCCTTGGCTGAAGCTGCTGGACACACACAGACACTTGCACTCCCTGAGTCTTTAGTCTGCAGATGGAGGCATACAGCCTCTGCTGTACAGTCACTGCACAGGGACTTCCTAAATCATTGCCTGGATTCAACAGTTGTGGAGCGAGATTGCTGTTACACTACAGGTTGCAGGTGAACGTGCTGAATTTAAATATCTGCCAACGTCAGCAAGGGGCTCAGGCAGGCCCCTTTTTAAATTTTTTGTACAACTTGAAATATATAAAAATAAAGAATCGTATAGAATTTACAAAGAGATAAGAGGAAAAAAATAAAATCCTATTTTGGGCTAGCCAGCCACATGCCCACTGATGCAAGACCTGTGCTGAAGTAAAGAAGCAAAGTAGGATGAATCTTAACTCTAGGAAATTCCATTATCAGAGCATTTGTGCCCTATTTATAAGACTCCCTTTGTATATTAAATGCCATGTATCTATAGCGGAGTGCCCTGCATTAGAATGTGAAATCCCTTCTTTAGTTTCCTGATATTCACTCCCATTGGATATTTATCCCACCCCTCACTAGCCAAATAGGTAACATATTTAGATTGTTAAAAAACCCACCAAAATACTGAAAAAACCAGATGAGGATGCTGAAAGCAACAGGAAGGGTTGATCACAGGCATCAAATGTATGGGCTGGTGCCACTGACAATGTAAGTTAAGCTACCAGTATCAGGAATCTCATCCTTAATGGTAGGGCTCATATCAGCTCAAATAATCCACTCAGTGAGAGGTGAATGAAGCAGGAGGCAACCTAACCAGAGGAAGCACAGTACTGCACTCTAAATGCTTTGAGAGACATAATAGATGTAAAATCATATGCTGGTCTGAATCAGGACTGTTCCTAATTGGGAATTTGTTTCATATATTTAGTTATAATAATGGTTCTCAACCTTTTCCATGCCCATGTCCCTATGTTATAACAGGAAAATGTTGTGGGACCCTTCTTCCATCTAGATGTACAGAAAAGGCAGGCAATCATGACCCCCTGAAACACATCTGTGATTTCCCCAGGAGCTACAGCACTGTTGTGTGAATTGAGTGCTTAAGGATTAATAGCATTAGCAAGAGGCAAGCATGGAGCAGGTGGGTACCTTCCATGCCCTGCAAAGCTCTGTCAGCGCACCTCATCCCCAAACTGCTGTACCCCTGAGACATCTAAACAGAGGCTTCTAGGATTGCTCAACTACACAGCATGATGTGAACAAATGCTGATGTGACTAGGAGGAGACACCAAATTCCATTTCATTGGAACAAAGTAAGAGCTTAAACTCGGGCCTCCCAAAGTTAATAACTTGATCAGTTGAATCACCCAGCTGCCTGAACACGTTAGCACTAGACAAATATCAAATGATAAACATATACCAGTACTGGGCAAAATCTTAAAGAACCTAAATGTCATCCTCTGGTATCCATGGGCCTAAACTTTCCGCTGTGGCTCACCCATCTCTTAGAGAATAGGGTGGATTTCATGCTGTTTGTCCAAGGCAGTAAAAATCCCTCAAAGACTGTTCACTGCTCTGCATTAGTGAATGTGGGGAATAAATGATGTCAAGCCACAGTTTTTGTTTTCTGCTTTTGGACGAACATGAAGGGAAGAACTATGTGACCATTTAATCTTAATAATGCAAAGCCTTCTGCACTCACATGAGAATGCCTGTTTGTTTAGCCAGCAATATTACACACAAGCACTTGGCAGGCTATTTTAAAACTATTTCAAGAGGCCTTTTCTTAAATAAGAAAGAGCCTCTGCCACCCCTTCAAATGTTCTCCACGGGCGTGTTGACAGGACCCGCGCTGCAAGGTTATTCACCCTCCAGTGTGACTGAGCCAAGACCTCACGGGCCTTTTAGGGTTGTAAATGACTTAGAACAGGCCCCTGCCAGGTTTATAATTGTATTTATTTAGGTTTTATTGTATTTGTTGTCTCCACCTTTCCCCATATAGCTAGAAAGACAGATGAATAAATAGACGAACATCTGCGCTCCTGAGGTAATAGTCTTCACAGCTCACAATTTTAGAAAGTTTCCTTTCCAATTAATTTGTAATAATTTTCTTTCTACTTTCTCCATCCAGCCCCACACTCCCCAACCCCATATCCACTTGTGTTGATTTATTAAAACTTTTGAAATATCCTGGGTAGGTTCCTGGTCAGGAATTTGGAACGTCCTCCCCAGATAATCCATCGCAGTTTTTACACTGAGCCGAATGCATGCCGGGTTAGGACTTTGGAAGTTTTGTCAGTATGGTGTGAATCTTCGTGCACCAGGAATAAGATCAAGAAGATTTATGTTTGTGTATCTCCCTGTCAAATCTCTGTGCCTTGACTTTAGGCCCATCACTCATTTGGGACATATTGTGCATTTCCCAAACTTGTTTAAATGGTTTAGCAAGCCTATGAACAGCAATAAACTGAATTTAAACTGTTTCTTAAGTGATTGAGACTAGATAGTCAACTACTAATTTATATCTGTATTGAACCGTTTCTTTAAATTTCCCTCTGTTGCACTGCTATTGGTGCAACTCCACTGGTGCGACACCAACATTTTTAACCAACATGTCATCAAATCCTGCTCAGGGCAGGTCTAGGTGACAAGATGGTAGAACCACAAGCAGCTACTGGTGCCTTGGCTATGCAAGAGCTTCCATTGCTACTACTGCAGATGGGAAATTTTAAAGAAGAGCTCAGGGTAGATAAACCCTGTATTAAAATCATGTACGTGGTTTTAATTCAACTGAAGACAGGACCAGAGAGCTAGAGGTCTGTACTCCTAAAGACATCTAGCACTATTGAGATTACTGGGAAAAGGAATGGATAATTGCATACAACCCACTGGGCTAATAGTGCAGTAAGGGCCAGCTTTTCCAAGGAGCTCATCTCCCACTCTGCCTGCAAAACAAGGGAAGAGGGGAAATAAGTCAACCCAAAAGGTGTTGGTGGAAGTTCTGATTGATTTTTCTCTTATCCAAACCTGTTTGCTCATATTATCATGATCTGTAGTTACATTTCAATTAGGTTTTACATCATAATTAGCTCTGGATATAATCTGGTGCACCCTAGTGGGTGTTTAGTAAGATCTGTGTAATTGCTTGGGGCTGGTTTTGTTACAAAGCAAAAGCTAGTCTCTCGCTTTTGAGCACTTCATATAAACAAGTCCAATAGCAAACTGGGTTTTGCTGAAGATTCAGTGATCTGTTGCCAGGTGATAAGTGCTTTTTTATAAATCTCATAAAATCCCTTTTTCTGCTGCGTTGCAATATAATTTGGTTTTATATGGTACATTTCATAGTTACTCAAATAATAATTTCAACAACATAAAGTCTCTCCTGTTGGCTGGCAAAATAATCAAGAGCTGAGCTGTTAAGAAAGCCAAGAGCATGATCTGATCTGATCTAATCTTGCCCCCAGATCTCATAAATATGTTCCTAGAGGGCTGAGAGCTAATAATTAATGAATGACATAAATGAGTTGGAAGCTCCCAGCTTGGATCCTTCACTCCCTGCCAGTGATAATCAGGGCTTTCATGTTTGACACTGTAACAAAATGTGACAGTCCATATTTCACAATTAAATACTTAGGCCCCGATCCTGTGAATGTTTACATACAAGTATCTTTCTAGGTGTTAGTAGTACCATTGGCTTCAGTGTTGTGCATGTGTAAATTTGCAGGTTGAGACTTAAGGCAAAAATACACCCCCTCTCACAAAACATGACGCAGCAAAACATCAGAACAAGGACTTGACCCAAAGCCTGGTGACAATGAGAGTCTTTCCATTGACTTCAGTGGCTTCGGATCAAGCCTAAATCAACAGCAAAATAGTTCTACTATCTTCAGAGCTATTGAGAGGTTTGGGTACCTATACTTCTGGTTTCATTTTAAAAGCACTTTCAGCTCAGACTTCCAGGTTGGAGTTTAGTTCCTAGAAGGGCCAATAAAAGCCTGTGCACCCTTGTCTCGGGCTTGATTGCCCTCAAAGAGCTATGTTGGGTCACCAGCCATCTGGCCAAAGAGAGTTATCCTGTACAGTTTAATAGAAAATTATATTAACTGGATGAATTTCTAGAGATTGTTATTGAATCACCCAGTAGAACTGGGCAGAGAATTCAATCCTTGCTACAGAATTCAATCCCTGCTATAGAATTCTATAGGCTGGTTTTAAAAAAACCCACACAAGTAATTAAGGCAATAATCCCATGCTCGATAGCACAGGTTTTTAGTGTTATTGCTATAGAACCTCTCTGGTTTCATTCCTGTTAACACTGATATGGTTTCCCCACACAGGTGATGAGGGTTCCTTCACTGATTCTCCTGGATTGGTGTGGAAGGCCACAGTTGTGTAACATAAGCAGGCCTGGACAGAGCCATTGGGCGAATGGACATTTGCCCCGTGGGCCACTCTGCTTCTGTTTGTACACACAGGCTGGTTGCTTGTTGTGAGACCCCCTCCTTCTGCCACATCTGCCATGTTCTGGAGGAATTCATGTTGATTCTGACAGTTCCTCCTCTTACTTTTGCTGCCTGTGACTCACCAGACAGAGAACTTAGCTGACAAGACTCCTCAGCTGCAGTCCCCCAGCCCCTGTCCGGGGCCTTCATCAACAGACACAAGGAGTGGCAGGCCTGAGGGACTCTCTCTCCACACCATGTCAGGCTGAGCAGACCAAGTACTCGTCCCATTTCATGACACCCAGCAGTACTGCTTCCATGTGGAGGAACAGAATCACCCACTCCCCAAGAACTCAAAGCACCGGCTTTCATTTTGTTTGCCCAGGCTGCA
Source organism: Gopherus evgoodei (assembly GCF_007399415.2). Lineage (NCBI taxonomy): Eukaryota > Metazoa > Chordata > Testudines > Testudinidae > Gopherus > Gopherus evgoodei. The sequence continues at coordinate 21,548,677 of NC_044329.1, read as the reverse complement.
GACTCAGTCCTGACTCTCTAGACTCAAGAGAATGGAGGCGGGGTGGTAGGGAGAAGAGATGGATTTGTGTGGGGAGGAGTCAAGAGCTGAAGTCCAGGTATGCTATGACATCATACACATAACTTCGTTTGGTGTTTGTGTAACCCACACACCTCCTGGGTGTGGTGTCCTGTCCCATCTAGTGGCACCGAGACCACTTAGAGAGAGAGTTAAATGAGTCTGCTGTACAGCCTTAGCTAATAGGCGGTTGGCTTTTAGCTCATGCTGTAGAGAAGTGATTCTCAAACTAGGGCCGCCGCTTGTTCAGGGAAAGCCACAGGTGGGCCAGGCTGGTTTGTTTACCTGCCGCGTCCACAGGTTCGACCGATCATGGCTCCCTTTGGCTGTGGTTCATTGCTCCAGGCCAATGAGGGCTGCAGAAAGGGTGGCCAGCACATCCCTCGGCCCACGACACTTCCTGCTGTAGAGGCTCATGCACTAGCTTCAAAAGTCCCAGGTTCGATCCTGCATGCCAACGACCAGCGTCTGTTGGTGTTACATTTGCCCACATTATTGAAGGGAACAATCATGGGGTTGTTTGCCCACAAGGCATGCTTCTGCCCCTTCCAGGAACTAAGTATGTAATAGTTCAGTCCCCAATACAAGCCTCTCTCCTCTAGGGGAGCAGCAGACCTGACAGGCAGTGACACACAGGTCTCTGGCATGGCAGTCAGGATCTCAGAAAGGGTGATGTCAGCAATGACTTTAGTCCTTCTCTCACTGCATGCCCAGCCTTTCTCTACTAGGGATGGGCAAACTGCCTGAGGTTTGGCAACCTCTTGAGATACTATTTGGTATGTGCGGGGTTAGTGAAAGCTCATGAACTTTTTTTCTGTAATCAAAACTTACTTTTTTCCAAAGCCGATTCCTAAGAAAATACTTTTTGATTAGGATGTAGCTGAAGGGAGCCCTGGGCTGTATGTTAAGACTAATAAAACCATACCACCAAATCTCAGCCAGCACAATATGTGACTTGCATAGTTCACATCTCTCTTCCTCTGATCCATTTTTGGAGCCTTCATGTTGTTGGGTGTTTTTTTCAGTCTGCCTGCCCTTCGCTGCATTTTTATTACCCCATACTCTCTCCTAATGGGAACAACAGCCAGTATGGAGCATATCTTTAGGATCCGTAATTCTAAATGTGCTTAAAATGAGAGATGGTGTGGTCTAGTGGCTAACCCACTGGGTTGAAACTTGGGTTCTAGTTCTGGCTCTGCCACTCACCTTGGGAAAGTCACTTCACCTCATTGTGCTTCTGTTTCCACTTCCACCATTTCTCTGTCTTGACTGTGAGCTCTTCAAGGCAAGGACTGTCTCCTCCCATGTTTTTGTGCAGAGCCTGTCACAATGGGGCCCTGATCTCAGTTGGGGCTGCTAAGCACTACTGTAATACAAATAATAAAATTAGGCCAAATGTTTCATCCCAAATATTTACAGTATATAGATACAATAGACCAAAAGCATCTCAGGAATAAACAAGTGCACCTCTCTCTGTAGTCAGTGAAAGACACATTTGCTCACACCAGGGTGGAAGTCTGGTCCTAGTAGTGCAGTCATTTGAGTTCCAGTCAGCTGTGTGCAATGGCATCCATCCATCAGCCATGAATTTGAACAAGGAGCAGATTTGTTAAAAAAAAGAGACTTGCTTGAACTGTAACATTCATATGTGCACTAAAAAACTCATTATTTTATATCCCTCCTGTCCCCTCCTAAAATCGAAACTGGGGAAATTAGTTACCAAGATATAACTCTGCCCTCCCCCCTCCTCACACACACATATTACTAAAGAAAAAGACAAAAGAGCAGGAATTTGTCCTAAAACGCATCTGTGCTGTTTCTGTACCAGGTGAGCTAAAGAGGCAGCTCTATAGAAAAGCTGGGGGATAATCTTGCATATACTTGTGGGGTTCACCCACACAGCCAAAGAGTTCTCATTTAACACAAAATTCTAGTCCCAGGAAAGCTGTATTTTCAGACATGTGCTGCCATCTACAGACGAGAGATATTAGTCTTATATTACTCACATAGGAATATGTGATTTGCCACGCCTCATCAGACTCGTGCTCTATCTAGTTCAGTAGTGTCCCTAACAGTATCAGCTGCTTCAAAGGAAGGCACAAGAGATGTCAGAATTGTCATTTATTAAATAACCATCCCTTACGAGGTATTTCTTCCTTGTCCCAGGGAGTTAGTGGTTGTCTTAGGTCCTGAACCTCTTATACATTTTTAGCTCATCTAATGGAACTTTGGATGTTCCTATTATTTATATCCATATGCAATCCTTTCCCTGAATACTGCCAGGCTCGTTTCTTCAGTATTATCTTGTGTCAGTGATTTCCCCAGGTTAACGACACTATTTTGTACGCTTAAAATTAGGTGCTTAGATGTTATTATACTGTCACCATTACTGAGTTTGCTTTTTCATATGCTCCCCAATCACATTAGAATATATCGAAGTAATAAGGTGTCTACACCTGGGTGTAATCATAAACATCAGTTGCTTAGGTGAATGATGGTACATTTCTAACTGTTCTTTGGCTTTTAATGAACACTATACTTTGATCTATGTAGTTTCCTATGCATTACATAGGGTATTTCAGATGCTGCAGGTTCTTTCTATCCAGGTTTTATACTGCACCTGTCACCTATGCCTGTGGTTCTCAACCAGGTACGCAGAGGTCTTCCTAGGGATACATCAATTCATCTAGATATTTGCCTAGTTTTACAACAGGCTACGTAAAAAGCACTAGCATATCTAGATATTTAAGAGTAGGTTAGATAAATGTCTGTTAGGGATGGTCTAGACAGTATTTGTTCCTGCCATGAGGGCAGGGGACTGGACTCAATGACCTCTCGAGGTCCCTTCCAGTCCTAGAGTCTATGAGTCTATGAGCAAAGTCAGTAGAAATTAAAATTACATACAGACAAAATGAGAAAGTAGCAATTTTTCAGTAACAGTGTACTATGATGCTTTTGTATTTTTATGTCTGGTTTTGTAACCAAGTAGTTTTTAAGTCAGGTGAAACTTGGGGTAAGCAAGACAAATCAGACTCCTGAAAGGAGGACAGTCATCTGCAAATGCTGAGAACCATCAACCTAGGCATGGTAACCTCTCAGCCAGACCTTCCTTAGATTGGTTATGTGCTGATGGATGGCAGGGCGGAGTCCCACTGGCACAGCTCCATGAACTCATTGCTTAGTTTTGGCTACATTTCAGCACATTAAACAAAGCTCCCAACAAGTAGCCAGCTGCTGTTTGAGTGACAGTTTCTTGCTTGCCTCCAGTACATGGAGGCTACACACAGATAGTTCACTTTGTTCTAAAGTAGATCCATATCATTATAACTCGCCTGAATCTTCACTTACTGGGAACTTTTATGTTGTTGTGCCCTTGTGTACCTGCACAGGTAGGGGTGGCATAGATAGCTGTATTTTTGTAAGGAGGTGTGTAACAGTGAGGCACTATTAGTAGCACCCTGGTCACTGAGGTTCCTGCAGCACTGGAGAGAGTGCAGGTTTAATTGAAGCCAATTAATCAGTCTCACTTGGGTGTCAATTGCTTGGCTAATGAGGCAATTGGCTCAATAACAGGGAGGATGTAAGTGAGAGGAACAGGAAGCAGGGGGAAGTTCAGAGGGTGATCCTGGTTTGAGGAGAGATGGCTATGTGGAAGTCTCTTCCTACGATAAACCTGCAACATAGTGTACCATCCTTTGTAAGTGAAGAATAAATACATATGTGGTGACAGGGTTACAGCAGGGGGTTAAGAGATCAAGAAGCAGGCCAGGCAATGTGGCAGGCTGGGTAGCGAGAGAGGTCTTCCCAGGACAAGGTGTGATCAGAAGCGGCGCCAGGGTTTCTGACGCCCTAGGCAGACGGCCATTTCGCCGCCCCCCGTGGGTCCGGTAGACCTACCGCAGTCATGCTGGCGGACGGTCTGCTGCTGGAAAGGCTCCGGTGGAGCTGCCGCAGTGATGCTGGCGCGCGGTCGGCTGGTCTAAAGGCTCCGGCAGACCTGCTGCAGGCATGCCTGCGGTAGGTCTGCCGGAGCCTTTAGACCAGCGCACTGTCCGCCGAAATGCCTGCGGCAGCTCCACCAGGGCCTTTCCAGCAGCGGACCATCCGCCGGCCTGACTGCGGTAGGTCCACCGGACCCACCTGCTGCCCCCCCCGGAAAAATAGCAACCCCCCCCCAAATCTGGCACCCTAGGCCATTGCCTAGGTCACCTAAATGGTAGCGCTGGCCCTGGGTGTGATGATTCTGTTTTCCGAGCATTGTCTGTTTTCTTGCAGGATCATTGGGGAATGTTGTGAGGCAATTAGAAATAGAGACTCTTATGGAGTGACAGATATTGTGTCTCAAAGGGGCTTCACTTCATGGGCTAGCACTCACATTAGTCCCAACCTAGCTTCTGGATAAACTCGACATCCCCTCATTTTAATTGTTGAAAATGACCTGCACTGGAAATACAGAATCATGGGTTTGAGATCACAGAAACAGGTATTCATTCTAAATGGCGTTAAGTTCCCTGCATGTGTCCCTCACTTGGGGTCTTTGGCTCAACTGCACCCCACAATTGGATCATGGTAGGCTAAAAGAGATGCTTACACTCTGTTCTCTCTCCCAGAGACATTTGTTATTTTCCTTGATCTCAAATAAAAAGCATTCCAGTCAGGAGGATATGATCCTCTTTGTTGATGGGGAAATATAACAATAGGATTCTAGTCTAAATTGTTGGGCCACTGTGAAGTATAAATGGCTGACAAATGTTGATAGGTTTTTGGGTGGCTGTTTTTTTTAATCTCATCGTCAAAAGTTCAAACTAGATGTTGAGCCAAATTTTATCTTTGATGCAAGTCTGTGAAGTTCAATAGAGTTACAGGAGAGATTAATCCGGCTTGTTCTCATTAAGTAAAGTTATAAGAGGGGTCAAGTTTTTGACTTAATAAAGACAGTCAGTCAGGTGCTGCCAACCTTTTCTTTTTTTTTTTCCACGCAGAACTTTATTATAGATAAGAGAACAAAAATACTTCACCTCTGGACATTGCACGTAATACTAACTTCTCTGAGAGAAAATATGTCACCTGGAACTAACAGCCTGTAAGTATCATGCAAAGTTTAAAAAGTGATCTTTCCCAATCTTCCCTGTGCTCTAAAATGCATTATTCATTTACATGTTTTTGAGTTCTCTATCAGCTGTTTGATATAGGTTTATAGACCTGCATGTTAGACACACGTGTGCAGGGTGGGGACCTTCTGCTAGGGATACAGTGCCTCCTATGCAGACACTGGCCAGGTCTACACTACACAGATAGGTCAATGTAAGCTCCCACCAACATTTTTAACCAACATGTCATGTCAATGTAATGTCATGTCATGTCATGTCATGTCAATGTAAGCTCCCACCAACATTCCTCTCTATGCCAGTTTAGTAACACCACATCCTTGAGCGGCACAGTCACAGCTGCTGTAATTAAGTCAACACAGTGTCAATGTAGATGCTGCACTGCTTACATTGACTGTTACTGACTTTCAGGAGCCATCTCACAATGCCCCACACTGACAATACAAGTACTCCTTTGAAGAACGCACACTGCTGACACAAGGAGCCACGTGTGCTTATACACAAGTGATTTAATAACTGCAATGACTATATGCCAATGTAAGTTATGTCAACTTAATTTTGTAGTGTAGACATGGCCAGAGGCTCAACTACTTCCAAAGCATTTTTCCACCTCTGGACCACATGAAGGGTGCTCCATGTGTGCAGTCTGTACAGGAGAGGGTAGTGACTTGGCAGACCATGGTGAGGAGCAGGGAGGCCAGGGGGTGAGGTGAACACTGTCCTCCTCCCAGCCCTACAGAGCTCAGGTGCAAAGAGTAACACAGCCTAGAGTTGGGTTCTGTTTCTGTCTCTGTCATTCATATATTGTGTGGCCTTGGGTATGTTACTTGCCCTCTCTGTGCCTCAATTTCCTTCTTTGCAAAACAGAGATCATGCTGTATACCCTCCGTTGTAACATGTTTTGAGATCTATGGACAAGAGCTCAGCATTATCTATGACAGATAGATATTTCTACTTGTACTTTGCATCCATACAGAGTGTTAAGGAGGAAGCTAGTACAATCCAAGTGAAAGCTTCCCAGATATGACTCTGCTTCCTAATAAGCAGCCCAAGAGACTGTTTTAAACATAGATGTTCATATTCCAAATGTTTTTTATCTGTCCATTTTGTACATCTCTTAAAGTAGCATGTTTCCAGCATGGTTGATCCCACCATATGGGGACATTAGCTTGCATCATTAATGTCTGGCACTGCTTTTCTTTTATCAAAATCAGTTTGTTGGGAGATAGAATCTTTCCTCCTCGAAAGCAGTCTGACTTCCCCTTGAATGCACCCACCCTTTAGAACTCTACAGGATGGCTACCTCCATGCTCCGCCTACCAAACAGCTCCTTAACTTGAGTGGGTGTTTTACATCTCTCGGGAGCAGGGCTGAAGGCATGAGCAGAGGAATTCTATATTTCCAGAGTGTGTCTTGCTGTTCATCAGAGTTAAGTAAAAGGGAGAGATGGGGGATGAGGGATTTTCCACATTCATTCAAATTCAAAAGCAAATTGTCTTCTCCTGTCCTCGGCATGCTCTGCTCTGCCAGTGATGCCAACCATACCTACCAGTTTGTCAGCCTGTCTCTCAACCAGATCCATGTTTCTTTCCACGCTGCTCCTTATGCATAGAACACCCTCTCACTCTGTGAATTAATTGAAACAGAAGAATTGCAAAACTGGATTAGACCCAGACAATCTCTGACAGTAGCCAATACCAATCACTTCAGAGGAAGGTGCAAGAAACCCTGCAATGAGCAGATCTGGTGTAGTCTGCCACCCAGGGGAGTTTCTTCCTAACTCTCAATAGTTAGAAAGATTGGCTTATGCCCCAGAATTGTAAGGCTTTTCATTCCTTCTAAAACTTTTTTTGTATTTAATATTATAACTCTGTCTATTCTTGTTATCCATTTGAAAGCCCATTTCCTATTTGAATTTTGCAAGTTCTTGCCTTAAGTAATTCCCTCCCTGTGGCTATAAATTCCACAGTCCACTTACACATTAAGTGAAAATATTCCCTTTAATCAATTTTGAATTTGTCACCCTTAACTTTCAGTGAATGTCCCCTTGTTCTTTTGTGAATCAGGGAGACCAGACTCTGTTGATCCACTTTCTCTGTCCCATTCATGATTTTACATACTTTTATCATGTCTCCTCTTATTTGTCATCTTTCTAAAGTGAATAAATCCAGTCTTTTCACCCTCTCTTCATAGAAGAGATTATCCATGCCCTTAATCATTCTCATTGCTCATCTGAGCCCCCTCCTATTCTTCAAAATCCCTTTTTGAGACACTGCACACAGCATTCCTAATGAGGCCATACCATTGATTTATATAGTGCATTTATCCTATTTTCTTCATTGTTCTCCATCTCATTCCTTATGGCTCCGAACATCTTGTTTGCTTTTTTGACCACAGCTGATCAGTGAATAGAACTCTTCATTGAGCTGTCTACAATGACATCCAGGTCCTTTTCTTTAGCTGATACTGTAAATATAGAACACAGTAAGGCATAGAAGTTCATATATTTCTTTCCAATTTGCATTACTTGGCACTTACCAGCATTGAATTTAATCTACCATCTTGTCGGTAGATTTCACAATCTGATATATGTAGAGCCACAATCCTCTCCTTTATCTCTGTCCTCTCGTCTCAAGACACTCCAGTGCTGTGATGCCTACATGAAATCAGCCAATAAACAGTGGTTTGGTTGCATGTCATTCAGGGAGAGCTGATTTTGGTGCCTCTGGGAACAATTAGTTTGTGCATTAGCCACATATGTAACCATGTGATCTTATTTCTATAACTCTTGCCCATATCCTAATGGAGGCCATTAAGCACTACTGCAATATAAGTAATTGTTGAAAGGCCATTGAAATCCTTCATCACACAGTCAGTCATTCTGTGCTGGCCCTGTAGTATCCAGCAACCTGTAAATCAACTCATTTTGTATCATTGTGTTTTACAAGCAGATCTCAGGGTTGCGTATATGTTTACTTGCTTTGTCTCAATGCCACTAAGTCACTTCATTATTTAACACACTGATACATAATATCCACCCCCAAAAGGATGAGTAAATTAAAATGCAGTTGGAAGTGCAGGAAGATCTGTATTCGCATATCTCTTCAGTCCATAGAGATAAGACTTGTCTTACTGGTTGAAATTTTGCATTGTTAAACAATGTAGTAGAACTTTGAATAGGGGACTCAATTTCTGCAGATGCAATGTTATTCTATACAGTGATATTAATGTTTACCTGGTATTTAACATTTAAAAGACCACCAATGACACTGTACAAAAGATCATCAGAGTAACATTTTGTGTGTGTGTAATTTATTCTAACAGTCCAGTATTTGTGAAACTTTTTCTTGTGCGTTACAGCAAGCTCACCACAAGGGGGAAGCTGAGTTTCATTTCTGACTCTTTAAGAATTGAGGCTAAGTCAGAAATAGTACACTTTGGCCACTAGAAAAGCATCCACAATTGTGACAACGCAGCACTCATTAAATATTTCATTCCAAGAACTGAAGGTGACAGGCACTGGAGTGATTGTGGGTTTAAAAAAACTGATTTCAGAACAGCGTGCAGAAGTCAGAACTTGCTAAAAAGGAGAAGTGCTTTTAAAAGCAGAAGACCCAGCAAAGTTGTCATCTTCCATTTTGCTTCATGATAGTCCACCATGTCAGCTGCCGTACCACTTGGTCTATCACAGTGGCACCCACCAGCTGACAGCTACTGCTTTATGGTACATTCATAGCACTTCTGGAACCAAATGATCCATCAAACAAGTTTGCAAGTTTTCAACTTCCAGTGTGGACAAGAAATTGAATCAATAATGAAATTGTGTGCATGTGCATATATAAATGTTTGGCCATACTGGATGTTCAAACTGATTGCAACTCTTTACCCACACAAAAATAAATGTTTGACAAATATGATTTTTACAACTTTTTTTTAGAAGAATTAACAGTGAAATATCTACTTTAACTGTAGGCTGATGATTTCCCCTTCTTTCAAGCTTCAGTGTAAAAGGCAAGAGATTGTTCAGAGTTCTTGTTCAAAAAAAGGCCCTGAGACAAGCAACCAAGAAACCTGGGTGTCTTCTGAATTAGAAAGATCTGGACTTTCTCTGTGAGATTCAAGAAGGTTGTTTGTCAGCAAAGTATCTATCTAACATGGCCTCCAGTACGCTGAAGACTTCTGTGAAGTGGAGATGCTTCTTACAGAGGAATTTGGGGGAATTCTGTGCGATCTTGCAATAGAATCTGCCTCACAGCATCTAGATTCCTACCGAAAAGATCTGTCACAACCATTGTCATTATACATTAAACAGCTATTTTCAGCAACCCCCGGAGCAAATAAACTTTTCTCTACAGTGTTATAACAATGACACATACTGCACAGTCCTCCAGCATGAAGTTTGTAAGAGTTAAAACATAACTTTTGCTGTTATGAAGGGAGGGGAGAAAACCTGCAGATATAGCCCAGCTTTCAACCTTTACTCTTTCTTCTGGTCTCCAAATAGGGTGACCATATTTCTCTATGCTGAATACAAGACATCTGCTAAAATTACTCGTATTCAAGTGAATTCAATGGCAATCAATCAGAACTATTCAGGACAAGCATTCAAATTAATATCAAGTTGACTGAGCCCCTATTAATAAGAAATACTGCATAGTTGGATTCTTTTAATTTACCTTCTTATTTTAAGGCTTTAGGGGTCACCAGGAAGGGGTGATACTCACACACACCTAGCCCCCACACACATATGGGGAGAGGTGACACAAACTCACTCCTGTACACCTCTTTTACACGGGGGTGACCGACCTACCTGACTCTCCCTGCCCAGCACTATTTGCCCTCCATGCCGGGCTGGGCCCCTGGGAGGTACCTGCCTCTGCTGGTTCCTGGAGCCACGTCTTTCCAAAGCAACACACGGCCGGGAGGGGATGGGGGCATGCAGGGTCACATGCCTCCCTCCCCAGATTTCTGCCTGAGTTCACACCAGAATGTGGCCAGCAGCAGTCTTTTGGCACTTTGCAGGAGGGAAGGGATGGGAGCTTCCCACCCCCCGCCCACTCCAGAGCTTAGCTGAGGGGTGGGGAGGCTTCCCCATGTCAGCGTTGCACAGGGCTTTGGCACATGCAGGTATTGGCTCCTCCTGGCCAGCGCCTCAAGCCGGAGGGTCTTGGGCTTTCCTGGGGCACCAGCCCAGCCAGAGGCAGTGGGGGAAGGAAGGAGCCTGCCAGCCAGGCTGTGGGTGAGCTGGGCGTTCTGACCAGGGGCTGTTTCTCTATCAATGCTAAGAGCGGGACATGCCCTGCCAGGGCAATATGGAGGAGCAGCAGGGCTGGGGGAGGCAAAGCAGGGAGGGGACAGGAGTGGGGAGGATATAAAAGCCAAAGGGTGAGCAGCAGAGACAACATGTAACTGGCCACCACCTGGCGCCTGCCCACACCCACCACAGCTTGCAGCACGCAGCCATTGCTGGATGGAAGCGGGACAGGGGCTGGGGCCCCACTGGCCTAGAGTTGGCACACAGCTGGGGCTGTGCTGATGGACCAGCAGGAGGAGCGGCCGGCCCTGCACGCTGCATCTTCACCCTACCACCAGCCTTGCACACCCATCCCCATTGTCGGCCACTGGCCCCTCCAACTCACCACTGGCGGACAGACAGCTGGCGATCAGGGATCTGATCAGCAGCAGGACCTGCCAGTACAGAGGCACTGCAACATTTTTAATAGTGGGGGTGCTGAAAGCCAGCCCCCTTACCCCTGTCCACCTCCCAGCCCCCCAAAGCTGAGGCCAGGACTCTGGGCGTGCGAGGCCGGCAGCACGGACTCCAGGTGCGTGGGGCCGGCAGTCGGGACTCTGGGCACAAAAGGCCGGCAGTCGGGACCCTGGGCATGCAGGGCCGGCAACCAGGAGTCCAGGGGTGCTGTCCCTTTAAAAACAGGACATCTGGTCATCCTATCTCCAAACATGTGGGACTCTGTGAGTGGGAAAAGAGGTTGTAGATAGAGGAAAACTATTCTTTGTGGCATTATCATCTTCCAACTGCATGGGAATTTCCTCACATAAAACAAGCTGACCTTACCAGTATCTTATGTACCAGGGATAGGTTCTTTCTGAATGTAGTAATGGGCCCACTGGAATGCATGGAGGCATGACTACTGAGGGAGACATGTTAAGGGAAATGGGGGGACCAGGGAGTAGTATGGAGGGATTGGGTCTCTGTGGGACACGCCTCAGTCAGCTGTGAAAGTCCTAACATCTGCTGGATTCCTCAAGCATGGTGGGGTTTCTATAGATTAGGAGAATTATTTCCCTTGCAAGTTCCATGAGGATGAAGCAAATTCAGCCCACCCTGACAGTGGTTTTGAAAACTCTGCAGTCTCCAGGCTTCAGGAGGGTTGTAACTTTAGCCTTCCTCTGAGGTTTTTCCACAGGCAATTGTGGATAGATGTTTGGCTGTGTGTGTGTTTTTTATATATTCTTCTTGTATGCTACCCCAGCTCTGCACAGACAGCACAGCAGACCTGTGACAACTATAGTTGGCCCAGAGACAGGCCAACTGTAGCAGGTACACATTTTTTATTGGGAGCTAGAATTCTATAAGTTGCATCTAAATGGTTTTTCTATTTATCATGCAGAAGAGGGGAACCTTCCTCGTGTCCCATTTCAAAATGGGGCTACCGCCTCAGTAGGGTGAGGGAAGAGAACAGTATAGAGGTAAATCTGAACATTTTACAATGCCAGATTTCCTGAAATTCTCTGGGGAGAAGGATGATCTTGAAGTTACACTGAACTGGGCTGCAGGAGATCTGGCTTCTGATCTTGGCTCTGCCACAGACTCTGTGTGCCCTTGGACAAATCAGCTAATCACTGTCTGTTTCCCATCTATAAAAGGAGGAAAATTCTCTATCTCGTGGGTGCGCTGTATGGCTCAAAGTGCCACTGAAAAGCCTCTAAATAAATATTAAAATGCTGATGCCTCAGCCAGAAGTTTGAGTACTCATGCAATTCATCAGCATCTCATATTGGTTCCCACGCAAAGATGAATCACTGGAGAATTGGGATTTAGCATGCTGTATTTTCAATGTGATGGCAAAAGCACTATCATCCACTGCAAACAATTAGCAAGGTCCAGACTGGACAAGCAAGAATGGCAAGTTTGTCATACAAAATATCTTAATAAAAATGTAATCCTGTTACACAGCTAGGGGCTTTATGGTTGCCTCTATGCTGCACAAAGGCCACTTGGGTAGTGAGGCTACACCTCAGATCCTCCTGCCACAAAAACAAAGCCCCCTAGCACTTGTGCCAAAGGATAATTACTCTTAGCTGCTGGCACTATAGAGTTTATGACTCACAGCTGAACAATTCTGATGCCAGTTCATTACACTGTTGTGTTATACAAGTACTATTTGAAGATCAAAAGCATTTTACCACCAACATGCAATCAGCAGTTAACAAGTAATGAAGGATAAGAGTTAATCCTAATCATACTCCTGAAATGTATGTATATACATACTGTCTTACCTACAGAGAAAAATAGAGAAGGTAAGGTATTTGCCCAAGGCCTCAGAGGGCATCTATGGCAGAGCCATGATTAGAACACAGGAATTCTTTAGTGCCCATACCAGAGCTTAATCAATACCCTTCATAAAATGTTTCATAACAGCATATAGTATAGCCTTCAAAATAAAAATTGCATTTAGAAACAACCATTGGTCTGTCTTCTGTGGCCTATTCCCTGAATTACAAGTATATCCAGAAATATTGGGCCAGTGTGATCCTGCTGTAAATTTGACTTTGGCCCCCAATGGGTAGATTTATAACATTTTGGAGCAAGTGGGAACGAGCATCCCAATCCAGGTCAACAGACTCAGACTAGCAAGGTTTGCACTGATACTCTAAAAATAGTTGTACAGGCAGCTCTTGGAAGTTGTGGACTGGACGCTGAAGCTCATCCCCCTCTCTCGCTATTTAATTAGCCTCCTATTAAATGCATTAATATGTTGTGTTTTTAAACTTCATTGGATAGGCTATTCCACTTAGTGATCACTGAATGGAAAGCTCTTTATGTTATGTAACCTCAACATCTGTCTCATTTCAGTCTCATGCTCATAGCCTGTAGAATTAAATTTCCAAACTCTAGGGGTGGTCACACAATCGATATCAGAATTTTGTAAATTGTAATTATTTCTCTCCATAGTAGTTCTGCAATTCTGAAAAAAAAGGTTGAATCTTCTAAGCCTTTCCTGAAAAGATTTACCCTGATTATCCCTATGTTCTAGGCAAACACGAGACTAAACAGAAATTTCCAAATAAAACCTAACAATATACCTAGACAACTGGGGTCAATCAATATCTCCTTTGTTTTGTAGTTAGTTCTTCTATACACCCACGTACTTTGCCTTGCCCTGTAACTAATGTGCTCTTTACTTTCATATTCAACTAGTATCTTCAGAGAGAGCTCTTTCCTCCTGTTTACTTATCAGTCCTGGGCTTCATGCTTGCTCCTGGCTGAGTGAGATGCAGAACACTTTCACCTCTCTGAAATCAAATGGAAGGTGAAAGTGCTCTTCATCTTGCAGCAATGGGCCCCCTACCTATATCACATCAGTTATTTGGGATCTTAATTATATACATGCATTTTCTTAAAGGTTACTCAATTTCCTTTAAAAAGTTGCAAATCCAAATAAAACTAGAAAAAATGCATTTGTCAATAGATTTTTGTTCCTTTCATTATAGCGAATTGCAGTCCCATAAATAGCTATGATTTTTTTTAATTATGAAAGTATCTCTGCAACGTGTTTTTAAGCAGGTAAAATAAGTTACATAGGCAACAGAAAATGAAACTTTTTTATAAAAAAAAAAAGCCGACTTCTTCCCTGCACAGACTGGTAGGGATCCTAATTCTCAGTCTGTTAACCAGATTTTATTTTTTTGCACTGTCTTTTTCCTCTCGAAATGTTCTAAATTACTGCTGAGTTGTTCTGAAGAGCTACAGTGCTTCTGATAGCACATGTAAACCATAACTTTCAAAGCCTACTGTGAGGTTGAAACTGAAATGATGCTTTTAGACATGAAACATCAAAAAAAACCTATCTTTATTTCCCCACAGCACTGAAGACAGATATTGAGTAACTGAGATGATGGTGGCGGCAGTGACTTTGAGTTTTTAATTTGAGCTGACAATTTATTAACTGAGATTGAGGATTTAATAAATAGTGGTTATTAGTGAGAGACTGATTTTTTTGTGTGCATGTGCATTTTCTTGTGGTGTCATCTTGTTTGAATCTAAGTTATTATGAAACTAACCAAAAATTAAGGAAAACAAACCATAAAATAGGAAAAAGTAAAAAACTTTAAATAGAAAAGAAAAAAAATCTCTATTAGAGTCTAGTCATGCATACTACTATCCTGATAAGACTACTGCAAAATAGTTAAATCAAAATTCACCATAAAAGTGTGGCATAATAAACAGAGATAATGTGGGGTAGAAAACAGGCTGGTGTTCTTTTCTTGTGATCTAAATACAAACAAATATATTATTCTAATCTGAAATATTGTTCACAACTTTCTGGTTCTGCATTCCTAATATTTATTCAGTTTAAAGATATCATTACATGTTTTCTTTAAAATAGCACTTTTGTTTGTAGACTCATCTGTATTCATTCCCAATAGCAAACACAAAATACCTTAGGCCAGGCTTAGCTGGTATAAATAGGTGTAAAACATAAAAATTTGTTACTACCAGTTGAGCATATGGCCTCCTGTCCTTATACAAAAGGGTAAAGAATTTTTTCATGAGGCACTTTAGCAAAGTTAATGTATTTTATTATCTAAAACACCAAACTATATAAGGAAGAAGCTCTGATTAATGGTTAGAGCACGGCAGTCAGGAGATTCAGTTCTCCATTTTACTGCTGGCTGTTGACAATTGATCAATTCAGTATATACTTTAAGAGTCCTCCTGGATTCCTCACTGAGGCTAAACTTGCACATAGCAAGCATCCACAAATAATGCCTTCTATCATCTCTGGTTAGCTAGGAAATTCCTTCCCATCCTGGTGGACAATGACCTGGCCCTTTGTCACCACCTGTCCATGCTTCAGCAGGGCAGTACATCTGTGCATGAAGACATCAACCCTTAGGAAGTTCCAGCTAGTACTGAATACTGCACCATGTATCCTCAGGAATGGAAGCTACTGTGAGCACATCAGACCTGTCCTCTGTTCTCCACATTGATTTCCCATAGAGTATCAATTCAACTTGAAGATCTTGGTCCTTTTCTTCAAGGTGCACAATAGCCTGCACCCAGGATATCTAAAAGATCACCTAAAGTTCCAGGTTGAAGACCACAATTGACAACTCTGCTTCTCATGCACAGTGGAACCTTCAACCATAAGGGTAAAGCTTGGCTGTGCAGGAGATGGAGTTTTCTCAAAGTCGAGTCTAAGACTGTGGAATGAACTCACACAGGAACTAAGGACTACCACAAACCTCACCACCTTGCAAGGTGCATTTCTTCAATCTCTCTTCTCTGTTGTAAATACAGACCAGCCTGTAAGTAAATATATCAAAATGCTACTGCATGCCCAGTTTTCTCCCTGGGGAGAGTATTGAGAGAATGAACCATGTGTGACAGATGTTAGTCACTTTGCTTAATGCACTACTGGAAGGTGGTCAGATACTACAGTGGTGAGTATGATATAAGAATCTTATCGAATAGACCATAGAATAGAATAGACTCAGTGTGTGAGCTTCAGAAAGACGTTTAATTTTTCTGGGCTTCAGTTTTTCACTGGTGAAATGGAGATTATAACACTTATGTATCTTGAAAATTATTTAATAGTTGAAGGGTTTATTGAGATCATCACTACGACACAATGAAAATATTGTGGGCAGTTCATACACTCATAAGTATTACAGATGTCTATCAGTATTTTACTAACATGCATTTAGTGCAATATTTCATTTGCTAAAATAAATTACATGAAAACCTAAATAACACTGAGGGTCTGATTAAAAAAGAAAAAAAGTAAGGAGTACAACTGTATAAGCAAAAGTGTGTAACAAATTGATATGTGTCTGGCTGGCATGATCCCTATCTGGCAAGCAATATATTGTGTGCACTCAGACACCATAGTTGTACCTGTATATTAGATATTCAATTATGCACAGAGTTTTGCACAACTTCTTGGAAATCTGGCCCTCACTCTGACAGTCATAATAATAATCCTTTGTCCTTTTCTAGTGCTCATCTCAAATACTTTGCAAACTCTAATGCATCTTCACAGTATTGCTGAGACTGGGTTATGGATACCCTCTGATGTGTTATGTTTGATTTAGAACCTCAGCCTATACACCCTCATGCACATGAATAACTTTATCCAGGTGAGCAGACCCCTTGAAACAAATTGAACCACTCCGATGCGTAAAGATACTCCAATCCCTGAGCATTTGTAGGATCAGGCACTTATATTGTACAGGCCTCATCATTTTCTGGCTATCAAGGGCTGAGTCCCTTAGCTGTGGGATAAATAACAAATAGTCACAATGATTAAAAATAATAAATCACATTCATTATGAAGAGTAAGGCTTCTGTTGAGGTGAGATGTGGGGGAGGCAGCTGTGTGGACTGTGCTATGAGACAGGGAGGTTACCCTGGCGGCTGCCTGCACCTCTGAGCTTTGGGGTGGGGGAAAGAGGTGAAGTGAGAGGGAGGAGGATTACCCCTCCTAGGGCTCTCTGTCATGAAGGGGGACTTACCTTGGCCTCCCCCATGGTTCCTGACACAGGTGTAGGCAAGGGGTTAGCCCAGGCTGTCCCCTGGTCTGTACCATGGGTAGGGGGGGAGCGTGTACTGGGTCGGGGCGCTTGGAGGCTTCTGCCAGTGGTGGAAACACAGACGGGGTGATGGTAACCCCAGGCTGAGGGGTGTTGCCCTGGGGTGTTTGGGCGGGTCAAGCGAGCTAGCGGCCCGGGAGACCCTCCCCGAGGCGGGTGCGTGGGGAGGCGGGCTCAGGCGCAGCGCCGGGGCTGGAGGCGGAGGCGGGCCCAGGCGCGGCGCAGCGCTGAGGGGCGGGGCGGCCAGGGAGCAGGCGGCGGCTTCGCAGCCATCGCGCCTGCCCGGCCGGTGGCGGAGCTCGGGCGGGGAGCGGCGGGTCTCAGGGCCGGGCGGGCCCCATGGGCGGGTGTGTGGGTTCCCATCACGACTCCTCGGGCAGCCTCAACGAGAACTCGGACGGCACCGGAGGTGAGAGGGGGCCGGGGCCGGGCGGGACTGCGCGGGGTCCCCCGTTCCCCGCCCAGGGACCCCCTGGGCACCGCGGCACTCGGGCCAGAGGGGCTCCCCTGGGGGCCTCGCCATGCGTCACCGCCCTTCCGGGGCCCCTCGCCCCCTGCCCGGGCCCTCCCCCGCTATTCAGGGAGGGGAGCCTGGCCCAGGCCCCCTCAGCGCCCCCCAGGGGTACAGTCCCCTCGCCCCCAGGTGGCCCGGTGCCTCTCCCCGCCCGCCCCCCCGGGGGCATCCCCTGGGCGAGCCTCGCCCCCTGCGCCTTCACTGCAACTTTCCCGAAGTCAGCTGCCATCAGCTGCCCGGCTCCGGGCCGCTAGGGCAGGTAGGGGCGTGGGGAGAAAGCAGCCCTAGTCCCCGGCCCAGGCCGCGCACTCACTCTGCCTGGCCTCGGCGCCTTAGCTCCCTAGGAACCGCGGGATCTTTTCAAAATGCCCCTCGGCTGCACAGTTCTGCAGGCTTGAAAAGGGCTTTGGGAGTGGTCCAGCTGGACCTAACCCCCTTTCCCCTGCCTTGCTGGGAGGCCATCCCTGAGAACTTACGGAGGGTTTTCAAATATGTGCAGATAAAAATAATAGAAATGAAACATTTTTGTCAGTGTTAATAAAAAAAAAAAATTAGCTTTTCTCTCCTCTCCATACAAAGCCATAATTAACCTAAAAGCCAATACCAGACACTAGAAACTCTTCTTGATAACGTGTGTCCCTTCAGTGGACATGATGCTGCACTCAAAGCAGTGGGCTGATCAGAGTGCTGCCTTGCATTTTATTTGACTTGCATAGGTTTTTATCCTATAAAGTAATGTTTGAACTCCATTTTCTGTCTGGGACTTACCCCCATTGTTTCAGTACATAGAAAATAATTTAGCTGTTGGGGATTATCTCCTGATTACTTTGCCTTTCTCTGCTTTCCAATAAAAGATGGACGTTTCGCCCTCCCCTGTTTAAATTATTGGTATTAAATATTCACTTTAGTAAAACACACTGCTTCAGCACTTAATTTTATCTATTGTGTTAGCTACATACCTGTTTAAAGGGGGGGAAGAGAGAGAATGCTGCAATGGAAATAGTCTCTGTTCTTAACTACTTCGCATTTATTTTTGTATGAAAATAAAGAAATATGATCTATTAGGTCACCCAAATCATCTCCCTGCCACTGCAACTTTGTTCTTGATGCTATATTATGTATTGTTTTGTTTGGTCTTCTTTCAAAAGACCCAAGTGATGGAGCATTTTTAGCAGCACTGTTGTTTTATATATATTGCGTAAAATATAAAAAGTACAGATCTTAAAACAATTTTTTGAAGCAGCTGCCTGCTCATTTCAGTGACTCTTTGAACCAAGTGTGTATCTTAAATAACCCCCTACTGTGTTTTTTAAAGCTACATAAGATTTAATGTCACAATTCCCATTAAAGTAAAAGGGAATTCGGTAGCTTTTTCCAAATCAACTTTTGTCAGACTTTAGGAGGGAAGTGAATAGACTAACAAATTTTTCAATACCAAACTAGCTGTGACCAGTTAACAAAGAATAGTAGTTTTCAGGAGGATGTGAGGACAGGTTCATATTGAAAGCTAAACAAGAACATTTACAACAAAAAGCTGTCTTATAGCTTTTAATACTATTTACAGGGGGTCTGGATTTTTCAGCACATCCATGCAATGTCAGCCATTGTTTAGTAACTAAGCATTATGAATTGAGGCAAGGTTGCAGAAACAGCCTTGACTCTGAATTGTTTTACTTTTATCTCACCTTTTGATATCTAGTGGATTAGATACAGTATCGACAAGATATGTTATAATTCTTCAGCAGAGTGTGTAATGCCATATCATTACATTCTCAATGGTAGTGTGTGAGGCAGGCAATTTCAATGGAATTGGTAAAGTTTAGTGTCCCAGATTTAGCTGGTAAGGACTTGCTTCTGCTTGAGGTTACACAGCATGCATCATTGTATATTTTGGGGCAAATAGCCTATTGTGCATGGGTGCGTTGGCACAGCAACTGGATTTTCCAAGCCCACAATTGCAAACCACATATTGGAGGGCAGGCTCAGACTCTAAGGATTATGCACTTCGAGTCTGTTTCATGTAAATAATCTGATATTTCAGTTGAACTATATGGGACTGAATGAAAATATATTTATAAACTACTTAATACTGTGTGTGTATTACCCTATTTTGAAATGTTAATTTGTTTTTTTTTTAAGGTAGCTATAGTTAAGCTGAAAGTGCATCAAAATATGTTTTTAATATACCATAGTTTATCAGTCAAGATGTCAAAGACCAACTTTTCTGACTCTTGGATCTAAAACATTATAAAATGATTGTGGTAAATGAGACTCTTGGTGTCTCAAGAGAATTTGACTTGAGACATCTGACACCAAACTGGCCAAAGCAGTAGAGCATATAATATAAGGAACAATCTTACATTAGAAGGGGGATGGGCTAAATTATCTAGTAGGTCATTTCTGTCTCTAACTTCAGTTTCTGTGATCTAGTACAGTGTTACCCACCTTTCAGCCTGTTGCAAGTGACTCGAGCCATATCATAAACTCCAGGAAAATAGTTTAGAACCAAAACTTCAGTGTTAAATGCTGTGTTGCCAGTGTCTGAAATGATGATGCAGCAAAGAGTCCCATGGCACCTTACAGACTAATAGATGTATACGTCTGTTAGTCTATAAGGTGTCACAGGAAACTCTGCTGCTTTTACAGATCCAAACTAACACAGTTACCCCTCTGATACTTGAAATGATGATAACTGTTTGTTGCAAAGCTTTATACTTTCTCCTAAAGAAAGGGACAGTTGCTTCATGAACTAATAATTACTAGTGATGAGACTGGTTAACCATGATAACATTCTTGATCCTGAAGGACTCTCAGAGCCAGATCTTGATCTCAGTTGCACCAGTCTGAATCTATTATAATTCCAAGGAAGATGATGAAATTTTGTTGGATTAAATCAGTGTAACTCAGATCAGAATCATCTCCTCCTGTAGTTTCATGAGATCTTCAAGCAGTCACTAGCCCCACTTTATATATCCATTGCTGCTCAGTGAAGTTGCTAAAATGGCTTGATCAAATACAGTTTTTCTCTTCTGATTTGCTGTAGAGCAATTAGCATACTTCAAGGTCAGCAAGATATTTAAATTAGCTGGTCCTTAGAGTAGATTCATTAAGACGTGTGTGCGTCTACACAATCAGCTGGCCAGAAATATTGGCACATGTCTTTGTCATAAATTATTCTGGAGTGCAGGCCTGAGGCCCACTCCTGCTCCATTGGCTTCAATAGAAGGAGCAGGCTCTTACTTAACAAAAATATCTGGTCTTCAGCAGGCACTGCTGTGCCCATCCTACTGGAAGAGGAACGGTCTCCCCAGGCTAGCTCCAGCTTTTCAATTATTAGTACTTTTTTATAGTACTATAGTGTTATACAATACTTTATAACAGATTAAAGCAAGCATAAACAAAATTGCTGCTCCAAAATGCTTACTGTGTAAAAGCCAGCAGAGGTAAAACAGTGATATGTGATCGTTAGCATAGTCGGTTTTCGTGGAATGGGGGATTTCCAGGAGAAATGTGAAAGAAGAAAAAAAGGATGATTGTATACTAATCAGGACAGTACTCCATAAAAACCCATCAATTGATGTTCTCAGATTTCTCTTCGATATGCCTTGTTAAACATTATGGTGAGCTTTTACAACCCTGGGCGATGTGGGTTGGTGAGAAATTTCGCATCCTTAGCCACTCCATACTACAGATTATTTGATCTGTTCATATGAGCTGTCTTCAAATACATGGATCTCGGGTTAAATAATGGAGGGCTTTACACTTTTGTGCCTGCTTTTAGGGTTTCTAAAGATCTGCACCAAATTATGTTCAGCTTGGTTCACCATTACATAAACATTTAAAAGAATTCTTCTTGCCAAAATGCTACATCTGGGTCCCATCCCCTCATGCAAGCTATTTATTTTACCTCCTATCCTTTGAAATTAATTCCCTTTTCATTTTCTTCTGGTAAGTCTGTTAAAATCTTTTCTGTTAGGCATTGTGCAATGTTTGTTTGTCTTGCCTTTCTTTTGTCTGCAGAGTTCAGCAAGACAGTTATTTGTATAGAGTGAAGAGAAGGCAAGAGATCCAACTTCTTGAAATATGGGCACCACAAGTCATTATAGATTAAGTCTTTGGGCTGCAGCTGTCTCTCTGCTGCTGTTCTCTTTCTGACATGTTAGCCTGCCCATTGGAGTTCTTGTCTTCTCCACTGGGAGAGAGAACTCCAGTAGTTGTTTTGACCTTTGTCATCTCTCTTTTTGCCTCCAACTTGTGGTGGCAACAGGAACAAATAGAAGCATGTGATTGCATGCTCAGCTGACGCACTGGGATAGCTGGTTGTTCTGAGTGCAAATTCTTATAGCAGTGCTTAATGTGATGCCATTGGCCCGAAAGCACTGGAAGGCCAATTACAGTCCTTAGTCTAAACTTTATCCAACTATAGAAAAAAACATTTTAAAATATCTTTATTGGATAGTAGTGTAGCATTGCAGTGAGCACTTCTGTTTTGAGGTGACAATAAGTGCTTTCATAATAAGAACAAAAGTACTTGTGACACCTTAGAGACTAACAAATTTATTTCAGCTCAAGCTGTAGCTCATGAAAGCTCATGCTGAAATAAATTTGTTAGTCTCTAAGGTGCCACAAGTACTCTTGTTCTTTTTGCGGATACAGACTAACATGACTGCTACTCTGAATGCTTTCATAATGTTTGTTGAAGACTGACTATGGGAGTTCACATATTAAGTAGTCAAAGGTTTGTGTCTCACAGTCTGACCAATGCAGTAGCTCCAACCATGGCTAGCTTAGATTTTTTTAAAAAGGACTATTGACTGAAAGGTCAGTAGCTTTTTGATACACACCCTTTATATCAGAACACAGGCAAAGGGTCCTCTACTTCCATATAATGTAATCTGGCTTGTTTTAGCTATTTATTTTAAGCCTTAAACTAGTTTTATGCCAGTACATAGTACATCTGTTTTGTATTGCTATCTAAGAAAAAAGTGCTTACTTCATCATTCTCTACCCTGTGTACCAGTGTAGAGATGCTCTTGAATTCACAGCTGACATATACTGTTGGCTTTCATCATACTTTTTGGTATGTCATTTTCTCTGTGAATTTTGTGAAAATATAGTTAAAAGTTTTACTTTTAAAAAGCTACATAGTAAGAAAAGTTTAAACATGAAATGACAGTTTTATAATTTGCCCTAGATCTGTCATAAGAATGTTGTGGAAACTGTACAACAGTCAGTATGTCAGAGATTTGTACCAAAATCAGTCTAACATTTCTTGTTCAGGTAGCCTAGAACTCCTGATTTCCAGGGGTGCAGAGCATCCACACAACACCAGTTGAAACCAAGGGTATCTGCAGTTGCTTGCACAGCACTTCTGAAATCAGTCTCTAAACATTTTTCTTTTGAAGTATAAGTATCATTTTAACAAACTAATGGGCCAGATTAGGTTTATGTGGTTGCTTCAGTATCACTTCAGTCTTGTTTCACTAAGTGAAATAAGGTGTCATCTCTTCTGTCAATAGAAGCAGACTAATTAATGCAACCGTTCTTTTAATTTGCTTGTTTGTATTGCTCCTCTCTCCCAGCAATTGTTTGAGTTCAGTTACTGACTGGAGTATAGAAATAAACAAATGCTTGATTACTCTATTTGGGGTTTCCAATGCTGCATGCAGCAAAATCCTCCACCTCTGAATATTAAGTAAATATAATAAATGAAACATTAGTGGTGCTTTCAAGATTTATGACTATAGTAGATATGGAGCGAAGGTATCACAATTAGTATTCTGTTCCTGTGAATTTTTTCAAAAGGATTGATCCCTTTTTATTACAGCAAAGAAAATTTTTTTCCTTCATAGCAATGCTGAGTAATATTTGGAGTCACAAGTTGCAACACAGTTCATGTAGTTAAGGAGAACTCCACCAGTATAGTGCTCCAAACATCCTAGTAAAGTGGTAATAGCTCAAGTGTTGCTAAGGTAATTTAGCTAAGAAAAATTATATGGACCTTACAATAATTCCTTTTGCCAAAAAGATTTTTTTTTAAGGAAGGAGAAATGCTGCATGTTGGAAGTCAGTGGTTTGAGTACTTGTGAAATGTTTCCCAAGAAATAAAAATCTGATTTCAAAAGTAAACTGGGTCACTTCCCACACAATTTTTTTTCCAAGTGAAAAATAGGTTCTAGATAGCTAAAGCTGATCTGGCATTGTAGTTCAAAGTCAAGCTTCCAAAAATTCATTTCATCTAATGTCCTTGTTTTAAATGAAATAATTAAAAAAAACCAAAAACCCTACCCTTAAGCAGTGTTTGGTTTTTATAAGCAAAGAATTGAAGTACTTGAGATATCTTATGTATAAAAGAATTCCCAGTCTCTCTCGTGAACTCATCATACATTGTGTATAAAAAGTCAGTTATGTTCTTAAGCAATTGTTTTTCATTTACTATCTCTACTTCCCTAAAACTCACTCTTTTGATGTAATGGCTTAAGTTTTCTCTTAGTTACTTTGTAGGATGACTGTTTTGCAACCTATGAAGACCTGCTATATAAAGCCACAAATTAATTGTTCACTGAAGTTGCATGTCCCCAAGTTGCTATCTCGTCAGATTCAGGATGGGTATATCTACACTGTTTTAAAACCTGGGCAGTAAGTCTCAGAGCCCAAGTCTGTAGACTTGAGCTCACGCTGTGGCTCTAAAAACAGCAGTGTAGATGTTTCAGCTCAGGCTCTGAAGCCCGTGGAGGTGAACGTCTGCACTGCTGCTTTTAGTGCCATTGCACAAGCCTGAGTCTGTAGATTCAGACTGAGACTCACTGCTGCAGTTTTAAAACAGCATAGACATAGCCAATAACTTCTTGAGCATGACCTGATGCAATACTCTTTCCTCCTGCAGTGAGTTGTTGCCTGATCTGTAGGTTGCATATTAGTTGCATTGATTCTTTAGTAATCCCCAATCAACACTCTGTGGTTTGACAGGGTCTCATCAGGAGATCAGGCCTAGAGTTATTAGAATTATTATTAATGTGGGAACCCTGGTGTGCACAGGAGCAGCACTCACACTGAAGAAAAACCTTTTGAATTTGCAGTAGTTTTTATTAACTCAATTAATAAAAGCACAGATGCTCCAACCTAAACAAGTAGGTAAATATACTACAGAATTGTCCATACATCCAGCATTGGAGCAATCATACACTCACATCATCTTTGTGGAGACTAGAATTGATGGTCCACAAAGATCTTATCACATATCTGGCATGCCAAAAGATCCCAACTGCTTAGGTCATGGTTTAGCTTATTGTAGGGTTGGTGGCCCTGGTAAATATTCATAAGGATGTCTAGCCTCTTTAGTCCATAACTAAATTTCCTCACCCTGATAATGTTGGGGTATTCTCATATTATAGGTTAATAAATTAGTTAACTCAAACTTATTAGCATAGAGATCAGTGGTTACTAAGGCAACCTTGCAGTTCAACTTCTGCTGATGTTCCTATACTTAAATAACCAAACTTGCATTAATTGGTATTTTGTGGTTACCTGTCAGCAGTTTAGTCATACTTATCACAGAATTCTGTCTTATGCTGTCTTGTGATTTAAGGTTGTTCCTGGTTAAACTACTTATGCAAAAGCTTTATAAGTCTTATATCCTTATGTTGAGCTATTGTCTTACAGGGTCAGGTCTGTAGGCTTCATGCATTACTGCTTTATACCTATATCTTATCACGCAAATCTCTGTTATAGGCTCTAGAGGCAACCCCAGTACTCTTTTTTATTCTTCATACCTTTTTCCAAGCATTACTTAGAGTGAAACTGGACATCGAGGTTGGTTTCATGGCTAATATTAAGACGCTGGCAGAGGACTCCTGAAAGGGGCTGGATAAGGTGGCAGTGACTCTCCTCCAAAACTGAGAAGATCTTTCCACTTTGGTGGTGGGGGAGGAATGTTTGTGACTGAAGAGAGCTGTCTCCCAACAGCCAAAGGTTTTCAGGAGGGCCTTCACATTTATCAGATATATATACTAGAAGGATGTGTATATTTGAGAGAACTCTTGATTCATTATCCTCATCTGGGGGGGAGGGAAAGCAAATTATGTACTAGTATCATATGATTAAATACTTTCCAATACTGCTAAACAGCAGCTATCAAAGTTAGACATTTTAAAATCAGCAGGTCCAGGTAACTTTTATCCCAGTTTTTTAAAAGAGCTAGCTGAGGAGCTCTCTGACCATTCATGTTAATCTCAGTAAGTCTTGGAACAGGTAGTTCCAGAAGAAAGCTACTGCGCCACTATTAAAAAATGGAAAATGAGATGACCCAGGTAGCTCTAGGCCTGTCAGACTGACATCAATCTCAGGCAAAATAATGAAGCAGCTGATAACTGGTTTCCTTTTCTAAAGAATTAAAGGAGAATAATATAATGCCAATCAACATGGGTTTATGCAAAATAGGTCTTGTCTAACTAACTTGATATGTTTTTATGAGAACTGATTTGTTGATAAAGGTAATAGTGTTCATGTAATATACTTACACTTCTGTAAGGCATTTGACTTAGTACCACACAACAGCTTCATTAAGAAGCTAGAACAATACAAAATCAACATGGCACATAGTGAATGGATTAAAAACTAGTTAAATGATAAGTCTCAAAATGTAATTATAACCAGGGTAACATGGTCAAATAGATGTTTCAAGTGGGATCTTGCAGGGATTAGTTCTTTGCCCTACGTTGCTTAATATTTTTATCAATGATTTTGTGGAAAAATCCCATATAATCATTACTGAGTAATTTGCAGATGACTCAAATGGGGCGATTGGTAGATAATGAAGAGGACTGGTCACTGATACAGAGCAGTCTGGATTGCTTGGTAAGCTGGCCACAAATTAATTTGTATTTTAATATGGCCAAATATAAAGTTAATCATCTAGGAACAAAGAATGCAGGCCATTCCTACACGATAGGGCAGGGATCGGCAACCTTTCAGAAGTGATGTGCCAATTCACTGTGATTTAAAGTTTCCTGTGCCTTAACATTTGTAGAAGGTCTCTCTCTCTCTCTCTATTATATAAATAAACTATTGTTGTGTTTAAAGTAAATAAGGTTTTAAAAATATTTAACAAGCTTCATTTAAATTAAAATTAAAATGCAAATCTTGTCAATTTAGTGTGATCCTTGCCTGCGATCCTTGTCTGGGGTTCCAGCCACCAACCCCGCTCAGCCCGCTGCCAGTCTGGGGTTCCATTTACTCAGCCGGCAGTGGCTGAGGAGGGGGGGCTAGTGGCTCAGTCTGCTGCCAGTCTCGGGTACCAGTAGCGCATAGCCTACTGCCGGTCTGAGGTTCCGGCTGCTGGCTCCTTGCCATTTGGGGTCCCAGCCACTGGCCCCACTCAGCCTCCTGCCAGCTTCGGTGAGCAGAACCCCAGGCTGGTAGCAGGCTGAGGGGGGCTGGGACCCCGGCTGGCAACGGGGCAGGAGCTGGAACTCCAGAGCAGTGCGTGCCATCAAAAATCGGCTTGCGTGCCACCTTTGGCACGTGTGCTGTAGGTTGCTGACCCCTGGGATAGGGGATTCTATTCTGGGAAGCCGTGAGTCTGAAAAAGACTTTGGGGCCATGGTGGATAATCAGTTGAATATGAGCTTCCAGTGCAACAATGTGGCCAAAAGGGCTAATGTAATCCTTGGATGTGTAAACAAGGAAGTGATTCAATAGGAGTAGGGACATGACGTTACCTCTGTATTTGGTTCTGGTGCAACCACTGCTGGAGTATGGTGTCCAGTTCTGGCATCCACAAATCAAGGAGGTTGTTGATAAATTGGAGAGGGTTTGGACAGGAGCCCTTAGAATCATTAAAGGATTGGAATACATGCCTTCTGGTGAAAGACTTAAGGAGCTTGATCTAATTAGCTTATCAAAAAGAAAGTTATGCGGTGGCTTGATCACAATCTAAACATCTACAAGGGGAACAGAAATTTGATAATGAGGGCTCTTCAGTCTAGTAGAGAAAGATAGAACAAGATCAAATGGCTGGAACTTGAAGCTAGATGAATTCAGACTAAAAATAAGACAACTTTTTAAATAACTATTGGACTATTTTAGCAAAGGTTGTAGTGGATTCTCCATCACTGGAGATTTTTAAATCAAGATTGGATGTTTTTTTAAAATATGTTCTATCTCAGGCACGGCTATTGGACTTGAAACAGGAATTAATACAATGAAAGCCTATGCCCTCTATTATGCAGGTCAGATTAGTCAATCACTATGATTTCTTCTGGCCTTAAAAATCTGTTAATCTTTCCTGTCTGCTAGCAAGTGGCTAGGATGTAATTCAAGACCTGAAAGATTTATACTGTGACTTTTCTCCAATTGTAGCAATCCTGAATTTCTGTTAATGGGAGCTGAATTAGTGACATTTGGAAAAGCTAAATTTCATAAATATATGCTAATTAAAATGGAACTCCATATTGGATTCCAAACTCCTGATCCTCACATTATAGGAATAGAGTTGCTGAACTTTTAATATAATCTTAATTGATAGCTTATTATTTTTGGACACTACAGCTATGAATTTTCACATGCCGAAAGTCTGCTGACCAGAGCTACAGGCTGCTTTATGTATGTAGATGTAAGCAGAGTCAGGATAAGCTCTACCCTGACATCTGGTGGAAAGAATTTCAGAGAATGTATTTGCATAGGCACACCTACCCTATCTCAGACTGCCGAGCTGTGGGACTGCTTGGTGACACATGACTCACCCTCAGTTGGGTGGTACTTGCTAGACAAGGGACATGGGTTCCAAAACCCAGTGAATTGAGAGAGGCTGGGGACAGGTATCTGCGCCTGGTGGTGGAGTCTCCTTGTGGAGCCAGAAGCACCATTTCCACCCCCTCCTCTCTCCACTGTGGAATGTCAGAGTTGATTTTTTTATTCCCTCAAGAATCTAAATACAGGTTACTGAGCTGAACTCACTTTGGGCTAATGGTGCACTAGCACTGGGGCTCCCCTACTAAGAGCTGAGATCACTGAGAGTTGAAATCACTAAAGAGCTGAAATTACTTAGCTGAGAGCACTGAGTACTGTGCTAACTAGTAGGGGAGCCTGAAGCTATACTGTGGAACCGAGCAGCTGGTGGAGTGGAGCAGTTGTGGGGGCGGCTGGAGCGGATCACGGGACAGCTGGTGGCAGTGGAGCAGCTGGCAGAGCGGAGCAGCTGTGGGACGGGTGGTGTGGCCCACAGAGCGAACGGAGCTGAGCAGTTTGCAGGGAGAACTAGAGCAGCTCATGGAGCAGAGCAGCTGGTGGAGCGGAGCAGTTTCTGAGGACGGCTGGAGGAGCAGAGTGGAGCGGCTGGTAAAGCGGAGCAGTTCGTGGAGAAGGCGGAAGCAGAACCCATGGAGAGGCAGGGCAGTTGGCCCCGGACCACATAAGGTGCCCCTTTCTACCCAGGCTGGGGAGAGGGACCTCTACAGATAAACTCTCGAACTCTGGGGTGGCATTGACCAGAGACTTTTGGGTTGTTGGACTTCGGGGTGATTGGACTTAAAACCCTAAGGGGAAAAAGGACAGTGCCAAACATTCTTGGAGATGGGTTTTTGTTTATGGTTTGTGTTATAACCCTGTTTGTGGTGTTTCTCCAATGGGATGCCGCATTGATTCCTTCCTTTATTAAAGTATTGCCTCCTAGAGGCGCCCAGGGGGGTGCGGTATGTGAGTGTCCCAGGTCACTGGTTGGGGGCTCGAGCCGGTTATGCATTGTGTTACTGAAACGGAACCCCTGGATACTGAACCCGGCCCTTGTTGCTGCCAACTCAGAGGGGCAGAAGGGTTACATATATATTTGGCTTTTAAAGTAATCTTTGTTTTGTATACCAAAAATATAAGATTTTTATTTACTTATAATGATAAGCATTTGGCATTTATATTGTGACTTTGCAGACAGAGATTTGGCTCAGCTGGTGAATCTGCTTGTCAGGAGCTAACACACAGGGACTGTTCAGCTAAATTCTCTGTGGAATTGGCTGTACCACAGCAGCAGATTTTCATAGTGGTTAGATATTGTCACATGACATCACTCTGCATAAGGGCTCAGTGAACAAATCAGTCCTCAAAATTACCCTAAGTCTAAAGCGAAAAGGTGTGAAATGACCCACTGCATGAGCACAAGGAAGGAAAAAACCTGGAGTCACTGACTCCACTACTTCTGCCGAGAATGGTTCTTGAATGAGACATTTAAACTGTAACAGGAGACCTGAAAGAATGAGGAATCTGCTCGCTCTCTGTTATCTGGCTGAAACCTAAGACTAAGAAAAGGAAAGTTACTTTCTCTGCCTATAAAATGCTTTTTGTTCCTTGTCATCGTCGTTCTGTCTCAAATACAAAAAAAAAAAGTGTCATCAAATCATCGAGTTTCATTGTCAGTTCCCAAAAATCAGCATGTGCAACAGTTAAGGTTTCAAGAACAGCTTTAACTCTTAAAATTTGCAAAGCCTCTATTTTTTGGACTGTGCTTTAAAATGCGCTGTGTAGTTTGATACTTGACTACCTTGAACTGTATACAATAAAATATTCAGGAGGTCTGATATGGTCAACTTAATGTTGCAGTTGGAACATTAACATTGCATTTCCTGATTTTTGCTAGCCATAGACCTGATCCTGCAGCCATTACTCACTTTAGTCCTCTTCTATTCCTGACTTCAGTGGGACTACCACTGCTCAAGTGAGTAATAGCTCACGGATGTAGCTGTGCAAGCTGAATGACACATTGTGCTTTTAATGTCCTGGTTTTCTTAAACATACCTAAGGCAGCATGAACATGTACATTGCTCCAAATGCTGAAGAGACGAATTTTTTAAGCTACCTTACCTTCTAAGGCCTTGTCTACATGAAAGGGAAAAGTCAATCTAAGCTACGCCATTTGAGTTATGTGAATAGTGTAACTCAAATTGACATAGCTTAAATCTATTTACCGTGGGGTCCACACTGTCTGACAGGAAATGCTGTCCCATTGACGCCTCTTACTCTTCTCGATCAGGTGGAGTACAGAAGTCAACAGGAGAGTGATCGGCAGTCGATTTAGCGGGTCTTCACTAGACCCGCTAAATCGACTCCTGAGGCATTGATCGCCACTGTATTGATCCTCCAGTAGGTGTAGACCAGCCCTAGTGAGCTAAGTACCCTAATGCCCTGAAATCTTAGAGTAGTGGGAAATTTTGAGGCACTGTAAATTCTGAATGCAGGTGCAGAAACAGATAATTACATATGCCAGCAAGGGTGCATTTATTAATTTACTTGAACTGTTTTAAGACCTTATGGCCTTTTAAAGGCTGTTTACAGCAGAAACTCACACAAAGTGCAAACACTGACTGAACAAAACTTTCTACTGCACATGTGTAGTAGCTAACTTTCAGTTCATATTTTTTTTCCAGAATTGAGAGTGGAATGGCTGACTTCTCAATGAGAGCCTACCAGCAAAATTTCAAATTGTGACTGTTTTGAAGTTATCTATGTGAGGGCCATGGCAGTTTTTTAAAGGGTTAAAGTGTAAATTTTTCCTTCTCTTCTATTAAAGTCTAATATGACCAAGGATTTTGATGAAGCTTTAAAAAAAAAAAAAAGCAAACACCCACCCCCCCAAATTCCTGCTATGCTGAAATTTCCATATTTGGTAATTTGCCTCAAAAGATTATTTTTTTAAAAAAGGAATAACTGCACAATGAAGTTTAGCCCTACACGTTGCCTGCTATAATAAGATGATTATCAGAGAACTACATAAGGTATTCATTCTGTAAACTTTTTTAAGTGAATACAGCCAGTAGCAGAGAATTTTTGTAATGGAGCAGATATTATCATTGGAGTTAAAGCAGAGAATCCTCTACGCAAAGACTGGAATTTGAAAACTTCATTTGCAAGATTACTCTGTAAAAAGGAAACATTTTATTAAAGGATGGAGGGGGAGAGAGAGAGCGAAAGAATGAACATGAACTGTCCTCTGGTTTCCCACAGTTTTAAGTATGAGAGAAGGCAGGTTTTCAAATAACAAAGAGGAGAGCTTGGGCTTCTCTCAGTTAGAGGGTTTTCAGAAAAAAAGTACCTGAGGTTAAAATGTTGATTGTCTATGATACAATGTTGTATATAGTGTAGAATGATGCCATGCGATCTTAATAAATAGGAGAACATCGAGCTATGATGTGTCTGTTGGATCTACTGTTGTTGGCACTTAGAACTATTTTTTATAGAGAAATTGACAGTTTGGCCAACATATTAGTAGGAAGAAGTTTTTCACCTTTACGCAGTAAGGAGGTGCCTATCCTCTGAGAATACTCTCAAGGATAGAATTGTGTCAGGATTAGGGTACAGCAGTACAGTACAGGCACCTCTTATAGAAAGTTTGTTTCCTCTGTATATTTAAAACAGAACCACAAAGCTAAATATCTGGCACACGTACTGTGAGCTGAGGGCACTCTAGATTCAGTTTGCCAGAAGCTGGGAATGAGCAACAGGGGATGGGTCACTTCATGATTACCTGTTCTGTTCATTCCCTCTGGGGCATCTGGCACTGGCCACTGTCAGAAGACAGGATACTGGGCTAGATGGACCTTTGTCTGACCCACTAGGGCCATTCTTATGCTCTTATGAAAGAGAATCATTTGTTTTGTCACTTTTTTTGGGCTGAAGAACTGCCATCCTCTGAGTGTCTGTGTGAGTAAATATAGTTCCTTTTAAAAGAGAGTGCCTATGATTTAGTGGAGTGTACCAGCAGTGGGTGAATAACATCATACCAACTGATTTGGATTCATCAACATCCTAATACCTACACAAACAAATGAGTCCTTTGGAAGACTGGGAATTCCTGGATAATGGCCCTCTAGTGAGGAGGTAAATTATTTACAGTGAAAATTGCTAATCCACACACTTTATATTTCTTCCATAAAATACTTCTTGGAAAGGGCAAAAAATATTGCGTAAGTCTGGTACACCAGAGTTCATAATTTTTATAGAATATTTTCAAGTGCCTTTACTTGTACATAATTAAGTATAATTAAACCACAAATGTCAGACTAAATGAACAAAACATTTTGATGCAGCGTCCGTGATCATGGGATTCCATTGAAGTCAGTGGGATTGCTCATGTTCATCTTTGCAGGGTCAGTATCTTGCTCACTGTTACAATAAGAGTCCATAATACCAGGGTTAGTAAGATTCTACTGTGAATACAGAGTCACTTTCAGCTAAGCTGAAAAGGGAAAATGTAAGAGATAACTACTCACATATTTGAAGCCTATTTTAAGATTTTTAACATGTACTTTTATAGACTGCAACCATAGGTGGAGTCTCCAGTTCTAGTAATCGTGACCCCCAAGTCCCCCATATCTCTCAACATTTTAAAAACAGGCCCATATTGAGCTGTTGCCCACCCTGACCCACCACTGTAACAAGTGACTTAGTACAAAGGTTAGTCTGTCCTTTAATTTGTGTTCATCTCCATTATGTTGTCCTCAATGCCATCCTTTTTTCCTTTAAGCATTTCCTTACTGCATGTTCCCTGTCTCTCATCCTTAATTCTTTGTGTTGTTATTACCCTTTCTTGAGATCTCTTCAGCTAATATGGAACCTTCTTATGCCAACCTTTGGTGCTATGCCCTATTAGGGATGTCATCAGAACTTCCTGCTCACTGTAATAATAAAAACAATTTTTTGTACTGTATATCAAATTCATTAGATAGATTATGTGTGCTGGACAGGTAATTGAATGATAGACTTGCAGGTCCCAGCTGTGCTCTGGCATTTTGGAGAGGAAAAAAACCAAAAAACAGCTGCTCCTTTTTTTAGTGCAAGCTGTCAAATATCTATTAAAACAATACTTATGTAACGTATTTGTGAGTGCCATCTCTAGGGTTTTTGCCTTGTTTTGCTTCATAAAATACACAGCAGTATTTGGTGAAGTAAAGTTGTGGGAGGGCTTCAAAGGAATGCATATTTCTACAAATACAGAGTAGCATGGTAACAAATTTGCCAACTTAGAGTAGATTCTGTAATGTGCTTATCGCTGTCAGATTTATCAGTGTTCACCAATGCTGTGTAATGAATATTTTATTTTTGTAAATTGTGTCCTATTCAGTTCTTCTTGTTTCAGATCTATACTTCTCCATGTTGCTGTCCAAATGCAAAACTAATTCTGTATCCAGAACAGTTCAAAGATGGCAGTCCTAAAGTTGAATGTGTATTGTATACGGCTACTTGATTACCTAAGTCCACATGCTTTAAACTGGTCACATATTGTACACGCTTGTGCTGATGGTACGTAAGCAGCATTCCATAGGTCTCCTAGTCCAACTGAAACAGACAAATCCATTCATTGTACCTGTCCCAAATGCTTTGAGTGCTGCGTTGTAGTCAAAACTTAAGCATGGTCTTTAAAAATAACTGAAGCTCGCTCTTTGGTTTTGAAATGAAATGCCTTCAGGCTAGAGAGGGAGGGAAGGCAAATTGCAATCTTGCAGCTGTTCTGGCAATAGAATCACTTTGGCATTTGTGGAGACAGAGAATGGATATTAAAATTTGATAATACATGGAAATACTAAGAAATGATCCAAATAAGCCTCTAACTTTTATAAACGCTCTCTATACATTAGACACTTTAGAAGACCACTTTTTTCTTAAGTGCTGCGTGATTCATAAAATACACAAAAGGATTATTTTTCTATTGAAGACAAATGAATTGTATTTCCCTTTTGGGGGGTTAATGCCCTTATCTAAATGAATTGATTCCTTGCAAAACCTCTTTTCTGCTTTCTTAAAAACAGACTTGGAGAGTGATGTTGCCCAGATCTCTCTTTCAGAAGAGAGGGCATTATATGAATAATTCTTGCATCCATCAGCATCCAAGTCCAGTAGTTTAATATCTCCTTACTGCTTTTTCTTATAAAAGGAACAATTTCTTAAATGTACGTTCCAGAGCTGGCTTGTGGGAGGGGGCTCAGAATTTTGAAAGGCCTTTTTTTCTTCCTATGGGGTTATCATATTGTGGTTACTTTGAAGATTCTATCCTATTTATCTTAGGCCTGGTCTACACTACACGTTTAAACCGAATTTAGCAGCATTAAACCGATTTAACCCTGCACCCGTCCACACAACGAGGCCCTTTATATCGATATAAAGGGCTCCTTAAACCGGTTTCTGTACTCCTCGACAAGAAGAGTAGTGCTGAAATTGGTATTGCCATGTCGGATTAGGGTTAGTGTGGCTGCAAATTGACGGTATTGGCCTCCGGGCGGTATCCCACAGTGCACCACTGTGACCACTCTGGAAAGCCATCTGAACTCGGATGCACTGGCCAGGTAGACAGGAAAAGCCCCGCGAACTTTTGAATTTCATTTCCTGTTTGGCCAGTGTGGAGCGCTCACCAGCACAGATGACCATGCAGAGCTCATCAGCACAGGTAACAATGCAGTCTCCTGAGAATCGAAAAAGAGCTCCAGCATGGACCACATGGGAGGTACTTGATCTGATTGCTATATGGGGAGAGGATTCCGTGCTAACAGAACTCCGTTCCAAAAGACGAAATGAAAAAACATTTGAAAAAATTTGCAAGGCCATGATGCAGAGAGGCCACACCAGGGACTCAGTACAGTGCTGTGTGAAAGTTAAGGAGCTCAGACAAGCCTACCAGAAAACCAAAGAAGCAAGTGAAAGGTCCGGGCAGGGCTGAAAACATGCCGCTTCTATGCTGAGCTGCATGCAATTCTAGGGGGGTCCGCCACCAGTACCCCACCCCTGTCCGTGGATTCCGAGGTTGGGGTGGTAATCTCAGCCATGGCTGAGGATTCTACAAACGGGGAAGATGAGGAGGAAGACGAGCTTTCAGAGAGCACACAGCACTCCGTTCTCCCCAACAGCCAGGAGCTTTTTCTCACCCTGACGGAATTATCCTCCCAGCCCTCCCAAGCCACTGTCTCAGACAATGAAGCCATGGAAGCGAACTCTGGTGAGTGTACCTTTGTAAATATAAAACATGGTTTAAAAGCAAGTGTGTTTTAATGATTAATTTGCCTGAGGACTTGGAATGCATTCGCGGCCAGTACAGTTATTGGAAAAGTCTGTTAACGTGTCTGGGGATGGAGCGGAAATCCTCCAGGGACATCTCCATGAAGCTCTCCTGGAGGTACTCCAAAAGCCTTTGCAGAAGGTTTCTGGGCAGGGCAGCCTTATTCTGTCCTCCATGGTAGGACACTTGCCCACGCCATGCATGTAGCAAGTAATCTGGTATCACTGCATGACAAAGCCTAGCTGCATATGGTCCCGGTGATTGCTGGCATTCAAGCAACATCCATTCTTTATCTCGCTGTGTTATCCTCAGGAGAGTGATATCGTTCATGGTAACCTGGTTGAAATACGGGAATTTAATTAAGGGGACAGAGATGTCCATTCCTACTGGGCTGTTTGCCTGTGACTGAAAAGAAATCCTTCCCTGCAGTTAACAAAGCGGGGGTGGAGGGGTGATTGGCGCTGAGCTTTTTCGCATTTGGCTAGCAGGGATCTTCCCTGCTACCAGCCACGTGGTGGGGGCAGGGGTAAAGCGATCATCCAGAGAATGGGATGGGGGGTTGGTTTCTGCTGCTGCATGTTAACAGGAAAGAAGCAGCACTGAACGGGATTTGCTTGGTATTTTGGAAAGGAGGGCACTGTGTATATGAAGACTGCGGAAGCCGAAAGACAATGGCTTACCATGGCCGCATGCAAGCCGAATTCTGCTGCCTGGACCTGCGTCTGTGATCTGTAACACCAAAGCCGCAGGCATTCAATATTAAGATGCAAAATGCGACCTTGTAGTGAAAACACATGCTATGTAAGGTGAATAGTGGTGTTCACCATGAAAGAGTATAAGCATTGTTCTGTAAAATGTATTTTTTTAAATACTTCTCTCCCTTTTTTCCCTCCCTCATGCAGCTGCAAATTTTTCAAGCCTCCCTACTCCATCCTGAAGGCTATCTCAGATAAGGCGGCAGAAAAAAAAGACGCGAGACGAAATGTTCTCGGAAATCATGGAAGTGACCCGCAATGAAAGAGCTCATCTGAATGAGTGGAAGGACGTGGTATCAAATTACAGGAAAGATGACAGTGAACATGAGGACAGGAGGGACCAACGTGAGGACAGGAGGGACGCTCGAGATGAGAGGTGGCAGCAGGAAGATCAAAGGTGTAGGCAGGAAGATCAGCGGTGGCGGGATGCAACTCTGGGGCTGCTACGTGATCAAACTGACATCCTCCGATGTCTGGTGGAGCTTCAGGAATAGAAGCAGGATCACACAGTGCCGCTGCAGCCCCTGTGTAACCACCCTCACCATGTTCCATATCCTCCTCACCCAGACGTGTAAGAACGCGTGGGGGAAGGCTTCGTGCACCCGCCCACTCCACCCCCATGGACAGCCCAACCAAAAGGCTGTCATTACTTTGAAATTTTTTTAGTGACCTTTTCCTTCCCTCCCATCCTCCTCCCAAACCACACCCGGGCTACGTTGTCAGTTCTCTCCTTCATTTTATAATGAATTAATAAAGAATACATGATTTTTAAATGATAGTGACTTTATTTCCTTAAGCAAGTTGTGATCGAAGCAGGAAGGTGGGTTGCTAACAGGGAATGAGTCAAACAAGGGGGGGTCCATCAAGGGGAAACAAACACAGCAGTCAGATCGTACCCTGGCCCGTGATAAAACTTGTTTTCAAAGCTTCTCTGATGCGCACCGCTTCCTGGTGTGCTCTTCTAATCGCCCTGGTGTCTGGCTGTGCATAATCAGCGGCCAGGTGATTTGCCTCAGCCTCCCACCCTGCCATAAAGATCTCCCCCTTACTCTCACAGATATTGTGGAGCACACAGCCAGCAGCAATAACAATGGGGACACTGGTTTGGTTGAGGTCTGAGCGAGTCAGTAATGTGCACCAGCGCGTCTTTAAACGGCCAAATGCACATTCTACCACCATTCTGCACTTGCTCAGCCTGTAGTTGAACAACTCCTGACTACTATCCAGGCTGCCTATGTATGGCTTCATGAGCCGTGGCATCAAGGGGTAGGCTGGATCCCCCAGGATAACTGAAGGCATTTCAACATCCCCAACTGTTATTTTCTGGTCTGGGAAGTAATTCCCTTGCTGGAGCAGTTTAAACAGAGTAGTGTTCCTGAAGACGCGAGCGTCATGAACCCTTCCCGGCCATCCTACTTGGATGTTGGTGAAACGTCCCTTGTGATCCACCAGTGCTTGCAGCAGCATTGAAAAGTACTCCTTGCGGTTTATGTACTGGGTGCCCTGGTGCTCCGGTGCCAAGATAGGGATATGAGTTCCATCTATCGCCCGACCACAGTTAGGGAATCTCATTTCAGCAAAGCCATCCACTATGACCTGCATATTTCCCAGAGTCACTACTTTTCGTAGCAGCAGCTTAATGATTGTTTTGGCTACTTGCATCACAGCAGCTCCCACAGTAGATTTTCCGACTCCAAATTGATTCCCGACCGACCGGTAGCTGTCTAGTGTTGCAAGCTTCCAGAGGGCTATTGCCACTCACTTCTCAGCTGTGAGGGCTGCTCTCATCTTGGTATTCTGGCTTTTCAGGGCAGGGGAAAGCAAGTCACAAAGTTCCATGAAAGTGCCCTTACGCATGCAGAAGTTTCACAGCCACTGGGAATCGTCCCAAACCCGCAAAACTATGCGGTCCCACCAGTCTGTGCTTGTTTCCCTGGCCCAAAATCAGCATTCAATGACTAGAACCTGCCCCATTACCAGCAGGATCTCCAAAGTGCAGGGGCCCGTGGTTTGAGAGAATTCTGTGTCCATGTCTTCATCGCTCTCGTCGCCGTGCTGCCGTAGCTGCCTCCTCCCCACCTGGTTTTGCAGGTCCTGGTTCAGCATAGACTGTACGAGAATGCGCGAGGTGTTTACAACGTCCACGATTGTGGTCTTGAGCTGAGCAGGGTCCGTGCTTGCTGTGCTATGGCGTTTGCACAGTTCACCCAGGAAAAAAGGCACGAAACGGTTGTCTGCTGCTTTCAGGGAGGGAGGGGTGAGGCTGTACCCAGAGCTGCCCGCGACAATGTTTTTTGCCCCATCAGGCACTGGGATCTCAACCCAGAATTCCAAGGGGCGGGGGAGACTGCGGGAACTGTGGGATAGCTATGGGATAGCTACCCACAGTGCAAAGCTAGCCTCGGTACATGGATGCTTAGTGCTTAGTGTGGCTGCGTGCACTCGACTTTATACAATCTGTTTTAAAAAACCGGTTTCTGTAAAATCGGAATAATCCCGTAGTGTAGACATACCCTTACTTAGAATTATGTCTTTTGTTGAAATGCACTTTCCATGTTTTCCTCAGTGGTGGTCATAAATATGTCAGTAGGATGATCAGGTTATTTTCCATAGAATCAAAGTTTGGAAGGCATGCATATGAGTATTACACTGATTGTATTTGTTTTCATATAACTGCAAGTGTTGAATGCATTCTGTAGGTTGATAGTCATGTGCTGCATTTGCCATCTGGAGCTTCTGGTCTCACAAGTCAACTATACTGGCTATACCAGACTTAGGCCAGTTTTGTCACTCATACTGAGCCCTTTTATTTTTATGATTAAAAGATACATGTTTGACACAGGTGACAATTTAGAACAAAGTGCATCACAAGTTGAGAAATGTTGAGGTCAGCTGTTTTAACTGGCACCCAGTGGGTAGATGAAAGCTGCTTGGGCTCTCTCTGATCTCTTCCTCCCCTTCTTATGATGATTGGGCCCGGTAGCGCAAACCTAAGGAGAAATCTGACGTCTGATGTGTGAGTACTTTTGTATTGCTCTTATAAGTAATCCTAAACGGGGAAGACGATAATATAAACCTTTCCAAAGTTTACTGTCTTTGAAGCAGTACAGTGCCTCCTTCCCATGTCAGTTCTCACTGGAGACTATCGGCTTCATAGTCCTGTAGCTTGTTATTGTAGCTGCTCACAAGAATCCCCATTGCTAATTATTATAATCTTAAAAATAAAAAACTGACTTGTGCGTGTTCTGTCTCACTGGAAACTGAATAATGTCAAGTATACCAACAATGTTTTAGTATGTCTAGCAGAAAGAAGAGCAGCGTTTTTTCGAGCAATTGGATCTAGATAAAAGCTCATATCTTCTGATTAAATGATCATACTAGGTTTTTTTGGATTTTTGTAACTGGAGATGCAAAATAGAACTTTATTTGGGGTGGTGTTGGTATCCAGAAGGGAGAAGAGTATCACAAACTGGTTTTAAATATGAAGAATCTTTTTTTTTTTTTTTTTTTTTTAAATCACTAAAATGTGCTGGGTTTCATTAGGAGGGAAATGATGCATTCTTAAAGACTGCTGTCATCTGCAATTGTTTTAGTTTCATTAGCAGAGAATTCCAAACACAATGTGTGTTCAGTAAGGACATTCTCCAAGCCTAGTAACAGAGGGGGAATGTTGCATTTGCACATAGACCCAAAATGGAATGTCACCCTTCTGCTGAGCAGTAGCAAGTGTTGGGACCTTGCTGGTTGGGTTCCTGTTAGAAGAGGGATTCCCAGTGATGGCAATCTGGAATATATTCATAGTTAATTCATTTTATTTGCATACTTACACCTGTTCTGGAACAGAGGTGCTCACAAACGACAGGCTGGCCAGCAATCTCCTCTTTCAGAGCTCTCCGCTTAAACAGGGATGACTGATTCTGCCTTAGGAATGGATTAGGAGATTAAGGGAAAGTATACTCTCCCTTACTGTTTACCACAGCTCTCCCAAAGTAGTGCATCAGAAAACCAAGCACTTCTCCAAAGATTGAACAGTGCTCTCATGCTAAGAACATCTCTTAATAATATGTAACAGCACTGTTTTATGACTCCTGAACAAAGAGCAAGATCAGAAATGTTCAAATTTATTGACCGTACATTTCTTTTGGTATAGTCTTCTGAGATGGCTCAATGGGCAGAATCAAACTGCTTACTCCATGGAACATGTCTCTGAGTATACCTTAGGAATATGAGTGTGCACCACTTTTTTGTACACCAGTATATACTTTTCTCTACTGATTGTATCTGGGAAAATGGCACAAATGAAAGTGACCAACCTTAGTATTTATTATCAATTTACATGTTTTATACACAGATGTAGTGGGAAACTCCTGATGGGAGTTAGTACCTTGCATTTGTATACTGCCCTGTGTGTAAGAGTTAGGTGGGAAAAGATTCTAGTTCCCCTGGGGAAGAAAAATATAATTAAAACCCTGTTAATTTCCTTGCTTGCTGCAGGGCTGCCCAGAGGATTCAGGGGGCCTACGGTCTTCTTTGGCAGCGGCGGGGGGGGCCCTGCTTTGGCAGTAATTCAGCGGGGGGGGGGGTCCTTCCTCTCCGGGACCCGCTGCCGAAGTGCTGCCAAAGACTCAGCACTTCCAGAATGGAAGGACCCCCTACCACCGAAGACCCGGAGCAGAAGAAGCTCCAAGGCCCCGGGCTCCGGGAGAGTTTTCCGGGGGGCCCCAGAGCGAGTGAAGGACCCTACTCCAGGGGCCCCGAAAAACTCTTGTGGGGGCCCCTGAGGCAAATTGCCCTACTTCCCCCCCCCGCCCCCGAGCAGTCTTGGCTTGCTGTGACTGTTTGCATCATTTGCAAACTGATATGAGGAGAGTCTTGTTCTGACTTAACATTTTTAAGTAGTCACCAGTTCATAGCTGAGAACTGTACTATTGTCAGGCTTGTGTAAGGCCTTCAAATTTGAAACAGTGTTGCAGAGAATCAAATAATAGCATTGGAAAGGGAGCCTTCTGTGTTATCTTGTTCAACAGCCTCCATCAAGCAGAGAAGACTCCATATTAGAAATTTCACCAATTGATCTGATCTTGACTTCACTCTTGAGTTAGTGACCGTTTAACTGATTAGATAATCTGATTGTTCTTCCTGCAGGAAGCTTCTTCCAAATTTCCTTGTTGAATTAGTCTTTCATTAACATAGTCTGCTGCTGACCTCAAATATAGAGAGTCACCTTTCCAGCATTTACATTTCTTACCCTTTCAGAATTTATATAATTACGATTTCATTAATAAACTCATTCCTTTACTATGAAAGGTATGGTCTCAAGTCCCTGTGCTATTTTTCTTGCTCATATTTTATACCTTTCTGTTGTATCTTCTCTTGTTTGTTTGACATTGGCAAAGGAGGAATGCAGTTAAAGCCATTTGGAAACATTTTCAAATATTTTATAAATAAACAAGATGTTTACATATAGATGTTTATGCAAGGTATAGGGTGGAATTTCATAGACCCTAAATAAGGAGGCCTCTAGTCAATTAGTGTGCCAGACACACTGATCAAAGTCTCCAATTCAACAAGAAAATTGATTCAGGTCACAGGCTAATAAAATTAACAAAATTGCTGTCTTGTTCATGATCCGAAAATCCACAACCTCCATACTGCATGAAAAGGGAGAATTTTTTTATTAAAGTAGTTCCTAACTGGTCTGTCTTAATTTTTAGTATGGCATCTATTGCTATGGTATTCAAGCACTATCCTGATGTAATTCTGGGGACTAAGAACCCAGTTTTGCAATGGAATCTGCTCAGGCAGAGGCCAATGAAAGTTAATGGGGAGGTCTGGCAACTTAGATCTCGCTGTGGGATTGGGGCCTAATGTTTAATTTATTATGGGCACATCTGCACAGCAAAATTTTACTTTGGGACAAAGTATTATATAGCTTTGTTTCTCTTTGGCATTTTTAAGGTGCCAAACACCATTATATTTAAAAGTAACACCTTGCCTTGACTGTGTTACATAGCTTGTCTTCTGTTGTTCAGAACTGTTACAGGCCTACAACGCTACAGAACTCAAACTAAAAGACTTAAGTCCTGAATAGCAGATACTGTACCATGTGTGCTCACTTTACTAATCAGGCTTTAATTTTATACATTGGTAAAACTAGCTCTTCCAAACACATTCTGTGTGGTCACACTATGCATTCAGTTTATTGGAGCGGTAACTTGGATTAGAAGCTTGGGCTGTTTGGATCAACTCCTGCTATTCCAGATGTGTGTGTCTTAAATGCCAGGAATTTTTTCCATTTGGCAGTTTTCCTTTTTTTATTCTTTCTGAACAGTTATTTAGCAACCATAAGGACTGATCCTAATCCAAAAATATTATCAAAGGTAATATGGCTATCGTTTAAAACTGCCATGTTAAAAAATAAAAGTTAAGAAGAATAATGGTAGTGGAAGGTTTTATTTAATCTCTATCAGAGGTCTTAATTTCAACAACTGAAATTTTGTAAAATTTAACTTTCATCAAACTTTTATTTTGCCCATGTTCCAGCCAGCTCTACTCTAAATAGAACTCTGAAACATAACCAAAATGTGAATGTTTTAATGAGTTAACAATCACAGGACTGATAGCAAATATCAGGATATTTAATTGCAACCAAATCAACTTCATTTTATATTTCTAGTGTTTTTTTTCTTGTTAAACTTGGACTGGTTTTAATTTCTGCAAGCTGCTTTGCAGCCAGAACAAAAAGTTGAGGGGGAACAATTTTGTCTAGTTCTACTTGCATGAGGAACGTGTCACAAGATGAAATTCCCCTTGGATTCAGATGCAGTAACCATTGATTTTACAGTGGGAGATAAATTTACTAGCTTTGCCTATTTTTAAAAAAATTTAGCTCCAGAATTTTTTTTTCCCCCCGGGTGCACTAACAGAAAAGTTCCGTGTAACTTGTCAAAAGCTTTTCCACCTAAAATCATGTACAGCAGTTACAAAATCTTTTGACTGAATAGTGTGTGGGATTATGTATGTAAACTGCTAAATATCAACAGAAAATCAATCTTGAGGCCTGTTAATCATCATTGAAAGATGCTTCTCTAATCTTTCGGCCATAATCTTAAAAGAATTTTCTGTTGCCATTAAGAAGCATTAGAGGGCTTAAAGGTCACCCCACTAGTTTTAATCTACTATTCTGAATTATCAGAATTTTAAAAACCTGCACATTAAGCTCAACTGTTTGCTAAAGAAGTTAAATTTTTTGGTGTATGTGTCTTCAGTGCAGCTGATGCAAAATTCATCTTGAAATTATTTCTTACATAAGAACTGCCAAAGTAGAAAAGACCAATATTCTACCTAGTCTAAAATTCTGTTTGAAGGGCCTATACCACATAAATCAGAAGAAGATGCTAACCCTGATGTGAATCACATAGCCAGTTGAGCAATACTATGCCCTGGGGAGGGGAGGGAATGTAAATTCTAAAATCAAGCATGAAAACAGCAGCACTCAAAGTCTTTGAGAACATAAACATTGACATAGTTGGAATAGTTAAGAGGATTAATCTCTATATTTCATTCTAGGTTTATACCCCACTTGTAAGGAGTTTGCAACCTTTCTTTCTGCTGTGGGGAGAGCAGGTACATGTAGTACCTGATCCTGCCTGGTTCCCTCCTCCTTGTTACTCCTCGTATGGATTTGATGGACTGGCCTCTGTTCTTCTGAGTCCCACATCTGAGTGTTTTCTTGTATTGTTCTGATACACAGTTACTTGGCAGTGCCTCCACCTGGCACACTCCTTCCTGGGAAAAGTATCAGAGGGGCTGCTTTGAAGGAAATTACCATTTAACTCTGACTTATCCACCTGATGTATGGAGACTTCCATGGAGTAACACAGACATAGAGTATATCAAACCAGGTAATTGTATTAAACAAATATTCATAGGGTCACCCGTGCCCAACCCTGTAATTTACACCAGACGGGAATAAGACTTTAATGTCCTGTTGGTATGCATACTATGTTGAGGCCCTGGCTGGCTGGTGGGGGGGATGCATTCAGCAGTAGCAGATAGAAAGTTATCCCACCGCTCTAGAACATAGTCATTGGATAGGTATCTTCCAGACAATGGTCCTGACTTCCTAAGTAATGGTTGATGCACTCACAGACTCCATGACATGGATGCTCCTCAGTTTCAGATCCTGGTTCGGTTCCCTCAGCAGCTGTAGGAG
The DNA here is from genome assembly GCF_007399415.2 of Gopherus evgoodei. Lineage (NCBI taxonomy): Eukaryota > Metazoa > Chordata > Testudines > Testudinidae > Gopherus > Gopherus evgoodei. The sequence continues at coordinate 21,504,159 of NC_044329.1, read as the reverse complement.
GCGTCCAACTGCCCATGCTATGCTAGTCATGTAGAACTTTTCACTACCAAAATTGTACTGCTTCTGCCTCGGAGGGTATCTCTCCCCACAGAGGGACTCAGGGAACAAGTGCAGACTATACAAAAAAAAAAAAAGTGTAAACCCTAAATCCTCATTTCTTATTCTATAAAACCCACATGTAGGTTGAAACAGGCAGGGACTCTTGGTCTAACAACAAGTATTTCTTGAGTTATAGTACCCGTTTTAGCTAAGGGACTAATCTAGTCCTAAACTAATTGGGAGCTTTCCCAGCCAAAAGCTTTTAAATAGAGAGATATCATGAACAGGGTCCAGAACAAACTGAGGGATATTGCCTCCAAATACCCAGAGGCCAGTTTTCAGGGTGTAACCCTGCATATAGGCATTTGACTCCCAAGCTCACCAAAAATCATGTCCTCCCTGCAGTGACTGGCTCCTCTCTCTCCATCTGCTACCCTGAGGGCAGTCTATCCTGAGACCTTACTCTTTGGTTAGGCTAGCTTCATGTTCCGAGTCTTAACCTGTCAGTCATCCTCACTTTAATCTGCTTCCTCCTTTGAGCAGGCGTGCTGGTGGCCGTCCAGGCATGTGCTGCAATAACTCCCCTGAGCTGACAGAGTCCTCTGCCACTCAAATTAGTGTGTCTCCTCTCTCCCTTTTGGTTGTTGGAGACACTGAGATTCTGAGCCTGCCCTTGGGCTTGCTACATTCTGGAAGCAGCATTCCTCTCCCTGCAATTTCTTCAGCTACCCACAGCACTCCACACCTGAGCTACTGGCACCAACACTGCAGAAGCCAAGGTAAACTCCATGGAGGTTACACTAGGTTGATGCAAGAGGCCTTCAGGTGATTAAAATATTAATAAAGCTGTTAACAATATTGAGCTAAATCCTAATGATGTGTCTAAACATCTTTATGGTAGTGAGGATCCTGAGAACCAAATTCTACAGCTGCGTGGAGCAAGGGTGCAAGAAATACTCCAGAGCATAAAAACTAGAACAAAACAAATCATACTGAAGTGAATCTGTGATGAAATTTACATTGTCTGTGGGTGGATTTTGATGAGCGGAACTAGATCTTTAGACAATCAAGCTCCAGTCATAGACATTAGTGTTGTAGTTATCACACAGGCTTGCACAAAAACCAGGAAGTTTGAGGACTATATAGTGTTTACTCTAGACCAGGGGTCGGCAACCTTTCAAAAGCGGTGTGCTGAGTCTTTGTTTATTCACTCTAATTTAAGGTTTTGCATGCCAGTAATACATTTTAATGTTTTTAGAAGGTCTCTTTCTATAAGTCTATAATATATAACTAAACTAAATTAAAGTAAATAAGGTTCTTAAAATGTTTAAGAGCCTTCATTTAAAATTAAATTAAAATGCAGAGCCCCCAGACCCGGCCAGGACCCAGGCAGTGTGAGTGTCGCTGAAAATCAGCTTGGCACGCGTGCCAGAAGTTTCCTACCCCTGTCCTAGACATTATCGTAGGAGCAGAATGGGCTGCTGCTTGTTAATTATATCATAGTGGCACTCAAAAGTCCCAGTCAGGGTAGGGGTCCCATTGTGCTAAACCATATATAAACATGCAGGCATGGTCCCTACCCTGAAGATTTGTAATCTGAGTCCATAGATGGAAACATTTGGTATATATAGTTCACCAGATTATTATTCTGCTGACAGTTATGTAGTACTAGAAAAAGGCTTTGCCATGCAGTAACTTTTAATAATTATTTTATTGTAAATATTACAATATACATAATGCATGCTTTTGTGTTCAATAACAGTTCTATATCTAAGCAAAAGTATTAGTATACCTATAAAATAACAAATGTATTAAAAACCATATGGTAAGAATAAGTCCATGGTACTTATTTATTTTGAAATAATTGCTGTTTGGGATTTTTGTGCTTGATAAATCTTGTAGCAGTTGTGCCTAAGCATATCTTGTGCTAATGCTTCTTAACTCATTGGCTACCCTCTATGTACCAACAAAGTCCATGTCCTTTAATTTTCAGAAAAAAAATTAATTTCACTTCAAAAAATGAAAAGCAAAAGGATCTGGAAAGTAAACTCAGAGCCAAGAAAGACACATCTTGCTAAATCCCATTCTGTTAATTTGAATGCACTTTTTTTTTTTAAAGGATACATGTATTTTTAGTCTGATTTTAAAACATTCATATTTTAATTATATGGGGAAAGAGAAGTGGAGACACTTGGCCTGATAACTCACATTCCTAGTTTTAGAATGGAGTGTTACAATGGGAAATAAGAGGTATTTTGTGCCCCTTCTTGGTAGGTTTTTAAAATCCTATAGTACCTTTCAAAAAGGGTAGAGTAACTCATGTCCTGACAGATACGATGTTCAAACCTGTATTTGAGCTCTTGCTGAGTACATAGTGGCTTATCCCTCTGCCTACGCAATCGCTGCACTGCCAGTATTTACTTCACTGTGCACAGATCTCTGCTTTCTTGAGTATTAAAGGTGCTTTATTAAACCAAATTATATTTTGTAACTGATTTCCTTTTAAAAGGAAGGAAAATTGATTTGGTGTGACATGAATGCTACCTTGTGTATTATAACGCATATCATAGCCCATATAATACCCAAAAAATACTCCTATCCCATCAGTTTTAAATCCAACTTATTTTAGCATTAACTCCTTCTTAAATAAATTTAATTCCTAGACTCTAATTTGCCAACATCTATTTGTGCAATAATTGACACTGGCGGCACTTACTGTATGCAGTGTGCAACGCAAGGCTATCCTTTGCAACTGTGAAGGTAGGAAAATCTGTTTAGTAATAGTGGTTTCTAATCCACCGTGCAAGGTGTGAAGAACTTCTCATACTGTAGCTAGTCTCTGACTCCAAGATAAATGTAGGCTTTCTCCCTCTTCCCCCCCCCCCCCCCCCCGAAAAAATTTTTTTTATATGAAACAAGAATTCTTTACACTGGAAATTTGACTTAGTCTTCTTATGGAATTGATTGTGCATATTGGTAAATAATGCATAATTCATAAATAGCATGGAATCTCTGCCTATTTATAGTTAATATTGCCGTACATAAATTATTTTTGTTCATGTTTGTATGTCTAACAAAATAGCATTCCTTTTCTGTGTAAGAGCTAGGGTTATTTTTCTTGAGGTAACAGATGTTCTAAACAAATGTCTCTTTGGAAGTATTCGGAGTCTATCAAACCAAACAAATGTTTTGGTGTCTTGTCCCAGTGAATCCAAACCTCAAGTCCCTTATGCAAAGGAAAATGCTTTCTCATAGAGTGACTCAGAATGCAGCTGAATGTTTTGTACTCTTTTGGCAGCAGAGGCATAGTAAACTAGCCCAGATTAATGAAAACAGCAGGTAATCTAGTGGAAAAGGAGATAAGCAGTGAAAGCTGCTCTGGCTTTAAAGAACATTTAAGTGAATGTTCTTGTTTTGTACACTATGGATACACTACATGGATATTTTGAGGCTAATCTGTGGATTTCTTGTATCTCAAGTTAATAACTAGCTCTGCCTGTGGATTGTATAGTTCTTATGGTCAAATAATGTCTTTTTGTTCTATGAAGCATCATTTACCTGTATGCTGCTATGTAAATAATACAAACAGTAGTAATTACATGCCATATAAATCTTATAAAGATGTAAAGCTCAAATGTGTAACTGGTATTTGAAATGAATCACTTTGAATTAAGAATGTTTGAAACCTCATTTAGGGAATGTTGATGTTATGAGAGGATTTTGACAACCACCCAGCCCTGCAAATTACCTCAGTCCTGACCAAGAAGTGAGAAGTAATTAAGCTTGTAGAATGTGCCCTACTAGTCCCCTGCCAAAAAAGGTAATCCTGAGTTCGTGTTCTCATTCCCTTCATGTGCTAGCAGTTCTTGTCATCTCATGTTGTAGACTAGTAATGCACAAATGTTGTGAAATTTTCACAGCTTTCCAGCATGAGGAGAATTAATCAAAGATAAATGCCAGTAATTGATGATTACGTTATCATTTAAATCCTATTAAACTCAGTTGCAAACCCTTTTAGGAAAGTGAGAAAGGGAAAGCAAGTCCTGTGTGCTGATTGCAAAATCCTAGTTACCTGAAGTAATTTCTTCTTATATACATACAGTTTGTCGCCCTCTGTCATCTGTACCTATCTATCTATCTGGTGAATCCTCTGGCTGTGTAACATGATGCTTATTCTGTGCCTAAAAGTCTTCATTGTCATTTCAAGTTGCAAATATGAGATGCAATTTCAAAGTAAGTTTTAACCATGAAAACTGAACTCTGGCGCATTTTGCTGTTGTTCCAAGATCTTTATATTCCATGATCCCTGGAAATTAGATGATAGACAAATTAGTGATTGTCATCCTGGCAGCGCAGAATATAGTCTAAAGAAGATATATTGGATATCAAAGTAGCATACCTCATGGGTCCGTCTGGCCTTCTCTGGTATACAGTCCCCCATAACACATTGTAGAATAAATTTTAAATTATCCATCCTTAGCACTTTACTTTTATTGTAGCAGGGTATAATCTCTGTCCTGTCACCCTGCTGTCAGAAACTCCTAGCAGCTTGATTATTCTCAATTTGAACACGGTTAGGGTGACCAGATGGCAAGTGTGAAAAATCGGGACAGGTAGTGGGGGGTAATAGATGCCTATACTAGACACAGCCCCAAATATCGGGACTGTCCCTATAAAATCAGGACATCTGGTCACCCTAAACGTGGTCTTCCCAGTCAGTGTGATTTGTCTGTGTTCCCAGCGTTCTCAGTTAGAATAGTGTTGTCTGTTGATCAATTTTTCTTTGATGCTTGAAATCTTTCAAATTTACTACCCATTGGAGTTGACCTGGGTTACAATAATTGCAATCGGATTCTAGTGTCTGTGGTTTTCACTGGCTATCACCAACATCATTTTGATAAGCAAAGCTTGCATGCTACAAATGGGTCAGAAACCAAAAATAGACAAGCTTGTCTTGCAACTCTTGGAAGCTTTGGAGTTCTACCAGAACTTAAACAGACCTTCCTAAATATATTTTCAAGTATCCTCTATCATCGTACGCATTAATAACAAAACAAACCAGTAGTAGAAGTTATTTGAAATTTGATACCAAGTACGCCACTGCTGATTCCATAGAACTCTGAGCTGAGATGATTGAGAGCATTGGCAGCTGACCTCTTTATTCCTCTTTACCCTTTCACCCACTGCTGAAACACTTCAATTACTGAGGTTACTCTTCTGCTAGATGTCAGATTTTATTGTAGAGTAACAGACCAGAACAGCAGATGGGAGTTTATTTTTACTAAAAACAAACAAGATGTTTAAACTAGTTTGCTGTTTTCTCATTTTTTCTCTCAGTGGATGTGATTGTTGGAGGATGGTGTTGGTCAACTTGATATTTACCTGGAGTTAACTCAGGCCAAACAATGCATACCCAAGTATAAAGTTTCAGGCTTATTAGTTGGATATCTAGTCCAGAAATGTTTGACAAGGAGAATGAAGCAAACTGCTGACCTGTATCTCCCCTCCTTCCCTATATCATTATCTTTGATTTAAGCCACCATTTTATTATGGAGATCAGCTTTGTAGCAGTTTCATTTGTGAGCACTCCTCAATTTGTGAAGGTTAAAATAAAATCATAAATGTTCGTTTTGTATCTTGCTATCTGAATTACTGGGACACACAATAGCGAAGCTAATGAACTTCTATATTTACACTCATTAGTTAGGGTCACAACATGGGTTTTTTTAAGTGACTTTTTTCCTATATAGTAATTTTAAAAGAAGAAGAATTTAAGTCTTTGAGTTTAAATTCCACCTACCTCAGGAAAGGCGTGTCAAAAAGGTGGTGGTCAATATTGTAAGGAAGAAAAGTACTCCTACAGAACAGGCTTCATGACTATAGACATTTAGGTTCCCAATCCTGAGTGGAGCTTTGAGTGATATTGCAGTGCCATAATCTGTTAGCATTTAGCATTTTAAACTGATAATGCTCAAAGTCAGTGCTAGAGTTGGCTTTCTGTGCCTAATTCCCTGTTGTGCCAAGGCTCTATATTACAGGGCCTTTGTTGATAGGTAAAATTGGAGAGACTCTACTGCCCACTGTTGGGAGATGTGTGAGGGATTATTTCACAGAAAGAAATCTGACATTTGAGGAGTGTAGGGAATAAGTTTTCCTGTCACTATACATTCTGTATGCAGTCTTTTTTGTTACCAAAGTGATCAGCATAGTTGCATGCATACACAGCTGCTGGGTTGATCTCGCAGTGACAGAAATGTTTTTAGAAATTACAGGGGCAAAGCGTTAAGAAAAATGAGAGGAGTAGGTTTGAGCAAGACACTGGTCTCATAGACAAATGTCTATGAAATAAGCCAGAAGCATGTACAAATTATTTCTATTAGTGATTTATCTGAGCATGAAACAGTAATTAAATCATGACTATTGGCTTGCAAAATGAGGAGAGAACTCTGTTAATGCCTAGAAACATAGAATTTCAGTCAGATGTCCGTCTTAAGGATCAAGAGAAGAGATAAATAAGCACACTTACTTTCAACTGAGCAATTGTTTTTCAGTTTCCTGTAAGGTATGAGTATATCTTCATTTCCAGCTATAAAACTAAATCATTAAAGATACTTCATAGTGAATTTGTCAGGTAGAAACCCTAGTTCAAGCTTTTTCCAATCTTTCAATTAGCTGATGAGCTTAAGTAGCTGAAGCAGGCTATTAACTTCATTTAGTTAATTGGCTGATGTGAGACTTGATCCCTGCTAATAATTATACTGGTAGGATAAACTCAAGGTGTGGCATTAACTGAAGTTACCCAACTTCATCATTTGCCATCATAAAACAATTGTTAACTTTGAGGTTTGCAAGTTTATTTTTGTGCATTTCTTTATGGAACTCATGCTCCTCTCATCCAAAAAATGTTAGTGGCTTTGCAATGAATAGTTGAGTTACAGCATCACATTCTTTAAATGAGGGAAATAGGGACCTTGGTCTTGTGATTCATATCATATCACTGTATGTTTGTCCAGTGTAAATGTCACACTTCTATGAAAAGTTACCAATATTACCATAATGTGCTCTGCTTGGTGTTACATATTGAGATCAGTAGGAAACTGAAGTTAGTGCGGAATCCACAGCTTTTATTAAGCAATTTCACATCAGGAGCACATTGTTAGTACTGTTGGATCAGTGCTTGCTGAAAAGAGCTTTCCATCTAGAAGTCAAGACATCAGCACTGACCTATAAAGCCCTGCATTCTGTGGGAGCTGGTTAGCTTAGAGTCTGCCATCCTGCCAGTTTAGATCAGCAGAGGCACTCAAGCTGGAATCCTTTCAGTATGAGAAATGGATCTGTCAGCAGGATGCTCTCTGCGAATAGGTCGCTTGACTCCCCACCTTGCCTTTTAACCTTCTCTCCCTATCCCCCACCGCCTATTTTCATGGAAAAGAGACCTGAAGTTTATAAAGGTTTGGGTTTATTTTGTTGGTTTTGGTCTAAGGAGTCATCTTTATGAAACTTTAAGCAGTCTTCAGTCTTTAAAAGTTCTCATACCTATGTTCTATATATTGTATTGGTGTCCTTACTTGTGTACTGGCTTCAGGCATGAGTACTTGAATTACAAGGGAAAGTCAGTGGCATTTCTTTAAAAGAAAAAATATTTAGCTAAATGCATTCTTCTATTTATAACAGTATATTGCTTTCATTTTTAAAATGAAAAAGGTCTCTGCACAGTGTGCTGGATGTTATAACTACTCAGTTTGTGGCAAAATATAGATCTGATGTACAACAGATGTCCCTGCCTATCGCTTCATTGAATTCCTGTTGACCTTGTGTGGTGTGTTTGAGAATCCGAGAGAGCTGGTTGCTCAACCATTATGCTGCCATTATAAGCTTTGGTCAACATAAAAGCAAAGCTTTCTTTATAAGACTTCCAGCTTAGTTTAATCTTATTTTGATCTTGCTGCAAGCACACAAATTGGTGGTTGTTAGCATTTCCATGTAGGGGAAACACTTTGAACATCTTGAAATGTAAGTTATTTTTAACGAGATATACATTTTATTTCAGCTCCCAGTAAATGTCAATTATTTTTTCTTTATATCCTGTCCCTTGTACCTCATAAAAATGATGGTTGTGCAACAATTAAAATCCTGGGCCAGGACGGCGTTCATTTGCAACAGGAAGTGGATGGTCTGATTCATGACTTCAAAACTGTGCTATCTGAACTAGCAGATGAAGGCCAGTTTATGCTGTTGGCTTTGAATGGCAAGCAGGCAGTAGCATAATTGTCAGCATACGATTTACTTGTCGGTGGAACTGTGTACTCTGCAACTCCATCTGATACGTCTAACGCTTCTCTATTAACTGAATCCATGAGAAAATATAAAAGTCATTTAATGCTGTTTCAAAAAAATGTATCAGAGGGGTAGCCGTATTAGTCTGGATCTGTAAAAGCAGCAAAGAATCCTGTGGCACCTTATAGACTAACAGACATTTTGGAGCGTGATTTCCACTCCATACGGCTAAATGCAGTGCCTTCCATGGTGTCAAGTATCAGAGGGGTAGCCGTGTTAGCTATGTTTCTTGATGAAACTGCTGTTTTCTTGATGAAACTGCTGAATTACATTCTTGGCGAGAGACTGAAAGCAATAAACAGTTTTTAAGTAACCTCCATGCAAGCTTTCTCTTGCATTCCTGAAGAGGTTACTAATTATACTGAATGAATTGTCCTAGGTACTGTGTGGTGTTTTTCCCCTTGAAAGAATCTGCATTGATGCCAGCGTATTCATTTTCAGCTGTGATCCTAAATTTAAATCCACCTCTCCAGAACTGATCCTAAATTTAAATCTAGCTCTCCAGAAGTAAAAATGTGCATTTTGCTGTCTAGCACAAACAATGGTGGTAATTACATTCAATAGGAGTATGTGATTGCTATTGACCTCAAAAGAAGACTTCCACTTCAGGATTTTAAGTGCTTCAAGAAAAGGTCTGTGAGGCTTTTGCTGCATGTCTTTATCATGGGGTATGTCTACACTACGAAATTAGGTTGAATTTATAGAAGTCATTTTTTCAGAAATTGTTTTTATACAGTCGATCGTGTGTGTTCCCACAAGAAATGCTCTAAGTGAACTAAGTCGGCGAACTGTGTCCACAGTACCAAGACTAGCTTTGATTTCTGGAGCGTTGCACTGTGGTAGCTATCCCACAGTTCCTGCAGTCTCTGCCGCCCATTGGAATTCTGGGTTGAGATCCCAATACCTGATGGGGCAAAAACAGTGTCGTGGGTGATTCTGGGTACATGTCATCAGGCCCCTCCTCCGTGAAAGCAACGGCAGACCATCATTTCACGCATTTTTTCTTAGGTTACCTGTGCAGACGCCATACCATGGCAAGCATGGAGCCTGCACAGCTGACCATCACCATAAGTCTTCTGGGTGTTGGCAGACATGGGACTGCATTGCTACACAGCAGCAGCTCATTGCCTTTTGGCAACAAACCGTGCGTTACAACTAGTAGCCATCGTTGTACTCTTGGGTGCTCTTTTAACCGACCTCGGTGAGGTCAGTCAGGGCGCCTGAGCAGACATGGGAGTGACTCAGCCAGGTCATTCCCATCTTCTGCCGAGCACCCGGGAGATGACGATGGCTAGCAGTCCTACGGCACTGTCTTCTGGCAAGCAGCCAGGATATGATGAAGGCTAACAGTCATAATGCAACATCTTCTGCCAAGTACCCAGCAGATGATGGCAGCTAGCAGTCGAACTGCACCGTCTACTGCCAGCCTAAAATGTAAAAGATAAATGGAGTGGATCAAAACAAGAAATAGACCCAATTTGTTTTATATTCATTTGCTTCCTCCCTCCGTGAAATCAATGGCCTGCTAAACCCAGGGTTTTGAGTTCAATCCTTGAGGGGGCCATTCTGTGTGACAGTTGTTTGTGTTTCTCCTTGATGCAAAGCCACTCCCTTTGTGGATTTTAATTCCCTATAAGCCATGTCGTCAGTCGCCCCTCACTCCATTAGAGCAGACAATCGTTTCGCACCTTTTTTCACCCCAGACGCCATAGCACTGGGATCATGGAGCCCACTCAGATCACCGCGACAATTATGAGCACTGTAAACACCATGCGTGCTATCCTGGAGTATATGCAGAACCAGAACCTGACAAAGCAAAACCAGGTGAGGTGGTTACGGCAGCACGGTGACGAGAGTGATGAGGACATAGACATGGACACAGACTTCTCACAAAGTACAGTCCCTAGCAGTGTGCACATCATGGTGTTAATGGGACAGGTTCATGCTGTGGAACGCTAATTCTGGGCCCGGGAAACAAGCGCAGATTAGTGGGACTGCATAGTGTTACAGGTCTGGGATGATTCCCAGTGGCTGCAAAATTTCGCATGTGTAAGGGCACTTTCATGGAACTTTGTGACTTGCTTTCCCCTCCCCTGAAGCACCAGAATACCAAAATGAGAGCAACTTTCACAGTTGAGAAGCGAGTGGTGATAGCCATGTGGAAGCTTGCAACGCCAGACAGCTACCGGTCGGTCAGGCATCAATTTGGAATGGGCAAATCTACTGTGGGGGCTGCTGTGATGCAAGTAGCCAAAGCAATCATTAAGCTGCTGCTACGAAAGGTAGTGACTCTGGGAAATGTGCAGGTCATAGTGGATGGCTTTGCTGAAATGGGATTCCCTAACTGTGGTAGGGTGATAGACAGAACCCATATCCCTATCTTGGCACCGGAGCACCAAGCCAGCGAGTACATAAGCAGAAAGGGGTACTTTTCAATGCTGCTGCAAGCACTGGTGGATCACAAGGGATGTTTCACCAACATCAACGTGGGATGGTCGGGAAAGGTACATGACGCTCATGTCTTCAGGAACTCTGGTCTGTTTCAAAAGCTGCAGAAGGGGACTTTCTTCCCAGACCAGAAAATAACCGTTGGGGATGTTGAAATGCCTATAGTTATCCTTGGGGACCAAGCCTACCCCTTAATACCATGGCTCATGAAGCCATGCACAGGCAGCGTGGACAGTAGTCAGGAGCTGTTCAACTATAGGCTGAGCAAGTGCAGAATGGTGATAGAATGTGCATTTGGACGTTTAAAAGCACGCTGGCACAGTTTACTGACTCTGATAGACCTCAGCGATACCAATATTCCCATTGTTATTACTGCTTGCTGTGCACTTCATGATATCTGAGAGAGTAAGGGGGAGACCTTTATGGCGGGGTGGGAGGTTGAGGCAAATTTGGCCGCTGATTACGCGCAGCCAGATGCCAGGGCAGTTAGAAGAGTACAGGAGGGCACAGTGTGCATCAGAGAAGCTTTGAAAACCAGTTTCATGACTGGTCAAGCTACGGTATGAAAGTTCTGTTTGTTTCTCCTTGATGAACCCCCCACCCCTTGGTTCTATTTCCCTGTAAGCTAGCCACCCTCCTCTCCCTCCTTCGGTCACCGTTTGCAGAGGCAATAAAGTCATTGTTGCTTCACATTCATGCGTTCTTTGTTAATTCATCACACAAATAGGGGATAACTGCCAATGTAGCCTGGGAGGGGTGGGGAGGAGGGAAAGACAAGGCTACACTGCACTTTAAAATGTATTGAAGGCCAGCCTTCTGTTGCCTGGGCAGTCTTCTGGGGTAGAGTGGCTGGGTGGCCTGAGGCCCCGCCACCATGTTCTTGGGCGTCTGGATGAGGAGGCTATGGAACTTGGGGAGGAGGTCTGTTGGTTACACAGGGACTATAGCGGCAGTCCATACAGCTGCTGCCTTTCTTGCAGCTCAACCATACGCTGGAGCATATGAGTTTGATCTTCCAGCAGCCTAAGCATCGACTCTTGCCTTCTGTCAGCAAGCTGACACCACCTATCATCATCAGCCCGCCACTTACTTTCTTCAGCCCACCACCTCTCCTCGCGTTCATATTGTGCTTTCCTGAACTCTGACATTGTCTGCCTCCACGCATTCTGCTGTGCTGTGTCAGTGTGGGAGGACAGCAGGAGCTCAGAGAACATTTCATCCTGAGTGTGTTTTTTTTCACCGTCTAATCTTCACTAGCCTCTGCGAAGGAGAAACATTTGCAGCTGGTGGAGGAAAAGGGAGAGTGGTAGTTAAAAAGACACATTTTTAAAGAACAACGGGTACACTCTTTCACGTTAAACCTTGCTGTTCACATTACACAGAACGTGTGCTTTCGTTACAGGGTTGCATTTTGCCTCTTGTATTGAGGGCCTGCCAGGTTGGTGTGAGAGATCACTCATGCTTCACCCCACCCCCCATCGTGTGGCTAACAGCGAGGAACATTTCTGTTCAGCCACAGCCAAACAGCCAAGCAGGAACGGGCACCTCTGAATGGCCCCTTAATAAAAACACCCTATTTCAACCAGGTGACCATGAATGATATCACTGTCCTGAGGATAACACAGTGAGATCAAGAGCGGATGTTGTTTGAATGCCAGCAAACTCCGGGACCATACACTGCCATGCTTTGTTATGCAGTGATTCCCAACTACATGCTGCTGGCCTGCCATGGTAAAGTCTCCTACCATGGCAGATGGAATAAGGCCGCCCTCCCCAGAAACCTTTTGCAAAGGCTTTGGGGTTACATCCAGGAAAGCTTTATGGAGATGTCCGTGGAGGATTTCCGTTCCATCCCCGTACACATTAACAGACTTTTCCAGTAGCTGTACTGGCTGCAAATGCCAGGGCAAATTAATCATTAAACATGCTTGCTTTTAAACCATGTGTAATATTTACAGAGGTCCCTTCTCCGCCTTCAGGGTCTGGGAACACGCCTTGGGTGGGTTCAGGGGATACTGGCTCCAAGTCCAGGGTGAGAAACATATCTTGGCTGTTGGGGAAACCGGTTTCTCCGCTTCCTTGCTGTGAGCTATCGTCAGTCTCTTCATCATCTTCCTCATACCCAAAACCCGCTTCCATGTTGTGTGATTCTCCATTGACGGAGTCAAAGCACAGGGTTGGGGTAGTGGTGGCTGCACCCCCTAGCATGGCATGCAGGTCATTATAGAAGCAGCATGTTCAGGGCTCTGATCTGGAGTGGCCGTTTGCCTCTCTGGTTTTTTGGTAGGCTTGCATTAGCTCCTTAATTTTCACACAGCACTGCTCTGCGTTCCTATTATGGCCTCTGTCCTTCATGCCCTTTGAGACTTTTTCTCATGTGTTGGCATTTCGTTTACTAGAACAGAGTTCAGCTAGCACAGATTCGTCTCCCCATACAGCAAGCAGATCCTGTACCTCCCGTTCAGTCCATGCTGGAGCTCTTTTGTGATCCTGGGACTCCATCATGGTCATCTCTGCTGATGAGATCTGCACTCACCTGCACCTTGCTACGCTGGCCAAACAGGAAATGAGATTCAGAAGTTCGTGGGCCTTTTCCTGTTGGAAATTGATTTCTTTACTCCACCTTCGACGAGGGGATTAGCACTGAAATCGGCCTTGCCGGGTCAAATTTGGGTAGTGTGGACGCAATTTGATGGTATTGGCCTCCGGGAGCATCCCAGAGTGCTCCACTGTGACCGCTCTGGACATCACTCTCAACTCAGATGCACTGGCCAGGTAGACAGGAAAAGGCCCGCGAACTTCTGAATCTCATTTCCTGTCTACCTGGCCAGTGCATCTGAGTTGAGAGTGATGTCCAGAGCAGTCACAGTGGAGCACTCTGGGATGCTCCCGGAGGCCAATACCATCAAATTGCGTCCACACTACCCCAGATTTGACCCAGCAAGGCCGATTTCAGTGCTAATCCCCTCGTCGAAGATGGAGTAAAGAAATCAATTTAAAGAGCCCTGTAAGTTGAAAAAAAGGGCTTCGTTGTGTGGACGAATCTAGGCTTAAATCGAGGTAACGCTGCTAAATTCAACCTTAAATCATAGTGTAGACCAGGCCTCAGTCTGTCCTAGCATTCCTCAAAGGTTTTGTCTGCTGTGGTATTTTCCCAGTGTCTGTCTAGCACGTGCTACCGCTGGTAGCAACTTATAAGCTCTAGTGTAGGTAGTATTAAATGACAGCTGAAAATGCCTACACCCAATCTGTTGTGGCGCTTGCACCATATCACTGTTGCAGCTGGTTGAAGAAATGCTGAAAATAGTGTATCCATACAGACTGGTGTTGCTGCACAGACAATATAGCTGGGAAAGCAAGGGTTTCTTACAAGTTTAATAAGCTGATGAGAGTATGCTGGAGCATCATATGTGTATCCTTTTCCCCATCATGGCTGAGAACATGCCTGATACATTGGCAGCTGTTTGTAAGAATAAGGAGCAGAGGAGTTGGGTGTTAACCCTGAACTTGATGTAGTGAGTCTGCAAGATGTCCCACTTCCTGACGGTCACAATCTTTCAGAAGAAAGGAGTTGAACTTTGTATTGCGAGTTCTGTTAAGAAGATTAGAGATGTCTTGTTCATTGTGCTGCCATTAGGCAGGGAGCCAAACAGGCAGCCCTAGAAAAAACCCTCATTTTTTAAACTTAAATTTACGAATTAATAATAAGTAGACTCACCCCCTGGAAAACATGGTATTGGGATTTCCCGATACTAATTCAATAGTTTCTATCCAAGCCACTTGGCTTTTGAGCTCCTCCCTTGATTTGAGCCATAGAATCGTGGAGAATTGTGCCCTTTGGTATTTTTTTTTTGTTGTCCTGGTGTAATAAATTGATTCAGGGCATTTATATAAAAGTTCATGTTATTTGTTTTTAACTACTGAGCACGCACTTTTGTGATGTCTTGGAACCACAAATGTTATTGTTGTCATAAAAATCTGGATGGGTAGATCATACAGAGGGACCGACCCTTACCATTTTTATGGATAGCTGTCTTGCTTCCTCTTGGGAGGTGGGCTTTCTTGTTATAGAATTGATATTTCCTCCAAATGCGAGTGCAATGTTACAAACAGCTTTTCATGCTCTATACCCCTCCCTTGCTGCCTTATTTCTTTGGCAGATCTTCACAAGGGGACTCTGGTGGTGGTGAAGGATGAAGAATAAAATGTAATTACTGGTAACTCTTGAGTCAATTTCCTCTCTTTGCCACCACACTTTTATGCACCCTCCTCTTCCCTTGTGCTTTGTTTCTCATGCTGTGAAATAAACCTCCAAACTGATTATGCAGTGATTTTATGGCCTTGTGTGTGGAAAGGAGGAATGGAGAGGAGGAAAGGGGTGCATGCTTATTTGACTTTTAGTTGTGTCCAGCTGCTAATAATTACCAATATAATTTACTTTTTTTTCACCAACTAGCAACAACTGATCTATCATGCAGTCAATGTGCCTTTAAGGGGGAAAGTCCAGATAAACACTGAGATTCCTTATCCTTCCCTCCTACTTCCATAGTGATGCTTCCCTGTCTCTGTGCCCCAGTTCTGAGAACAGGTGAGCAGCTGTCTTTCTGATTGCACAGTGCCATTTGCCGTGCTGGCTGACCACATAAGGATGTCACAGATGATTGATTTCCCTCCTCTGTGAAGATTGCACACATCATTTAACACTGGTACATGCAATGTCTGACAGTCTAATCTTGTAGGGAGTGCAAGCCTTGATTCAAGTACACAGTCCATTGTCTTCCACTATGTCTATCTCATTGACTTGCTTTAAAAAAACCCAAATCATTTCTGGTACTTGCTGAGCTTGTTATGTGTGGTTCCCCTTTGTGAGGTTTGTTACTCTGAAACATTTCACTCTGTGATTTCATTTCCTGGCGTACTCGCTTTTATAAGTCATCCCATCTTGTCATTTGTCTTTATACTTTGTGTCTTACTTTTTATTGCAAATTAATTGGAATGAATCCCTCAAGCTAGCATCAGAGAATGCCATCTTGTTTACCTTCTTTGTTCTCTTGCCCCCCCCCCCCCAGCTGCCACACACACATGTATATTTAGCTTCTAAATTCATGTATCGACTCGTGGACTGGGAAGTATAACATTTGAAACATAATGACCTCAGTCGAAAGTCTCTTGGTATGTGCATATGTTTTCTCCTCCCAGAGAGCCTGAGGGAAGAGAACACCTCATTGAGTCTCATATGGTATGTCTATACTGCAATTAAAAACCTGTGGCTGGCTTGTGCCAGCTGACTCAGGCTCGCAGGGCTTGGGCTAAGGGGCTGTTTAATTGTGGTATAGACATTCAGGTCCGAGATCTAAGACCCTGCGAGGTGGGAGGGTCCCAGAGCTCAGGCTGCAGCCTGAGCCCGAAAGACTATACCACAATAAACAGTCCATTTGCCCGAGCCCTGCGAACTCAAGTCAACTAGCAGCTGTGATTTTTCAGTGTAGATGTACCTGTAGGCTATCTACTGTTGATCTTACATAGTAACTCTTGGCCCTCAGTAAAAACAAGAATTCATTAGAACAGTTAAGACTGAGAGTGTTTCAGTGATGTCCAGTTTACATCTTCCACCCTAAACACTGTAGTTGTTTACAACAATTCAGTCCTTTTTTTTTAAAAAGGCAACTAATGTTAGAATAAATGAACAGCTGAGGTTTTCAGCCAGTTCTCCACTTCTGTGAGATCTTTCTCTATATATTATCCCTTCAAGTAAATTAAGCTGTTGACCTAATGTAGTAAGGTTGCCAATTTTCTACTCGCACAAAACCGAACACTCTTACCCCACCCCTCAGAGGCCCCGCCCATGCCCCACCCCTTCTGAGACCCCACCCCTGCTCGCTCTATCCCCCCTCCCTCTGTTGCTTGCTCCATCTTCCCCCCCATAGCAGGCACTCATGGCCTCAGCCTCATGGGTGGGGGCGTGGAGGCTCAGGGCTTACTCGTGCAGCGGGGTGAGCTGGTGCTTGTGCCTGGATGAAATTAACCACAGAAATAGCCCACAGGCCATAGGTTCCCCTCTCCTCACTTAGGCATGAGAGCCAGAAGGGGGATATGCCAGCTGCTTCCCAGGAGCCGCGCGGTGCAGAGGCTAGCAGGGAGCCTGCTAGCCTGGTCACCCTATAACGTAGGGGGAAAATCTTTGCATTTCTCAATTCTTTTATTCTTGTTAACCAAATTTCTATAGTAAGTCTTAGTGTTTTTTTTCAACCACAGTGGTGTAATTCATTTAGTAGTAGTATTAAAACAGGATGATCTGAGAAAATGGGCAGGATTAATAGTAGCCCAGATAATATATCAAATTTTACAAAATAGGTAAGGGAAAAATGGGGCACAAATACTTTCTAAAATAAGTGTCTTTATTCCAATTCTATTCAATGGCAGAAAAAAATTCTTTGAGATTATTTCTCTTTGAAATTTGGGAATAATAAATTCAAATTCTTTTAGAAAACTGGAGTTGGTAATTGCTCCTCCATTTAACAGCAAGAGAATTTTGTGTTCAAATAACATTCTTGATCATTAAATTCATAATTGTTTCAAATTTATATTTAATGCAAAGTTAGCCTGTTCTGACCTATCTCTTCTTGAAGCTAATATTCTCATCTATCTTTCAACCTACTTATGCCCAGAGAGGGTGCAGTGATTATTTCACCAATTATACTTGGGTGTGTACAGTTTAAGCAACTGAACTTAGTTTTCTCTGCCAAACCCTCTCCACTAGCTCCATTCTCCACTGCTATCAAGGTCAGTAGGTTTCCCTGCCATGAAATCCAGCTTTACAAATGTATTCCACTCTCTTCTATACAGCCAGGCAGTCACTGGATCTTGTCCCTTCCTCTAGAACACTGATTAAAATCTGTCCTCGCTCCTTCTCATTTCAATTCCTTATAACCTTGTGTTTCTTGATCATCTTCTATCTTAACAACTGTAATGTTCATCTGTTGGGGTCTTCCTGCTTCTCCCAACCAGTCCATCCAAAACGCTGCTTCAAACCCCTGCCCTCTCCCAACAGTTGTAACTGTTTGTCCCTGGGTTACCTTCCCCCCCCACACACACACACTCTCTGATCAGCTTTTCCTACATATCCTGCCTTAACATACTGCTTCTATGAAGCCTCCGTTGACGTTCTTTGAAGTTTATATTGCACCCAGGGGGGAAAAACACAAAATAATTTTGACTTTGTGAAGTGAAGCACTGAAGTTACAAAATGCCAGGATTTTTATTTATTTCTGTGCACAGGATACATGGTACTCAGGGAGTGAATAGCATTGGGTATTGAATGAATCTGTTTGTATGACCCCTGCCTAAGTTGTTCCAGAAGTTGTATAGTGAATGAGGCAGGGGACTGAAGGAAGGAAAAGGATGGTTTGGTAGGTAGTTGAATGCCACCCCAGGAACTGATTCTATCCCTGCCTCTGTTGCAGAGTTTCTATATGATTCTGGGCAAGTCACCTAAATCAAAAAATTCATTCATGTTCTTCATTTCCTGGGTACCCAGCTCAAGACCTCTGCAGTCTGATTTGTAGCATTGCTGAGCGCTCTCAGCTACAAGTGAGGTCAGTGGGAGATTTGGTTTGAACGTGTAATGTGCAATAAAATGTAGGGTGACCAGAGGTCTCGTTTTTAAAGGGACAGTCCCATTTTGGGGGACTTTTTCTTATATAGGCGCCTATTACCCTCCAGCCTCTGTCCCATTTTTTCACAGTTGCTATCTGGTAACCGTAATAAAATTCCAAGTACTGTGTGAAAAATTAGGTCATGCACTTCAGATTGGGCATCCAAAATATTTGACACTTGTCAATTTTGGCTTTAATCTCTGTGTGCCTCTGTTCCGCAGGTATAAAATAGGGATAGTACAGCCTTACCTCATGGAGGTGGTGTGAAGATAAATTCATTAATATTTGTAAAGAACTAAGATACTACTGGCTGAGCTTCACAAAAAAAAAACAGGAGAAAATTATCAACTTTTATTTAGTGTAGGGTCTGATGATGTGAAGTAAATAGCACAGCTACATAGTGTTGAGGATCAAAAGATATATTGAATAGCTATCCATTCAGTGACGATTGTCCAGTCAGTGCACAGGACAAAGGAAAGGGTCTTATAGAAAAAATTAATGTCCTCAAATAATTAGAGACTATCCTAATTCATGCACACAAGGGCCCCAGACTATGGTTATCCAGTCAACCTTACTTCTGGCATTTCCTAACTATTAGGTGTTTGACTTTGAAACCTTAATGCTCTTTTAATGTGGGTTTTGTTTGTAATTTTCTAGGTTTTTAAAAAAGCAACATGGAAAAAATGGGTGTTTTTTCAGAACAGCAAAAGGCATGTGACACCAGGGCAGCCATCCCCCCTTATCAAATTTCAAGTTCCTGTTGCAAAGAAAGGAGTCACTAGACTAGAGCTTCTCAGTGAACAGTTGTAAGAATATTTTAATGTGGGGAAAAAGTGTTTTTCCCTAACCTCATTCTAAGAAATGACCAAACTGTTTCTGCTGGAATGTTCTGGGAAAAAAAATCAGCCTGAGGCAGACACTGAGCATGGAAAATTTGAGCCCAGCTCGTTAAAATTCGGCAAAATTATAAGCAATTGAAAATGGAGTGGTGGTATGGAATGTGTTGGGCAGCCCTTAACTAAGGATCTGCTACTGATGAAAAGCAATATATTTTGCATACATCTTATGACTGTCCCATCACTGAATAATTGCTCCTCTTTTCTTCAGTAGTCTGTTCATGATTTGATTGAACAGTAAATTCTTGGGGCAGACACATTATCTTATTTAATTGTAAGGTGTCTCACAACTCTGGTGCTCTATAAGTAAAGTTGGAAGTTTGTGTTGAATTTCTGTCATTGATAATGGGATAACAGTATTCAAAATAATGAGCTTTTTGTGGGGGGCGGGCGGTGTCAAGATTAATCAATTGCTTCCCCTTATCTGGTCTCACAGTAGGAAAATTACTAGATCACATTGAAATTGACTTAGCAAGCATGATCCTAATAAAATGAAACAACTTTACTCATATAATTTGTGAAATTCACTTAAGAAACAGAGGTGATTATTTTGGGCTTTAATCTGGATGGATTTATTAAAAAGTCCATAGTTGATAATGCAGAGAGCTACACTGCATAAGTCAAATTGATGACTGTGAGGAAGAAAACTTCATGATAGTCTGCAGAGGTCTGGAAACAGTTTGTCCTCCTGAAAAATAAGATTCCATAACTTGCCAGAAGCAAAGATTTAGTGAAGCAGTTGCAGTCTTCTGAAGGCTCTGCCGCTGTCCAAAATATAAAGCAAACTAGATGGACACATTCGTTCTGTGGTGGTGAATCCTGCTTCTAGGACTATTTGTCTGATGCATATGCTTTTAATGTATTCATGATGGGAGATCATTTTACTTGGGTCCAAAGGTTTAATATTTGTACTTGAAAAACAATTTTTTGTTGAGAAGGATTCATGGTTTTGGTTTTATGTGTGTGCATGCAGATGTGGAAGAGAATATTATAGTAGTTGTATGAGTTTTTAGTCAGAAGACTTGGAGGAAGAGATTAACATTTCACATCTGCAGTTGTCAGATGTACCTACTATAAATCTTTACTTGCACCCCCCATAGTCAGCATTCTAGATTCCCCAGTGTCTGTCTTGCTGTTTTTCACCTCATGCTGTTTTCTGAACCTGGGAAATTCACAGCACTCCTGGTAATTAGCTAGAAAAGACAATAAGTTTTGATGGCTTTTCTATTAGGAAAATGTCCTAAATGAGATTTTAGTGGCTTTAATAATTGTGTGTGCAGAATGTGTGAGAGTGGTGGGGGGTGGTTCTCAGGGGCACTGTGATTCATGCCCTAATTGCAACATGAAACCTGGGTTTGATTCTTGTGGGAGGGGTGCATCTTGAAATGGAATTGCGGAAGAGAGAATAGGCTAATCCCTGGAGGGTAAGGAACACTTTTCCTGTGTTTGCAGTGACTTCTCGCACCATTCTAGGAACAGCATTGAGAGGGCTGAGGAGGAGTCCCGTCTGGTCAGTCTCCACTGAAAGAAGGCTTCTATGACAAGGGGTCTCGAGGGGAGAGGGAAAGGTACCCACTAGCCGGGGGAAGAGGACCTTTCATCCTTGAAACTGCAGTGCTATACAAATAATACATTGACTCTATGAATGCCTTTGTGCAGCAGCCTGTATCTTGACCAATACTTGTAAATTTGACATTGACCTCTTCACCCTGAACTTATGTTAGGGATGGACAAACTTTTTAAAGTAAGACGCAGAAATAGACAATCTGTTCGATATATTGGAACCCAGGCACTTCTACTGCTAGACTTCAGTCTTCCTGTTTGACACCTTTAATAAGACCCAACTTCAACATAAAAATGAAATCGTGAAAATAATCACTGGTTAAATCATGTTGTTGTTTACTGTGTTGTGGTAGCTGTATTGGTCCTAGGATACATGAGACAAGTGGGTGAGAGAATCTTTTATTAAACCAGCTTCTACTGGTGGAAGAGACCAAGACAAGTGAGCTCTATGTAGCTCAAAAGCTTGTCTCTGTCTCTTCTGCCAACTGAAGTTGGTCTAATAAAAGATCTTCACCACTTTGTCTGTAGCTATATCATAACTGTTCTGCCCACAAAGGAAGGATTGGGCTATCTTGCCAGGATAAAATTGTTCTAGAATGGCAGTAACAACAGGCAGAAAGAACAAATCTTCCATGCTGTCCTCCTCATCTAGTGCAGACCAGTTTTGGGGCCAAGGAAAGTGGGGGAAACTGAAGTGAGCATAGGAGTGGCGAATAGATTGCCTATTCCAGCGCTGTAACACTGTTGGACTGTTTGCCGAAAAGACAGTATTTGCAGAAAAAGCACTGTTAAAGAGTTGCAGGAAGTGCCTCTAACTCACTTTCATAATTAATGTTTGGGGGAGGAGAGAGAAGATCCTGTGGGATAAATTAGCATTCGTTGGGTTTATATGCAAACAAAGATTAGGCTAGCTAATGTTAAAGCAAATATCCATTGACCCAAACTGCGTTTTCCTTGCCAGAGGTAAGATTCCTTTTAGAATCTGATGCTCTGACCATTTGTTTAAAAATGACACGTTTCGTTGGTCTTTTAAGTTTTTCTGGTGAGATACATTTTCGTATGTTGTCCGCAAACCACTTTTCAAGAAACAATTTAAGTTTTAACAAGCTCGTTTTTAGCATTTCAAAATCTGTTGCCTAACTAACACCCACATCTATTTGGTCTGAACTGCATGTGTCACCATTGTTTCAGACTGAGCCATGGTTAGTTTTTAGCTACATGTGCTCAACAAAGACTTGGAACATTAATATCTGGGCTTTGCCAGCAAACTCAGTGTCTGTTTTGTAAACAATTACGTTTGCTGTTATAAAATCTGGTAGATAGTCAGCACTTTTAAAGCAAATGGCACTAGTCCCATGTTAACTAAGAGCAATAAATGTATATGGTCAATTAAACTTTTGAAAGAATATCAGTTTTGTAATGACAGCATAGCCTGCATGCTGAGCTACTTTGGCTTTCTGGTGGTTTCATTCTTGTTGTTCATTGGTTTTATTGTTATCTGACTTAGTCACAACTCAAACATTTCCCCTGATTTATTTTTTAATCTGAACATTTGCTGTGCCTACATGTATTATGAAATGTCACCTTGTTGTCTGAAATTCATGCGAATATCTAATTTTAGTGAATTAACATTCCCAGATCCTAAGACATGAATGCCACTTTGAATTCATGTTTAAAAGAGGTATTATATTGGCTGTGTAAAGTCCAACTATATAAATGTACTACCAGTAACCTTGAGTGTATTTTTTCATTCTTTAAAGAATGTGTGTGGATATAGAATTCTTTCTGCAGTGCCAGTATAGACAATGAATAAATTAGGCTTCCTAAATAATCCTGTTTGATCTTCTAAAGCCATTTAATCACTTCTTTTTTTATAAAGGAAGATAATTCATGTTTATGCTGCCACCTTCTATCAGCAGTGGAACGCACATTCCATTTTCATGTGTGTTTGGTTTTTAAAAGTAGCATCTAGCTTTCACTGGTCAAGAGTGAGAGAGAAATATCTATTGCGGAGGGAATTAAGGAAGGAAGGGATATCCCTGGAATAAAACAGCCACTCTTGGAAAATATAACTGATACCAGAAACTAAGATTTTCAGTTTGTTTGAAGCTTTAGGGAAAGTTCTGATTTCATTTCATTGGGAGTCAGATTATTTCATATTTTCCTAATCTTTCATAATCTGGTAAATTAATTGTTCCTGTTCTTTGCACTACAGTAGAACCTTAGTGGATCCCCTGTTAAAAAATGTCTTTGTAGCTAATTGTAGCTGTGTGTATGAAGGGGAGGGGTTATGGCGAATATTCTGATTTAAATTGCAGATCTAAAACACATGGAATAAAGTTGAGGGAATGTCACTTACCTCATCCCTTGTAAATGTAGATTTGTAGAACGCTAAATATAAATATTTCTCCTGTTCCATCAGTGCTTTGAGATTTTTAAAGACTAATAATTAGCAGCTCTATTAAACAGAAACTGTATTCTCTGGACCTCAGTGGCACAGCAGCTGCAGAGTCTTATTTGATCAGAGGCAATTTGTCTTCTGTAAGGCAGATATGGGGTGACAGATTAGGTCTTGTACTGCCTCCCTAACCAGACAGCGATGTTTGTGATTCTTCCGCAGTAGTGGAAATGTAAAGGCTACTTCACTAAGTGTATGTCTACATTACCTGCTGGATCGGCAAGTAGTGATTGATCTATCGGGGATCAGTGTATCACGTCTCATCTAGACATGATACATTGATCCCCAAACGTGCTCCCCATCGACTCCGGAACTCGTAACTCCACCAAGGTGAGAGGCGGAAGCGGGGTCGACGTGGGAGCGGCATCCGTCGATCCTGCGCCGTGAGGAGGCAAAGTAAGTCAATCTAAGATACGTTGACTTCAGCGATGCTATTCTCATACCTGAAGTTGCGAATCTTAAATTGATTCCTTCCCCTCCCCCCCAGTGTAGACCAGGCCTAAGAACATGTCAAGGGAATCTTCCCACCATTATAGGTGCTGGTCTCCTAGACTGACTGACAGACTTACATAGAATACTGCTTAGAGGAGACAAGCATACAGCATTCCTCACCCATCATATGTCTGTGTCCCACATCTAGAATATTTAGTTTCAACCACAAATGTCCTTACATTTGGCTGAAGGACATTTGTTTCCCATATAAACACTGAACAACATACTTAGTCTTGTGGTATTTGACCAGGGTAGGAGTTCTCGTTTTTTATTGCTTTCCCCTACTGCTGTCAGGGGAAATTACCCATTTTGACAAGGCTGCTACTGCCAGTGATGGATTCAAATACCACTTTTTGCATTAAACTTTTGCTGATAGAGAGAGGCTTTTTTCACCCCTCATGAGATCATTTCTATCATGCCCCTGCCCTCTCTACTGTTCAGAAGATGTTTTACCAAAAAAAAATAAAAATCCAAGATCAGTACAAGTGCAGTTTGTACATAAGGAAAAAGTCCCAAAACAACTTTTGGGCTGTCCCAAAATTTTAATATATTTTATGAAATATTTAGAAAAACCCCAGTTAGTCCTAAGGATTTGTGTAGTCCCAATCAGATACTCAAGGAGCTGACTGAGGAGATAGCTGAGCCTTTAGAGATTATCTTGAAAAGTCATGGAGGATGGGAGAAATTCCAGAATACTGGAAAAAAGTAAATATAGTGCCAGTCTATAAAAAGTGAAATAAGGACAACCCAGGGAATTACAGACCAGTTAGCTTAACTTCAGTACCCGGAAAGATAATGGAGCAAATAATCAATTTGCAAACACCTAGAAAATGGTAAGGTGATAAGTAACAATCAGCATGGATTTGTCAAGAACAAATTGTGTCAAACTAACCTGATAGCTTTCTTTGACACGGTAACAAGTCTTGTGGATGGGGGGAAGCGGTAGACGTGGTATATCTTGACTTTAGTAAAACTTTTGATACTGTCTCGCATGACCTTCTCATAAACAAACTAGAGAAATGCAACCTTGATGAAACTACAATAAGGTGGGTGCATAACTGGTTGGAAAACTTTTCCCAGAAAGTAGTTATCAGTGGTTCACAGTCATGCTGGACTGGCATAACGAGTGGGGTAACGCAGGGATCAGTTCTGTTCAATATCTTCATTATTGATTTAGATGAAGGCATAGAGTATACACTTATGAAGTTTGTGGATGATACCAAGATGGGAGGGGTTGCAAGTGCTTTGGAAGATAAGATTATAATTCAGAATGATCTGGAGAAATGGCCTGAAGTAAATAGGATGAAATTCAATAAGGTCAAATGCAGAGTACTCCCACTTAAGAAGGAACAATCACATACAAAATGAGGAATGACTGCCTAGGAAGGAGTACTGTGGAAAGGGATCTGGAGGTCATAGTGGACCACAAGCTAAATATAGCCAACAGTGTAACACTGTTTTTTTAAAAAAAAACTGATCATCATTCTGGGATGTATTAGCAGGAGTGTTGTAAGAAAGACATGAGAAGTAATTCTTCTGCTCTACTCCGTGCTGATTAGGCCTCAACTGGAGTATTGTATACAGTTCTGGGCACCACATTTCTGGAAAGATGTGGAAAAATTGTAGAAAGTCCAGAGAAGAGCAACAAAAATGATTCAAGGTCTAAAAACATGACTTATGAGTGAAGATTGAAAAAATTGGGTTTGTTTAGTCTGGAAAAGAGAAGACTGAGAGGATAGGATGAGAAGCAATGGGCTTAAATTGCAGCAAGGAAGGGTTAGGTTGGACATCAGGAAAAACTTCCTAACTGTCAGGGTGGTTAAGCACTGAAATAAATTGCCTAGGGAGATTGTGGAATCTCCATCATTGGAAATTTTTAAGAGCAGGTTAGACAAACACCTGTCAGGGATGGTCTAGATCAGTGGTTTTCAAACTGCGAGTTGTAACCCAGTACTAGGTCGTGGAATGTAAGGCACTGGGACGCAGAGGCTCTGGTCAGCGCCACCAACCAGGCCGTTAAAAGTCCGGTCAGCAGTGCTGCCTGGTTAAGGCAGACTAGTGTTTACCTGTTCTGACATCGCTCTGCAGCACATCCGGTGCCTGGGGATGTGTGTGGGGGTGGGGGGGAGCCCTCGGTTCCACACTGTGCCCCGGCCCTGAGCTCTGGAGCTTGTGTACCTCTGCCTCAGAGCTGGACCTGCTGCTGGCTGTTTCCGGGGCACAGCACGGTCCGCGGTGCCAGGACAGTCAGGAAGCCTGCCTTAGCACCCCTGCTGTGCCATTGACCAGGAGCCACCTGAGGTAAGCCCGCACGCCAATCCCTTCCCACACTCTGAAGCCCTCCTTCCCGGCCCCACCCTGCAGCCCTCACCCCTGCACCTCAAACTTGTGCCCCAGCCCTGAGCTCCTCTCACACCCAGAATCCTCATCTGTGGCTCCGTTGGGTCACAGGCATCAACAGTTTTCTTCAACTGGGTTTCCAGAAAAAAAGTTTGAAAATCACTGGTCTAGATAATAGTCCTGCCATGAGTGCAGGGGACTGGACTAGATGACCTCTCGAGGTCCCTTCCAGTCCTATGATTCCATGAATCATTGTGGTATCTGAGTGCCTAGGAAGAGAGGGAAACTTCTAGGCTTCCAAAATAAACAAGGTTCTTTAATGTTATCTTAACGATGATTCTGCTGGGCTAATTGCTAACAAACCCAAAGTGATAGTTTCTGTAATCACCAGCACATGCTTACATATTGGGTGGATCTTAAAAACTGAACAAGTAGGCCTAATATTATGTCAGGAAAGTTTTATAGTTCCTTTTTAGCAGTCTCTCCATTAAATGGATATTGCTATAATTAAAGTCAGGCAAATCCTCAAATATTTCATGTAAATGAAGTATCCACTATCGGAAAGCTTGTAAAGTTACAATATGTTCTTTAGAGATTTCTGTATCTGCACTAAGATTTTAGCCTTGGAGTCATGAATACTTGAATAACTGATTAAATGCAAAAAGGGAAATAAGGTGTACAAAGAGGACAATAAAAAATACTTTGTTTTATAAAACTCTTACATTTAGTAGTGGAGCATTATTTGTGCAGAACTCATTGCTGGCAGAATAGAAAAGAAAGATCCTGATGTAGCATTGTCTTTGTGACAGTAGGATGCTGCTAGTTAATGTGCTTCTCTCACTGTATAGCTGCTGTAGCATGCTGAAAGATTTCTGTTGTTGTTTTATGAATAAGTCATGCAGGCTGGAGCAGATGGCATAAGGAGTGACGAGACAGTTACCAGGAGAGCTTGGAGAGAAGTTCAAGAACACCCAGGGAATCTTTAAACATTTAGAGACGCAGGTATAATTGGAGAGTGGAGGGGAAACCCCAGAAAGAGTTGAACAGTGAAACCTGAAGAGGGTTGTGAGGGAGGGAACCTTTTAAATGACCAGAGAGCCTTGAAAAAGGAAATAGAGCAGTCTGGGGAATATGTGCAGGGTTGGAGAACTTACAGTGGACTAGAGTTTCTGGAGAGAAAGCTGAAGCTGCTCACAACTAAAATATAACCAGGTTGACTTCAGTAATGTGTGTTTGTATCTTTTTCTACAGTTGCTTTAGGTCGTAATCAACCCCTGAAAAAAGAGAAACCAAAATGGAAAAGCGATTACCCAATGACAGATGGACAGCTGCGCAGTAAAAGAGATGAGTTTTGGGACACAGCACCAGCTTTTGAAGGCCGCAAGGAGATTTGGGATGCCCTCAAGGCTGCTGCACATGCGTTTGAGAGCAATGATCATGAACTGGCACAAGCAATCATTGATGGTGCAAACATAACGCTACCACATGGTAGGTTTGTCTGAGATGGACACAACCTCAGCAAAAATAGTAACAGGATAGATGGGAATGGAAGGCTTGTGAGTATAGTTTACCATTTGGGAATAAATTTATGAGACGCACAATATCCTAGAAGTCCTCATTTGTTCATATGACTGTCATTTACCATATTGATGCTGGAAGAAACCAGAATTTTGCTAAGATGCAAAAGGGTGCTGACAACATATAGATCTTTCTAGTTAGCTGAGTCTCAACTGTATGCTGTTTAAAATGTGTATTAGCACCTGCACTAAGGACATGACATACAAAGCCACGCTCTGTTTCAAGAGGTTACTTCAGAATACCCACGTTATTTCCAGTACAGCTTTATTGTACTTTTAAAAGACACCTCTTCTAGGCAATCATATTTGTCTTCTGATCTATAGGATAACTGTATATGACAGATTTCATGGTGTTTTAATTGATTCTTCACTGGGGAAAAAGAACATCTAAAACGCCTAGTAGTGTTTGCAAACTGCTTTGAGATCTCGGATGTGCCTATTTCATGTGTTTTCACTTCTACTTAATCTGTAGTTTGACTTTTGATCTTCTTATGAAGTTTTCTTCTTTCCTTACATGCAGCGTTCAGCATAAGAAATAAACTGCTTCTCATGTTCATTGTTTTTAAGTTTAGTAGGATTTTGTTCTGTTCTAGTTTTTCTAAGGATTGTTGGTAGTAGAGGTAGCGTTTGAATACCCACTTTCAGGAAATCAGAGCTGTAGTTTATTTCAAGTATCTGATGATTGAGGATTCAGGAAATATGGGGAATAGGCCCAAACTGGAGCACAGGCTTCAAAGCTTTCATGCTCTGGTTAGGCTGTACTTTTAGTCTCCCATGCTTAAAGTGGAATGATGAATTCTGATGGGCAGTGTACATATTCTGGCCTTGTTTTGCCTGAAGTGTTAATTCACAATGCAGCCCAAGGGGACAGAAGTGAAAAATGGCTATCTGGGAGCTTCAATTAACCTGGGATGATGCTTTTGGGAGTGATCATGACATGCATCTGAAGAAGTGGGTATTCACCCACGAAAGCTCATGTTCCAAAACGTCTGTTAGTCTATAAGGTGCCACAGGATTCTTTGCTGCTTTTACAGATCCAGACTAACACGGCTACCCCTCTGATAGTTTACACCTAGTTACACCCTGACTTCTTAAATCTCTTGTTTCAGGCTTCAAGGCCCCTAGTGAAACTGAACTGCTCTCATATTGTGGTTTGGAGTTTTTTAGCTTTTTGTGGTTTGGGGCTTCTAGGAGTGTCTCTTGCTGTAGCCTGTTGTATATACTGCAGCTAATAACACTTCAAGAAGGTGTTACTATTTGCATTGTCAGTGTATTCACTTTCTCTCGCTCAGTCTCAGCAGTTGGATTCTTTCAAGGCTGTTGAGAGATTAAATTTTTTTTACTAGAAGGTGATGTGCTCCCCAGTGTTCTGACTGTCTCTTTAACACATCCTCTTGAAAACAAACAAATAGAAGGGTTTCTAAGCACAACCTGTTGCTTTGATTGAAATTCCATGTGATTTAATATTGCTGTCCCAAGTGAATTAATATAGCTGTCCTTAATTCAGAGTACGTGTGGCTAGAAGAATCCACAGGCAATCATTTTCAGAATCTCCCAGTGCTATATAGGTCAAAGGAGACTCCAAGTTCTCCTGTTGATTAGACAGCAACAAAAACATTTTGATCCCTCAAACAGGTATCCCAAGCCAAACAAACCTGAGACAGGTAAAATACTCCCATGTCTTGCCTGGTACAATGATCTTCATGTAGTCTACCAGTGCCCTCTTTGCAGAGCATATTGTTGCAGCATAAGTAATTTTAACCCTAAACAGACCTTTAGTAGTTCCACTAGGCAGGCTTCAACTGAGTCCAAGTGGTTATGGTTCCCAACTGTCCACAGTTTTCATATGCAACAGGAGCAGTGTTTTGAATAAGTGATTTGTGTGGATGGTGGGAAGGAGTCAAACTACCTAATGTGGTAATGATTGATATCTCAAAAGGCCTCTCTAGACTTTTGCTTTTCATTCTGTGTTCCTTTGTCATAAGCAAGGTCCTGTGAACTCTGCACCAGTGTGATCCTAAATTCTGCCGCAAGGCTTCCTTGATTTTGCGTGTCAGTGCAGAATTCTGTAATAGTTTCAGTTAAAATCAAACATTGATTTAAATCATGAAATGATATATTATTGAACTATATCATGTATTGTTTTGCTATCAAATAGATTTATTTTACAGTGACCTTTTAAATTTTAATGTTTCTGGATTTTTGTATTTGCAACATATAAACTACATTATAGACCTTATAACAGAGGAAGATGGATATCTTGGCAACCAAAGAGGGGACTTTTGGGGCTTTTGTCACTGAGGGGATTGTGGATTCACTGGAAACTTCTGCCAAAATGATCAGTTGAAATAATTAACAGTTGAAATGTCAACATCTGCTGAGATGAATGGGACCAGTTAACATCTCAGAAGCTGTTTGAGTGTTTGCAGACTTAGGAATACAACAATGCATTGGTTTTCACTTAGTTTCTATTTTGAAGGTTTTTCTTTGCAACCAAAAGGATCAGTAGGTTCACTGGTATCTAAATTTATTAAATTTTTATAATAAAGTTGTCCCATAGATTGCCTCTCACTATGTGTTCTTATCATTTTAACCTCTATTCTCTATTCCCTTCATTCTTGTTCCCTTGCATTTATGATACTCACTTGTTAAGTCTTTTTTTTTTTTTTTTTTTAATTGGATTTTAGGCTCTGTAGGATAGGGACTGTCTCTTAGGCTATATCTGCACTGGCAATTAAACTACCCCATCCCAACCCCGAAAGACAAAAGTTTTGCCGTGACAAGCAGAAGTGCGAACAGTGCATTGTCAGCAAGAATGCTCTCCTGCTGACAACACAAACACCAACAAACAGCAGCTACACTGCACAACTTTTAGCAGCACAGCTCTAGCCACACAGCCATGTCACTAAAAGCTGTGTAGTGTAGACATAGCCTAAATGTGTATGTGGAACCTAACACAATGCGGCTCTGATCCTGATTGAAACTTCTGAGTGCTACCATAATACAAATGATTAATCAAAATATAATTGTTTTAGAAAATGAAAGCTTGAATCCCGGAGCATATTTCTGCAGTGAGAGGTGGATTCTGTGTCAAATTCAATGATTGGATTATACAGAACACTGATTATGAGATATTTTGACAGCATTAGATCATGCATTCAGTTTAAATTTTGCAAAAGGGTATAGATGAATTGTCACTTTCAGATGAAATATGAAACTTGTGACAGCAAGCCACTCAGAGACTGTCTGACTTGTTAGATCTTTGCCATCCTAAAGATAGGCTAGAAGACCAGTACGTATGGGAAAGGATTCTGATGGTTTAGCACAGAGGTTTTCAAACTTTTTTCCTGGGGACCCAGTTGAAGAAAATTGTTGATACCAACGGAGCTGGAGATGAGGGCTCAGGGCTGGGGCTGGGGGGTGAGGGCTGGTGGATGGGGCCAGGAATAAGGGGTTCAATGTGTGAGAGAGGCACAAAGTTGGGATGCGGGAGGAGGTCAGGGTTCTAGGGTGGGGCTGGGAATGAGGGGTTTGGGATGCAGGAAGGGGTTCTGGGTTTGGGAGGGGTTCAGGGCTGGGCAGGGGATTGGGGCACTGCGTTGGTGCGCAGACTTACCTCCAGCATCTCCTGGTCAGCAGCGCAGCTGGGATGCAGAGGCAGGCATCCCGCCGATCCTGGCACCACAGACTGCATTGCACCCCAGAAGTGGCCAGCAGCAGGTCCAGCTCCTAGACAGAGATGTGCAAGCAGCTTCACATGACTCTTGCCCACAGGCACTGACACACACATACACATGTCCCTGTTCCCATTGGCCTGTTCCTGGCCAATGGGAGTACGGAGCCGGTGCTCGGGAAAGGGGCAGTGCACAGAGGGCCCCCCTCTGCCCACCCAGGAGCCAGGCTTGCTGCCGCCCGTGTCCGGGGCCCAGCATGGTGTCAGAACAGGTAGGCACTGGCCTGCCTTAGCTGGGCAGCACCACAAATGGGACTTCTAATGTCCTGGTCAGTGATGCTGACCAGAGCAACCCAGTAGTGGGTTGCAACCCAAACTTTGAAAAATGCTGGTTTAGCAGGTTGCTGGGAGGGGTAGGGCTTGTGCGTGGATATCCAGAAATGTATGTGCTTGTTTGTATATGTATCTGTGCACATTCTTTACGGAAACCCACGTGATCAATATGCAATTTCGACTTAATCAAATGGAAGAGAAGTAATTTTATTTTCAGAATTCTCTTTCAAAGCATCTGTACCTACGTCACTGAGGGAATTCAGAGTTTGAAGGTTTAAATCTCAAGTGTTTAACTGAGTGCCAAAAAAAGATGAAAAATCTGAAAATCTTTGGGTAGTTAAGATGGCACTACTTTGAACTTTCTTAGGAATTTAGGAGGAATATTATAAACCATAGAAAATTCTCTCTTCAGTGTTAGCTGTAGCAGCCTAGTGCCTTGCACACAGATGGTTGGAGGGTGTACACACATTTATATATACACAGACATATTGTTTAATGCTGGCATTCAGTGGGTAATACCTTTGGGATACTGCCTGCCATAGGGAGACTGAAGCCTGTTTTCTGAGACCCATACTGGAAGTACTGTACACAGAACATTTCTGAAATGTGGGAATTAAAATTGTATCACATGCCCACTGTTGCCCAAAATAATGCCTAATTTTCATGCTCACTTTCAGTTCCAGGTAGCCTATAGTTACAGAATGTTTAGAATCCTTGTCAGGTTTTCAAGGTGAGATGTTTTTGATCTTTGTACAGAGAGAATAGTCAATATTAGCCAGTCAGGTAAGCTGGGTTTTTTTTCCCCTGTTGTCTTCTGGTATGCCAAGTGTCTTCCTGTATGGTGTTTCAGTCTGTATATTGAACAGCTGGGAGACTTGCTAGATTGAATGACCTTTACATTGCAAAGCAAGATACTTACTTTAGAAATTAATATCTCTGCCAATTGCCAAAGAACCTGAGTGTCTTACATCGATAAATTATTAAAAGACAGGCTTTCTGTTTATACGCTGTGTAACCTAACTGTTGTTCACCAATTTAGCTGGACTTTGGAGGGGGGAGAATCACATTTTAATCTTACTCTATTCCAAATAACACTAAAAAAGAGTGCATTGCTTACAAGAAATCAACTACAAAATCTCCAAAATTAGTCTGGAAATGCACAATTATGGAATTCAGCCACTCCACTTCTGCCATGTAATCTGTCATCACTCTTCCTGATATGATTTACACCACCCAGCCATCTTTAACTTTGCCTTCTTTGTTTGTTATTTAAATGGATCCCCTGTCTCCATATCTTTTTTTTTTTTTTGCCCTCTGGTTCTGTTCAATGCTTGGCCAGTCTACTACCTTGCAACCCCATTCTGAGACCAGGGAGCATGGCTCCACGTCCCTCTCATGGTTCCTCAAGACTCCACCTCCTTTGCACTTTCTCTGCCTCTTGACCTCACACATGCTGTCACCATCTCCAGCCAGCAGCTTCTGCAGACAACCTTGGGTTCAGTAATCATCAACTTATAAAGTTCGTGTTTATATTTTAGACAATGGGATTGAGTAGTCTGGAAAGGTTGAGAGCCACTACTACCAACCAGTTAGGAAGACAATTTTTCAATAAGCAGTCGTGCAATATTTTTGTACATAAATATAACTGTCACATGTACTGTAGGTAACAGTTACGTTCGTTAAAAATGGGGATGATAATGCTAAATATATTGATGAATCTTAAAAAGATCTAGTTAAGTAAGCCAGCTAAATCTAGTAGACATTTGTAAAGGATTTTCCTTCACTTCCATGAGAAAACATGACACAGATAATCTGGGTGAACATATAAACAGAAAAGTGAAATACAAAATCAGATGCTTGAAAGAAATGAAACTTTGTCTATGGACATTTAGAAAAAATTCTAAACACAACTAAGGAGCCTGCTCCTGATTCAGGCATAATTCCCACTACATAGTGTTTTCTCCCTTTGGGTCTGGTTCACTATAATAAAGAGAACCTTTCCATGTAGGTGTCGAAGTGCTGTATCCCTCTGCTGATTTTCCGTTATGCATTTTACTTTAGGCAATGTGCTTCTCTTTGAAAAAGATATTTTAGTACCTTATATAACTTGAAGATGTTTACATGCTTTTTCAGTACTATATTGCTTCTCAGCCTAATAGTTCCATTACAGAATGTACTGAATTCCAGTAACACTGAGACCATTGACTCATACGTTTCATATAGACGCAGATTGACTGATGGTTTTTAGAGTACTTGAAAAGGGCTACATAAGTGCTTGTTAATGTATATTGGATACTTCACAGGCAATGCTGTAGTCTACCCTATTGATAACTCCACTGAGGTGGAGTGGCTGAATGCCAATTAATACAGTTCTTTGACTTGGAACAGCACAGTGCAAATGGAAAAGATATTTATATCATAAGGGAGAGACTGACAGGTAAAATAGAACAGCTGACCAAACAGTATACATCTCCGTAGATAAAAAGACAGCCCTTAGGATATGTCTACACTACAGTCAAAGCCCCTTAGCTGGCCCATGCTAGCTGGCCAGGGCTCAGATTAAAGGGCTGTTGAATTGTATAGCTGTTCAGGCTCAGGTTGGAGCCCTGGCTCTAGGACCATGAAAGGTGAGATGGTCCCAGAGCTCAGACTGCAGCCTGAGCCTCATCTACCCCGCAATTAACTAGTCCATTAGCCGGAGTCAGCTGGCATGGACCAGCAAGGGCTGACTAATTGCAGTGTAGGCATACCCTTAAAGAGTGCACGTTCAGTGGTATTTGAGTGTTGATTTTAATGGAAAATAAAATGAGATGCTCAACTGTTTTTCTCATTGGGAATTATGATGGACCTCCTGCCAGAGCTGTTCTGTCCAATGCTATTTTGTTAGCAGTTAATGGGAAAAAGAGTAGTTCATAGTTCAAATCCTTGTTGCAGCTCTTACTTATGACTGCTGCACGTTCTGCAGTTGGATCCAGAGTAGATCACAGGGAGAGGAAATGCGCTTTCTCCACACCAGTTAAGATTTTATAGACCTCTATCATATCCTCCCTTAGTTGTCTCTTTTTCCGAGTTGGAAAGTCCCAGTCTTTTTAATCTTTCCTCATACAGAAGCTGTTCCATACCCCCTAATCATTTTAGTTGCCCTTCTCTCTGCCTTTTCTAATTCCAGTACATCTTTTTTTGAGATGGGGAGGCAAGATCTGCACACAATATCTGCACACAATATCATGATGTCAGCCTACCATGGATTTATATAAAGGCAATATGAGATTTTCAGTCTTGTTCTCTGTTCCTAACATTCTGTTAGCTATATTGATTGCCAATGCACATTGAGCAAATGTTTTCAGAGAACCATCTGACTTCAAGATCTTTCTTGAGTGGTAACAGCGAATTTAGACCCCATTATTATGTATGCATAGTTGGAATTATGTTTTCCAATGTTAATTACTTTGCATTTATCAACATTGAATTTCATCTGCCATTTTGTGGCTCAGTGACCTAGTTCTGTGAGATCCCTTTGTAATTCTTCGCAGTCTGTTTTGGACTTAATTATCTTGAGTAATTTTGTATCATCTGCAAATTTTGCCACCTCACTGTTTACCCCCTTTTCCAGATAATTTATGAATATGTTGAATAGGACTGGTCCCCGTACACACTCCTGGGGGATACCACTATTTACCTATCTCCTTTCTGAAAACCGACTATTTATTCCTACCTTTGGTTTCCTGTCTTTTACCCAGTTACTGATTCATGAGAGGACTTTCTCTCTTATCCCGTGACTGCTTATTATACTTAAAAGACTTTGGTGAGGTACCTTGTCAAAGGCTTTCTGATAATCTAAGCACTATATCCATTGGATTAACTTTTTGTTAGGAGAACAACTAAAGTACAAATACAAAACAAGATAAAAATCTGATTTAAATCAAGCTTTTGTGCTTTCTGATTTAAATCATGATTAAAATCAGTGTTTTAAATAGGGATGTAAAATATTAAACAGTTAACCAGTAAGCATTAGTCTTACCGGCTAACCCATTCTAACCGTTAACCTCCAGCCCCGGACTGGCGTGAGCAACCCCACTGGGCCACCGCAGGCCGGTCCCAGCCCCTCTCCCTTTAATTGGTTAACCAATTAAACAATATAATTTTAATAGTTTAAATGGTAACTTTTAAAATGATATTTACATCCCTGGTTTTAAATCAATCCACTCTAAAAAACACTAGATGATATTGTCTGAAAGAAACACTGTAAACTTAAATTACTTTTGTAGAAAAGTTTCTCTATTATTATTATAAGTAAGGAGCCAGCGAACAGAGCTGCTAACAGGGGAGTTCCAGTGGGAGTTCTGTCGGAGGAGCAGGTTTTTGTAGTTTGTGGATTGTATTGTGGAGTTTGTGTGTGAGTGAGTGTGTGTGCAGGCTGCTAGGGGCTGTGTGCTGGGAGCGAGGCTGAGCCCTGAGTTGGGGGCGGGGCTTACCTGATTAGGGGTCCTATATAAGGAGCCAGGCACTCAGGCAGCGGCACAGACAGCTGCAGCGGCACAGGAGCCAGCGAACAGAGCGGCTAACGGGAGTTCCAGTGGGAGTCCCCAGGGGGAGGTCACAGGGGAGACCAAGGCAGAGAAACCAGGAAGTCAGACAAGGGAAGGGGCAGGGGTCCAGTGCTCGTTGGTGGCCTGTGGTACGGTGTGAGGCGTGGACTGCCAGGCACAGAGGTGGAACGGTACGATGGAGGCGGAGGCAGCAGGTAGAGACATGCTGAGGATGACCGGATGCAGTAGCTGTGGCATGTACATGATCCTGGAGGGGGCACCTGAAAGGAGTTTTGTCTGCATGAAGTGCTGCCTGATAGAGCTGCTGGAAGAAAAGATAAGAGGACTGGAGATGCAGGTGGAAACTCTGGCTGAGTTTAGAAGGGGGTTTGAGCAGATGATGGAACACAGACATGATGAGGCGCAGGGGATAAGCTCAGACGAGCGGATAGAAGCAGGACCAAAGAACTCTAAGGAGGGGCTGCTGGGTGAGGAAAGTGGCCGGTGGAAGCATGTGACTAGGAAAACCAGGCAGAGGAAAAGACGGGCCAGCAATGGAGACATAGAACTCAGGAACAGGTTTGCTGAGTTGGGAAATGAAGATGGAGCACAGCAGGCTGCTGAAGGAGAGAGGGCAAGGAAAAAGAGACGAGCAGCTAGTCCTGCAGAAGGAGGGGAGGAGTCAATGGAGGCGGCACCAAGTATGAGCCCTAGGAGGATTGTAAGGGCGAATACAAATCGAGAGGACTTGCGGCAAGCTGGTGTGGGGGATAGACCAGAGAATCACACTGTCGCCAGGAAAAAGCAAGTCTATGTGATTGGAGACTCTTTACTGAGAAGAATAGACAGGCCTGTAACTAGACCTGATCGGGAGAACAGAAGGGTGTGCTGTCTGCCAGGGGCTAAGATACAGGATGTGGACCAGAGGCTGAATAGGATCCTAGCGGGAGCGGGAAAGAATCAGTTGATTGTCCTTCATGTGGGAACAAATGATACAGCTAGTTACTCGCTGGACTGTATCAAGGAGGATTATGCCAGACTGGGGAAGACGCTCAAAGAAATCGAGGCTCAGGTGATCTTCAGTGGGATTCTGCCGGTTCCTAGAGCAGGGCGACGAAGGAGTGACAAGATTATGGCGATCAACAGATGGCTCAGGCATTGATGTTACAAGGAGGGCTTTGGGATGTACGGTCATTGGGAAGCGTTTACGGACAGACAACTGTTCGCTCAGGATGGACTTCATCTAAGTAAGGAGGGAAATAGAATTCTAGGATGGAGGCTCACCGACCTCATCAAGAGAGCTTTAAACTAGGAAGTTGGGGGAGATGGTTGGGAGATGTTCAGGAGATCTCCACGCCGGAATATAACCTGGAGAGGGAAGTAAACAAAGTGAGAGGGGATACCCTTGCGGACCAAAGAATTGATCCAAGGAGGAATAGTGGAGTAGAAACCAGATTAACGGGTGATGCTGGTGGTAGAAGGTCTGTGCACGACGGGGGAAAGAATGTAATTGACTCTAAACGCCAAAAATTAAAATGTCTGTACACTAATGCGAGGAGCCTAGGTAACAAGATGGAGGAACTGGAGCTACTGGTGTAGGAAGTGAAACCGGATATTATAGGGATAACAGAAACCTGGTGGAATAGTACTCATGACTGGAGTACAGGTATTGAAGGCTATGTACTGTTTAGAAAAGACAGGAAGAAAGGCAAAGGTGGTGGAGTAGCCTTGTACATCAACGATGAGATTAACTGTAATGAAATAAGAAGCGATGGAATGGATAAGACAGAGTCTGTCTGGGCAAAAATCACACTGGGTAAAAAAGCAATTAGAGCTTCCCCTGAGATAGTGCTTGGGGTGTGCTATAGACCGCTGGGATCTGATTTGGATATGGATAGAGACCTCTTTAATGAAGTAAACACAAAGGGGAAATGTGTGATTATGGGAGACTTCAATTTCCCGGATATAGACTGGAGGACGAGTGCTTGCAAGAATAATAGGGGTCAGATTTTTCTGGATGTGATAGCGGATGGATTTCTTCATCAAGTAGTTGAAGTACCTACGAGAGGGGATGCCATTTAGATTTGGTTTTCGTGAGCAGTGAGGACCTCGTAGAAGAAATGGTGGTAGGGGATAACCTTGGTTCGAATGATCATGAGCTGATTCATTTCAAACTAGATGGAGGGATAAACAAATGTAGATCTCGGATTAGGGTTTTCGATTTCTCGAGGGCTAATTTTAAAGAGTTAAGGAAATTAGTTAGGGAAGTGGATTGGACGGAGGAACTTGCGGATTTAAATGCGGAGGAGGCCTGATATTACTTTAAGTCGCAGCTGCGGAAATTGTCGGAAGCCTGCATCCCAAGAAAGGGGAAAAAAACCATGGGCAGGAGTTGTAGGCCAAGCTGGATGAGCAAGCAACTCAGAGAGGGAATTAGGAGAAAGCAGAAATCTTACAGGGAGTGGCAGAAAGGCGGGATTAGCAAGGGAAACTACCTTGGTGAGGTCAGAACATGTAGGGATAAAGTGAGGAAGGCTAAAAGCCGCATTGAACTGGACCTTGCAAAGGGAATCAAAACCAATAGTAAAAGGTTCTACAGCCACATAAATAAGAAGAAAACAAAGAAAGAAAAAGTGGGGCCGCTATACACTGAGGATGGAATGGAGGTTAAGGACAACCTAGGCATGGCCCAATATCTAAATAAGTACTTTGCCTCAGTTTTTAATAAGACTAGTGAGGAGTTTAGCAATGATGGAGGGATGATAAACGGGAATGTGGATATGGAGGTGGATATTACCGCAACTGAGGTAGAGGACAAACTTGAACAGCTTGATGGGACAAAATTGGAGGGCCCGGACAATCTCCATCCGAGGATATTAAAGGAACTGGCGCATGAAATTGCGAGCCCGTTAGCGAGAATTTTTAAGTAATCGATAAACTCGGGGGTTGTGCCGTACGACTGGAGGATTGCTAACGTAGTCCCTATTTTTAAGAAAGGGAATAAAAGTGATCCGGGTAATTATAGGCCTGTTAGCTTGACATCTGTAGTATGTAAGGTCTTGGAAAAAATTTTAAGGGAGAAAGTAGTCAAGGACATAGAGGTCAATGGTAATTGGGACGAATTGCAACATGGATTTACTAAAGGTAGATCGTGCCAAACCAATCTGACCTCCTTCTTTGAGAAGGTGATGGATTACTTAGATAAAGGAAATGCAGTAGATCTAATTTACCTCGATTTCAGTAAGGCGTTTGACACGGTTCCGCATGGGGAACTGTTAGTTAAATTGGAAAAGATGGAGATGAATATGAAAGTTGTAAGGTGGATAAGGAACTGGTTAAAGGGGAGACTCCAGCGGGTCGTATTGAAGGGTGAACTGTCAGGCTGGAAGGAGGTTACTAGTGGAGTCCCTCAAGGATCGGTTTTGGGACCGATCTTATTTAACCTTTTTATTACTGACCTTGGCACAAAGAGCGGGAATGTGCTAATAAAGTTTGCGGATGACACAAAGTTGGGGGGTATTGCTAACACAGAGAAGGACAGGGATACTATTCAGGAAGATCTGGACCACCTTGTAAACTGGAGTAAGAGTAATAGGATGAAATACAATAGTGAGAAGTGCAAGGTCATGCACTTAAGGATTAATAATAAGAATTTTAGATATACGTTGGGGACGCATCAGTTGGAAGCGACGGAGGAGGAGAAGGACCTTGGGGTATTGGTCGATAGCAGGATGACTGAGCTGCCAATGTGATACGGCTGTTAAAAAAGCAAATGCGATTTTAGGATGCATTAGGCGGGGTATTTCCAGCAAGGATAAGGAGGTGTTAGTACCGTTATATAAGGCGCTGGTGAGACCCCATCTGGAATATTGTGTGCAGTTCTGGTGTCCCATGTTCAAGAAGGATGAATTCAAACTGGAACAGGTCCAGAGACGGGCTACTAGGATGATCCAAGGAATGGAAAACCTGCCTTATGAAAGGAGACTCAAAGAGCTTGGCTTGTTTAGCCTGGCCAAAAGAAGGCTGCGGGGGGATATGCTTGCTCTATATAAATATATCAGGGGGTTAACATTAGGGAGGGAGAGGAATTATTTAAGTTTAGTTCTAATGTAGGCACGAGGACGAATGGGTACAAACTGGATATTAGGAAGTTTAGACTTGAAATTAGATGAAGGTTTCTAACCATTACGGGAGTGAAGTTTTGGAACAGCCTTCCGAGGGAAGTAGTGGGGGCAAAAGACTTATCTGGCTTCAAGACTAAGCTGGATAAGTATATGGAGGGGATGTTATGATAGGATAGTTTAATTTGGGCAATTGATCTTGGATTATCACCAGATAAGTCTGCTCAATAGTCTGCGGAGAGATGTTGGATGGGATGGGAACTGAGTTACTGCAGAGAATTCCTTCTTGGGTGCTGGCTGGTGAGTCTTGCCCAAATGCTCAGGGTTTAGCTTATCGCCATATTTGGGGTCGGGAAGGAATTTTCCTCCAGGGCGGATTGGCAGGGGCCCTGGAGGTTTTTCGCGTTCCTCTGCAGCGTGGGGCATGGGTCGCTTGCTGGTGGATTCTCTGCAGTTTGAGGTCTTCAAACCAGTTTTGAGGATTTCAATAACTCAGTCCTGGATTAGGGGTTGTATAAAAGTGGATGGGTAGGGTTCTGTGGCCTGCCTTGTGCAGGAGGTCAGACTAGATGATCATATTGGTCCCTTCTGACCTATGAGTCTATGAGAGTAAAACTGAGAGTAAATGAAAATGTGTTTTTGTATTTCAGCTTGTTTAGTGTGTGCATTTGACATACTTTTTGTTCTTTTTCTATCTGCCCTGTATAGTCAATTCCCCTTTTCCCTGTTTTTTGTGCGTCTTCCACAGAGCAACAGTGGAATGAAGGATGCTTGGATTAGGACAGAAATGAAATTACTCCAGGGCAAATATGATACCTAAAACTACTTTAACTCCTTTTTTTTTTAATGGACTAAGATTCAAGATGGCAGTGTCCCTCTGAGGTACTACATATAAGTTGGAAACAAACGCACAGAAGTATCTGTGAAAGACAAGCCTATTAGTGAACATCAGACTGTCTGGGAGTACCTAAAGCACTGTGCATGTATTCCTTAAATTATTGCAGGATTCTGAATTTTTAGATTCAAGTTTGTAGGTTGCTTGTTTTCCCATTTTGAAATAGCTCAACTCCATAGAATACATGCCATTTAATATCCAGTTCATCTAGTTTATTGTATAGCCAACTTTTGTAAATTTTGCTATTGGTTCTGAAGCTTTAAGCACTCCGCCTTTTATTTGTATTACTGCAACACTTGAACACACTAAGGCAAAAAAGATCATTTCTCTGATCCTCATACAGCCAAGGAACAGAGCCGCCTTGGACAGACTAAACAGTATGTCCTTTCATTAATATAGCTGTTGGTGTTTCCATGCAGCCTTGACCTAGCTGATAGAAAATAGTGTGGGAAGAGCCCTCCCCTGCACTATGAAACTACCAGAAGCCATATGTGACTTTCTTTAAGTGGATTACAATAGTTTGTTGTTGTAGAAACCAACGATGAAACTAACATTCATTGCTTTTATTGATCCGGGACCAGACAGCTTTCTAGCCTGGACATATAAAGTTAGCTACAAAGTGCCACCAGCCCTTTTAAGGTTGTACCAGCTCCACATGACAGTGCCTTTTGCATATAGTATTTACTTTTATTATCCCATCACAGACACATAGAGTAGTTAATTTTAAATCTACCAAGATTATAAATAGATGAGCCTCTTTTTGTCAAGGCATCTGAGAATGAAATCAGCTTTTTTTAAAATGATGGGCTGAAGCATGGTCTAGTGGCTAAAGTACAAGACAGGGAATTAGTAGACCTGAGTTCTGTTACTGGCTGTGCCACAGTCTTCTAACATCACCTTGGGAAAGTTCTTAACCTTGTACACTTTGGTTTCTTTATCTGTAAAATGGGGATACTTGCACAACTCACATTGCCTCTTAAGAGCCTTAAGACTCCTCTTGGTGGCAACAGAGTTTAGATGAAATGTAAAGATGCCATATTTAAGTGCTTGTATTTGTGTGCTATTCTAAATAAGCACTGTATAAGGGCCCATATGTAGCCATCATTATTTTCTTTGGTTAGTCAAATACTACCTGACTTCCAAAACGTTAATCCCTAAAAAAGCCACCCAGCAGACATATACACTAGAAGAAAAGAGATGGAGAAGAGAGTCTTCCTCAGGAGGTTTTGGATGGTCTCTTGATGCTAATTTTTTAATCAGACAATAACTTGTGTTTGTTAGTCTGGGAGTACCCACAGCAAACTGGAGACTTTTAATAATGAACAGTTAACACAAGTTTCTTTTAAAGCAACAGAAACAGAACACCGATTTTGGGAAATACTGCAGTGTCATTGCTATTTCTGGCTGTTCAGCCAGTGGTTTGATGAATCTGAGGTTGTGAAATAAGTTGGTGCTTTAAATTCTTCCGGGTCACTTTACGTTTTTAAAATTCACTTTACTTTTGTAAATTTCTGGTCCTAAAGCAATAGGAAGACGAGGTGGGTGAGGTAATCTTTTATTTCATCAGCTTCTGCTGGCAAAAGAGACAAGCTTTGAGCTTACACAGAGCTCTTCTTCAGATGTGTTGTCAGACCTGAAGAAGAGCTGTGTAGGCTCAAAACTTGTCTCTTTTGCCATAAGAGATACTGCCTCACACACCTTGTGTGTGTCTCTAGTATCCTGGGAACAACACTGCAAACATGAAGCAATAGGGTTATTTTTTCAAAGCTGTTATATCCATCACTTGGTCTCTGATGCTGTTGGAGTAAGGGTGTAGGGAGTTGCCTTCCTTACTAGTTCAATGAAAGAGCTACCATTACAAATGACACACACACTTTTTAAATTCCAGATTAATAGTCATCAGCAAAATCAGCCTTTCTATGATGTATTATGTTGTCTCTGCCATAAAACACAGAACTGCATTTGAAAAATATCTTCAGTGGGCCCTTGACCATCAGTCATGGTTTCTAATATGTTTCACTTCAAAATGCTATTGAATGATTTTACAGTGACTGCAGATCTATCTGTGCTTAATTTTAGACTTCATCAGCATTCTGAAAACTCTTGGGAACTCTGGATATTAAGTCATCTCCATCAATGTGATTATCAAAAATAGCCTTGTGGTGGGCCTATGGACTATAAGGAAAAGATTGTGGAATCTCTATCCATTGTAAGGAATGTGACATCTATACACAGCACCACTT
The DNA here is from genome assembly GCF_007399415.2 of Gopherus evgoodei. NCBI lineage: Eukaryota > Metazoa > Chordata > Testudines > Testudinidae > Gopherus > Gopherus evgoodei. The sequence goes on along the minus strand of NC_044329.1, from coordinate 21,460,560 downwards.
AACTAGATTTGTAGGAAATTAGCTTCCTATTTATTATTAAACATCTAAAAAGGAAAACTGTATTAGACTATTGGTTTAGAGCCGTCATGCCTGGTAAAAGTAACAAAGGCAGGGATAGGAGAACAATACAGTTGGCACTGTTTGAAGTTCATAGTGATGTACTAATCTTATAATTCAAGATTACTGCCAAAGGTCTCACAAGGAATAAGATTTGCCACAATGAGCGTGGTGATCCAAAGAGAATGCTTTAGGAAATTGTGCAGATGTGAAGGAGTGATTTTAGCCTAAACTTTTTTCCATTGCTGAAGCTTTTGTGTGTAGGATTGTACAGTAGCAGGTCATTGACATCTAATGCTTTTCAAAATTGACATTACAGTTTAGAAAAGTACCTTGACATATCAAGTTGTTTCATTTGGTTCCTTGTTACTCAGATGTTCAGCAAGTAAATTTAAAGCTCCATTAATATTAACGTAACACATTTTGAATTTTTTCCCACCTTCATTTATGACTGCTACTGCTAGCTCTCCTTTTACAGCATTCAGTACCTGGACTACTTAACTAAAATGATAGATTGCATAGATCACAGTTCTGCTGCTGTCTTTTTAAACTTTGATTGTTTTGATGTTATGCTTTTACTACATTCATTTTATTTTACATATAAAACACTATCTCAGCGCTTGACAATTAAAAATAAGAGCATGCCAAAAATATAGTAATCATTTCACTTTCTATTTTCCTTTCAGCCAAAAGAGCACACTTCATTTTTTGATCTAGAGTAAACAAATTCTGAGTAAGAGGAGCTCTTCTGGTCTCTCCAGTCTGCTTCAGAAAACTGCTATCTTCCACATACAAAAACAACCTGAGTTGAGAAATATGTGAAATGTTTGGGCTGTGTTGGTTCTGGTCAGGTGCAATAATTGTCATCCCTTTGGGAGATTTCACCAAAATTAACATTCTCATAGGATTTCTGTGCATTACACACTATTGAAAATACTATTTTTATTACTGGTGAATAGAGCTTTTCTTGTCTTTAGAACTAAGAGCAAAAAAGACCCCCTTACTCCCTAGACTGCAGACATCTGTGGGCTGGCAGGGTAATTTGAAATGCCTGTAGCAAACTTTCTTCTTTCTTTTAACAGTAGGGGAATATTTCTTTTAATTTGCAGTGGAATTTTTTTGCTGTGGATTAATGTAAAATATAATAACTCCTTAAATTATCCCACTTTCTGTCCTTCTGTGAAAAGGCTAGTATGGGCACAAGGTATAGAGAGTATTGTGAAAGCTTAAGTGATTTCTAAAGTCTCATTTCTTGTTTTGAATTTTTTTAACCATTTCATTTTTCTGTTATTTAATAGCATTGTCAAATTGATAAAGCCTCAGCACATAGGGTTTACTGCTTTATCTCTGCTCGTCCTCTTGCTAGAACTGTAGGGTGGTGAAATTCAGTATTTAAATGTGAAGGAGAAAATAGTTTTTCATGGCTGAAAGTACGTCATGTTATAATATATCAGTTCCTGGGAGTTCCCTTTACTTGTGCAATAAATTTCCTAAGCTTTCCACTAAAGGCAGGTTTACAGCATTAGCTTATAGAAAAGCGGTGAGGAAGCATCTCTTGCTTCTAATTAAACAGAGTTAATAGCGGGAAGTTGAGCACTTTCTGGTAACCTTCAGTTTTTGTTTTAATTTTCAGTTGGAATTTTGAATTTCTTTGAATTTTTGCTAAATATTTTTCTCATGTCCCTTTTTGAAAGGGACACTTAGCTTTTAAAACTGAGCAGAGTAAGTTTTTTAAAGCATTTTGAGATCAGACACTTGCCCTGGAATCCCAATGTCTATTGCTGTGACTTTACAATCCCATTTTTCCTTTTTTTTCCCCCTTCCCTGTTGCTCTGAAAAACCTGCACAAACCAGGGAAATTGCCTATGCAGGGGAAATGGTGAAATAGACTACAGTGTACAAAGGAAACTAGGAAAAAAACCCAAACCTTCTGTTCATTTTACAGTTACAGGTGTTTGTAATTATAGTAAGTAAACCAAGATTCAGTTAAGCTGTTTCCTTTTAAATAATAAAGATGCTTCTTATAGTGGGCTCCTTTCGTTCTGCAATATGATTCTTTAGATTATCCTGTCCTGTCTTCAGTATATCAGAAGTAATGTTATATTGTATATTTTTGACAACGTGATGAGGCATATTTTTTACAACCCTGCTCAGCTCAACGGCCCTTGGCTAGAGACGGAACTTTATCTGTCTGTTATCTTCTAAAGACTGGTTAATCATTTCCCATTTTGATCTGCTTCTTAGAATTTCCTTCCTTTTATTCCTTTATTTTAAAAAATCTTTAATTTAAATTTTTATTTTTGTTCAACACCCAGGCCCAGTTCACTGGGCTTTCAGAAGTGTCTCAGATGCAAAGAATCTTTCCTGTTGACGGTGGACATTCCCATGATGTCTGTTGCGTTGGGGAAAACCACATTCCCCAGAAGTGTGGTTTATGCCAGCAGTTAAAGCTGCGGTCCAGAAAGGCTACAGAGCCGAGACTCAAACTTCTTCTAATGGACGCGGCTCCCCAACCACCTTTAGACTCACACCAAGACTTAGGACAGCGGCAATCCTCACCACAACCCTCTACGTCTGAGGGAGATATGAGCCTAAGACGACTCTCACAAGGCTTGTAAAGAGAGAGCCAGAGTCCCCACAGTGAGCCCTGAACCCGGGGCCAGCTCCAGGCACCAGCTGACCACGTGCTTGGGGCAGCTCCTTATAAGGGGCAGCCAATCTTGGTTTGATGGGGCGGTGCTCCAGGGCAGGGGATTGATTTTCATTTTGGTTCAACAAGGCGTCACTCGACAGGTGGGGGGTGGTTTTGGTTTGGCAAGAGGGCAGTGGGTTTTTTGTTGTTTTTAGTTCTGCGGCGCGGTGCTTGGGTTTGTTTTTTGTTGTTGTTTTTGGTTCAGCGAGGTGGTACTCTGAGTCGGGGGGTGATTTTCTTTTTGGTTTGGCGGGGTGGCGCTGGGGTTTTTTGTTGTTTTTGGTTCAGCGGGGAGGGGGGGATTGTTTCTGGTTCGGCAGAGCGGCACTCTTTTGCTTGGGGTGGCAAAAAAGTTAGAGCCGGCCCTGCCTGAACGAGCCAATCACTTGTTTGGTATCATTGGTACTGATGGCACTGAAACATCTAAACCCAATACCCAGAGCTCACACAGTACTGTCCTAACAGAACAAGGGCCACCTGAGGACCTGATAGACCCAGGCAAGGAAACATTGGTATCAGTGGGGTGAGAGAAAGAGAGACTCTGCCTTGGGGAAGGCTCCTTCACTGTGGCAACGGCGCTGGTACCGTCAACGGTGCACCAAACAGTGGTGGACCCTTCAACCAAGACTGCATCTCCAATTCCATCAGTACAGGCATCCTGGCACCACCAACCACTGCTGGTACAGATGCCTATGGTACCATCAGACATCAGGTATTTGGAAGGCCTTTCAATGTCTGACACACCAGATTCTCCTCAGTACCAGAGCTCCAGTACCAAGTCTTCCTCAAGCGCCAGATTATCCTTCAACATCATGCCAGGCACTCCCATTCTCTAGAGGGGAGTCAGACAACAAGCAGAATGACATAGTCTCCTCTCACTCCTCTCATGCACCCTATGGTACCCATTACCAATATAGACCTCAACTGTACCATCTTTCTGACCCTCAAACTCCCTGGTTTGGGCTACCATGGTACCAAGCACCAGGACCTTTCCCGCCATCCCAGTGGCCTTACTGAGATCCATGGCAGGCATATACACATTGTGCCTCCCAAAGCTCTACCATGGCTTACCAGGAGCCAATGAGGCACCCTCCTTCTGCCACTGCATCTAGAGCTTCCGAGCTTCTTGAACAAATGAAGGAGGAACAGGAGGCCGATATTGAGGAAGAGGTTACACCCAGACTAACTTCTCATCTTCATCACAGATGAGATAGTGATGCCCCCTCCACCATCGTTAGCGGACGACTTCAAACTTTTTCAGGACCTAGCTCAGAAGGTGGCAGATACATTGCAGTTACCACTACAGGATGTGACAGAATCGCACCATAAATTACTGGACATTTTACATTCCTCTGCCTCATGCAGAGTAGCTCTCCCTACCAACGAAGCTCTCTTGGGCCCTGCCAAACTTATATGGCAGACCTCTGCATCGGTCTCACCAATGTGTAAGTGGGCCAATAAAAAATATTACATGCCCCTGGTTCAATCATTGTGGATTCAGTAAACTCCAGTGGTTGACAATACCAGATGAAATCCACGCCCTATAATAGGGATTGGAAACACCTCAGTCTCTTTGGGAGAGAGGCTTATTCATCAGCCACTTTACAATTCCACATTGCAAACTATCCAACCTTAATGCCGCCTTGCCCCGTTCTGCAGTGCCTGGGAATGGATAACATCTGACAAATGAGTGGTAGAGTTCATTCATGATAAGTACTCTATTCATTTCACCCACCTTCTCCCTCCACCCGACACACTTCCTCATCCCTCTTCAGAGACCATTCTTATGAGAGCCAGTTATCACAAGAGAGAACCTACTTCCTCAGCATAGGAGCCATAGAACCAGTACAGCAACATCCAATAGGGAAAGGTTTTTATTCTCATTACTTCCTGATACCCAAGAAAAAAGAGGTTGGAGACCCATACTAGACCGCTGAGCACTCAACAGATTTGTCAAGGCTCAGAAATTCAAGATAGTCACTTTAGCAACAGTTTTTTTCCAGTGTTGGAACAGGCAGACTGGTTCTTGGCCCTCAACCTCCAAGATGCTTATTTTCATATTTCAATCGTATTGTCTCATAGATGATACCTCAGATTCACTCTAGGGCAGGACCTCTGCCCTGTACAGAGCATTTCCTTTTGGCCTCTCATTGGCTCCCAGAGTATTCTCCAAGGTCCTTTCTGTAGTGGCAGTCCACCTACACTCCCAGGATGTCATGATCTACGCTTACTTGGACAATTGTCTCCTTAAGACATGGTCCTTCAACAAAGCTCAACGGGTTACCCATACAACTTTGAGTTTATTCTGAAATCTGGACCTACAAATCAACATACGAAAATCAACATTAGCCCCGGTACAGAGATTAGAATTCACAGGAGTCTATTTCAGCTCTGTCTGAGTGAGCGCTCCTTCCACAACACAGATCCTCAGTCTCTCAATGCTTATTTAAACCATGCAAACCAGTCCTCAGATATCGGCCAGACACTGCCTTCAGCTTCTGGGCACATGGCTGCTGGCATATTTGTGATAGCTCATGCCAGACTTTGCATGAAATGCTTCCAGTCATGATTCAGTTCAATTTACAGAGTGAACAAAGACAGCCTAGACAAACCACTATTGCTACCCACCAAGATCAAACAATCCTTGAATTGGTGGAAGGACCCAGCAAATGTCTGCACAGCGATCCTGTTTGCACAGCCTCCCCCATTACTACTCCTCATCATAAATGCATCCCTCATAGGTTGGAGCGCACGTCTCAATAACCTCACAGTATAGGGCAAATGGTTGCCTACTGAGGTTTGTATTCACATCAACCTTCTCGAGCTCAGAGTGGTCAGGAACACATGCATTCACTTCCTCCCTCCAATCAGAGGCACCCACACAAAGGTCATGATGGACAACAAAGCCTGTATGTACTACATAAATGGTCAAGTGGATGTCAGATCATCCTCCCTCTGTGTGGAAGCAATAAACTTGTGGAATACTGGTGCATCTCTCATAGTGTTACAGTGTCAGCAACCTACATGCAGGGAGTGCACAACACGACAGTGGACGCACTCAGCAGCAATATTTCCCACACGACCACGAATGGGAGATAGACTTGGTGATGCTCCATGATGTATTCCAAAGATGTGGGATGCCGATTATAGACCTGTTTGCCACTTACCAGAACAAGAAATCGCCACAATACTACTACAGAGCAGGCATCGGACAGCACTCCTTGGGGGATGCCCTCTCCTCCACCCATGGGACAAAGGCCTTCTTTACACCTTTCCTCCATTTCCTCTTTTATTGAAAGTCCTGTTGAAAATAAAGAAAATAAGTGTCATTCTGATTGCTCCCACTGGCCGAGGCAAACATGGTTTCCTTACCTGTCACAACTCTCACTGTGTCTACTGACAGCTCTTCCACTCCTTACCTCCTCTTGCAGAACAAAGGGGACACACTCCATCCCAACCTACGGATAATATTACAGCTCAAAGCTTGACTCCTTCATGGTCCCGAGACATCCTGTTCTGTGGAGGTACAAGAAGTGTTCCCACACAGCAAGAAAGTGGCTACCCATCATACTTATCTACAAAAGTGGACCAGATTTCAGTTGATGTGCCATTCCAGAAGAACTATCCCAAATACAGCCACTCTGCCATAGTCCTAAACTATTTACTGACTCTTAAGAAATCCGGATTCTTTATTAGTTTGCTAAAGGTACAATTAGTGGCAATAGCGACTTTCCACCAACAAATATAAAGTTACTCCGTTTTCTCACACCTAACTAGGAAGAGATTCCTTACAGGCATAGCAAACCTCTTTTCCCCAATTCAGACATCCTACCTCACAATGGGACCAGAATTTAGTATAAAAAGGCTGACTAGATCATCCTTTGGACCCATGGCCACTTGTTCACTAATGCACCTTTCAATGAAGATAGCAGCTCTGATGGTCCATCTCTCCCCCCTCCACCACAACCACCACTTCATGGTGTTCTTTCCTGACAAAAATCTCACTCAGACCACACCCAAAGTTCACCCACAAAATGACTTCCACCTTTCACAGGAATCAGTTCATTCACCTCCTGACCTTTTACCCCAAACCTCACCAGGATAAAAGGGAAACCATTCTACACATCCTTTGATATAAGGAGAGCTTTGGCTTTCTATTTGGACAAGACTTTTAGGAAATATCCTAGATTTTTCTCTCCATTGTGGATAGGTCTAAAAGCACAGTGATTTCAGCTCAGAGACTTTCTAAATTGGTCTCACACTGCATCAAGCTCTGTTTATCAGATTCGCAGTTTTAGCACCTTCGTCTACAATCTACACACTGTACAAGATCAGTTTCCTCATCGGTCACCCTCTTCAAGGTCTCCCCATACCTGAAATCTGCAGAGCAGCTACTTGGACATCTTCACTTACCTTTACAGAACACTATGCAATCCTGCGGGACTCTGCTGCAGATGCTAGATTCTGCTATGCAGTAATATCATCCATGACAGACTCAACTCTGAAATCCCAGCTTCCCACTGGGGATACTGCTTGGGAGTCACCTACCATGTAGCACCCATAGGCACTCTACCTGAAGAAGACGATGAAGTTAGCGTGTGCAGTAACAATGGTTCTTCGAGATGTGTGCTCTTATGGGTGCCCCATGACCCACTCTCCTCTCCTCGCCTTCAGAGTTCTCATCTTAGAATCTGTGGTAGAGAAGGAACTGAGGAGGGTTCACCTGGCAACACTGGTTAACCTCGTGGCAAAGCGCAAGTAGGGGGACAGAGCATGTACAGGCCGAACGGACAGTACTACCAAAATTCTTTGATCAGCAGCACAGGGACACAAGTGCACCTACAGTGAGATGCGTGTCTCTATGGGTGCTCCAAAGAACCAGTATTGCTACGTAAGGTGAGTAACTTTTGTCTTTTGCCTTTCACCCCTAAACATTTTAAGGCTGACAGTTTGAGATTGAAAAGCAGGGCAGTTGACTACAGTATACCATGGTCAAGTGTTTAGTTTTTTACAGATCTGAAATAATTTCAAAGTCCAGTTTTATGGCCAAAATACATACTTAGAGAAATGCAAACTAGTACTGTTATAACATGCTCTGCATTGCTTAGCAATTCTAGAATACCGTATGGCAAAGTGATCCTTAACAGCATCAATTAAATGGGTTACTCATTTTCCTCCTTCACTGCTTCTGCTGTAGAGGTGTAGGCTGGATTTCATTCCCCAGCTCTTAAGTAGCACCAGCTTTTAGCTTGTACGTTCTGAAAGAACTGTCTTCAAATAACTGAATATACTGAGGGAAGTTGAGGGGTGGAGAAGCAGATGCTTCTCAGCTGCAATCAAAGCGCCTGACTGGTATCCTATTAGGTTTGTACTGTGCAAAATGTGACCAAATTAAAGCCCCACATTTGTGTGCTGCTTTTCATCAGATGGAAGCTTGTTTAAAAGTGAAGAATTCCAGAGATCTCATGACCTGAAATAAGAGAGAAACAAGTAAATTGATTTATATTTAGTGATCACCGTTTAAGAAGTCAGCATTTTACGTGGCTACTGTGCAGTACTCTCTGAGATAACAGGTTTTCCCCTGTGCTTAGACCTGAGATCGGCAACCTTTGGCACACGGCCCACTAGGGTAAGCCCCCTGGTGGGCTTGGCTGGTTTGTTTACCTGCTAAGTCCGCAGGTTCGGCCTATTGCAGCTCTCACTAGCACGGTTTGCCGCTCCAGGCCAATGGGGTGGTAGGAAGCGGCGGCCAGCACATCCCCCCTGCCGATGGGAGCTGCAATCAGCTGAACCTGGGAATGCAGCAGGTAAAGAAACCGGCCCGGCCCGGCCCGCCAGGGGCTTATCCTGGTGGGCCATGTGCCAAAGGTTGCCGATCCCTGGCTTAGACTAAAAAGTAAGTATGTGGTACAGTGTTTCATGAAAGCTGTTTTTTCTGCATTGCAACTTCAGTGTATTATGTGAATAATAATGCTGACTAGATGGATGATTGTGGGTGGTTAATATACAGTATGTGTGTCAGGGGGATAATGACTAATTAGTGGTGCAGTTAGAGATAATTTTTTTTAAAATGTGCTTAACAAGACATAGGCCTATCACCATCCTAATCACTATGGTCATAGTACTGTATCCCTTTCCCTCACTTCCTTTATTTTGTGTTTTGTCCTTTTTAAATTGTGATCTTACAGCTGAGGCTCTCTCTCTCTCTTTGCCTGGTGCCTTGCATACTTTGGGCACTACTGTAATATAAGCTAATAATGAGTGTATGTAAACACCATGTACACACATGCATCCGACGAAGTGGGTATTCATCCACGAAAGCTAATGCTCCAATATGTCTGTCAGTCTATAAGGTGCCACAGGACTCTTAGTCTGGATCTGTAAAAGCAGCAAACACGGCTACCCCTCTGATACATGCACACACAGTTGTTATGAGTGGAGATTAGAGCCATGGACTACTTTGACATCTAAAGACCTTCAGACCACTGCTTCCATGTATCTTTGGGAACTTGTTCATGTCTTCATTCCTTTATCCTTTTTTTCCTTATTTCATCTTAATTTATTCCCATGGATTATTCGTTACTGTGGTCTTTTTCTCTGGGAACTCCCTTCTTTATCCAATGTCTTAAGTCTAAAATGAGCCACGTTTATTTGTTAGCCTTATGTGGTGCCTTGTGTTAGGTTTGCTGCTTGTTCAGCATGTTGATATCAAAGAAATGGAGCTTTAAGGTGTGTTATGCAGGAGATCAGACTAGATTTTATAATGATCACTTTGGGCCTTACAATCTATGAAAACTGCCTATCTCAGAGGACATGCAGAATTTATTTAGGTGGCTATGATCATGCTGTTTTAACTTTGCCTGTAATGGACTTGTGTTTATTAAAATTTGTCGGACACATGACTTCCTACTAGTGAAACATTAAATCACTACAATGTACTTCTTTGAATGGAGAGGTTAACGGAAAGTCATAATGTTCTTAAGAGGCAGGAGGCCAATTGGAATTTTTAGATATTGTCCAAAAAAAATCAGGTTTTCTGATAACTATCCTCTAACTGGGATTTTCTGAACTATTTTTAAACTTCTATAATAATTTTCTTAAACGTCTGTTCCCCTGGTGATGCTGATGGTCTTTTGGGCCAGCCCACAAATACCACCAAATATGCTCGAACCTTCCCGTCTTTCTTCTGCATATGACTTCTGTGATAGACCCAGGCCAGTTGGGAACAGCAGAGTAGTAGAAGGGAGATATACTGGCCACTGGATAAGCAGTTTTCTGTTCCCTGAGTGACCAGAGCAGGGGCTGCTCCAGGCTAATGAGAACACCTGACTCCAATTAACCTGCTAAGAATCAGGTGAGGCTATTAAGCACCTGACTGTAATTAAGGCTGCTCTAATGCTATAAAAGGGCTTACTCCAGTCAGGCCAAAGGGAGCCAGAGGAGAGGAAGTGCATGCAAGGAACTGGGAGGAAGAGGCATGCAAGAAGCTGAGAGTAAGTAGGCATATTGCTGGAAGTACAAGTGTCGTCAGGAGGAAGGTCCAGTGGTGAAGATAAAGAAGGTGTTGGGAGGAGGCCATGGGGAAGTAGCCCAGGGAGTTGTAGCTATCACGCAGCTGCTCTGGGAGGCACTCTAGACAGCTGCAGTCTACAGGGCCCTGGGCTGGAACCCAGAGTAGAGTGTGGGCCTGGGTTACCCCCAAACCTCCCAACTCCTGATCAAACACAGAAGGAATTGACCTGGACTGTGGCTTCTACCAGAGGGGACTGTGTCTCTGGACTGTTTTCCTGACCCACAGGGTGAATCTGAGGCAAGCAAATCCACCAGTAAGCGCAGAACCCACCAAGATAGAGAAGGAACTTTGTCACATTTCCTTTGCCTCTTCAGTTTGTGCTTTTGTCCTGGGTAAGATTGTGCACAAGACTGTTTTCAAACATCACTCCTGCTGTTATGCTAGTGCTTAAGATGGGATGTGCAGCTAACTATCAACAAAATTATGAAACCAGCTATACAAAGTGTACTGTTAATGCATCAAATAAAAACTGAAAAAATGCAGAGGGAAACTTCCCTCAACTTCCAGTTAGTCATCTTACAGGTCACTTGTAACAGTAGATACAAAACTTTCTAATGGAAATGTTTTTATTTCTCACATTGACAATGTCCCTTTGGCTAAAGCATAGTTTGATCAGAAAGTGACCCTTAGTTACATGTTAAATGAATGAATTCATTGCTGAGCACTTCTATTTTTTCTTTTTTCAAAGGTGCAAAAACCTTTCATGTTTGGAGATGTTGCAATCAACTTCAAGTAAACCTTAAATATTTCCATTTCCAGTCTGTTTTCTGATAGTATATATAATTTCTGTCGTAGATGGGAGTCATTTTTAAGGGGAAATGGTGTAAGGAGCCACATCAAAGTGAAAGATACTTGCTAATAGTGAATCTATCTGTTTCTATCAAAACCACAGTCAGGAGTATTTTTGTCTTGTGAGTCATCCACAAATCTCTTTCTATCTCAAAAGTATTGTTAAAAGTCTGTTCCTATGTTCAAAAATGTGCTGCCTTCATAGCAATGGGGTGTTAAAATAATTCTAAGACTTCAGGTGCAATTATGTATTCTACTCTTAAATATCCTGTGACTGGGGTCTTACTGGGAGCCAGTTGTGGTCACACAATTAGGGATGAACTGCAAAGAATGGGGCAGACAATCCCCATAAAGCTGGTGGATATTCTAATACTTGCTCAACAAACCAGCATAAAACAGCTTCTTTATTACATTACTAGTTACTCAGAAGTTGAAACAACACAGTTCCCTTAAAGTGATCCAGCCTCAGGCCTCCATCCAGGTACCCACATCAAATCTGATGAAAATTTCTCTAAATCTTATTTCATCGTATAAAAGAAAAGGTTCTTCCAATCCGAAAGGATTGGACGCATTACCTCCCAGGTTAATGAATGTTTCAGATCTTACCCAAATATGTGTTACAACCAGTTCTTAACTAAACTAAACATTTTTAAAAAACGAAAGAGTATGGTTAAAAGGTCAGTATACATACAGACATGAGTTCAATCCATTGAGGTTCAGATTCATAGCAGAGATGGTGAGCTTTGTAGTTGCAAAGAGTTCCTTTGGAATTCAGTTCATAGGTCCTAGTCCAGTGTCCAGGTATCATATTCAGGGCATAGCAGCATAACTGGGACCTCAGTCTTGGGACTCAAACTTCCCCTGATGAAGTTTAAGCAGATCTGAGGTGACAAAATCAGGACCCAAGCATCTTTTATACAATTTCATGTCCTCTTTGACAAGTTGGGATTTCCTCGGAGAACAGATGGTAATTAGGATTACTTTGGAGGAGATCCATCACCCTTACTTAGCAGTATGAATTAACATAAGGCCATTTGCTTTTTCCTCCACCATTCACAGTACATTTCAAAGAGAGATAAATACCAAGATATTCCGTGTTTACAGTTCATGTAAATTATATCAGAATACAGCATAGACAGCAACTGTTGGAGATTATCGACCCTACTCATACGTATGAAATTTTAAAAAGCACAAATAGTATCTCCCAACATGTCTTTTGAGGGTTATTTATTTTGCAGGATGTTTAGCCCTTTCTAGCCATGCGTCACGGATCCCAAAGATTATTGGAATATTTGGAGCATGCAGTTAAGCAATAGATTTGTTTTGAATGAATTTTCCCACTGTAGCTTGCATATAAAATGTATTGATCCCACAGTAACATCAGTTATAACTACAACCATCACTACAACTCTAAAATGGTGGATCTGCAAATGACTGTCCATATGGATTCCACTCTTGGTACACATGCTCACAGGATCAGATTTTTTTGGCCATCAGTGTCTATTTCAGCACTGGCATTTCGGGCACCAGCAATTCCTGTCTTTGTGACTTCCTTCAGCAAGTCCAGCCAAGCCTGGCTCCCACAGATGACTTTTTCTGTCCTTGTTCTGCATCTTCAGGGAACAGTGCTTCTGTTAAGTTTTCGCAGTGACACCCTTTCCAAAACAAGGTGCCAGTGTATTAGTCACCATTGGTTAGCATAAAGAAGCAAAAGTTAAAACAGAGTTCAGACTGGTCAACACCAGAGCTTCACCCAGCTAAGCTGCTGTAGAAGTCATCTTTTTGCGCTCTCTTCCTCCCCTCTTCCTCCCTTTTTTTATCCAAGGTTGGAGCCCTGTGTCTCCAAGAGCTCAGCTCTTAAGACAGCCATGTATCACCTTTTCCCTTTGTTTTCGAGCTCAGGGCCTTTTTGCTGCTTCCTGCCACGGAGGTGGGGGAAATCTCCTTCCTCTTGGCTGTTGGTCGCTAGATCTGAATGTCCTAGCCATTGGGGTTTCCCTTGTCTATTCTGGATCCTCCATTCACATGTTTAGGCTTTATTCAGTTTGTTGATGGCTGTGATCTCCAATCAGGCTGCTGTGCGAGTCAAATATCAGCATCCCTTCTCTTTATACTCTATGCATAACAATGCAAAGCCCAGAGGGAAATTGAAGCATGCATAGGATAAAAATATTATTAAAATTCCCACATTCATTGCACGGGCATTCAGAACTACCTAACAGATCACCATAGCTGACAGTTCTCAGACAACCACAAGTTGTGATTTGGAGACTCAGTGTTAAAACACTTTCACAAGTTGAGATACCCATCAACCAGAACAAGAAATGCAAACTGTTTTGGTCCAGAGGAAATTCCAGTCCAGCCTCCCTGTTGGATGCCTTTCTCATTATGGGCACTGGGATTTAGGGTTTGTCTGCACTGGCAAGTGAAAGAGACAACCTTTGTCATTCAGAGGTGTTAAAAAAACACACACACCCCAAAAGAGAAAAGTTCTGCCAATGACAAGTGCCCGTGTGAACAGCACTTTGTCGTCAGGAGCCCTGTCCTGCCAACAAGGGCTAACGCCACTCATTGGGGGTGGAAGTTTTTTGTCAGCAGGAGAGCTCTCTCCAGCTGACAAACAGCGGCTACACTGTGCACCTTTTCACGGCACAGCTATAGCGGCACAACCAGTCACCAAAAGCTGCGTAGTGTAGACCTAGCCTTAGATATGCTTTCCCCCGACCCTCAGACTCTCATGACACTGGAGTGTCCTGAAAGATCTGAGACAAGAGGCATGGTTGATTATCACGATCACCTTATCTGGTGTAAGCCAATTCTGGGATTCAGAACTAAACTTCTCAGTGCAACAACCAGTCAGCTTACTTGTCCTGCCTGACATAATCTGATAGAACAATGGGCAGCCTACACCTGGGCCCAGCTTCATTACATCTGACAGCCTGAATGCTGGCTGGATAATGTCCTCCAAAAAAACCAATTGAACTGAAGTTCAGAACGTTCTGCTCCAAAGCAGGAAAGCCTCAACTGCACTGATCTATAAAAGCTAAATGGAAGAGGTTTTCTATTTGGACATCTCAGCCCAAGAGATCTCCCTTGATAACACACATTTCAGCAATATGGGATTACCTGCTAGCCCTGAAACAATCTGGACTGTCTGTCAGCTCCATAAGAGTCCCTCTAGCAGCAGTTTCTGCCCATCACCCTTCTATTTAGCGCTACATTTTTTTTCTCACCCTACAGTGGATAGATTCCTTAAGGGCCTTATCCATGATTTCCCCCAGTTCAAGAGCTGCCTCCCTCTGCAGACATCAATATTGTATTAATAGGGTTGATGGGTCCTCCCCTTAAAGTGGTGCTTCTCAACCGGGGGGCCACAAGCAGGTTTCAGGGGGGCTGCCAAGTAGGGCCAGCATTAGACTTGCTGGGGCCCAGGGCAGAAAGCCAAAGCCCCACCTCATGGAGCTGAAGCCTGAGGGCTGCCACCCGGGGCCAAAGTCAAAGCCTAAGCAACTTAGCTTCATGGGATCCCTTGTGTCATGGGGCCCCAGGCAATTTCCCTGCTTTCCTGCCCCTAATGAGGGCCCTGGCTTTTATAGTCAGAAAAACAGTTGCTGTGGCACAGGTCAGCCATGGAGTTTTTATAGCATGTTGGAGGAGCAAGGGGAGTTCAGAAAGAAAAAGGTTGCTTCTTTGAGAGCTGTCCTTGTGGGTGCTCCATTCCAGGTGTTGGTGCGTCCTTGTGCCTTTGCTCTGAGAATTTTATAGCAGTGCTCGTATGGATTACACATGCATGGTGCCTGCGTCGCATGCCGTTGGCAGCTGAAGCATCGCGTGTGTGACCCGGACTCCTCAGTTCCTTCTCAACCATCCCCACCCTGAGACAGAGCTCCACAGTCCCTTCAAACCTGTAGTTTTATTCAGTTAAGTTACATAGTTAGTTTTGGTAGTCTTTCTAGTAGTTAGGTTTCATTTATTAGCTTAGTTCCTGTTTTAAAAAAAAAAATCTTATTTACTCTGTAGTTTAGTTCAGTGATAATGCCAGGTTCACAAAGCTTTAAGTGGTGCACTATGTGCAGAGAGGTGATGGTGGTGTCCGACGGACACACTTAGGGTGTCCGCTGTCTGGGTGAATCCCATGTTCCCCAGAAGTGTGCCCATTGCAGCAGATTGAAAACTAGGGCATGAAGGGGCAGAGACCTGAGGCTTAAGCTCATCTTAATAGCGAAGTCCTTGAGACGAGCCTCTGATCTAGGACAAGAACCCCCTTCCTGGTACGAGTCACCAGTTCCCTCACCACCGAGGTCCCCAAAATCCAAAGGACCAGCAAAGAAACGATCATCCTCCTCATCCCAAAGAGAGGAGAAAAGCAAAAAATAGTCTCCGATGACAATGACACCGTGACTCACACCTATGATACTCCAGGCACCTCCAGCACCCACCATTCCTGTGCCGAGGCTAATGGCTCTAAGTTGCCTGCCTCCACTGCGGCACCTTTGGCACCTTCTAAGGAGACGGCACTGACAACCACTCCTGCCCCGGCGCTGCAGTCTAATGCGGCCGCCGTCACGGTGCTGATACTGGCAACACCAGCACCTACAAAGCTCACTGCACTGCCGGCATAATCGCCACCACGCCCTGTGGCACCCAGACTATCAGGACCATGCTACTTCCTACACCGTAGGTATTTGTTGGTCTGCTCAACTCCGTAGTCTCCTCTCTTCAGCACCAATATATCACCAAGGCCATCAGTACCACACTTACATCTGTCGCTCATACCATCACAGCTCTGCAGTGATGAAGAGGACACAGTGGAAGGTTAATTCTCCCCTCAACACTCTTCCTCGTTCAGGACCCCAGTTGCTACTGGACCATTGAGATCATGGTCCTCATATGGTCCTCATACAGGCACAACATGCCTCCTTGGTATGGCCACCCCTGGTTGGGGCCGCCAGTGCCTTACCTGGATCACTGGCCATATTGGAGTCTATGGGAGTCATATAGATGACACCACAGCAGACGTCCTAGCCCACTCAGGGATGTAGTCAGATCTCTGCCCCCACTCTTGCAGATGGTTGCAGGGGACACACAGGAGGAGCCAATGGCAGAGCAGGAAGAGGATGCTGCTCCTGACACGTTGCCACCCAATAATAAATCTTGCTCCTCGCCAGATGAGGCAGTCATGCTCCCACCACCAACCATGGTGGATGACTTTTCTCAATTTCAAGATCTGTTCGAAAGAGTGGCTAAAATTAGAGTGGCTTAAAATTGCCCTTGAGGTAGTGTCAGAAACTCAACGTGAGTTGACAGACGTTCTACAGCCTCCTTCCTCTTCCAAGATAGCCACATTGATCAGTGGTGCTATCATGGAACCCACGAAAACAATGTGGCAAACACTGACCACTACTCCACCAACTTGTATTTGCGGTTCACCCTTTTACTACATCCCCTCCAAAGGATCTGAATTCCTGTTAACACACCCAGCTCCCAACTCGCTGGTAGTGGATGCGGCCAATCAAAAGGGCAAAGAGCAGCACTTTTGCTCCTTCCCCTCTGATAAGGAAAGCAAAGAGGCTAGACCTTTTTGGCTGCAAAGTATATATATCTTCCGCACTTCAATTCAATGTCAAATTATGCAGCATTATTAGCCAAATATGACCACAAGAATTATGGGAAACGTATAGACATTATTAATGATATTCTTGAAGACGAGACAACAATTTAAATCCCTGGTCTCTGAAGGACAAAACATTGCACGTACGGTTCTACAGGCCTCTTTGGATGTGGCTGACACTGCAGACAGATCCACTGCCACGGCTATGGTCATGCGACTGGCCTCGTGGTTCAATTAATCAGCATTTCCATTGGAGATCCAGAACACAGTTGAGGACCTCCTTTTCGATGGAGAGAAATCGTTTGTAGCCAAAACCAATGATGTGCTGCACACAGTGAAGCCTAGACTGATTAACACCAGCTTCTCAGGGAGCTTCCTGTTTTCCTGCTGCTTCCCTGAACCCGCTTGAGGAGAACAAGCTGTCAACTGAAGTAGTAGGAGCCAGTTAGGCCCTTAAGTTAAGATGCTGATATCTTCCCTGACTCAGGCCCTGTTACCAGCCTGCTTATTTGTCATCTTCAGCTGAGTGTTGAGAGCAGCTATAGCTAACAGGACAGTAATCATGAGTGAAAGACACAAATGCTCCTTTGGGACAGCATTCAGAAAAAGAAAGACAGCAAAAGAAGCTTTTCTATCTAAGAAGAAAGGAGCTCTCCTAAAATACATAGACACAAATGTTCACGGTGAGCCTTCTGGACCCAGTGCGGGTGTAAGTGGTGAGGAGATGCCTGATCTTCCAGTTAGTCAGAGTGCAGGTGACCTGGCACTACTGCAGCATCCATATCTCACACAAGAATCCACATCGACAGCACAGCTAAAAGAATCAGTTAGTATAAGTAACTGCCTTTTCCCCTCAGAAAACTTCTAGAACAAGTTCATAAACTGGTACAAGAGTGATATATTTTGAGTACAACTTCCACTAGCCAGTTACCTGCCTCCTCCTTAATTCTCTCTACTGTTTCTGTTAAAAGTGCTCTACTTTCTTGACATCATGCGTTTATGGGCATGACAGATTCTGAAGCACATATTAAACATAAGGTGTTTCATGGTACATTATTGCAAAGAAAACATGCAACAATAAAAAAGATACTTGTTTTCACCCTAAATTTACTTCACGGCATGTTACTACACAGAGAAAAAGAATAGCCTGCTGAGACTTCAGAGTTTGTCCTATAGCAAATCAGAGTCTTATGAAGATGCTACAGCTGAATTATGACCTTGAGTAATTAACTTGTCTGAGGTTTAATACAGATCCCTAAAAGTGTCCTTGGCTAGATGTTTTCTGTAGAAGAGGCGGAATTACTTTGATCAAGGCAAGATGTTTCACATCAAAAATTAAGAAATATACTTTGTATAACAAAATACAGAGAAGGTGAAACGTGTAAATAAAATTGATATTTTATAGCTAAATTAATTGTAATATGCGTCCACCTCTCAAATGCATTCACAGGATAACAATGCTTATGCTTTTTGTCATTCAGTGAATCACCCAGTTTTTTAAAAAAACAAATATATATTGTAGATTTCTTTATCTTTGTACCTAAGTGACATGTGGGATTGTGAGAGTTTGGCTTCCCTGGAGTCTTGTTGATTAATTTTCCTTGGGTACTGTGCACACGTGCATTCTCCTCTCCCAGAGATGTTGCATAAATTGGTACCATGCTGCTAGGAAAGATCACAGAAAGCTCATTTTGAATGAGTTCTCATGTGTAAAGTAGAACAGGTAGCCTGTGTGTGTGTTGGCTCCAGATTAGTTCTAAAAGGAAATCTCATTCACTATATTCATAGGTTTGTGTTCTCTAAACATCGTTTTGCAAGCCCACAATTGCACTTGGCACAGCTGTACCAAGCAAACTAGACGCGCAGCCAGCTAATTTGAGCTGTTTAGGTTAAATAATGCAGATATTCTTAATTTTCCAGCTTTAAAAAAGCCCGTCACTGAGGGCTAGATTGCAATACCTTCACTCACTTTGAGTAGCACTTGTTGTGGAAAATCGACCACATGGTTGATTTTGGATCAGACAGCCGGAGGCACCTTTATTGTTATAACAAGATTTACAAGTATGCATACAGGGAGAGACTGCGTAATCCCATGCAAGAGGTAGGCTGCTCTGCTCTTTACAATTTTCATCAAGCTTATAAAGGTTAAAACCGCAAAACGTCACACATAAGCATGCCCATATTTGGGTTAATATTGCTAACACTGCAAATTAAGATTAATATTTTACCGTAACTGGCATAAAATATTGCAAATCAACAAGCTATTTCAATATGTTTCATGTGTTCTGGCAGTGATTGTGCTGGTCATTGTGTCCCCTCCTTGCGGTTATCTTAAGTAAGCAATATTTGTTACACTGTACTTGCCTAAAGCTAAGCTGGCCCCCAAGGGACCTTCTGTCCTCCCAGTTCCTCTTTTGTCAGTATGTCATACCCCATTTCTTCATACCTTAATGCTTAGTATGCTGATAAACAAATTGTTTTTAAGTATCATTGTTTTAGTTAACCCTGAGACCTACATATAGGGGCCTGTAAAAATAATTACAAAGCTCCTCTAACTGTAACACAATGGCAAAACTTATCTAACGAGACGGGGGGGGGGGTCATGTTCCTTATCACGCTTCACTCCCTTGTAGTTTCCTTGACCTCAATGGGACTGAGTGTAAAGTACTGGTTGGAACAAGTTTATCAGAATCTGGTCTTGAATGTCTGCCTGATAATGTGGGCAAATCCAGGGCTAGTATGAGAAAAATGGCAC
This sequence comes from Gopherus evgoodei, assembly GCF_007399415.2. Taxonomy (NCBI): domain Eukaryota; kingdom Metazoa; phylum Chordata; order Testudines; family Testudinidae; genus Gopherus; species Gopherus evgoodei. The sequence continues at coordinate 21,441,083 of NC_044329.1, read as the reverse complement.
ACTGTGGGAACACAGGCACATCTGTATTTCCATGTTCTCCATTCTGTATTGTCTTTCTGCTCCATTGTGTTCAGGCGGGCAGTGTGCAGACAGAGTTTTTAACATACATATACCTTATTCTGCTAATCTTTTTCATACATTGCCTGTTTAAAACTGAGTTGGTACTTCTCCTACCTGCCCAGAATTCTCACTTGGTCACATGTGTAGTCCAAGGGCTTGTCTTCACTCTCATTCTAGCACATGTTAACAATAGAGTGTTGCCCCTAATCTAACTAGCATTCCCACACACACACACAAGCTCAAAAAAAGTGGTGCTTTAAATTCAAGCTAGCTGGCCCAAGAGGAACGGGAGGATTTGAAGATCAAGTTCGTTCACTCAAGCTAGTAAGGCAATGGGGATGCAGCAACTGGAGTTACAACTTATCAACTGCTAATCCAATCATTCTGTGTTCAAGAGTGTTTTGAAGTGTTGACACACTGATTCTGTTCACTGTTGAAAGGCTTTGTTTTTTACTTCCAGGTAGCTAATGCGCTTTGAGAGAGCCTAAAATAAAGACACAGTGAGACAAGGCATTTTAGTTTTACCAAAGTAAACTATGGGCTTGCCTACCCAGTGGGGTAGTGTGCACTATGGGGATGTATCTAAAGCACACTCATGTATTTTGCATTAATTGGTCTGTGTAGATCCTGCTGGTGCACTTCAAGTGCTAGGGAACCTTTACTGTGCATCAGCAGGGTCTACACAGACCAGTTAGCGTGCTTTAGAAATCACACCCCCATAGGCACTGTATAGGCAAACTCAAGCTCTATGTGAAGTCAGCCTCAGGTAGGTATACTGCTGATCTCACCAAATTTACCTCATGGTAAAACTGAAGTGCCTGGTTTACCTCAGAGTAGCTTACATGTTTTTAATAACTGCAAGGTAAAAAATAATACCTTTTTAGCAGTGAAGACAAGGCCTCCCTCGAGTTAGGCTAGCTTGAGTGGAGTAACTTGAGCTAATTTTTGTAGCAAAGGCAAGCCGCAGGTGAAAATTGATTGCATTCATATGTATATAATTAATCAACTTGTTCATACAATACTGCAGTAGACTCTTGTGTTACTATTAATCAGGTCAGGAAGTAGCTTGTTTGTAGTCTTGCTGAGTAGTGTGATGCTGTTCAGACTTAAAGTAAAATCCTCTTACGAGTAAGAAAATACAAGCAGCAGATCTAATATGTTATCTTAAGTACCAGAGGTAACTAAAAACCAGTCATTAGAACTCTATTTAAGCCCCTTAAATAGTAGGGTGACCTGATTTTATGGGGACAGTCCCATTATTTGGGGCTTTGTCTTACATAGGCGCTTATTATCCCCCACCCCGATCCCGATTTTTCACACTTGCTGTCTGGCCACCAGAGAGTGTCTCTTGAGAGTGTCTCTTACATTATTTTGGTTTTAGTCATCCCATAGAAATGTTACGTTCTCTGTATCAAGCTCTTGGGTCCTGTCTTGATGGGAAAAAAGAGGGTGTGGTTTTGATCATATTAAATTAACTTAATTGAACTAAAACGATTGACAAATACCTCTTTTGCCCATAAAGACATTGCTGTGGTCAGGAAACTGAAAGTGTTTTGCTATTAAGGTCAGGAAGTGCTTTTACTAATATATTGGAGGACTCTGGCTCAGGTTTACTGCAGCTTCTGCCATTTCTCTGGCAACTTCTAGAAGTGTATAGGTTCTATGCCTTAAACTTCCGGCATTGGGAGGAAGTGAGGTGTGCATATGTTTTTCCCAGTGTAATCCTTATGGCCGTTTTATAACATCATTACAACCTCACAGATAGAGAATGCAGTTGGATGCTGCCACCCAACTGCTCTGTCCTCTGCATCCAGAAGGAGGAATTGAAGGCGGCTTTACAAATCTGATTTCGGAGGATAGAGGGGAAAAGCTTCTGAGCAACAAGAGCCTCCAGCAGAACCAAGATAGAGAACTGTTCATGCCCACTTTATTAGCAGCAAGGAGAAGCAAATCTGCGTCAGTTGCATAAAACACGGTTTGGTTTTTATGGTTTTATGGTTATGAGAGCTGTTCATTGGGTTTTTGTGTAAATCCATGTCTGACTGCTAGGGCTCTCCTTTATATCTACTGGGGCACAAATTCAAGATGATTAAAAATAAAAACTTAGTGATATTAAAGGCTGTGACAGTTTCTGTAATTCTGTAAATTCAGCTCTACAGACAGCCTCAAATTCACCAGATGCCTGGTCACTTAAAATGCTGGTAAATTAATTCTCCATGGGACATGCAGTATAGGTACAGGAGGTCCTGATCACCAGTGAATCTTTTTTTAAAAAGAGAGATGAAGATTGGAGAACATTAAATGTATTTGAAGGGGATGGGAGAGAAGAACCTCTAGCAAAGATAACTGGAGTATTTTTAAGACGACTGTCTAGACATAGCATCTATTTTAATGAAATGCAGAACAGAATAGCACATGTATACTTTATTATTAGCAAACAGGACTTGTCATCTTTGAGCCCTGATGTAATGTTTTTTGAATGTGGAAGCTGTGATCCTGCTGCTATATTAGATCTATGTTGTACAGAGTGATACAGAAAAGTGACAGCACGTATGGTGGTGTTGACACCAAGATCATAGAATGTTAATACATAAGTGACTTCCTTTGGCAAATCTGATTTCTGGATAAAACAACGTTGACTGACACATCTATTCTCTTTGTAATTTCTCATGTAGCGAAAGTCTAATGTGCTAAAATTTTGTGGTGGGCATGAGGAGGAAGAGAAATCGACTTCAGAAAATTGCCAATGGAAAATTCATTTTTGCTCCTGATTAGGTTACTAGTTAGACTCTGGTTTAGGTTGGTAATGATTGAAAGCCGTTGCCTTCTGACATTGGTCATTAGTCCAAAGTAAATTGTTGGTAGTCTCAGTTTAGTGAGAAGACGTCTATCCACATTACAAACCCACCACTACATGCTGAGCTGATTTGCACACTTGTTGGGACTTCCAACAAGGGGGCTAAAGCTTGAATGGGCTGTGGACTCTGAACTATCCTTTCTCCTCCCCTCCTTTCCCCCTAGTTTGTTCCTCCAGGAAATCTTGGAGGCATGTTATTGGGAAGCAGGCACTGCACTACCTGTGCTGTGATAGCTCGGTGGATAGAGGACTTCCATCTTCAATGCCTTCAGCTCATTACCTTTAACCAGCACTACATTTTATGAATGGATAATTTCTGAATAACTGTAGTGGGAGGTTGCAGGCTATTGTAGAGTTTTATGTGCATGCTGGAGATATAGGTCTTTTTCTGTACTTCTCCTTTTTAACTTTAGACAAACAACCTAAAACTTTCCTGGATACCCAACCCTTTGGTAGTCTCAGAATTATTCCTAGCAAATGTTTTGTGCTGAACATGCCTGGAGCTGTGGTCCCCTGCAAATTGTTCCTTACTTCATGCTCAAGCCCAAGTTTGTTCCCTCAACCAGGAACACAGTAAAGGGAGAAACCGCTCATACCATGCAGTGCTGAAGCGAGCATTCAAACTTGATGTTCTAGATCAGTGGTTTTCAAACTGTGGGTCACAACCCAGTACTGTGTCACGGAATGTAAGGCACTGGGTCACAGTGGCTCTTGTCAGCATTGCCAACCGGGCCATTAACGGTCCTGTTGACCGTGCTGCCTGGCTAAGGCAGGCTAGTCTCTACCTGTTCGGACACTTCGCTGCACCCCAGAAGCAGCCAGCAGCAGGTCTGGCTCCTACACAGGGGAGCCACAGGGCTCCGCACACTGCTCCCACCCTGAGCACCGGCTCCACGCTCCCATTGCCCGGTTCCACAGGTGGTGGGTTTTTGGTTGGTTTTTTTTTTTTTTTTGAGACACATTTTTTGGCAGGCGTTAGTGTTCTTTTTGGCAGATGTAGTAGGTTTGTACTTAAGGCACTACTGTGGCTATCCAAAGGATGCTATGCAATTAATGATGTGCTTTGCAGTTTTGGGAGGGTAGAGCTGCTGACAGGGCAGGGAGAGAACTCACCAGCATAGTCTGTGTCCCAAAATCTTTTACAATTTTATTTGTTACACCAATTTTAAGACATGAGTAGGGGTCTCTTCCCATCCCATTAAGTCATCAGTCCATTCTGGTCAATTTCAGTTTCAGATGTTTACATCTGAAATTTCAGTGTTGTAACTGTGAGGGTCCCAACTCAAAATGTGATCATCAGTGGGAGGGTTTGCAAAGTTGATATGGGGGGGTCCCAAGATTGCTGCCTTCACTTCTGTGCTGCCTTCAGATCTGGGCTCTGAAGGCAGCACCCTCCCAGCTTCCTGCAGTTAGAGGTTCCTGGAGGTGGGTAGGATCTCCCCTGTGCTGCTGGGAATACCCCAAACAGGGACAGATTAAGACAAGGGACCCCAGCCAATTTGCAGTCCCCCAGGAAAAATGGGTGCCCCAACCCTGGAAGAAGCCCCAAGGCAGAATCCTCTACCGGATCATTCTGAGCCCCAGCAGGAGCCACAGAAGAAACCTCAAGCCTGCACTGCCCTGGCTAAGGGCCAGGGCAGAAGCTCCAAACCTGTGCTGCTCTGAGCTCGTCTCGAGCGAGGAAAGCCCTGAGCCCACATTGTCCCCGCTAGAGAAGCAGAGGAAGTCCCTGGCCCGGGCTGCCCCGAGCCCTGGCTGCAGCCATGGAGCGGAAGCTCCCAGGGGAGGAAGCCCTGGGCTCGGCGCTTGGAGCCATAGCTGGAGCCACAGGTTCGGGGAGAAGGGCAGAATGCCAGAGCCTAGGCTCCCCCAGTTGCAGCTGCCAGGAGCAAAAGCCCCCAGCCTGGCAAGAGATGCTGTGGGAGGAAGCCTTGAGCTCGGCACCTGGTGCTGTGGCAGGAGCTGGGAGCAGGAGGACCAAAGCCTGGAGCCCACTTCCTGGGCTGCTGCAGTGCAAAAGTGAGAGTGTACCACCCTCCTGTCTGTGCTCCCCCTCATGTATCTGATGATCTCATCAAGAGTGGCCGTGCAGGGGAAGGACAACTTCTGTCCGTCTCCAGCATGGCAGGGCTAGCAGCTAGTAGCCTCGAGGCTCCCAGCAGCAAGGGGAGATCAGATTTCATGGGAGAGGGCTGATTTCATGGTCCAGGGCACTTTTTCATGGCTGTGAAATTGGTAGGACCCTACACATGAGAGAAGACTGGTGTGTTTCTTTCCACCCTCCACCACCATCCCTGGCAACATACGTAGTCTCTTCCCATCCCATTAAGCCATCAACATATAAAAAGTTGCTCCTTGCGGTCTTCCCTCTGTTGCTGCATACACATCACAGGCAATGGCACACTTCCTTGGATATGCAACCTGTATATTGAGCCAGGATACACACCCACACTATGCCCATGTTCCAGTTTATCCCCTGCTCCTAAACCATACCACCTACCCTGGCCAGCTTCTCACCCCATGGAGGGATGGCATGTACCTTAATTTTATATTTCCTGGTTTTCAGGGGGGTTAAGTTTAGCCACTTGCCACATTCTGAAAGGCCACGAGGCACCATTGGACAACCTTAACTGTGTTGTTGAAGTGCTTTAGCATTTAATTTCATTGATTTCTTTCTTTGTATTTTTGTTTTTAAATAGTGTCTCAGCACCCAATTTACCACAGCCCAGCTCTCTCCATCCACTGCCTCTGGCGCCTTGGCAATGATTAGCGGTCACAGAATGCATGTATCGGGGGTAGCTGTGTTAGCCTGTATCCACAAAAACCATGAGGAGTCCGGTGGCACCTTAAAAACTAACCGATTTATTTAGGCGTGAATGCACAGAATGCATGGGCTGCATGTTAGTCCCTTCGCTGCCTCTGCATGGTGTCCCATCTCTCTGCCTGTCCAGCATCCTGGTTCTACCTCCCCAACAGTCCTTGCTGTGGAGAGGCAGCCATCAGCATGGGACCTGCAGGTTGAGGTGCTAGAGAGAGGATGCAGAATCCGTGCAGAGACCGGCATGTAGCCACTAGGAATACTTCGAAGGGAGGGACAGACATTGGAGAGGCATAAGAAGGGTGGCCTAGTAGTTAGGAACTGGGACTTGGGAGAGCTGGCTTCAATTCCCTGCTCCTCAAGACACTTGCTGTGTGACCTGGGGCAAGTCTACAGTACAAAATTAGGTTGACCTAAATTGAATCGATGTACAGCCACTACAGTAGTTGAATCAGTTTTACACGTCCACGCTGCTCTCCTTGTGTCGGCAATGCACGTCCTCTCCAGGAGCGATTACACTGATTTAACTGCCAGTGTGGGGCATTGTGGGATGGCTTCTGAAAGGCAGCAACAGTCTATGTAAGCAATGCAGTGTCGACACTGCGTTGACCTAACTACATCGACCTAAGTGATACATCTCTCGTGGAGTTAAATCGGGGTAGTGGGCGACTTGTGTCAGTGAGAGCTGCATTTCAGTGTAAATGCTTACAGAATTAAGTTGACATAAGCTCTGAAGTCTGTCTCAGTTTCTCATCTGTAAAAAGCTGCTCTGAGCTTCTCCCATACACACCACCCGCCTCCTTGCCTCTCCATGCCCCTGATAAGTGTGGAGGAGCTATAGGGAGGTGGTAAGGCTGTGAGGAGTATGTTACCACCTGGAGGCAGGAACAGGCAGGAGAGTGGAGATTGAGTCCCTGACCCAACAATGGGCTAAGGTATGGGGAAAGGTGTATAGTACACATCACCCTGCAGCAGGCTCCACAAAGAGGTGTGAAGTTGCCTATTCAGCTCAGTGATCCATTCTCAGCTGAATGGCAACACTCCATGGAGCTGAATATAGCTTAAAACAATAGCTTTGAGAGGTGTGGACTGCTCCATTCAATTCAGCCTTTATTCTCATTTTCTTCCCTACCCCATGTCAGTGCTTGGGAGCCTGCCATACACCAAGCATACCTGTTCTCAGCCCCCCACTCAAAGGGACAACAGGGCCCAGACCCTGACCCACCCATAAGGAAGGGGGAACAGTAAGGAAAAGGGTCAGATCCCTCCCAGGGGCAGGGATCCCCAGATGCCAGTTTCCTCCCTGAGGACAGGGAGAAGGGCTCAGACTCCTCGAATTCCAGCGCATGTAGCAGGGAAGAATATGGGGCTGACTGCCAAACTGTCTTGAGCCCTCAACCCATATCTCCTTCTTGCACTCTCCCTATTCCCACAGCCCCAGCACTACTCCAGCATCCCCTCCACATGCTCCCTCAACTGCTCCAACCTGCCCATATTCCCTGGCTTTGCACCCAAAAAGTTATAAGAATCTAAAAATGTTGTGAGCATCTCCTGTTCAGAGTTCCATTGTTCAGAAGCATTATCCTGTCTTTCATCTTTCCTCTAGTTAATCAGTGCTAATGGATTAATTCTTGCACTCTGGTATAATAATCCCCCAAGTGGAAGAGTAGCAATATGTTCATCAGTCATTCTCTCATATCTGCGCAGAGCATGTGTAATTTATTATCTTTCAGAAAATACCTAAAGCCCCTTCTAAATTAGCTGTAAAATGAGCAGGACAAGACTCCCCAAAAGTAAGTAAACAAAGCAAAACACGTGATAGGCACATAATAGCAACATGACAACAGATAGCCATTGATAGACCTATCCTCTATGAATTTATTTAGTTCTTTTTTGAACCCTGTCATAGTCTTGGCCTTTACAACATCCTCTAGCAAAGAGTTCCACAGGTTGACTATGCGTTGTGTGAAGAAATACTTCCTTTTGTTTGTTTTAAACCTGCTGCCTGTTAATTTCATTTGATGACCCCTAGTCCTTGTGTTATGAGAATTAGTAAATAACACTTCCTCGTTTGTTTTCTCCACACCAGTCATGATTTTATAGACCTCTATCATATCCCCCTTTAGGTGTGTCTTTTCCAAGCTGAAAAGTCCCAATTTTATTTCTCTCTCCTCATATGGAAGCTATTTCATATCTCCATATGTGTCTATTTCGTTGCCCTTTTCTGTACATTTTCCAACTTCCAATATATCTTTTTTTGAGATGGACTGATCAGATCTGCATGCAGTATTCAAGATATGGGCATACCATTGTTTTGTATAGAGGCAATATATTTTCTGTCCTATTATCTATCCCTTTCCTAATTATTCCCAACACTGTATTAGCTTTTTTGACTGCTGCTGTATATTGAGTGGATGTTTTCAGAGAACTATCCGCAGTGACTCCACAATCTCTTTCCTGAGTGGTAACAGCTAATTTAGATCCCATCATTTTATATTTCTTCCCTGAAGGATCAGTGGGGGCCATGCACTAGCTGAGATAAATGTCAAGTGACTGGAATCAATTGGGGGCATTCAGAGCCATAGTTTGAGCCCCTTGTGAGTGCAAAAAATTAGTTACAAGACTGGAATTTGTTTTTTTTTAAAGGTGTTTTTTTCAGGGGGCAGTATCTCAAGAATGCTTTGCTCAAATTTGGACCTCTAAGACTGCCCAGTGCCTCCATGAGGCACATCAAATATCAAGACAATCCTAGTAACGGTGAAGATTTTAGAGCACTTAGAAAGGTCATCCTTTAAATAGAAAAGACTTCTTATCCTTAACTGTAGCAAAGCAGCTGCTCCACAAAACATAATTCAGTATATTATATTTTACCCAGCAGAGCATCTTCAGGCTGAATCATGTGCTTTCATTCTTCAGTGCTGAAGAAATGGGATTCTAGTGACCTCAACACCTTAATGTTCAATGCACACTGTCCAGGTGCAGATGGAACTTGCACTTTCATGAAACTCTTAATCTCTCCTCTTTCTGTAACACCTTCCTCTGCTACCTGTACATCCTCAGGTCTCCATGCTGAGCTTATTTTTTTAAGCAGCCAGCTGGTTAAAGCCATTCTGAACTGCTCAGCAGGTGTTGCTACTGAGTGGAAATGAGCTCTTAATTTACTGATGAATAGGGCCCTACCAAATTCATGGTCCATTTTGGTCAATTTCATTGTCGTATGATTTTTAAAGTCATGATTTCAGATATTTAAATCTGAAATTTTGTGGTGGTGTAATTGATGGGATCCTGACCCAAAAAGGGGTTGTGGCAGGGTCACAAATTCTTCTTCAAGTGCTTGCTCATATCGATTCCAATTAGGTGTGCGCGCACCACGTGCACGCTCGTCGGAAGGTTTTTATCCCAGCAACACTCGGTGGGTCGGCTGGGTGCCCCCCGGAGTGGCGCCACTATGGCGCTGGGTATATACCTCTGCCGACCCAACGGCCCTTCGGTTCCTTCTTACCGCCTGTGTCAGTCGTTGGAACAGTGGAGCGCAGCTTAGCTGATCTCCACCTCCCTAGCTACTCGCAGTTCTTTTATTAATTCTTGTGTATATTCTATAGTTATAGTTATAGTTAGTTTTATTAATTCTTTGTTATAGTTAGTGTATATAGTTGACAGGTTCGGGGATTAGACCCTTCCCCGCACCCGGTACCGGGCCCCAAACCGTGCTCGACCTGCCACAGGCTGATGCCGGTGGGAGATCCCCATGACTCTTGCCTTAAGTGCCTCGGGGAATCCCACCTCTTGGATAAGTGCCGGATCTGTAAGGCCTTTAAGCCCAGGACGAAGAAGGAGCGGGACTTTCGTCTGAAACAGCTCCTGATGGAGGCAGCTCTTACTCCACCACCCTCGGCAGAAGCGTCTCTTCGGCACCGGATCGAGCTGGTACTGCTAAGGCCCCTCAGCACCGACCGTCGCCGGCACCATCATCTGCTCGGCACTGTTCCCTCTCTCCGCTGGTTAAGAAGCATAAGACTCCTGCGGCTTCCGTGCCACCTGCACCGCAGTTGGAGCACCCGCCTAAGTCGGACTGCCTGGCACCAACACCTGCCGCGGCACCAACAGCTTCGGCACTGTCGATTCCGGTCCTGCAAGGGCTGTCGAGTCCGGTGCCTGAAAGCTCCCCGGTGCACGCCATGGTTGAGATCACAATTCCCTCCATGACGGAGACCTTTTCTATGGCAAGGGAGCTGATCGCCCTGACGGAGTCCACGCTGCCTCAACCTCCGGCACCGCCGGTGAGGGTCATTCAATTAATAGGCAAGCCTACCCTGCTGAGGCCACCCTCTGTCGGCACCTTCGAGAGGCACCGATCACTATCACGGTCCCACCGGCGCTGTCGGTCCCATCGCTGATCATGATCCCGACGCCACTCGCATCTTGGTACCGGTCACACTCGCGGCACCGCCCAGTGTTCCGTTCGCCAGCCCAATGCTCTCGGCACCAATCCAGCTCCCGGTACCGTTCCCGGCACCACACCTCTCACAGCCACTCTAGACATCAAACCTCCAGATCCTGGTTGACCTCCTGGGACCGCTCCGGTCGCAGGTCCCGGACTTGCTCCCAGTATGGCAACCGGTACTGCTCTCCGGTGCCACACAGGGAGAGGTCATTTAGAGATCAAGACCCTTCCCAGGGGTTTTCAGTGCCTCCCTGAAATCTCGTCACACATCTGTGTCTTTTCACACGGACAGTGCTTCCTATGCACAGGACCATGACTCAGATGTGTCTTTCAGGAGACCCAGACCCAGGAACAGGGACCCCATCAGTGGTCATTCTGGACACCTTGGGCATACCATCAAGCCCAAGGTGCACCTCCAGTGCCATTCTGCTTCGCACCATTGGAACATCGGGTGCCGGAGACAACGGTCAGCCACTCCCTTTCCACGGATACAGGGGAGGCTCTCATTCAGCCAGCAGTGTCTCAAGTTCCACCCGAGACTGACATTGCTCAAGAACAGGAGCCCACGCAGGACCCTCTTGTCCCTGGCCTTTCCTCTTCCTCCTCTCCAGATGAAGCGGTGGCAGGGACATCCTCCTCCAACTGACCTGCGGGCACATCAGGACCTCCTGAAGCAGGTGGCCCTGAATATGAATCTTCAGGTCAAGGGGGTCCCAGAGATAGAGGACCCGGTGGTGGATATTCTGTCAGCTGACACCCCCACAAGAGTGGCCTTGCTGTTTATCCGTACGATACAAGCAAACGCCGATACCATCTGGCAATATCCAGCATCTATTACGCCCACAGTCGGGAGTTGAGCAGAAGTACATGGTACCCTCTAAGGGGTATGAGTACCTGTACCTGCACCCTCCTCCCTGCTCCCTTGTCGTGCAGTCAGTCAATGAAAGGGAACGCCATGGCCAGCAAGCTCCTGCTCCAAAATCAAAGGAGGCTAGGCGCATGGACTTATTGGGCCGCAAGGTATACTTTACTGGGGGCCTCCAACTCAGGGTGGCAAACCAGCAAGCCGTGCTCAGCCAGTACAATTATAACACCTGGACGGCGGTTGAGAAATTCAAAGAGTTCATTCCCCAAGACTCCCGCCCAGAGTTTGCTGCCCTTTTGGAGGAAGGGAAGAAGGTGGCGAGAACTTCTCTCCAGGCCTCCCTGGACGCAACTGACTCCGCAGCCAGGACCCTGGCTTCAGGTGTCGCCATGAGGCGGATATCATGGGTTCAGGTCTCAGGCCTTCCACCTGAGCTACAAACCACCATACAGGACCTGCCCTTTGACGGTCAAGGCCTATTCTCTGAAAAGACTGACCCCAGGCTGCAGAGCCTTAAGGACAAAAGGGTGGTCATGCGCTCCCTTGGGATGCACACCTCGGTGATTCAGCACAGGTCCTTCCGTCCCCAGCATCACCGTCCTTATCCCCCGCCTAGACCGAGACAGGACTTCGGCAGAGGGTGCGGCCGAGGCAATCATAGACGGCGGTCTTGACCCCAAGAGAGCAAGAATCAGGGTCCCTCCAAACCACCTACGGGGCCAAAGACAAACTTTTGAAGGTGCGCCCAAGGACGGTGAACCAGTTTCTTTCCAGGATCTTTTACCTCCCTTTTCCAACCGCCTCTCCTTTTTCCTCCCTGCATGGTCCCAGCTAACTTCAGATCGTTGGGTCCTACGCGTCGTCAGGGCCGTAGAAGGCTGGGGTGGATGGAACGGCACTCCTGCACACACCAGGGAAGGCATCAGCCACCAGTCAAGGGAGCCTAAGATGCTCGGAGGAATGGTGACTATCATGTCTATGGCATCTCTTCCCGGGTGGTATACCGAGTTGAGCCAAGATTGACGATGGATGCCTCATCTCTCGGCTGGGGTGCTCACCTCGAACATCTTCGCATTCAAGGCCTTTGGTCATCTCAGGAATTGGCCTTGCACATCAATGTCCGAGAGCTGAGAGCAGTCCGCCTTGCGTGCCAGGCATTTCAGCAGCACTTACAAGGCCGCTGTGTCTCAGTGTTCACAGACAACACAACGGCCATGTATTACATAAACAAGCAGGGATGGACACGGTCCTCCCCCCTTTGTCAGGAAGCCTTCCAGCTTTGGGACTTCTGTATAGCCCACTCAATAGACTGGTAGCGTCTTTTCTCCCAGGGGTTCGGAACACTCTGGCGGATCGACTCAGCAGATCCTTCCTGTCTCATGAGTGGTCGATTTGTCTGGACATTATTCATTCCATTTTCTGGAAGTGGGACTTCCCCGTATAGACCTCTTCGCTTCCCGCGAGAACAGGAAATGCCAGATGTTCTGCTTCTTCCAAGGCCTCTCCCCGGGCTCGATCTCGGACGCTTTCCTGATGCCGTGTACGACCCAACTGCTTTACACCTTTCCACCGGTCCCGCTGGTTCACAGGGTCCTGATAAAGCTCCGCAGGGACAGAGCTCGCTTGATCGTGATCACTCCAGCGTGGCCCAGGCAGCACTGGTACACCATGCTGCTCGACCTGTCGATAGCCAACCAGATTACCCTGCCTCTTCGTCCAGACCTCATAACGCAGGACCACAGCAGACTTCGCCACCCAGACCTGCAGTCCCTTCACCTCACAGCATGGCTGCTGTGTGGTTAAGCCAGTCCGAGTTACGTTGCTCTGCCTCAGTACAAGAAGTACTCCTGGGTAGCAGGAAACCTTCCACTCGGTCAACGTATCTGGCCAAGTAGAAGCGTTTCTCCTGCTGGTGCGAAACGCAGAATGTCACTCCCACTGAGGTCTCGATCCCCACCATCTTGGACTACTTCTGGTATCTCAAACAGCAGGGCCTAGCGATATCATCATTGAGGGTGCACTTGGCGGCCATCTCTGCCTTGCACCCAGGAGAGAGTGGCCGCTCAGTGTTCTCGCACCCGATGGTTTCTGGGTTCCTCAAGGGCTTGGAGCACCTATACCCCCAAGTACGACGCCCCTTCCCAACCTGGGACCTCAGCCTGGTTCTAACCAGACTCATGTCTGCCCCATTCGAGCCATTAGCAACCTGATCTCTACTATACCTGTCCTGGAAGACAGCTTTCCTCGTAGCCATTACATCGGCCAGACAAGTCTCCGAGCTTCGGGCTCTCACGGTGGACCCACCGTATACTGTGTTTCACAAGGACAAGGTGCAGTTGCGACCACACCCAGCGTTCCTTCCTAAAGTGGTTTCGGCCTTTCATGTAAACCAGGATATCTTCCTTCCGGTCTTCTTTCCGAAGCCACATTCATCACGACGGGAGCAACAATTGCACTCCCTAGACGTCCGTAGAGCGCTCGCATTTTATATCAAGTGCACAAAACCCTTTCGTAAAATGCCCCAACTCTTCGTCGCGGTGGCAGACCGAATGAAGGGCCTACCTGTCTCCTCCCAGAGGATCTCATCTTGGGTGACGGCATGCATCTGTACTTGTTATGACTTGGCTCATGTTCCCTCGAGCCACCTCACCGCTCATTCTACCAGAGCTCAGGCTTCATCTGCCGCCTTCCTGGCTCATGTACCCATCCAGGAGATATGTCACGCAGCTACCTGGTCCTCGGTCCACACCTTTGCCTCTCATTACGCTCTAGTTCAACAGTCCAGAGATGATGCATCCTTTGGCTCAGCAGTTTTGCATTCTGCAACATCTCACTCCGACCCCATCGCCTGGGTAAGGTTTGGGAATCACCTAATTGGAATCGATATGAGCAAGTACTCGAAGAAGAAAAGACCTTTGTAGCTGTTGAAGAAGACACCTTTGTAGCTGTTGTTCTTCGAGATGTGTTGCTCATATCCATTCCAAACCTGCCCTCCTTTCCCTCTGTCGGAGTAGCTGGCAAGAAGGAACTGAAGGGCCATTGGTTCGGCAGGGGTATATATCCAGCGCCATAGCGGCGCCACTCCAGAGGGCGCCCAGCCGACCCACCAAGTGTTGCTAGGGTAAAAATCTTCCGACGAGCATGCACACAGTGCGCACACACCTAATTGAAATGGATATGAGCAACACATCTCGAAGAACAACAGTTACAAAGGCAAGTAACTGTCTTTTATTGTAGAGTGATTGCAGTAGTGCTACCCTTACTTCTGCACTGCTGCTCGTGGTGGCACTGCCTTCAGAGCTGGACAGCTGCAGAGTAGGGGCTGCTGACCAGGAACCCATCTGTGAAGGCAGAGCCCTGCCAGCAGCAGCACAGAAGTAAGGGTGGCAATACCATGCCACCCTTACTTCTGCGCTGCTGCTGGCAGAGCTGTGCCCTCCGCCAGCAGCCACCACTCTGTGGCCACCCAGTTCTGAAGGCAGCAGCGCAGAAGTAAGGGTGGCATGGTATGGTATTGCCACCCTTACTTATGCACTGCTGCTGGCAAGGCGCTGCCCTCAGACTGGGCACCCAGCCTGCATCTGCTGCTCTCCAGCAGTCCAGCTCCAAAGGCAGCACAGAAGTAAGGGTGGCAATACCGTGACCCCCCCCTACAATAATCTTGCGGCTTCCCTGCAACTCCCTTTTGGGTCAGGACTCCCAATTTGAGAAATGCTGGTCTCCCCCATGAAATCTGTATAGTATAAAGTAAAAGCACACAAAAGACCAGATTTCATGGGGGGAGACCAGATTTCACGGCCCATGACATGTTTTTCATGTCCGTGAATTTGGTAGGGCCCTACCAATCAGCTTCTGCAGCCCTCAGAACTCCTGCTGGGTCAGAAAGTGTTTCCTTTTTTGGACTTGAGCCAGACATGTAATGTTCTTTTAATGGTAGAGCTCTTTTCCCATAAATTTGGAATGAGAATTATTAAATGCTTGATTCTTATTGTCTACAAGCTCTTGCTTCAAAGTGCTTGAGTAAGTGTTTTATGCTAAAAAGAGGATAAAGATAGAAGCTCAGTTGGAATCCTTTGGTTATTTAAGCAGTAGTGAGACTGTTAGATTCTAGGGAAAGCACTTAACACTTCATGAGGAGTTGATGAGGTAATGTAATGTACAGTAGCTTTACAGATGTTAAAATTTGTGTGGCAGATGTAGGCTTAATGTGGCTGGCAAATGAACATGAAAAGAGCATGGGGAATTCACACTTGTTTACTTTAAAGTACTTCACCTGCACCATTGATATTTATAGTTAATTGTTTTAGTGCTTAGTGTGACACACAGGCTTCCGCAAATAATATAATGCCCCACCTTCCAGAAAACTGAAGAACTACCGTTGTTTAACTTTTTAATACTGCTCCAATCACTAAGTTATATGGGTTTGATTGCAAAGTAGCACCCTTTTTGTTTTACTCTCCCAGTTTGTATTAACGGTAGGTTGCATAAATACAAAATATCACAGAAGATAGTTCAGTTTTCATGTTAATAGTGATTGCCTTCTAGGAATCCCTGACCACTATGAACTAGAATAAGATAGATTCAGTTCATATAGGCTCTCAAACCACCATTGGATGGCGATGTCTTTCAGGAATTAGTGACCCAGGCTAGATTCAGAGCAGCAAGCTATAGATAAAAGTCTTACAGTTGCCAGTGTTTTGAGCAGTCCAACTGTCCTTGAATTGAATAATATACATGCTTTTCGAATGGAGATTTTTTTTAGTAATAAGAACAAATGAACCAGCTGTTTCTAGGATGATTGAAATGTTATAAATACACAGACATTTAAACTCTTTAGATGAACTACTTGTCCTTGGCATGCTAGGAAAAAAATTCTCCCCAGACAGCAAACCTGCTGTTGTGGTGGTGGGGGTTTTGTTTGTTTGTTTAAGTCTGGTCAGTTGTAAATTTTGGGTTCTTAAGGGTTTATCTTGAAACTGCTGGGGATCTATGTGAAAGTGAAGCACCATCGAGAGCAGCAAATAAGATTTTGCTGCATCTTCCTGAAGTTAGTGCACTATATAGCTTGAAAAAAGGGCTGTTAGAATGCGTTCTAAGATTCTTTTATAGCTTTGAATAAGTGTGGGCATACAAACTTGTTCTTGATTTCATCAACTCTTCCAGAAATTTTACGTTTACTATAGTTTGGATCTATTAAATTAATAATATTTAACATGCAAAAGGACAGTTGCATCCAAATTCTGATTTAAGCAAACCTGTTTAAGCACAGAAACCAGTCATTTTTTCCCTAGGGTTTTCAGTTACTATTCTAGGAAAAAGTTCTTCACACTAATAACTAGTTAAGACACAGTTTTATAGCCTATATAGTACTTCATCTTTAAAAAAATTTCTAATCCAGTGTGCTTGATATTAATTTTGTTTTTATTGGTTTTTATTGTTTTTCTGTTTAAAACTCTAAAACTGTTGCAAGCCTATATAACAGCTTTTAAGAAGCTTTCTGTGCCACCTTCTGACTTATGCCAAAATGTCCCTGTTCTGAGTCCAAGAATATATTACTTCCTTTAAGTAAACAGGACATTCCCCCTCCCCCCCCCCACTCTGTCTGTAAGCCTGTGTTACATATTTATTACTATAAAACACTCAGCTATGTTCTCTGGCCACAATCAACTGACGTTTGTCAGCGGTTCCGAAGGTTAATACCTGATATTGCCACATGGGAAGGTCAGTATCAAATTACTCCAGTAATTTTTATTACAGTGGGCCCTCTGTTATTGAGAGGTTCTCGATCTTTGATTCATGGAATGTTTGTGTCCCACATTGCACTACTTTGTGCTCCACAAAGTTCTGTAAGCTCTCACATGGTGCCATCTCCCCTTGTATCCACCTACTAAATTGTATTAGAAGATAAAATACACAGCTTTCTTAATACTGTTCCTTGAAAGCAATTGCTGTAGTTGCCACAATGATGTTATGTGCCAGTGGCGTAGAAGGGATGTGATTTGCACTTTTTAAAAAGTTTTAAAACTGCTGCTTAAGATAAGCGTGCTGCCAAAGGAAGTAAACTATTGGTTTCTACTTCCTTGAGACAGTGACACAAAATTATAGTAGGCCATCTTACATGTCACTTTCTCTAATGAAGCTTCATCCACCCTTTCCTCCCATTGTTGCCATATCCTTCTGTATTCCCAGCCTCTTGCATATAGTTATGTTCAGGGTACTTACCATGCGGTCAAGAGGGCTGAGAGAGCTTCTGTTACACCTGAAATACTGGTTCACTGGCAGGTGCTACAGATTATCATAAAATAGTCCATTACATCCTTTTTTCTTCTCTCCTAAAATACAGTGTCACGTTAATCTTTTCCACAGTGATTAATATAAATGACCAAAAGGAGAATTAAAATTTGTAAGAGAGTTCTAGCTAGCTATTGTGATATTTTTACACCATTGTTTCCTTGCTGACTGTACTGAAATATCTTAAGTCATTTTTCTCTTCCTCTTCCTTCCATGTAGAATTCTCTCCTTCTCTTTGTGCCACAGTCACCTTCCCTTGGTTCATTTTCCTCCTTAAAAACCACGCCCTTCTCCAGAGCCCCTTGGTTGTGTTTCAATCCAATAACAAACACATCCTCCAAATTTAGAAGTTTGGCAATCATTGGATCCTTTGTTCTTTACATCTATTCTAATGTGTTGTCTGGTCTGGTTTTGGCTGTCAGTATTAGACTGGAAGCCTTTTGAGCCATGGGCCATCACTGTCTGAGAGTTCCAGCTTCAGACACACTGTTGGCACTCAAGAAATAACATTAATAATGGAAAAAGCAGAGGATGGAGCTGTCTGTCTAACTTTGAAATTTCCATCTGTGTTGCTTTGTGTCACAAGTTTAAGGGAGCCAGTGTCCTTAGTGTATCCAAATGGGAATCCCCTTAATTTGTTTGTGAGGCCCCTTTTTGCCCAATTGATGGAGGAACCTATAAAGTAAATTGTCCTTTTCTTCTTTTTCTATTGAGCTCTTAACATTCCATTAATGCCACTTCTTGTGGCATGACTTTGTGGCCTAAATCAGTGGTTTTTGACCTGTTGTCCGCGGACCCCTGGCGGTCCACAGACTATGCCTAAGGGATCCATGAAAGGTTATTACCATAAACAGTGCTTTTCAGCCTGTGGTTTGAGGATCCCTAGGTGTCCACAGACTATTTCTAAGATTTCCAAAGGGATCCACACCTCCATTTGAAATTTTTTAGGGGTCCGCAAATGAAAAAAGGTTGAAAACCACTGGCCTGAACATAAGCCCAAAAGTGGCTTTTAGTGTTAGTAACAGAAAGTTTTCAATTATAACAGCAAAAATAAAAGTTTTGAGCAGTCAAAATGTATTTACTTCTCTGTTTAGTTACTATGTATAATAAAAAATACACACACTGTCAGGAATCTGAAGAGCATCAATCTGTTATTAATAAGACAGTCCTTGTAATGATAACTGATGTATCATTGACAGACATTTTGCAAATAATTTGAATTTCACTGCATTTTCTTAAAAAAAAAAAAAAAGAGTTCACCCAGTTCTAGTTGTGAATATAGTCAGATATGTTTTCGCTTTTGAATTCAAGCAGATATGACATTTTTTCATTATTGACTTGTGTATGTAATTTTTTTAATACAACACAGCTGGACAGATTGTGGGGATTTGAACCCAGGACTTCTAGATCAAAGTATATTAACATCTACCACTTTAGCTAGAGAACTAGTTTCCTTAGTCTAAAGCATATAATAGTTTCATAAACCTCTATGTGGATTAGATGCTTGAATGGGACCAGAACCACACTGATAATATGGGTTCTAGTTGCATAGTTCCATTTTATTTGAGGAGACTGAAAGCTCCCTGGGACAGGGACCCATTTTTCTTCTGTTCTACATAATGCCAAGTATTTTTGGCACTCAACAAATGAAGAATAATGTTAAATGTGTAACACTGTAAGTATATTGGGTGACATAAGCTTTCCAACACTGACAACCAACTTTGTCAGATGATACTTCACTTTTGTCTGTTCTTCTTTCACGTGTGTTTTGTTTCTAGTTAAATGCTCAGGCTATGTTTACACTACAGCCTGTGTAGGCATAACTTAGGTTACTCAGGGATGTGAATAAACCAGCCCCCTAAGCGACAAGAGTTACACTGATATAAGCGTTTGTGTGCACAGCACTGTCTCGGCAGGAGAGCTTCTCCCGCTGATATAGCTTCTGCTATTTGCTGAGGTAGTGGTTTTTATGCCAACAGGAGAGCCTTCTCCAATTGGCATAGAACATCTTCACCAGATGTGCTGCAGTGGTGCAGCTGGCACATTTAAGGATTTTCAAGAATCTTAAAAATATTTCACAGTGATGGAGAAAGTTTGAAAGTTTTGAAGACAGGGTTCCAAATACATTTTTTATACTTATAATTTATCTTAAACCTTTGCTAGTACTGTCATTAGACTGCATTTTTCAGTGGCGAGACAGCAACTTTAGTTTACCCCTTTCAAAGTCCTCAAAGAATTGTATGCATATTCCAAGAAGACTGCACCGAGTTAGCTGGGTTTTAATATTGCTTACCTGATTATGATTAAGCAACCTGCTGTTTATAGCATATACTTTGGCATTGGTGTTGGTTCAAATGGACTAGGAATATAGGTCATGAAGAAATCCCTTGGCAAGCCTATCCTAGTTCTATGTTACCATTGTATTTCATATTAACCCCTTTATGGCCCTGCCCTGCCGCAGCTTAAGAAGTAGCTTGCTTTTATGGCAAATATGTGTTTTTAAAAATTGATAGTGGTATATAGTTTAGCTTCCTTGGGACTATAAAAATGCTAGACCTATTTGGTTGCACGTAGCAAAGCACTCAAAAAATAAATTTACTGTTCACAGGAAAAATTAATCTTGCTGTGTTGGATATTTGCCATACTGATTAGGTATTCAAAAATGTGTACTGTTCAACAAAATAAAGGCAAAAAAAATCTTTGGGCTGTGAGAACTGAAGGAGTTAGTTATTTCTCCTGTCATACTTTATATAAAGTACCTGGATTAAATGTTAATTAGTCCTGCTTGGTTTACTGTGGAATGCACAAGAGAGCACAAGACTGAGATTGTCAAATATCAGAAGGGTAGCCGTGTTAGTCTGGATAAGATTGAGAGTGGTGGTAGTACAGCCATTTCTCTTCTTTCATATAGTGGAGCTGCCCTTTTGACCATTTTAGGGAAAAAAAGACCTTCTACTGGAAGAGAGCAGGCAGTTTGGGGGCACAACTATCACTGGATAATATTTGAGTTCAGGACAACTTCACTTGACTGATTACTAGAAGTGTTCCATTTTTCATAGACGTTTGTCTACTCCAGACATCATTCTTTCATGTTTTGTTCGCTTTTTAAAAAAATTACTCTGCTGCAGGAAAACCATATTCCTCTGGATTTGTTATGAAACCCACAGTATAATGATTGTTGCTGGTCACACAAATAGAGATGAAAGTCCTGATATGTGACAGCTTTTGGGACATTTATATTTTAATCAGTCCATGCTCATTGTATGTTTAACTTATGTTGGTGAGGAATGAGCTAAAAATCTCTTTTTAAAAAACAGAATATTTATTTAAAAAGAATGTGTAAGTTTCTGTTTCAAAGAAAGTACACTAGTTCTCAGCATCAGATGTGACCGTTAGAATGAAATGAAAGACCTATGCAGTATGTCCCCAAGATATAATTTCATGTTGCAGTAATTTTTGCTGATCAACTGAACAGCGACATTTAAGGCAATTCACTGTCAGCATGAAAAAAGCCTCCAACTAGAAAAGGCCTTAATTTCTAATGGGGAACAGTTGGGATGGTGTGTGCAGAATTGCAGAGTCAATGAGTTTTTAAAATATTCTGTAGCTCAGGGACTTGGCTCATCTTCAAACATTTGTAACTACAAAAAGATGGATAATCTTGCAAGTGTATGTGCCCCATCTAGGGGCAAGAATGAGAAAATTCATTACAAGCAGGTAAATGCAAGACGTTGTAGCATTTCCTTGGTATGCAAATGTGTGCTTTTTAACTCCACTGACTGAGAGCAGATTTCTTCTCTGATTTAGGAAATCAAAGGCTGACTTCCTCTGCGTCTCATTTTCCTGACAAACTGCAGGAATGTGATATATGACATAGGTAGTCAGGCTTGAATTCTCGCTTTAACTTACTTTAACTGAAAACTTTATTGCTAAAAATGTAGCTCTGCCGCATTTTTCTAGTGTAATTCTTGAAAGTCTCATGGTGAGAAACGTGTCTCTCAGTGTACACGCTGTGATACTTATTAATAGCTTTGTAAATGTAAGTTATAATTCCTGAGTTGTCTGTTGAACCTCACTTACAACATCAGTAGTGAGAGAACTCCTTATCAAAGACTGCAGACCAGTTTCCTTGTTGCTTTAATGCTGAATGCTGAAATGTATTTTTGTTCTCATTGGGGTGGGCACCATCAGGGGGCTTGAGAGAAAAGGGGATTCTAACTTGTGAAATTTCAGGCCTATAATAGTGTAACATCTATCCAAAAATTTCTATAATTTTAATCACGTACATATAATTCAATCTACCATTCTTCTAATAACAAGAACAAATGTTTTTGTGGTTACCACCAGTTTGATTTAAGTGTAAAATGCATTTATTTATACTGTTCTTTCCTCTGTCTCCCAAAGGTGCTCTTACAGAGTGCTATGATGAACTGGGCAACAGATACCAGCTTCCAGTCTACTGCCTGGCCCCACCTATCAATATGATAGAGGAGAAGGGAGACCTGGAGACTCTAGATATTCCCGATCCACCACCCAATTCTGGGCATGAATGCCAGCTTCGCTTGCGCCTCTCAACAGGCAAAGACCTCAAACTTATGGTCCGCAGCATGGACACGGTATATCACATGAAGAGGCGACTGCATACAGTGGAAGGAGTGGAGCCCAGCAGTCAGCGCTGGTTCTTCTCAGGCAGGCCGCTCGCAGACAAAATGAAACTGGAGGAGCTGAAAATCCCGAAGGATTATGTGGTGCAAGTCATTGTGAGCCAGCCCTTAGCAAATCCAACCCCGATGGAAAACTGATTCTGCTTGTTTATTGATTCTCCATTCCTCCTCTTCTGTCACATGGGATTTATTTTCTCTGCTCTTATTTTTCCTGCTAATGGATTGGTTCCAAGAAATGACTAGCAAAAATTCCATCTGTGATGGAGATCTACAGAAACAAAACACAAATGTAAACTGTCCCTTGGGGTTTGCCTGATCTGATATTTTTTTAACACCACAGAAAGAAGAACATGGCA
Source organism: Gopherus evgoodei (assembly GCF_007399415.2). Lineage (NCBI taxonomy): Eukaryota > Metazoa > Chordata > Testudines > Testudinidae > Gopherus > Gopherus evgoodei. Next base: position 21,418,728 of record NC_044329.1, on the reverse strand, counting down.
AATGCAATGAAGGGTATGAGTAAGGGGGAAGTCTGTCATTTAAATAAAAAATTGTAATAATGCTTGGAACTGTAGGTGGAGCATTGATCCATGGAGAAAGCACTTTTTTTAAAAAAAGAAAAAAAATTAAACCAAATTGTAGTACTTCATGAAATCGGCACCACTTACAGTTCATCCCAGAAGTGTAGCTGCTCTGGTAGGTCCACTTTGCTCAGTATTTATGATGATTGTTTCTGTTTTGGTTTAACTCATGTACTGTGTCAGATTACTCCTGTGGCGTAGTGAATCTCATCCAGAGAGAGGTGGACTGAAGAACAGATGTTTGTGTTGTGTTCTATCAATGCTGTGTTCCACCCCAAATGTGGCTTTTCTTCATGTTCAGACCAACCAGTTTTAGCACATTCCAGGATGGTGATAAATGGGCTTGTGCCGTTTTGAGGCTTCAGTGTTTGGTAAATACTGCCTTCTGGAGCATTAGGCAATAATTTAGGAAATGTATACACATTTTAATAAACCATTCATGTACTGTACTGTAAAGTTACTTGCTGCAATGTTGACTTTTGCTGCAGTTTTCTGGCTCATTGGCACCTGAGTAATGTGCCTACTAAATTACTGTACCCTTCTCGATCCTGTAAAACAGACAATTAACAAAAGGCTAGCTAATTACAAGAGGGACACTGATATGAGATTTAAAAAAAAACAACAAAAAACCGTACAACCTTTATCAACTGACATTGGTATACTAGCCTAGAATACTTCCAGATAAAATCACGAAGTTACACCCAAATATGATTGAATGCAATTCTGACTTCTCAGAGGACACACTCTGTGGAAAATCGTAGAAAGGAGAATATAAAGCACACTACATTTGGTTGTTCATATCACTACCAGTAGAAACAAAGGCCATTCCCTAAGTCTCAGTGTTGGAGGACATGGTCACTTTCTAGTCTGCATTTGTGGAAATACGTTCACTGTAATGCATCAGGAGCCTAGAATATGGTCACTAGGTTTAATATCTGGCACTTTCCCTTCAGAATGTAAAAGGAGCATTGTTTTCTGGAAACAGACACCTCTGTTGCAGAGTGCTTTGGACAACATTTATGATCATTTTTCACCTAACAAAATTAATTAATAGGATGAACATAATGTTGAAAAAAATGTAATTATTGAATAGTTGTTACCATGTTAAAAGAAACTGATCTAGTTCCTTTGTTTGGATGCTCTGCATCTCTTTGAGTTTGGGATACAGGGTATATCCTTCTCTGAAACTATGTCCCTCATTCCTTTTATAAACACAATTATTTTTAGTTTTTCAGTCCTCGTGCACTCAAATGACTTAATTCCTACCAAACCTCTATTTTGCCTATTCAGACATGGTTCACTATATTGCTCTGTCTGTCTTCCATACCTAAATCTAAAATTGCCCAGAATGGCTTTTATTCCACTGATAATAGAGTCACTTTTTTAGGATAGACACTTCTACATTTGAAGTGAAGAAAGCTACTTTAATTCTGTACAACTTAATGGGGGGTTGTTTACTTGGCAAATAACAGTGTAAAATTGGAACTAGCACAGTTCACTTGAAATTGCCAACTCCTGAGGCTTTCCATATCGCTCTAACCTTTTTATCTGTTCACTGGCTAGGTGGCACTTTGAATTTAGTACGCTAGTCTTTCACTTTTAGAAACTGAAGTTCATATTTGATACCACATCATACATGAGCATGAGCTTTACTTTTATCATAGTTCCCATGTTGTATGTCACAAAACCACAAATCACTGTTAGATCTACTCAAGGTAGGTTGAAGCCTGGCAACACAGAAGTGCAATGACAGAGTTGTATGGAGGTAGCCATGTAATTTAGTCCCTCGTTTTTGTGAGCACCAAATTGACTGCTACATTTTTTTGTGAAAAAAAGCAAACGTTAGACTTAAGCCCTGACTTGCACGAAACCTTTGGATTTTTTCACAAAGGGTGTAAAATTCACAAAAGTCAGAATTTTTAAGACAAAATCCAGCTAATCTGTAGTGATTCTTTCACCACATGTCTTTTGCATCTCGAAGGGGGAAATAATACTGGATTTCTGTACAACCACCTTAAAAATCTCATGGATTTTTCACTGTTCAAATGTGCCTGGTAAAAGTAGATTGTTTTATAAAATAAATGTTATACTTTATCTAAGCAGCAAATAATCATTTCATATCTGGAGCAGCAGGTCTTGTGAAACATGGTAGAAATTTTTGTTTTAATCTGTTTTTATAATGGAGTTTCCCTAGAATCAGTTCTGGAAGGGGGGAAAGTTACAGCTGTAAAGTAACAAAGCTGTAACTAAGATGTTGGGAGTTACAAAATCATCATTATTCTTTTGTAGAATGCATTTTCAGAGAGTTTGAGGTAATTTACTGAATATAATTTTCGATATTACAGGTTTCTGACAAACAATGTAAATGCATTTCCACACCTCTTTTGAAAAAGCATCAACTGTAGTATGTTGTGCTGTAACATGTAACATTTTTTTAAGTATTTTGAGGGGGATAGTGAGGAGAATGATGTCTAAGCAATTTTTAATTGGCCTTCATGCGTGTAAGGGGGTGAGCATTGCCGGTTTGGACCACTCATGGGGCTGTTGCATAGAAAACATTCTCTCCTTCCTATCTCCCTTCCCATAAGCACAAATCTCAAAATCAAGCAGTCTGATTGCAAATCACTTTTTTTTTTTTTAAGTGAAAATGAATACTGGTCTCTTATCCCCCTCGTGAGAAACTGACAAACCTAACCACACAACTTTGTTTGAATGTAGAAGATACAACTGGAAACAAAGAGATTTCATAAGATCCATGTTAAGGAAAAGGTTAATGCTTCTAACAGGAGATCATTTCTGAAAATATGCATATATGTGTGTTCATGCTGATGAATGTATTGTATGTGGTTATATATATTCAGTGAAACTATACTTCCTGTAATCTGTAAGATGACCAGGTTTGGTATTCCTACAAGACCCCTGGCTATAAAAACAGAAATGAACAGGACAAGAATCTACCCCCACATGAATATATGCAGTTCCACTGGACTCAGTGGGAACTGTGTGCTTGCATCCCAGGCCAGAATTGGTGCCCAATGTGTAGCATTAGGAAATAGATAGGCATGGGACACCTTTGTGGGACAAGAAGAAGGAAAAGCAGAACTTTGTGGGTAGACTTTGGATCCCCAAAGTGTGACTAGTGAAGTTCTAAATTGCAGCTTCTGGCCATGCTGTCCTCACCTGGCAGTCATAGTAAAAAAAATAATAATAATAATCCAGCCAGCTGCAGGGCTGAATTACTCCAAGCAGTTTCCATTCCTCATTTAAGAAAGGCAAGTATGAGCACATGGTGTTGTGTGCATTTTTATTGGAATATGTGCACTCGGATTCAGTATGGCCTTTGTGCTCCTGACAAGTTTCCTATGTGGCCTTTATTTGTTGTCTTATAGATTGGGCACCCCAATCAATGTGTAGTATCACGCGGCTCGGTGTCCTCAGACAGGAGTATACTAATTGGGAGATTTTTATAATGTGTACAAAGAGTTGACATAATCAGGTGAGGAGTAATAGGATAAAGTTTTCATTAGATCCCTTGGCCTTGTGTGTGTCACTCCTGATTAACTGTGGCCAGGAAGTGATTCCAGTAAATTACGTTTTTACATTCTTATGTCAGTGACAGGTCTATTTAACACAGAGCTTAAACTTTTGTGCTTGTTATTGCCAAGGTGTTGCTTGTATCTGACCCAGAAGTAATGGACAGGCTAAACTCTGTACTCCCAGAATAGCTTTAAAGGCAGAGGATCACCAGCACTACATATTGTCTGATGTAGAAAATTACCAAGAATGGGACATTTTGGATGTGTATGGCTATGTTACAGAGTATTGTGTTTTACAAAAAGAACAAGTGATTGCACTTTTCCATAGTATGTAACTTTGAATTTTGTTTCCACTATGTTGGCCCTTTGTGCATTACATTTTGTGAATATCATCTACAGAAAACTCGGTTTGAGACAGTAATATTGAGAAAACACTTGACTTCCTGCTTAAAACCAGCAGCCTCTACTTGTCTGTATCTAGGAAATATTTGGAAAACTAAGTGATGTGAAAGTGCAGAGTAAATAGGGGATTTTTTTATAGTGATTGGGTGGCTAAGGGCACCATGTAAAAACGAAACAACCTCCCTTTGCCTTGCCTACTAAATCAACCGATTCAGCTTTTTGAGAGAGAAAAAGCAGTCATGATTAATATTTGTGATGAAGCAACACATTCAGTTTACATCATGACATTCAATAAAGCGAATGACCTGTTAATGATAAAATATCGCTATAATATCAGACATGCTTCTGCATACACATGCATTGCTAGTAAATATATTTTTGTTTGATGCAATGGTGGGCTGCTTTTTAGAATTGGAATTTGGAATTTTGAAAGCATTTCAGCTGCATAAATTTGGCAAATTAAAAGAGTGCTATAAATTTGTTCATCACTATTCTATTCATAAACGCAAATGCTAAAGTTAAATTTCTGATTCTTGGTTTATATTTTGCAGAATCTTTCATACATCATTGTAAATATGTTGTTAAAGACCCTGCATCTTACGCAAAGATGATGTTTGGATTTTTTTAAATCTTTTATAAAGAACACGTCAGCTCTTTTCATAATCTGTCAACTTCACTTTATAGATGCGTGTCAAGTGTTTTGAAATGGAAATAATTTCCATTAACTAAAAAAGTTTCCTTTGTTTCCCACCTGTCATTGGTTGTAGGCTTGCTCATGAATGTTGAACATCAGACATTCTTTTGGAATAGATTGTGTTTAAAAAGAGAGGTCTAAAGAACTTGCTTTGGGAAACTGGGTAAATTCCATGTACATGGCAAACTTTTTTTTAAAAAAAGGAAGAAATGTATTTTGGGCCAAATCAGTGCCCCTTAAAATGTATTTAATATCCCAGCTAGTCCAATGACAAAACAAACTATCTCTTCAACAACCAAGCTTCTCTCTTGTACCAAAATAGATAATATCATACTGTTGCATTTGCAACTACAAAATTGTCAGACAATACAAATCTGCCTGTTTAAAACTGCTTCATTTTCATAAAGCATTTTTAATTGCTTCATTCTGCAGATGGCTCTTCTCCTTTCACATTTCATCAGTTTCAACAAATGCTCCCTAGTGGTGTGGATGCCACTTACTGTTCGTAGGACATGGTGGACCATCCATGATAAATCTAGGGCTATGGTTCTTCTTCCAAGGAAGAAACATAATAGTGCATGTGCCACTGAGCCTACAGAAGTCAAATAGTTTGAAGACATGGGTTTTTTTAAATCAGCTGAGCTTCTTACTATGGACTTTGAAACTCTTATTAAATATAGCCACTGGACTGTCCATGAAGAAGTGTGTTCCTATCCTTTTGAGGAGGGCCATTTGTTGGGTATCTATCCAATGGAATGCTGTATTTGTACATTTAAGTATGAAGACCAATGAATCAGAACCATGTAGCAAATTGAGAACTTAAAATCCTGACTCTTGCCTTAAATTTTGTTCACCTGGAACTCCAAAAAATCCTGTTTTATTACTTTTAATCCTGTTTTTTTTCCCCCGTGGCAATTTGAATCTAGCCCCAAAGACTGGAGACAGTTTAAGGAAATTTGAAGCAAATAAAATCTGTTGATATGACTTTACTAAAGTAATCAAATGGTCTTATCAAGGACCCTATTTGTGCCTCTCTTCTCCAAGTCCAGGAAATATCTAGAAACTGGAGATATCTTGGAGCAATGAGTGCAATATTGTGCACTAGTCAGTTGGAGATGTGTAAGACACTTCATTTTCACATGTTATGTGCAAGGGACTTAGGTTCATATCCTCTTTGCCTCATGGTAGTGATTTCCAAAGATGGCTGGTACCATCAAATTTGTACTTCTTGAAATATCTTCTCTTTTATGGTAAATCTCTTTTGTACGCAGTTTGTGTGCCATGTATCAAAGAAATATTCATATTACGTAGGATAAGGTGCTAGATAATTTGGTACTGATGCAGACAAATATGATTTCAACAGCTATTGAGAGAAGGATGAGGGGATTATAGTGATGTGACTTTTTCCCCTCTCCCCCCCCACCCCTGTAACTTTTATAAAATTAAATCTTTTAGCACTGAACACACCGGTTGTGTGAAACATGCTTTTTCCTTCCTGGGTAGTTCAGTCCAATGATTAATTCTTTAGCCTATCTGGAGATGCTGTGAACATTGAGTTACATTAAGATGCATTGTATATTTTTATGTTGTACCTCTGTTATTTGGTTGACATATCACAGTAGTGTGCGCACATATTTTTTAATCAATTGCAAAGCACAATTAGGTTGTCTTTAAACTTAAATTATGTGAATTTTTTTACATAGCTAGGCGTCTATAACATTGAGAGCAAAACCTGAATTTCTATGAGTCAGAAACTCTGTACAAAACTTCTTGTATTAAAAAAGCAAAGAAAAACCAACGATTTCTTTTTTCTGGATTTAAAAATAAAATTAATACTGGAAACACCATGCCTTAAGAAACAAACTGAGTGTTTTTCTCTTTTTAAGTTATTGGAATATGATTTAACTCCCAGTTGTATTTCTGCAATCTTTTTATTATACTTTTGCCCATGGATGGTTAAGATACTCAGGTCATAAAAACAAATGTATCATTCAGCAGCATCTCACACAATTTGTCTGTCAGGAATAGTGTAAAATAGAGTATTCAAAATCAGTGAAAGAATCCAGGTCCCTGAGGAGTGGGGTAGGGAACCAAAGGTCAAGTTTCTCCAACACTTGAAAGTGTAATGTGTGATATTACACACACAGTCTGGTATTGTGGGCTTTATGGATGGAGGGAACCGTTAAGTAAATTATTTGTGAAGTTGCCCTTTAATATTAAGTGAAATGTTAGGTACATCTCTTAGGGCATGTCTACATGGTGCCTTAGTCTACACCAGAAGGGAGTGAATTTGAATATGCAACAGCACGTCATGCACTAACTGGCATGGATGGACCCACGGGCACTCACTAAAAGTTCCCTAATGCATATTAATATAGTCCCATTTCAAACAGTACTACACAGTGCACAAGCAGGGTCCACACAAGCCAGTTAGTGCATGGACACTAGTGTACAGTAGAATTTGTACCCCTCTAGTGTGGATTAATGCACAATGTAGACGAACCTTTAGTTGGGCCCATTTTTATAGTCTTTAAGTGCCTATCGTGTCAAAAGAGCTTGAATCATCCTGGATAAGTTGCTTTGCTCCCTTAATCATCCTTACAGTTAGTTTCACCTGTTTAACTTAATTTTGGAGAGAGTGTTGTCATAACAGAATATAGAAAAAATAATGTAAGAGCTAAATGTAAAGATATGTGTGAGGATTTTTCTGTCTCTCCTTCCTGACTCTCTCCCCTTTTTTGATGGGGAAGAACAGGAGCACAGTCTACTCGTGCTACCTATCCTTCGAGTGTCTCAGCTGCTATCCTTCCTTTTCTGGAATGGGCAGATGTTCCTTTGGAGCCCAGTAATGGCAAGCACTTTATTTTTAAGGTTTGCCATGTCAAGATGTTGAGACAACACTCTCCACTTGTGACAGTGCCCTTCAGATAATAGATGGTCACTTGTAATGTGGCAATAAAGACACACAACTTTTTGCTAGTGTCCAGAAGCCCAGTGCAGGAAATGGGCGTTAGATCTATATTTACAGTAACTGATGTACCACCTAATGGGAAAGAGAATTAGTCAAAAGTGCACAGCAGTTGAAATTCCTCAGTCACTACTCCCTACAGACCACAAAACAGTGAGGTCTAATGCTTGTTCACTCCTACTAATATTGAGGTTGTGTGTATGAGAGAGATGTAAATATTGTTTAAAAAGTTAACCGTTAAAATGATTAAAACTATATTGGTTAACTGATTAACGGGAGAGGGGCTTGGGTTGCTCCGGCTGAGGCTGAGGTTGGCTGGCTGGCTAGGGTTTGGCGGCCGGGGCTGGGGTTCCTCTGGCTGGCATAGGGTGGCCAAGGCTGGGGCCACTCCAGCCAGCATGGAGGGGGATAACATTTAAGGTTGGTTAATGGTAAGCCTAATGCTTACCAATGAACCGTTTAACATTGTACATCCCTCATAAGAGACTATGTCAATGCAAACCACTGTCCAGTTGCAGCAGTTCTGATTGTATGGTCAACATACAATTTATGGCTGCTGTGTGTGTCCAAAATACTCTCCTCACTCCTAATGAGTATGGAATCAATTTACTATTTGTACTTGTGAATGTATTTTCTTTTTTATTTGACTGTGCAGCTATATCTCATTCTACCAGGTTACATAATATATTATAAATGGGCCAGCCTTGCTTTACTGCAGTAGGTGTTAACCCTGCTGAACTGGTCAAATTCCAACAGGGTAATTACATTCTGCCTGCCAGCACTCCATCTGAGGTTTGGATATTGCATTCTTCCCTTCTGCTCCTAAGCTCTTATGTAGTGGTACTGTGCATCACAGCAAAGGCTGACGGAGTTTGCTCCAAGTGGGTCACATTATAGTGGTAGGTGAAATGATTCCTATGTTGAGGACCTAATTCTGTTCCTCACATCAGTAGAGCTGGTTAAGAAATTTTTGACTAAATGTTTTTATTGGAAAAGGCCACGATGTTTCTGCTCAAAGTTTTAGTTTCAATGTATCTATTCAGATGAAACATCAGGAGATTTGGCAGGCCTGGGATGGAACTTCTGGTCAGAGAGGTACTCATTTCAGAATCACCGATAGCCTAATGATTAGTCACTCACTGGAATGTGGGAGACCCAAGTTCAAGTCCCAGCTGTGAATCAGGCAAACCAGTGTTGAAACCTCCATAATTTTTATTCCTGCAAAGTGGAGTTCTTGTTTTCTGGACAGCCCTAGTTGTTACATCTGGAGGAAGTCTACTGCAGCTCATGCAGTGTGACCCAGTTTAAACCAGTGTATACAAGAGGGGAATCTGGCTGAAAGTTTAGTTTTTGACGGTTCTTCAGAATCTTTTGGTAAAAAGTGATAAACACAAAGGTAACTTACTAAAAGGGGCCAGCATTACAACAGCCATTCCTTCTTTGTCAGGTTCGAAAACATGATCTCTCTGAATAACCTCAAAACTGGGGCTTCAACAACTTCATTGCCTTGAGTCCTGGGAATAAAGCCTTGGGAGTGGGGAAATAGAATTCCTATTATGAATTCCTATGCCACGCTTAACGTAACGACACTGGACCATGGTGGCAATTCCTCAGTTCAGAAGCTGGGCCTTCATATGTGATTCAGCCTTCTTGTTATAGAATTACAGCTTGCAAAGTTCAATGCACGGAGGCTTAAGTTAAGGCAAATTGAGAATGGCAGAAGTGATGAGAAGGGGGACTGAGTTTAGTAAACTGCTCCATTAATGGTTTAAATGGTCAGTACTTAACAAGAGAAACTGCCCATCCCTTCTATTCTCTCCACAGATGGATTTAATTTGATGTATTTTAACAAAGAAATGAGCATTGCCTTTGGCTGGCTCCATTCCTTCACAACAACAGTAACGGGTGCAGGGAGATGAGACAAATCTCATTTCCCCCACACTTTTATTTTTAATGGATACATTTTAATATGGACAGAAAACAGCATGGGGGGGAAAGCTGACAAACGTGAATGAATCCAGTATCAAAGGGGATGAGCCAGATGGGTTTTATGTTAAACTTTATTTCATCAGTCTCTTCAAAGGTGATAAAATGGTTGTATTGGGAAAACTGCTCTGTCTCAAGCAAGATGTAATGTAAATGGAGGGTAGAGCAGGGTCGCTATCCTAAAATACTTGAGCAATGCAGTATGGTAGGGAGGGTTGACATGAATATCAGCAACTGGCTTGGGGTGAAATATGAGGAATGTGCCTGCCCTGAAGTCCAAGCTGCATCAGCTATTCCACATGGGATGACATCAGAGCCGATTATGCACTTGCATGCGGTATCTGAGATGGGATCTGGGGACAAAATTATACAGCTGCAATTATTTGGACCATTATTTGAGTTTATATGTTTCTTAAAGGTTGGTGTTTATAACTAACCCAAAAACCTCTGTGGCTGGGGCCTGGGAGAGAGATGGTTGTACTTGTTCCTGATTGAATCAAATAGTGTTTTACAAGTGTAGTTGATGCATGCTGATCTTGGTGAGGTCTGCCCCAGATGATTCTGGAATCTCTTCATCCAACCTCTTCTTTTTCTCCTTCTCCTTTTTCTGTTGTCTATCAATGCAGAAGATTGTAAACATCTTGAACTCCTTGTAGTTCAGTTGCTAGTGTTGGGGGTGGGGAAGGAATATGAAATAGCATCTTAATAAGACAGTGATGGCTGATACCACCTTAATGTCAGAGAGAAGCCTGACCCAAGATTTGGGTTCCCAGCAAGACATACACACCATGTTCCTTCAACTCAAACTTTGGAGAAGTTTGGATCTGAACTTGATGGGCTGGGCCCATCTCAAAGGACCATACTGCAGCTGTGAAGGCATCTCCCCACCATGTGAATATCACTCTACTATTCCACAGTGGTTGCAGATATCATGATGCTTCTGGGAGGAAATCTGCGTTTTTAGAATTATATCTGGCACAACCCCACAAGCAAGCTCTTACAAAATGCCCTTTAACCAAGCAGCCCACAGTCCTTTGCAAAGCAGAAATAACTGGCTTCAGGTCCATTATTTGCATTAGGGTTGTGTCTGGATGCCCCAAGCACTAGCAGAGTCCTTAGATTAAGGCACTGTTATAATCTCCTAATATGAGTTTGTAATTAGGGAATATCTAAGTTAAAATGCAACAAGTGGCTGTTAAATAATTGAAGGAGAGGAGAGTGGAAGACAAAACCACCAATTAGAACAGAACATTGCACACACAGTTTGCCACCCGTGGAGAAAGAAGGAATGAACCTTTTGTGACAGACATTAGTCTGTCATTTAATGTATGGTGGGAAGGTGCATGGAGACTACCGCCTGAGGCTGCTTTACAAACCCACACAGAACAGTGATATGAAACACATGATTATATAAAGCTCTTAATATACCAATAATCCCCACCCATCTAGTCATTATGAGCTGGCACATTTATCAGACTTCACCTTGGTTATGGGTCTTGTGGAGGGGTTTGAAAGAGGCCAGGCTGATGTGCAGGGGAGAAAGCATGGAGGTGCTTATGGGAGGAAGCAAACAGGCAATGGAGGCTTCCACTGTTAGTGAGAGTGGCATGATCAATACAAGAGCAGATAGGTAGGGAGAGGTAAAGTTACGAGCCTGAAAGGTGAGGTCTAGAATCCTATATTCAATACAGTGACGAAGAGGGAGTTGGCAGAGATCACAGAGGTCAGTCACCGATGGTCCCCTATATCCCAAGGTGAAAGTGAATTACCTAGTAAGAAGGGCACCATAATCAAACCCTCAGTCTCCAGATGACACTGATTTAAAGCCCAGCATAACCTGGGACCTCAGTATAAAGAACGGAATAAACCAGTGTGGCAAAAAAAAGACTGTCCCCCCTTTTTGCAGTTGTCTGAATGGCAGGCTCTGCATAACCACTTCTGCTGCTCTAGCATAAGGTAACAGGGCAATATAAAGCTTCTCTGAGTGAAGCTGGAGCCAAGAGAAGTGTTTAAGAGAGGAACTCTACTGAGCTATATGGCCAGGCAGCAGGACTCATTAGACCTGAGCTCAACTACTGCCCTCTCTGTGACACTGGACAGTTAATCTTTCAGCCTGTTTCCTCTTCCACACTTTGTCTTGTCTATTTTAATTGTGAGCTCCTAATAGGGATTGTTCTTGGGCAGATGCAATGGGGCTCTGATTTCAGCTGGAGCCTCTGTGTGTTAATAAATAAAATGAGGCAATATTAAGGGCTTGTTATTCCTAGACTCTTACCTCATCTCCAGAGACATCAAAGTCCTTGAATATCTTTTCAAGCTCTTGCTTCTTGATGTTAAAAAGGAACCTAGTGGCTTGGAACTCCCTAGGGCCAACTGTGTGTCCTCCATCCATATCCAGCAGCTCAAACACAGGCCCAGAGTGTTGATAAATGAACTGCTTTTCCAGGTGGTTCTGTTTCAGGACAAAAATGTTTAGGAACAAATAATGAGAAGAGATGTCCTGCTTTAGAAAATACATATAACACCAACCATAGTTCAAGTCTAGATGGTAAAAGCTGGTAACCTTCCTAATTCCCACTTGCAACACGAAGAGAAAAGAACTCAGGGCTTCCTTGCACACACGCATGCCTAGCCTCGTGCATCCAGCTTTGCTTGCCCCAGACCTTCAAACCCTGCTAGTGCTGCAAAATAATTCTGAGCTGGATAGCCCTGGAAATGAACTGAGCACACAGAGGGCTGGTCTACACTAGGGGGGAAGTTGATCTAAGATCCACAACTTCAGCTACATGAATAGCATAGCGGAAGTCAAAGTATCTTAGATAGAGTTACCTACCGTCCTCATGGCACGGGATCAATGTCCGCGGCTCCCCCGTCGACTCCGCTACCGCCGTTCGCATTGGTGGAGTTCCGGAGTTGACAGGAGCACATGATATATTGCGTCTAGGTGAGACGCGATATATCGATCCTCAAGAAATCGATTGCTACCCACCGATACGGCCGGTAGTGAAGACGTACCCTGGGTGTCCCACTTTCCTTCATGTAGCTGGCAAAGCCACAAGTTGCTCTTGAAATGACTCTAAGTACTCGGGCCAGCTGCACATCCATGGATGGTCTTTGCCCTCTTAGCAGTGCTTAATTTGTGCCAGGGGTGAGCCCCGGCTCCTCTAGACTTGGCAGTTCATAGCCCTGGCACCTGTGGGTTTGCTGCATCCATTATTAAAGTACAAAAATATTGCTTGAGTCCTGGCACCTCTTTCATTACAAATTAAGCACTGCCTCTTAGGATTCCCCAGGATGACACTGCTAGCAGCCTGCCCCCTGAAAAAGGAGACACTTGGGCTACAGTATGAGTCCTGAAAAGTGGGGAGCTGTGTATAACTCTGGCTTGCGTTAACATTCATTTCCCCCACACACTCTTTAATTCTCACTCCACGTTACTGTTTTCTTTCTGAACAGGTCTGACCTCTAATAACAATCACTAAGAAAGAGAGTTGTAGGACAAAGATTGAAGAAGAATCGTGTGCTCTGTTGCACAACAGAGAGAGGGTGGAAAATGGTGACCTGTGAAAATGGGATCCTGGTCTAGTCTTGCTATTTTGTGGAAAGCAGAAGGCGCCTGCAGCTCATTTTGTGAGCTGAGGTTTTTTTTTATTTTCAGTGAGCTGCCTCCAAACTAGGGTGACCAGACAGCAAGTGTGAAAAAGCGGGACAGGGGGTGGGGAGTAACAGGTGCCTATATAAGAAAAAGCCCCCAAAATCAGGACTGTCCCTATAAAATTGGGACTTCTGGTCACCCTACTCCAAACATAAGAGCATTTAGACAGTTTCTAGCTTGTGGAAAGTTCCTCTACCTTCTACTTATCATTATAAGTAAAGATTAGACTCCCAGCTAGCTGATTTCGTTTATGAAAGCACTGAATAATATCAGCTTCTCTGAAGCTTCTGGCTGACACACCAACAGGGACCCCAGGCTACCTGCCTCGTGAGACATCAGGATGCACACCAGCATGTAGAACTCATCAAAGCCAATCTCCCCTGTGGCATTCCAGTCTAGCAAATCAAACACCAGCATGATCTGCTTCTTTGTCAGGTCAGTCACATAACGGAGAAAGTGATAAAGCTGCAGGTCTGGAAAACAGTGGGTTGTTAGGCCTAACCTGTGCAAAGCTGTTAGTAATAATTAATAGGATTTATAATGCACCCACTGCTCCAAGGTGCTCAGGTTACTGCACAGCCAATTAAAATACAGTGACAAACTCAGAGAAATGTTCAATAGTAATAATATACACACGGTGACATCAGTCAAGAGAGAGGTAGTGTGTGTGTACATGTGCAATGTGCCCATGTAGGGGGTCCTAAAGTGGCCAATGTTGAAATGCTGGTTAAAAATATTTTAGCAAAATAAATTTCCAAAGGAAAATGACTGTTTTATAAGACAAATTTTGGTTAAAAAATGTCCAAATTTGTTTTAAAAAATGTGCCAGCTATTAGAAACCAAACAAAAAAAATTAAAAATTGGTGGGTTTTTTTTGTTTGTTATTCAGCTGCCCAAAACACATTTTTCCTTTTTAAGTGTTTGAGCAAAACACCCCAGAAATTTGCTTAAAAGTTGTAATTTTTCACTCGGAAAAAATTAATTTCATATGTGCTGAATAAAAGATCTTTTCAGATGATTTTTTCTTTACAGAATGGGCCAGCAAGTGCCACGCCTTCAAGGCAACTGCAGCAAACATTGTCACATGCTCACCTGAAATGTGATGATGGAGCCCCTGCAAAGGAATTTCGTCTGCCCTGAGGAGGTACCAGGCCATAGCTGTTTGGTCTTCAGGGTTTTATTGAAAAGACCCAGCCACCCTCTTTGTTTAGAGTTATACTTTTCATTGTTTATAAGTCTTGGATATTGTGAGATGCTGGGTGCCCTCAGCTGCCATTGACGTCAGCCATATTTGAGGGCACTCAGCAGCTCCTTGGATTAGCTCAAGTGTGTCCCTGCTGATTTTGGCCCAGAGGGAGCTGCATGTGCATATTATGAGGCCAGACTTCAGCCCTTTATATGGCAAACAACCCCACCAATCATTTGTCCTTTTTCTGTTTTTTTTCCCTTGTACTTTGTCACTGGCGTGGGGAAATGAGGCTTGACACTGCAATCAGGTTAGATCACCACCATGGCACAGACAGCAGGGGAACTCACAGCACTTATTTCTTTGGTGGTTTCTGATAGTTTTACTCTCTTTTAAAAGATGTTTAGACTCCATGCGATGTTCTTCATCAGATTAAAATGAGAGCTGAGCCCAAGGCATGAAACCTACATCCAAATGTTTGCCTTACTAAAGGATAAAAGGATTCAGGATTCTGATTTGCCTCCCTTAACAGACAGGCTCAAGTAATTACATCTGGATATGAATTTGGATCAAAATGACCACAGAGCTTTTGGGGATCCCATTGCTTATCATAATAGTCTTCGGGCAGGTCAAAATTTGGGCTTAAACTCCCTGCAGATACTGCTTATTTTTTTTAACTATTGAATAATTGTTTTAAACAATGTTTAGCTTGACAGTGATGTTGTACAATGTAAGGTGCACCTTAAGGGCAGGGAGAAAGCCAACTTCTTCGAGTGCTTGCTCATATCAATTCCAATTAGGTGTGCGCGCACTGCGTGCACATTCGTCGGAAGATTTTTACCCTAGCAACACTCGGTAGGTCAGCTGGGTCACCCCCTGGAGTGGCGCCGTTATGCTGATCTCCACATCCCTAGCTACTCGTAGTTCTTTGCTGTTTATTGTCTGTATAGTTCGAGTTCTTGTGGTTATAGTTAGTATTAGTTGTTGTATTTATAGTTAGCATATATAGTTTAAGGGGGGATCGGGGATTAGCCTCTTTCCTCCACCCCGGTACGGGCCCATGCCCAAGGCACCGGGATTCAAATCATGCTCGGCATGCCAGAAGCCGATGCCAATAGGGGATCCCCATGACTCCTGCCTCAAGTGCCTAGGGGAATCCCACCTTACGGATAAGTGCCGCATCTGCAAGTCATTTACACCAAGGATGAAGAAGGAGCAGCACTTCGATTGAAACAGCTCCTCATGGAGTCGGATACCGAGCGCCCAACAGGCTGCTTCTGTAAGGAGCGCCCCTTCGGCCCCGGACCACTCCAGTACCGAGAAGGAGCCCCGGCACCGACATCTGCTCGGTATCGCTCCCTGTCCCCGAGACCCAGGAAGCAACATAGCGCTCCAACTGCTTCAGCTCCACAGAAGGAGCGCTCTTCGAAGATGGTTCATCCGGCACCGTCCTCTGCCGCAGCACTGTCAACTGTGGTATCGCTGATTGCAGCTCTACTGAGCATGGCACCATCGATCCCAGTCCCACAGGGGCCGTTGAGTCCGGTGTCTGACAGCTCCACGGCTCATGCTGTGGTTGAACTTGCCCTCCCTTCTACACCGGAGACCTTCTCCACGGCAAGGGAGCTCATCACCATGACGGAGTCAACACGGCCTCAACCCCCAGCACCGCCGGTGCGGGTCATACAATCCATCAGAAAACCGGCCCTGGTAAGGCCACCTTCCGTTGGTCCAACAGAGAGACATCGTTCAAGATCACGGCCTCACAGATGCTCTCGATCACGTTGTTCCCGCTCCCGGTGCCGCTCGCAGTCCCAGCACCGCTCTCCCTCCTGGTACCGGTCGCACTCGCAGCACCGTTCGACATCTCGTTCGCCGGCCGGATACTCCCGGTACCAATCTGACTCTCGGCACCGTGTATTCTGCAGTCGCTCCAGACGAAGGGACTCGAGATCCCGGTCAACCTCCCGGCACCGCTACGGTAGAAGGTCTCGGTCTCACTCGTGGTACCGTTATAGCTCCCGGTACCGCTCCCCAGTACCGCCCCGGGATCAAGCATCCAGAACAGCGTCGCCCTGCCAGAGTCTATCAGCACCACCGTGGCCATCGAGACACACATCGGTGTCTCCGCAGGCTGGTAGCGCATCCTGTCCTCAGGAGCGTGACTCTGACGTCCCCAGCCATATATTCCCAGAGAGCCAGAGCCACGAGCAAGGGCCTCATCACTGGTCCTTCTGGACACCATGGGCATACCACCAGGCCCAAGGTGCTCCATCAGTGGCTCCACGGTCGGCCCTGTCAGAACACCGGGTACCAGAGGCGACAGTAAGCCGCCCCCCACCCCCACTCCCATGGGCACGGATGAGGCTCCAATACCATCTACAGACAGCCAGGTTCCACCTGACACAGATGACGCTCCTCAAGTGCAGGAGCCCCACAGGACCCCCTGGTCCCGGACCTCTCCTCCTCCTCCTCGCCTGACGAGGCGGTGGCGGGAACATCCTCCTCAGGCCTTCCACCTATTGATCTCAGGGCCCGTCAAGACCTTTTGAGATGAGTGGCTCAGAATATGAACTTACAGGTGGAGGAGGTCTCTGAAATAGAGGACCCTGTCATGGACATCTTATCGGCTGATGCACTTACTAGAGTGGCTCTTCCATTAATCCGCACCATACAGGCTAATGCGGATACCATTTGGCAATCCCCAGCCTCGATTCCACCTACAGCAAGAGGAGTAGAGAGAAAATATATGTCCCCTCAAAGGGGTATGAATATCTCTACATTCACCCACCTCCTTGCTCTTTAGTTGTGCAATCGGTGAACAAGAGGAGCGTCATGGCCAGCAAGCCCCGGCTCCTAAGTCAAAGGAGGCAAGACGCATGGATCTCCTAGGCGGCAAACTATACTCGGCCGGGGGCCTCCAACTTAGGGTGGCAAACCAACAAGCCCTCTTAAGTAGATATAATTTTAACACATGGGTGTCCTTGGGGAAGTTTACGGAGCTTCTTCCCCAGGAATCCCGTCAAGAATTTACAGCCCTACTTGAGGAGGGTAAAAAGGTAGCAAGAACCTCCCTGCAAGCCTCTCTGGATGCAGCGGACTCTGCAGCCAGAACTCTGGTGTCAGGAGTGACGATGAGGCATACCTCCTGGCTCCAGGTATCAGGCACCTTTCCCCTGAATTACAACAAACTATTCAGGATTTGCCCTTCGAAGGCCAGGGCCTGTTCTCAGATAAAACTGACCCCAGATTGCAAAGTCTGAAGGATAATCACATTATAATGTGCTCTCTGGGTATGCACATGCCAGTGACCCAATGCAGGACCTTCCGGCCCCAGCCACACCGCCCTAACGCCCCGCCTAGGCCGCGTCAGGACGTTAGCAGAAGGCATGGTAGAGGGAATCGTCGGAGGCAGTCTGGCCCTCAAGGAGGTCAAAATCAGGCTCCCCCATAAACCACCAGCGGGGCCCAAGCAGAATTTTTGATGGGACGCCCAAGGGCAGCCCACTAGTTGCTCTACCAGATCCTTCTCCTCCCTTTTTCAACCGCCTCTCACAATTCCTCCCTGCCTGGTCCCAGCTAACTTCAGATCGTTGGGTCCTGCGCATGGTGAAAGTGGGATACTACCTCCAGTTTGTTTCAACCCCGCCTTCCCACCCTCTCTCCCCGTCCCTCTTCAGGGACCCCTCTCACGAGCAATTCCTCTTACAAGAGGTCCAGTCACTCCCAGCCATGGGAGCCATAGAGGAGGTACCAAAAGACATGAGGGGCAAGGGGTTTTATTCCCGCTACTTCCTAATCCCCAAGGCAAAGGGAGGTCTACGACCGATCCTAGACCTGCAAGAACTCAAAAAATTCATGATAAAGCTGAAGTTCTGCATGGTAACCCTGGGGACCATTATCCCGTCCCTGGATCCAAGAGACTGGTATGCCGCCCTCGATATGAAGGACACACATTTCCACATCGCAATTTACCCGCCACACAGACGGTACCTCCATTTTGTGGTCAACCATCAACACTTTCAGTTCACTGTACTTCCATTTGGCCTTTCTACAGTTCCGCATGTGTTCACAAAATGCATGGCTGTAGTCGCCGCCTCCCTCCGGCGTCGTTGGGGTACACGTCTACCCGTATCTCAACGATTGGCTCATTCAAGGGACTTCTCAGTTACAAGTGTCGCAGCACCTGCATATCATCAAAGACCTCTTTGGGAGACTAGGCCTGATGATCAACACATAGAAGTCTACTCTGACACCCACGCAGAGAATAGACTTCATAGGAGCGGTTCTGGACTCCAATCTGGCCAGAGCCTGCCTCCCGCAGTCGCGTTTTCAAGCAATGGCTTCAATTATTTGAGGTCTTCAAACCTTCCCGACAACGTTGGTGCACACTTGCCTCAGCCTAGTAGGTCACGAGGCCTCCTGCACCTTTGTGACCAACCACGCAGAGACAGCCTGGACTCAGTGCTCACTGTTCCTCGGAAGGTTCTGGGCTCCCTAACCTGGTGGCTAAACCCCACTCTAGTCTGTGCAGGGATGCCATTCCACCCACCGCAACCCTCGATGGCCCTAACCATGGGCACATCATCTCTGGGTTGGGGTGCCCACCTCGAGGGCCTTCGCACTCAAGACCTCTGGTCGCCTCAAGAGCTGGCCTTGCACATCAATGTGCGGGAGCTCAGAGCGGTCCGTCTAGCATGCCAGGTGTTTCGAGACCGTCTCCTAGGCCATTGTGTATCAGCATTCACGGACAACACAACGGCCATGTTTTACATAAACAAGCAGGGCGGAGCACGTTCCTCCCTCCTTTGTCAAGAAGCCGTCCACCTCTGGGACTTTTGCATAGCCCACTCTATTGATTTGGTAGCGTCTTTTCTCCCAGGAGTCCAGAACACTCTGGCGGATCACCTCAGCAGATCCTTCCTGTCTCACGAGTGGTCGATTCGTCCGGACGTCATCCATTCTGTTTTCCAAATTGAGGGTTTTCCTACATAGATCTCTTTGCCTCCCAAGAGAACAGGAAATGCCAGGTGTTCTGCTCCCTCCAGGGACGCTCCCCGGGCTCCCTCTCAGACACTTTCCTGATCCCGTGGAAGAGGCACCTACTCTATGCTTTCCCACCATTTCCGCTCGTCCATAGAGTCTTACTCAAGCTCCGCAGGGACAGCGCCCACCTGATCCTGATTGCTCCAGCGTGGCCAAAGCAGCACTGGTACACCATGTTGTTCGACCTCTCAGTGGCAGACCCGATGCCCCTGCCACTCTGGCCGGATCTCATAACACAGGACTTCGGCAGGCTTCACTGTCTGGACCTGCAGTCTCTTCACCTCACAGCATGGTTGCTGCACAGTTGAGCCAGTCTGAGTTGAGTTGCTCTGCCTCGGTCCAACAGGTGCTCTTGGGCAGTAGGAAGCCTTCCACTAGGATGACATATCTGGCCAAGTGGAAGCGTTTCTCCTGCTGGTGCGCTCAGCGTAACTCAGTCCCCAGGCAGGTGTCGATTCCTACTGTCCTGGACTACCTCTGGTCCCTGAAAGAACAGGGCCTAGCAGTCTCTTCCATAAAGGTGCATCTGGCAGCCATCTCCGCCTTCCACCCAGGGGAAAATGGCCGATCAATCTTCTCTTACCCCATAGTTTCAAGGTTCCTCAAGGGACTGGAATGTTTGTACCCTCAAGTCAGATGCCCGACCCCTATCTGGGATCTCAACCTGGTGCTAGCCAAGCTTATGGGTGCTCCTTTTGAACCACTGGCCACCTGCTTGCTGCTGTACCTTTCCTGGAAGACAGCCCTCCTCGTCGCTATTCCTTCGGCAAGACTAGTATCTGAGCTTCGGGCCTTGACAGTGGACTCCCCGTATACGGTATTCCATAAGGACAAGGTACAGCTGCGACCACACCCCTCCTTCCTCCCTAAGGTGGTGTCCGCCTTTCATGTCAATCACGACATCTTCCTCCAAGTCTTTTCCCGAAGTCGCACCCATCGCATTGGGAACAACAGCTGCCCACCCTAGACATTCGCAGGGCTCTCGCCTTTTATATTGAGAGAACAAAACCCTTCCAAAGGTCACCTCAGCTCTTTATAGCTGTGGCAGACTGGATGAAAGGCCTACCGGTCTCATCCCAATGAATTTCATCTTGGGTAACATCCTGCATTCGTACATGCTATGATTTGGCTCACGTTCCGGCTAGCCACCTCACCGCCCATTCTACTCGGGTTCAAGCTTCATCTGCCACCTTCCTGGCCCATGTTCCCATTCAGGAAATATGTCAGGCAGCTACCTGGTCATTGATTCACACCTTTGCATCACATTATGCATTGGTTCAACACTCCAGAGATGATGCAGCATTTGGCTCAGCAGTTTTGCATTCTGCAACATCTCACTCCGACCTCACCGCCTAGGTAAGGCTTGTGAATCACCTAACTGGAATCAATATGAGCAAGCAATCGAAGAAGAAAAGACGGTTACTCACCTTTGTAACTGTTGTTCTTCGAGATGTGTTGCTCATATCCATTCCCAACCCGCCCTCCTTCCCTTCTGTCGGAGTAACCGGCAAGAAGGAACTGAAGGGCTGTTGGGTCAGCAGGGATATATATCCAGCGCCATAGCGGCGCCACTCCAGGGGGCAACCCAGCCAACCCACTGAGTGTTGCTGGGGTAAAAATCTTCCGACGAACATGCACACGGCGCGCACACACCTGATTGGAATGGATGTGAGCAACACATCTCGAAGAACAACAGTTACAAAGGTGAGTGTCTATTTTGCAGTCTCCTACAGTGCTCTGAACAGATTTGGTGTGAAGTGTTTCAAAACGACTATGACTTTGCCACCCACCAACCCCATCACCTCCTTTCATCCCAGCCTTCATCTGTGGTGTTTATTTAGATCAGTGATACTCAGGCTGAGGTTCGGGAGCTGCAAGTGACTCTTTAATGTGTCTCCTGCGGCTTTTCGTGGGACATGATTTTCAAACACTGTGTCATTTATTATTAACCAATCAGGCTGCTTTTACTATGTTATCCAGTTGTAGTTGATAAAATAATAATACTTGGTCAGAATAACCAAGAAATTATATATATACACAGACAGAGAGAGAGAGAGCAAATAAAACAATTAATTCACACTCCTGTGGCTCTTTTGGGTTATGTTGGTTGCTAATTTGGCTCCTGAACCACTGAGTTCTGAGTATCACTGATTTATATTGTAAGCTGTTTGGTGCAGAGACTCTCTTTTATTGTGTGTTTGTACAGTGCCTAGCACACTGGTGCCTTAGTCCTCATTGGGGCTTTTCAGTGCTACCCGAGTGCTAATGATGAATAATACTGATGGCAATGATGCCACACAAGTTCATTTAAATTGCAGGACTGTCCGCTTTAAGAGGAACCAGGGAGAGAGAGAGAGAAAAAAAGTTAATGTCTCAGGCAAGAGCTGAACAAATTTCAGTTACTTCAACCATGCTAGTAGGTTGGGTATGGAGGCTGGGTATCATTTCAGCATCTGATGTGTTACCAGTCATATAAGCTTTCAGAATGGATGGAAAGTGCTATATCATTCAAGACACGGCGGCATATGCTACAACTGAAAGCCATCTATCTGGGGCAATTCCAAAACTTTGCATTAACCAAGCCAACTAGTCAATTAGCATTATAGAGTGCTGTATTTGTTGTAATAGTTGGGACATGGTATTTCTAATGTCTCTGAAAATTATTTTGAACCCTCAACAGTTTTTAAACAAATCCTAAACAGTTTTTAAATCCTAAACTTTGTAGCATCAGATGGTTCTTTTATATATAGATAGATATAAACATTAATCTTAGTGATAGGAAATTCCAGGATCTCTGGAAAATACTTACCATTCAAAGTATTCTTTTTATGAACATCTAGGAGTTGGAAATATTCTGCAAGTGCCCTAGCATTTCTCACTGATAATAAACAGTGTATTTTATCTAAATACAGAAACTGCAGAAAACATCCAGGTTTCAGCCTCATCTTGGCAGTGACTAATTCTGTTTACCTATGAACATTCACTGTTACCTGAGGTGATGCCTTCATCACAGCAAGAGAATTCCATCTTGGAACCAGAACACAATCATTTATTCTCCTGATTGAAATGTTTGGGGGTTTTGTTTTGTTTTGTTTGTTTTTGTTTGGGGTTTTTTTTGCCAAGCATCATCAGATTGTGCCTCTAAAGGCTGAACTTTTCAGGCAGACAGGATGGGTGGGTCACTTTGAAGGTCTTGTTGCTATGCACAATAAGCCAGTTGGAACAGGACACTGAACAGAGCAGAGCTCTTGCAAGCACCTTAGGCATTGAGTGATCAACTGAACATTGTGGAGCAAATGGCTCTCTACCACTGAGGAGTCAGGGTACACCTCTAAAATGGGCATGAAGAATTATTCTTTTATCACATATTTTTTAAATGCATTTTAGAACATCAGAATCAGATTGAAACTCACATTTGCAAGGAAACGTAGATTTAAGGTCCCAATTCAGCAAGATATGTGTGAGTTCACGGAGTCTATTGTGACTTCAGTGGGACCTTGTTGAAACAGGGCACTAAAGCCTTGTCTACACTAGAAAGTTGTACCACTAAAACTAGGCTGGTGTAGTTAAAGAGAGACAACGCCCCTAGGGCACACCTAGTTATATCAGTATAACAGTGCTTTATAGTTATACCTGTACAGGAAAGGGGATGGCTATACTAGAGTAAGGATCTATGCAAGGGGTGGTACTGGTATAACTCTCTCAGGGCTTGGCTACACTGGAGAGTTGCAGCGCTGGTGGTGGGTTTACAGCGCTGCAACTTACCATCCACACTTGCAAGGCACATACAGTGCTGCATCTCCCTGGCTGCAGCGCTGGCTGTACTCCTGCTCTGCCTGGGGTATAACGATTGCAGCGCTGGTGATGCAGCGCTGCTCCACCAGTGTGGCCACCAAAAGCGCTGTAATTGGCCTCCAGAGGTATTCGGAGGTATCCCAGAATGCCTGTTCAGCCACTCCCAACAGCGCTGCAAATGCTGCAAATGTGGCCACACTGCAGCGCTGGTAGCTGTCAGTGTGGCCACACTGCAGCGCTTTCCCTACACAGCTGTACGAAGACAGCTGTAATTCCCAGCGCTGTACAGCTGCAAGTGTAGCCATACCCTCAGTAAAAAATCACACCCCACACTGATCTTGTTTAAGAGCTTTTATTGCTGAGTGAAGTGCTTACTCCTCTGAGTAGTTCCATTGAAGTAAATAGAACTACTTACAGTAGTACGACCCCTGACTACAGGATCAGACCCACTTTCTTGAATCTAAGGCAGATTCCCAATGCTTTTTGAATATTTTTGTGGCCTACTTCTTATATTTATGTTAGTGTTTTAAAAAGACAATAAGAAAACAATTCCTGGATTGGTGACAGCAGATTTGCCAACCTGGATTGAAGTTCATGGGCTTCAGCAAAGAAGTGAGTTTGGGGATGTGAATATGTCTGTATCTATCTTGTTTTATATTTAGATTGTAAAGTCTTTGGATTGATTATTTGTTCTATTTTTGTAAACAGGGGTCCTGGTCCAGGGCTGAGGATCCTGGTTACTACCGCAACATGAATAATAATTAATGAGTAGGCACATGACGTATTGGGAAGAAATGCAAATTAACTGATATATAACTCTGAAAACAATTGGCCTAATTCTCTTCTCACTCCAGTTTTGCCAAACTCAAACGTTGTATCAGCCCCCCAAAATCATGAGAATAGCTGACAAATAATGAACTGTTAAAAACAAATCAATGTTGGGTTATTTTCATTTGCCTTCCTCTTTTGCAGGTATGCTTCAGTCACATTTGCAAGCTTTTCTCCACAACCCTGAGGGCTAGAAATGTATTTTTTCTTAAATGAAACTGAAGTCTGCATATGAGCCCTTATTTCCAGCAGCTGGATTGTTATATAAAGCATCAAATAGCATGAGGTTCAAGATAAAAGTCACAACAGTTGGCTACCTCAGTGTAAATCCAGAATCACAGCAATGAACTCAGTGTGAGAGGAGACTCAGACTCAATATTGTAGGAGGGAACCATTTCAATGAACAAGTTAAAAAACGAAGAGACAAGGTGGATGAGGTAATATCTTTAATTGGACCAATTTCTGTTGGTGAGAGAGACAAGCTTTCGACCTTCTCTCTCGCCAACAGAAGTTGAGCCAATAAAAGATATGACCTCACCCATCTTGTCCCTCTAATATCCTGGGACCGACTGGCTACAACAACACCACATAAAGTAAAAACTGATCAGCCAAGACCAGTTGGTCTCAGACCTAGACATAAGACTGCAATATCAAATAATTCCTCTAGATGGCCCCATTTTATTCCAATTTTAAATTTGCTGGAGCTAATTTAAAGTATGTGGAGGATTCCCACCCTGTCTATCCATACTTACAGATGCTTATATCTTTAAAAAAACCAAACACCCAGAAGTTAAATATTTAGTGGCTATATTTAAGAGCTGAACTTGGGGAAGGATAAGTGATTTTTCTCTGTTGAGATAGTTTTAGATACATTTTTTACACTCAGGTGATTCAAAAACAGCTTTATTTTACAACTTCCAACCTGTCCTTTGATCCTATATAAGCACTTATGCAAATGAGTAACACCATTATGTTCAATTGGTCTGGTAACCTATGTAAAGCTACTTCCCTGCATAAGTGCTAGCAGAATCGAACCCTTTCTTGATACGTAGCCATGAATTAAGATAGGAAGCTGTGACTTTTTTGAAATTTTTTTTTAACTACATTTTATTTTATTTTATTTTTACGCAGTATGAAGCACAGGTGATCATGGTATTCCTCCATGCTCTCTCTTCAGAAGTTTATGTTTTAGATATATATTTCTTCTCATCCCAAGACACAGCGAGCAGTACTGTGTCACCATTCATTCCTGTCCATGGCTTGGTTCTCCTTTAAGCCAGCCTGGTCATAATCCTGTGTACGATGTCCTGACATCTAGTTGGGGGTTGGCTTCTACGCCTGATTGATCTTGGTTGCGTTTGCATTATTTTCTTGGGCATCCTATCATCTGTTTGTTTTCTACAGTGTTACCACCACTGTAATCTTTTTGATTGCAGCCAATCCCATACACTGATTTCACATCCTACTCTCCTTCTAACTTCATTTGTCTTAAAATCATTTCACTTTACTATTGCCATCTTCCAAAGAACTCTCTACTGGCTCCAGCCTTCTGATGTCTGCTCAATTCAATGCAATTCTGACCAGTCTGTAGAGTTATTCTGTTAGGACACTGATTTAATCAATTTCCACTTTGGTGGCAAACAATGTTTTTATGAGTCCATAATTTCATCAGTTTTGTGCAGTACTTGTTGCTAAGACACACCTCCTTTTAACCTTGGCACTGTTCAAACTTCCTAGATACATATAAGATTTTACTTTTTCCTATGACTTCACCTCTATTGCATTTCAACATTATATCTATTGTCCCTTTTCCAAGATGCAACTGCTTTGTTTTCTTGGCATTTATTGTAAGTCCACGTCAACTGCACCAATTTTCCAAGGCAGTGAAGAGTATCATCCATCCACACTGAATCAAATGCCTTTGTGAAGTCAATGAAAACGGTAAACATCTTTACTCCCCATTCTCATTTTTTTCCAATCAACTATCAGAGCATGAATAGCTGATCAAAGGAACTTGAGCCTGGTATGAAGCCACACTGTTCCTCACCTACTATTTCCTGTAAAACTGGTCTTAATTTGTTGACATTTACTTTCATCATGATTTCCCAGTACTGATGATAAGCGTATACCACTATAATTATTCAGATCGGTAGGATACCCTTTCTTCGGGATTAGTACAACTATTGCTTTTAGTCAGTCATACAGTACCTCCTCTTGCTCCCATATCTTCTTATATATTTTTCTTAAAGATTTGTTAGCATTTCTCCTGCCAGCTTGTAGCAGCTCAGCTGTTATATTATCTGTTCCTGCAGCTTTCCCATTTCTTAATTGCTTCACTGCTCTAATTTTTCTTCTGATGGTGGTTCAGTGCTGAAATCCATTGTCTTGCAATCTGCCCTGTTCATCTAGCATGTCAAGAATGCTCGCATCTCCATGAACTACAGCATTCGGCATTTTGTCAGAATGCTCTTTCCATACTTGCAGCATCTCTTCAGCATTTGTTGGCAGTTCACCAATAGTCTTTCTTACTGCTTGCATCATTGGCCTAATTGTGTTTCCTAACAACTTAACCTTTTTGTAGATCATTTTCATATCTTGTTTTCTTCGTGCCTCCTTTAGTTGTGGAACCTCCTCTTTCCAGAACTTTTGCTTGTCCAATTGTTGTAATTTCTTCACCACTTTGGTAACAC
This sequence comes from Gopherus evgoodei, assembly GCF_007399415.2. NCBI lineage: Eukaryota > Metazoa > Chordata > Testudines > Testudinidae > Gopherus > Gopherus evgoodei. The sequence continues at coordinate 21,391,861 of NC_044329.1, read as the reverse complement.
TTTCACTTCTTCCACTTTCTCAGTAGTCTTGACTTGTTCACGCTTTTCTTATCATGTTCTTGTTTCATTGCTTGTCCAGATTTCCTTGTTTGCTTATGCCTTCCAATAACTTCCTCTGATGTATTTTATATCACTTCCTTGAATATTTCCCATCCAGTCTGGAGTGCAATTTCTTCATTATCGCAAATTAATGGTTTGAAATAACCTCCAAGTCTCACCCTGTATGTCTTCCTCACAGAGCTATCCCTTAATTTATCAAGATGAAATTGACCTCGAGCTACAGACATCTTTTTCTTGGACTTTAATTTCATATTAATCTTTCCCATTAGCAGTTCATGATAACTGCCACACTTGATATTTGTATAGACTTTATTATCCAGTAATGACCTTCTTTGCCTTTTACTGATAATAATGTGGTCAATCTGGTTTTTGATATGACCATCTAGTGACTTCCATGCAAACTTGTGCATATCTTTTTGAGGAAACTAAGCACTGCCAATTATCAGATTATGCATCTCACCACAAGTTCTTAACCTTTCCCCATTATTGTTTGCCATCTCAGTGCCATATGGTCCATTGCTATTCATTTGCTGACAATGTCTGTTACCAACATTTGCATTCATATCTTCCATTATCAAATCAAATTATGATCTACAGTGTTACCCAGCCATGGATAAAATTCATCTTTCTCTTCTGCTACTTCTATTGGTGCATAACAGCAGTTCACAGTCTTGCTATGACAATCTACTCAGACACTTATGTATCTTTTGCATAAGGTGGGAATCCTTTGTCCCTCTAGATTCCCACCCCTTCTTTTTAATGGAAAAGCACCAGGTTAAAGAGGAATTCCAGTTCAGGTGACATGATGACATGTCACTGTAAGACTTCATTACCCACTTGCCAGCACACACCTATACAGCAAGACTTACAAGTAAAACAGAGCCATCTACAGTTAATTGTCCTGGCTAATGAGAGCCATTAAGACTCCAAACCACCGTTAATGGCCAACACTTTGCATAATTAAAATAGGCCCTCAGTTATATTTCATATTTCTAGTTTCAGATACAAGAGTGATACATTTATACAAATAAGATGCTCACACTCAGTAGATTATAAGTTTGTAATGATACCTTACAAGAGACCTTTTGCACTAAGCATATTTTAGTTATATTATATTCACACTCGTCAGCAAATAGATCACAACGTCACAATTTAGTGTGACCCTTCTGGGTTTCTGCAAGACAGGCAACCCCTATGCACCAGTCCAGAGCTCAATGGTTCACGGGCTGCTTCTACCTTTGTAACTACTACCGAAAAGCAATTCTTCAAATCACCACACAGAGGAAGCAGCAAAGAATCCTGTGGCACCTTATAGACTAACAGACGTTTTGGAGCATGAGCTTTCGTGGGTGAATACCCACTTCCTCAGATGCATGCAATGGAAATATCCAGGGGCAGGTATATATATGTGTGCTAGCAAGCAAGCTAGAGATAACGAGGTCAGTTCAATCAGGGAGGATGAGGCCCTGTTCTAGCAGTTGAGGTGTGAAAACCAAGAGAGGAGAAACTGGTTCTGTAATTGGCAAGCCATTCACAGTCTTTGTTCAATCCTGAGCTGATGGTGTCAAATTTGCAGATGAACTGAAGCTCAACAGTTCATATATGTGTGCTTGCTTGCTAGCACACATATATATACCTGCCCCTGGATATTTCCATTGCATGCATCTGAGGAAGTGGGTATTCACCCACGAAAGCTCATGCTCCAAAACGTCTGTTAGTCTATAAGGTGCCACAGGATTCTTTGCTGCTTTTACAGATCCAGACTAACACAGCTACCCTCTGATACTTCACACAGAGGAAGAACTACACTTCCCAGTGCTCCCTGCGAAGAGGGCGGGGGCAGTGGAACTGCATGGCAAGGGACACACCAGTGCCCTTTCGGGTAAACTATAGCCAGGGGCGGGGCCAGTAGAATGTAAAGTATCTAGCGGGCTAGGGGCGGGGACAGTAGAATGTAAAGTATCCAGCGGGCTAGGGGCGGGGACAGTAGAACATTGTATCCAATGGGCAGGGGAAGGCGTTAGCGAAGCTCCAGCAGGTGGAGCGGTCTTGGTTCCATGCGCTCGGGTTGAGGCTGCGCCGCCCTCCCCGTCTGGGTATTGGTCCCGAGGGAAACTCCGCAGCGCACCGGGCGGGGAGCAGCTCCAGCTGTTCTGAGCGCCGCGGGCAGTCGCTGGCCGTCGCTTCCCCTTTGAGAGCCTTGTGCCCGGCAGCTCCAAGTCCCTGTCCTAACAGCGGCTGCTGCTGTCGCGCCCTGCTTCCCCGCAGGCAGAGCACTGAGGAGCATCTGCCGGGCGCTGGGATCCTGGCTGGCCGGGGGCACGGCACCTTCCTAGGCTGGGCAGCGGCTCGCCCGGCTGGTGCGGGGATACTGGACCTGAGGGCTGGGCTGTGAAGTGTCTCCGTACTGCGACTCCTCAGCCCCTCGCTTTCTGCGCTCCTCTCCACTGCGCCCCTCGCCCCATCTCCCGAGGGCACCTCTGCTCTACTGGCCCCCGCGCTCTCCCGTGTCCCCGGGGTACACGCAGGTTCTCCCTGGAGCTCCCTTCTGCCTGTTGTATGGTCGGGGACCCCCGCCCCAGGCAGCACCATGGCTTTTGCCAACTTTCGCCGCATCCTGCGCCTCTCCACCTTCGAGAAGAGGCGATCCAAGGAGTACGAGCACGTCCGCCGGGACCTGGACCCCAACGAGGTGTGGGAGATCGTCGGGGAGCTGGGGGACGGTGCCTTCGGCAAAGTGTACAAGGTGGGTCCGGGGGCCCCGCCCCGGGGCAATGCTGGGGGTGCCCCCAGGGGAACGGACTGCAAAGCCCCCGTTGTGTGTGTGGCGGGGCTGGCCTGGGGGAAAACTGAGACCCCAGGCACATGGGTGGGTGCGTGCCCTGGCCTTGGGGTGGCGGTGGCATGGCAGTGTGGGGAAAGGTTACAGCCGGAGCGATGCATGGCAGCCAGGAGGACTAGGGGGGAAGCAAAGAAGAGGACGGGCGAGGAGGGAGCTTAGGCCATGCCCCTTCCCCCGGCCATTTCCCCGCTACACTCTTTGGAGTCTGAGCCTAAAGTTGTGCCCCTCGGGCAGGGCTGAGATGCCCCGGCACTATGAGAAAAGGGCCCCCTTGGCTGTGTTTACTGTTTATTCTCTAGGGTCCTTTGGCACCAGCCATTGAGTGCAGGTGCCCTGAGGACTGTGTGTGCAGTGTGGGGAAACTGTAGGAAGATACACGAACCCTTTGGAGGCTGCCGCGGAGTGGGGGTAGGGGATGGTATTTGCACTGGAGCGGAGGAACTTTTTGACTGAGAATCCGCAGACAGGATTGTCATTTTTGGGGTGGATAGGGGAGGTGCTGGCCCTTCTGCCTGGGTGGGTCCCTATGACACTGTGCGGGCCAGTGTCTGGCTGGGAGGTTCCCAGGCAAATACTAAGTGCCCTGGAGTGGTTTTGGGTGCCGAGGACGATATATGAGTAGAAAAAACAACATGTCCGTTGTGCCAATTTATTTTTTAGCATTATATCTACTGTTTCCTCCTCCTCCTGTCCTTCCCAAACCCTCTTCTAGTGCAGCTTGTGTCAGCTGAGATAAAGGTGTGTCCTAGTAGATGTCGCAGGTGGCTGACAAGGACACCTGCAGGGGCTGTCTCAGAGCTCAGCAACATGCAGCAAATCAGCTCTGGCACTTTCCTTTTCTATCAAATCTAAGCAGCATTGCTTTGGGCTGAAAGATCTCTTGTCTTTGTGCCCTGTTGTCCAGGGCTTGTTCACAGTCTCCTGACTTGTTAAACAAATCTAGAGCTGTCTTCAGCATTTCAGGAAAAATCCTTTTGGGAGCCTGAGTCAGCTTTGCAGATCCCACTAGCTACTGTGACTAGAAACTGATGAAAAGCTATGTACTTTGCATTAGGGATGAGAGAGGAAAGCGTCCATGTGGGTAGGCACAAGGAGAGGTGAGATGATGTTTTCTGAGTGATAGTTTAATAGCTCTGCTGGGTGTTCCTTGCCCAGCCTCTAGGTAAGATGAATGAAGAGATCTTTCTTAGAAGTCAGCACTCAGAAGGCTGCATGCAAGCTTTATATGCTTCCAGTGGTAAAAATATTCATATCACTGTGGTCCTTTGCAAGCAGGAAATGGTGAGAATTTCTTGGAGTTTGCAAAGGAGACATGCCCGTTGACAGCAGGGACAGATGCAGTGCTATGAGTGCTTAATCTTTATGTTAAGGGGTTGCATTTTCAAAGCCAGATACTCTATTGTACTTTCTATTGCATGTCAAACTGCAGGCTTGTGCGATGCTGAGTACTAGACAAACAAGCCTGCACAATAACTGTGGCCTTGGTGTCTTAAGACTGTTAGAGACTTGTCACAAGATGAATGAAGAGGGTTGGTGTTCCAGCCATATTACAAGACCTGGCTTCAAATGGTGTTCAGAGTCAGAAAAGATGAGTTTAGAGGTCTTATTGAATATACTCATTGGCAATTTTGCAGTGTGAACTGATGCCTTAGAATTTGATAAGTAAATGCTGCTGAAGAACAAGTCAAAATCCACATATGTGAAGGAAGCAGGTGGGCTGCAGGTCAGGACTGAGGTGCTTTGCCAGAGCCCCTGGGAATGATTGCTTGTCTGTCTCATGTTGCTAGTAAACCCTCATTTTCTTAAGCAGAAATAATTATCTAATAGTGCACAACTTTTGCTGAAAGTGGCACTGTCTTCACAATTACTCTTCTCAGAAATCTTTACCCTGCTGTTGTTACCAGTAGCACCTGAGGTTAGAAAGAGATTATTTTTCTCTGGCTTCATTTTGCTTTGTGTATTGGAAAGCACTTTGTCCACATTCGCTTTAACTTTTTTCCTTGTATAATCAGTTGCCCCTGTTTGTGAGATTCTTTCAGACAAAGACAGGAAATATTGCTTCAAAATAGCAAAAATATGATTGTGAAGAGAACAAACAAATTGGAACAGGCTCTCTAGGAAGTTTTAAACCCATCCATCACTCTTGAATGCCATTACTAAATATGGAATCAAATTAAAAAAATCACTGTAGTCCAACAGGCTGTCTGTAACTGAAGGCATTACTTGCTTAATCGTGAATGCGAGCCCCACCCCAAATAACTGTCTCCTTTCACTTGCCTTGTCCCCAGGTGCCTAGAAAGGCATGCAGTAATATAGGCTGCCATACTATAGCGTGCACATTAAAATTAAGCCACCTACTACTAGAGTATTTGGTCATGAGTATCTGCTTCCAGGCTTTAAATATCTACTTCTAAGATGTCCCTCTTTTTTTTTTATTTTTTAACATTGTTTATCTTTAAGCAAGGGCTTTTGAATTCCAGCAAGAGTCCAAGAACTAACTCTTTCACTCTCCACAACCAAACTTTTCCGTTGCTCATCTTCTCTCTCCTTGGGCTTACCCTTCTGATAGAAAAGGACATTGTTGGTGTATAAATGGTTGGTGTTGAAGCATTTTGGATTTAAATGCATCCGGTGTATTTATTTGTAAGCTGATGGGGACAGATCATATTCAAAAATAGTTATAAAGTCATATTTAGAAACTAGACAGTAAGATTGTTATAGAGACGCAGCCTTCTGTGCCACTAAGCAGGATTTAATCCATCTGTTCTCTTCCCTTCTCCATCTTCTAAATTAACACTCGAATCTGGAGCTGAGAGTCATGGGTGTTTGTAGCAAGATGGCCTTGCACAGGATGCTGAAGTGAAATGTTTAGGCATACCTTATTGTTCCTGTTCATTTGTGTACGTACACATACACACACAGAAAAATTGCAGCTAGTCAAGATATAGAAAACACTTGAAATCACACTCTGAGATTTTGCACATCTTGCTGCGTACACAAGCAAGTAGTTTCAGACTCCTTGTCCAAACAACACATTTATTATGAAGAACTGGAAACTTTTGCATTAGGTTAGTGTACAAAATATTTTACTTATCTCTTGCATGACCATGCAGTATTATGGTACAGTCTGTCTGCAGTTGTGTCCTACCCTCTTTCAGTTCTTATGCTATGCCCATCACCGTAGTATCTGAGCATACTGTGTCCATGTGTTTTAAATGCATCAACATCTTGCTCCTGGCTGAAACTTAACTAGCAAAGTTCAACTCCGGAGCAAATTTAAGAAGTTTAGTAAAAGAAAAAATGAGCAACCTTCAGGTTTTGGTTTTAGAAAGATTTTTGTTGTTATGGTGGAGGAGGGAGGACTCGGGTGTGTAATAGCCTCATTGAGTCCTGTTAAAGTGTAAAAATAAATAAATAAATATTTTCATTAAAGAGTTGGTAGGGATTTCCTAAGTGTGAAGCTGACCAACTTTGAAGTAGTTTCCTACTTTTGTCAACGTAGTATCAGTAACTTTAAGGGCCCTTGACAACTTGATGGTTTTTAAATGATTTGTTTAAAAAAAAATGGTTTATGACAGAGCCCGTCTAAACAGCGTGTGTTGAATCCTAAAGAATTCTCCAGTCAAATGAAAATGGCTGGGATTCTCCTGCTCCTGCCTAGAGATCTGTATAGCAAAGGAGAACGTGGCTGTGAATGGGAAGCAGCAAAATACTCTATGCCACAGGAATAAAGCTGCAAAGTGGCAGGGAAGGACGGGGGGTGAGAAGCAGTTTCCCTCTCGCTGTCAATGGTTGTAATCTCTGCTGTTATAAGATACTATAGTGTGGGTATTGCATTGTTAGATGGAAATGTGACCTTCAAGCACACTTTGCTATTGGCCTGATCCAAAATCCACTGAAGTCAATGGGAGCCTTTCTGTCTTTTGGATCAGGCCCTGTGAAAGCAGGCCCGTAGCTACAGGAAGCCTTCATTAGCTGTGAATGTTATTCAGTTTATATTAAGGGGTCTTTGCAGCCTGCAGTACCTCTAGATTTGGAGACCTATAAATACAAAGGATAATTGTAGGATTTCAAAACCACAGCCCTTTTCCAAAGGAAATGATGACTAGGGAAAAAAGTTTGATGGTGATCAAGGATTATTCACGCTTTTCACTACGACTGCGCTAAGACAAGTCTTATAAAACTTACAGCCATGGCTCCACTGACTTTTAGTTTTGTGGAATGTAGCTAATTGCTTCAACTTCAGGCAGCTGAGCTGGCTCCTCTGTATACTAATCTCAGGGGCATCGGTAGTGGTGTTGTCCAACAAGGAGACTCTGAGCCCTGATCCAGCAGTTCCATCTTGCAAATACTGTTCAATGTAGTACTTACTGTGGCAAACAGTTGCACAAATATCAAAGGGGATAGTTAGGAGTGCATGTGCCTGTCAACTTGTACATGTCTAAAGACGTCTTCCCTTAGAACTTGCTGTATTTAATCATGGGATTGTTTTGCTGTGTTTATGCCTTTTTATGAAATGCTATCGCTGTGTTCCAGTAGCACAGAGGAGAACACCTACTCCCCTGATAACACTTGCCTGTGGCAGGGTGTGGACAGGATGTCCCCTTCAATAGTGCGGTCTATCCTGCTGCTCGCAGTTGCAATGTCAGTTTTGCAGCAAACAGAATTCATTAATCTGAATTCCTGATCAAAGGTCTTTCAGTAAAAGGTTCTATATCGATATTATTCCACCCCACCCAACCCCAGAAGCTATCTGATTGCAACTTCAGGAACATAAATTAGTGTCTCCTTTATAAAGAAATTGTTATATGCTTCCTCTTCCATCTTGTCCACCTCAATTTAAAAAAAAATCCATTTTAATTATTCAGTCTGTGATGGTAGTAAGGTGCGTAATATTATGTGCCCTGGAAAATATAACTACTGTTTAAATCTTGGTGTGAGGAACGAGAATGAAAATAAAACCGCTTATTTACTATGCAGCATATAGCTGCAGGTTATACCTGGATCCCATGGTGATAGATACATTAGAAGTGCTTGTACTGTTTCCTCTCCTACCTGCCTCAGTGCTCACTAATTAAAACTGCAACTCTCTGACTTTGGGGTGGATTTCGGTAGCTCAGGCCTGATTCAACTAATATCTCTCCATGCGGTTTTACCGACTTGCACGTTAAGTTTCTAAGTTGCTGGCCGTTCTAAAAACCCCCCAATAGTTTTCCAACTGCATCATAAAACATTCACAAAACAACATGTGCATGTTTTGTAAGGTCACAGTTTGGCCTGTTAATTTTGCCCTTGTCTCTTTGAACAGCAAGGGGGTTATTTTCCATTTAAAAGGGGGGAGAGGAAGAAGCTGCTTCTTTCCTAGTAAATGGGTGTCAGCATCCTAGTGGCCCTACAAATACAACCACTATGGATGACATCCTGGTCCCATTGAGATCAAAGGGAAAACTCCCATTGAATTCAATGTGGCCAGGATCCTCAAATAGGGCCCTAAGCACTACGCTTATACCGCTCTGCCTATAGTGCCCCCAATCTCTCAAACGGTTCTGTAACTGAAGACTTGGATTAAAAGGTGGATACAGTATTAAAAAACACCTAAGTGATTTAGGCACCCATTGATTTTCAGTGGGTTTTTAACTCTTAAGTGCCTAAGTCACTTTTTTGAAAACTTTATCCAGGCTCTTTTATCACTTGTGCTAAGTTTCAGCAAACATTTCTCTTAAGAAAGTGATGTAGCATTGGCACTGGCATGCTTAAGGTATTGGAGGGTTTAAAGGGTGAGATGCATATGGTATTAAGCTAGCAAAGGCCCCTGCTTACCTGACTGGAGCATTCACAGTCTAGCTTGTCTGGCCTGACACTAAGTCTCAAACTTCATTCCCATTTCCCAGCTTTGCTTACTTCTCAGGTAAGACAACCGCCCAGCTCCCTCGCCTCTGAAGCAATGCCTGAGAATTGTATCCCAGTGCTCTCACAGTGATGTGGGGTCACGGAGGGACAGTCTGCCATTTGTGAGGAGAATACTGAGGGAACTGCTTCCGCTTGGAAGTGGAGTCTAAGTCAGTCCAATTTCTTACGTTTCAGTTGACTTACTTACAGAAAAACAGCTCCCAGCGCAGCCACTTCACAAAGTATAAAGGCTATAAAACATCTCTTGTCAGCTGTAATAGCATTTTATTGCTTTTGTGTTCACTTCCTCAGTGGCTACCTGTGATCTCATGCAAAAGTATTTAGTTAACCTAACTTGAGACACTTTTGCCTGGCGTTCCTGTAGCTTGGAAATAGTTACTGAAACTGCACACGAAGGAGGTCCTGGAGGACCTGCTGGGCGAAGTGCGTGGGTGCTGGAACTTCTGAAGTGTTTGCGTTGTTGTCTGTATTGAGTTTTGTGTAACTTTTGCAAGTAGGTTCAAGCATGCCACCTCTGTCTCCATCAACGAAGTCCTTCAAGAGGATCTGTGCTGCAGGGCAGAAGCAATTCACAATCCCAGTACACCAGCAATGGTGGTTGGGTTTCTAATTGTGGAGGTAGGAAAGTGAAGGGCTAATTTTTTCCCTACAAGGGCCCAGTTGTTCTGACGCATTTCTGGCATGTGGCAAAAAGGCTGAACAAAACGTGCCCCAAAATACTGTAACCTTGGCTGCCTAAGCCCCATTCCCTGGCACTGACTCACACCAGCTATTCAACCCGCTCCTCAGCTGTGAGCTTCCTCTGCACCCAGCTCAACGTAGAAAGTTGCTAGGAAACCTCCAACAAGTGGTCGCATGTTTTTTTCCTTTAGCCTTTATGGCTTTTTGACAAAAACCCCTGGGGAGGAAGAGGTTAATAGTGAGCAGTGCGCAGTGTTACAAAGCTCTTGGGTCTATGCTGGCTGAATATCTCCAGGAGACTTGGGGGGAATTCTTGTTTAGTGGATTCTTGGCTCTTAAAACTTCTCTATCCTTTCCCCCTGCTTCAAAGCAATGAGGGCCCCACTGGGAAGGAGCAGATGCATTATCAGATAAATCCATTTGCTAGTTACACTTCCCCATACCCACTCAAAAATACAAGGTGAGCAGAAGGCTCATGAGCAGATGCTGCAGAGCAGCACTTTAAAAGTATCAGCAAAGAAAAAGTCAGCTGGTTGGCCTTGCCGTTTCTGATGCACTCAGCGCCGTGGCATATGGGAACAAGCTGGTGAGCGAGAAGCAATACTGGGCTAGTCCTTAAAGGCCTGTGACTGCCACCCATCTTTGTCTGATGTGCCATTGCTTTAATCCTTTTAGTCTCTCATCCATTCTCTACGAGAAATGATGCTGGGTTCTCCTTCAGCCCTCAGGGAGGAAACACGTGTGTGTCAGGGTTTTGCATCATGCTTCGATCATGTTATTTGCTTGTCCTTGTGATGTTTTAGAGCCGGGAGATCCACAGCCATAGGCTGATCTCTCTGACTATGTGATTTCTTATTGCACCTAGTCTGCAAAGCTGGGGGAAGTGCTTCTGCTTCTCATTAACATTTCACAATTTGTTTTCCAAACCACTTCTCTTCCCCTAATCCTTCCAAAAAGTTTCCGTGGTTGCCGGAGTAACCACTTGGTGCAAATCATTAAGAGTTGGACAGTGGTTTTTCTAATCCTGGCTGACATTACATTAATGGGACAGAACCCAATATGTTGCACCATGTTTACCAGAAGGCTCTAAATCACACACAGTGAGTGAGCAGAAAGTTTTTGCTTATGCATTTCATGTAGGAGTTGTGCCTCAGCTCGTGTTTACCACCTAGGACTATTGGGCCCAGACTTAGGCGCCTTTGCCTCCGAAGCGCTGTGTGACGTTATCTTGCCTACCTCAGTTTCTTCATTTTACAGATGACACCTTGGTCTGTCACTCTGGGAGGACTGATAAACTGTGGTTAAACAGCTCTATTGAAAAGTGAGGCATCACTAACTCTCTGCTCAGCTTCCCTTCCCTCCCTCCCCACACCTTCCCTTAGGACTGTGGGTCTCAAACCTTTTTTTACTGGCGACCCCTTTCACACAGCAAGCCTCTGAGTGCGACCTCTCCCCCCCCAATAAATTAAACACACTTTTTAATATATTTAACACTATTATAAATGCTGGAGATAAGCAGGGTTTGGCATGGAGGTTGACAGCTCGCGATCCCCCATGTAATAACCTCACAACCCCTGAGGAGTCCTGACCCCAGTTTGAGAACCCCTGCCTTAGGAAAACACTTTTCCTTCTATCCTGCTAAGGATCAGACAGAGCCGCCCCCCCTCTCTCTCAGCCATACCCACACCCTTCGACACACATTCACAAATGTCTCTTCCTGAAAGGCCCTGTAGCAAGATAGACCTTGGAAACAGGCTACCCTCCCTCGCCCATAGCCTGGTAACTGGAGCAGTTGTTGCACGTGATTTATGGTGCACTCCATTTCTCTCCGAGTGAATCTAGTGCCAAATGAAGCACTGCAGGACTTGGCGCAAGTAAACAAGGATGGGGATAGTGGGGAAGGAAACATGCCAAGGAGACTGAGGAAAGAGTCGATCAGGCGGAGCCTTAAATTGAAACGTGGTGTTAAGCTCCCAGCTTAATCCTTGTTCAGATACAGGCAGAGTTCTGCAGGTCAGTGGTAGTCACCATAACTTGATACAGAGGACCAAGAACAAGGGAGAAGGCTTTACATTGGTGAGGTTTGCGGCACAAATAAGAACATGTAAACAGAAGTGAAAGGACTTTTTTGTCTGTGCTGAGGCAGCAATGGCTGCTGGGTAGAATAAGGTTTCCTCTTTCTGGTTTGGGGTAAAACTTTGCGAGGTCTAGCCTGCAAATAGTTTAGGGTGGTGGTTTTGGAAGTAGGGAGGATTATAAGAGGTGGGGTGATGAACAGAGCTAATGAGCCTGTCTATGTAGGCCTCATTTCCAGTAGGCTCAAAATAGTAGGTAGTGTTGACCTTCTGTGCTGACTTGCATTTGAAGAGGGGTAGGAAGGAAATACAAATCAGGCCTGTGATGCCAGTGTTTCTTGTTGTCCTAAGGCAGGTTCCTACCCAGTGCTATTAACCTTCCTCCTTTCGTGTGTGGAGGGAATGACTGGGCGTTTGCACCTTAATTCTTACAATCTTTTGCATAAAATTCCTCATAAAGCAACCCTTGAATCCCCTTTTACAGGAAAGTACTTCCCCCTCCTCTTCCTCCTGTGGGTGGAACATCTCCCTTAGGAGAATTTATTGGTCAGCTCTTGTGCTAGAGATCTGAAGCCCTAGTGGCTCAGCTGAATGTAGGGTGAGAACCTAACACGCACACACTGTCTGGCTCACTCAGCATTGCCAGCATGTTGCTTTGGTAGAGGTAGCGAGGTTAGAATGAGGGTGACATGTTGGGTGAAAAACTCTGACTGTTGAAGTCATTTGGAGTTTTCTCACCGATTGGGGTAGGACCAGGATTTTCACCCCTTTTGTACAAATGGGTTCATAGTCACCTGACACAGTGGTTGTGCCAACCACTCCATTTTCCTGCTTACACGGAACTGATAAAGGACATGAATGACCAACGTCATTGCATGAAAAGAGTTGGGTAGTGTCAGTCAAGGTCTCATTTTGCTACCAAGTGTTAACAAGTGTTAGTTCCAACACCCAGTGGAGCAGGCTGGGGATTCCTCTTAAAAAGCAACAACTAATGGATATTGGTATATATCTCTTCTTCTCTGCCAATAGTAAGCGAGTTCTTGTTGTGGAGTTCTCTGTTTTGCTCACAGATCAGCCTCTCTGCCCTCCCAGCGTGAGTTTAGGCGTACCTGTGCCATGGTGGCTTCCAGCAGAGTGCTGGGAATCCCATGAGTCTCCTGTTGCATCCATAGTGCTTCATTCTGCAGCCCTGACCTATTTAGTAGTTCTGTCTCTGCCTGTTTGTCATAGCAGTCTGCTGGGTGGTCCCAAACACTGAGTTCAGAGGGTATAAAAATGCATAATTTATTGTGACAAACCTGAGTGACTCTATGGGGCTTGTCAGCTAGGAAACTAATTTCAGCTGTCATTGATTATTTGACTGTTATATGAACATTAACTCTAGCTTCTCTATAGTGGCGTTAATTTATTGATGCAGACAGCTCAGGCTAAGTTCATTTGAAAGCAATTAACCATTATGTTGTCCCTGATAAATATCTGAATGAGCAATTTCCAGATCTACACAATGTGACCATGCTGCATGCAAAGTCTTTTTATCGAAATTATCAACCCTGAAATGCAGAGTTTGATGAGGGAGGATAAACATACACTCTCTGTTTTAAACAAAGTCACTGGACTTCCAAAGAGATCTGAAGTGTCAAACACCATTCAATGCAGAGAAAAGCTTTTTGGGGGGGAGTGGGAGGGAAGAAGTGATAGAAAATGGAGACTTCACCCTGAAAATGGGGTGATGTTATTCCACTATGTTAGTAAGATCAGCCTCTGCTTTGGGAGGAGTAAGTGGGTTATTTGGAAGTGCCGACAAGCAAATGGAGGAAGAATGAATGTGCTATAGTACTGATAAAGCTTTTTGTTCTAAAAAACCCCCATGCATTCAGTAGTGATTTCTCCTTTTATAACGAAAAAGAACAAGTTCACTTGGAGCCTTATCCTTACATCACCCATGACTCTGTTCTCTTTCAATGGACAGCAAGACCTGGCCTCTGGTAGCATGTTCATTAATGCCTTCGAATAGTTCTAGGGTGGATTTGTCAGCCTCTGAATTTTGCAATAGCTCATGAGGTAGTTAAGATGCAAAGAAGATGACTAGGTTTTATGCAATCCATTATTTCCACTTATATGTTCTACAGGGTTGTTTTACTGGAATTCAGACCAACCTTTTGCGTTGGCTGTTGGGGAGGCCACGTGTAGGAAGAAGATTGGACATTTCTCGTACATAGTCATTGGTAGAGATCCTTTCTTCTACAGTATTCAATCTTTATTCCTTATGTCCATAAGCTGAGCAATAACTTCTTGCCTCTGCCTCTAGCGTGTAGTCCTATAAATATGTTCTGTTGCTCTGGGTATTCCCAGTGTGTTCAGCTGTAACATGTCGGGCAGCCACCTCTCACTCTACAACTACAACTAAATCCTCTTCTTGCCTTGTACCCTTAGATTCTGATCCTTTGCTTGGTTCCGTAGATGTGCTTCAGTGAGTGACTTTTAGTTTATATGTTTTCCAGTGGTAAGTGAGTGCTCCTACCTTGCTTTTGCATTTACTCTTTTTAAAAGCTGTCAATCTCAGCTGCTTAGTGACTTAATCTCCAGCAAGGTGGGTGCTGGCCATAAAAGGCATTTAGGATTTCAAATACCAGGCTATAATTCCATCCATCGCTCATCAATACAATCTGGGCACCCCACTGGCAGCTGTCTGCTTTTTTCAGTGTAAAGAAGCAGTCTAGGGATAAATTTACCTTGGGGTTAGAATGGCCGTGATGGTGGGCTTCAAGATGCAGCTTGATGCGCTTTGGAATAAGCTGCTGCGGTTCATAATCAGATCGGTATCAGGCAGTTTATATTCTTGGCATCTGGGCATTCACCTGCTGAGTTCTTGAAGGTCTCTTATGTTGGTGAACTTCAGTCGAAAAACTGACTGCCTCTGGAATGCTGCTAGCTCTTTAAATGTTGAACAGCTGAGAGTATTTTACCTGACGGCAGAAATGCTTTTCAGTTTCCTACTTCACCATATTCCAGCATTTTTTCTGGCTGGATAGCTGGCTGATGTTCCTTCTCTGGAGCCCCTATAGTTGGGGAGATGTGCGCTGGAGACAGTGGATTGGTGGCTAAACTACACTTTCTTTTAGAGTGGTGAACTCCAAACTGTTCTGCTCTTTAACAAATCTGCCTCATAAAATAGAGCAGTAGGTCACCATAGTCTCAAATGGTTTCCTCATCAGTCCTAATGCATGGCTCAAGCAATAAATGCGTATACAGTGCGTTACCAACATTGATCCATTCTGATGCTTCCTCAGTGCTCTCCACCCCGAAAAAACAAACCCCCTATGATGCATTGTACAGAGGGAAACTGAGGCAGAAAGTTGTACTTGCCCAAGGCTGCAGAGGGAGCCAGTGCTGGTGCCAGATTACATGTGACACAAGGCTGTAGAGAAGTTACATTTAATGACCCTTTTCTTATAGCTGGCAGCTTGTAGATAGTGATATAACTTCAGTTACTCAGCCTGGAGATGTGCGTTCTCATTGCTATTAGGAATATTGTCCTGACTCCAAGGTCAGAAACTTAGAAGGGCATAGATTCCTTAAATATAATTGTTAGTTTGGTTTTCAGTCTACCTTCATGTGATTTCCCCCCTCACACGCACACACACTCCCTTCCTCTCAGTATCTGTGGGGCAGATTCTGATCAGTTACATGGCAATTGAGATCAGAAGCTGGCTTGAAAGTTTAAATTATCAATGGCCTGTCTTGTAAACCTGAATTGTAGTTCCATGGATAGCAGTGCAAGCATGTGACCTACTTACTTCCAGATTGGTTTCACTCTATCTATGTCCATGTTGTATTATGTCATGCCTAGCAAAACTCCAGCAAGCAGAGTTCAGGGAAATGGCCAGCCATAAGTTACAGAAATGCTGCATACCAGACCACAGCCCAAGTCTGGTGTATGTATGGTCTGCATGTATCTGGCATCCTGAAAGCTGCTTTCTAGGTTGGGTGGGTGGGTTGAGGTTACATGATACAGCTGTCAGACTGTGTAGATGTAGATGTGTCGTTCGGCACAGTATGGATGAAGTTGGCAGGTAATAGTAGCTCTAACTTCAAGGATACAGGGGGATGGTATAAGTGCAAAATATTCATATAAACATGACTGGAAACAGTTGCCTTAAATTCCAAACCTGTAGTGGGATTGTAAGTGTGGCTTATGTATAGTGTAATTCTGAGGTGTATGCTATAGCACATTTTGCTAAAGCTCATGTAGTAGGAGGACCTACTGTCAAATTCAGATCTGGAGTGAATACGTGGAGCTCGGTAGAAGAAAACTCACCTGACTGTACCAGATTTGGATTTGGCCTCTCTAGTGCAGTCACTTGGGGAAGGCAATTCAGTGCATAGGGGTTAGGACTCCCAGTCCAGAAACCTGAAGTGAGTTTCCAGCTCTGCTACTGACCTGTGTGGTCTTGGATAAATCACTTTGCCTCTGTGCCTCAGTTTCCCCCTAGAAAGTGTGGGGAATTAGTGTCCTTTTGTGAATGCTTTGAGACCCTTTGAAAAGCGTGGGGTAAGTGCTGCTTATTCATAGCAATGGGCCCACAGGGCAGCGCTGGTTTCGACATACAGATTCCCTTTCTTGAGTCACTAGTTCACTGGGTTTGAAATGGGAGCAGCAGGTGCTCTAACTACTGGCTCAGAAAGTTATCTGCTCTTATGCAGACTTCCTCTGAAATGTGACTTTGTAACTTCCTCTAGCAGGGTTCAGTAAATCTGCCCCAGCTGGCCTGCAGGCAATGGAGGAGAGAGGGCTCTGCTCTTTCTGTCTCTGCTGCTGAGCAGCTCCAGCCTCATCTTCCCTGAGCCGATACCAGTAGTCTTCTACTTCCATTAATGGGTAGAAGAGAAGAGGAAGCTGAGATGGTCAAAAATGTAACTGCTTCAGTGCTGCCTAAAGTACAACGCCTGGTTGGAAAGCTAGCAGTTCCTGTGCTGTTAACCCAATTGGGGACAGCCTTAAAGTCTCATTGGGTATGTCTACACTGCAATTAAAAACCGGCAGCTGGCCCGTCTGGCTCAAACAGCCGCTTAGCCTGTGCCCCTTAATTGTATCTGTTTAATAGGGCTGTGCACTTTGAGTCTTAGGCCATTGTGTGCTAGACTGGGTTTGTCTAGATAGGGCAGGGACGTCTTCCCTGGCTTGTGAGGAGTTTCCAGCCCACACAAGGACTGTATTAGATATTCAATCTAAATGGATACATAAGCATATAGTTTCCTAAAACATCCTCTTTTCTGAATAAGAATTGCTCATACCCAGAGGGAGACTAACAGGGGGTGTTACTCTGTTGTTACTCAGCCTGTTAGTAACGCTCCTCACTGGAATGGAGACTGTTCCTCTGGGGGCTTCGAGCTGCTTTGCAAGCCCTGATTTCATGAGGCCTTGCAGTCTTTTTACTGTTGGGCAAACTGAGGCAGAGAGGGAAGTGGCTTGCCCAGACTTCACACACAGGTAGTGGTCAAGCTGGGAACAGACCTCCTGCTCAAATCTGCCTAATCTCCAACTCTTCAGTGCTGTCAAGCTTCTAAGAAACATTTTAATGTAGTTGAAGTCTCTCTAGCAAGGGTGTCCTGTAGGTCTCTGCTAGCAAGTTTCTGGTAGTGCCTTGGCCAGTCTTGTATGTTGGGCTATTGTGTCCGTGCTCTGAAGTTTTTCCCCTTGGATCAGAACACGGGTGCTCTGAGCACTCCCTGCCAGTGGGATGTGTCACCATGCCTAGTATGACCAGCAGGGCTGTGGAATCTGCCATAGAACCCATTCCTTGGGGGTAGAATTGTGCTTCAGAGTCAAAGCTTTTGGCTAGATCCCTGCAGCTTCTGCAGTGTGGTTCTGCATTTTCAGTGCAACATTCTGCCTCCTCATTCTTAATTTTCGATATAAAATTACGCTAGTGCAATGGCTCATGTTCCTTGCTATGGTAGTAAATATATTTACGTCAATAATATCCCTTTAAAAAAATTTGGAACTTCCCCAGAATTCCTATGCACTGCATCAGAGCAAAGGCCCCTTCCTATGGAATACAGGCCAGGGGATGGGGGACTGGGGAGGGCTTGATAACTAAGCACCTAGGAGAGGGCAGGAGTCCCTTCTCCACCCCTCGCTGCTCCGTGCACTGCATATGACACCTCAGTGCAAATCTGAAATTAGAGGAGATGCCGTGCTACAAATGCACCTTCTAAATGCCTGCCAAAAAAAGGCTTTATCTGGCGGCCCTCTTCAAAAAACAAAGAAAAGACAGAGAGAAACCTGGCAGGAAGGCAGGACCTTCCATCTGGGGCTTCTGGCTCCCTGCACAAGTGTAACTCTGTTCACTGAACTAATTGCAGAAATCAGCAGTGCTGCTGAGAGATGGCAACTGAACTGAAGATACAGTTCCCTGGAGTAGTCTGTGGAAAAACACCCTCCCCCATTTTGCAAGCAGGCTTTCCTTCACACCTGCTGAATGCTCACCTTCTGCTCTCTGAGATTTAGATTGTAAATGGGCTGCTGCACATGAAAATGAATGTTTGACTTGCATGATGCTCTGAATGCTGACTGGTGGGGCTTTCTGGTGCTTCTAAAGTGACTAGTACAGTCCTCTAAATGCACTCTGGCTTCCATCTTGGAGTGGGGAGAGAAGAGGATTTGGGTTCATGAGGGTGGGAAGCCCTAGAAAGCAAATGCATAGAGTCAGGGAGAGGTGGACAGGACCCAGTTTTTTGATGCGAGATGTGTAACACATGAGACCATGCATGCACCAGAGAAGGTTATTCAGCAGACTCCTAGAAATGTAGGCTGGAAGGGGCCTCGCCCCCAGCATGAAGGAGAGGCAATGGTATTAGAGATGCAGCTGGACTCTCTTGCCTTGGATCTGAACTAAGAGGAGCCCTCAAAGTTTGGGGAGTTTGGTTCAGACTCATCATTAAAATAGACTGGATGTGAGTCACGGTGATCCATGTCCCATCTTGCCAGGAGAACCTGTCTGGAATTCAAGGACAGTAGCTATAAATGATGCCTTTGCTAAGGACAGCTGAGTGCAGAGCCTCTGAGTGCTTCTCAAGTGCATTGTGGCACTGGAGGATGTTGTCTAACTGGCCTTGATCAGAGGGGAAGTGCATGTGTTGTGTTGTAACCACAAAGGGAAGCCACACCTTTTCTCACAGCACATACTTCCTCTGCCAGATCTCTACCAGCCTCTAACGCACACAGAGGCTCTATAAGGGTATTTATTCTTGCTCTGTACAGTCATTATTGTCCGTTCTTTTGAAAGAACTCTACTAGGAAAGGCAGCACTTTCCTGTGTCTCCCACCGGTCCACTTACCTGCCCATCACTTTTCAGTGTCCTGGTGGTAATTCATTCTTTAAAACTTAAGAGGAAAAAATTAGAGGCACCCTTGTAATTGCTCCAAGCTCAAGCTAGTTTTATATGCCCTAATAGAAATGGGGTCACCACCCACTTCATCCTCTTAGGGTGTATTGGGTCAGCAAGTGCTGGATTCTTCTAAAACCACTAGAGTGCAAATATGTCCAGTTTGGGGAGAGAAGACTTGCCTTTCTTCTACACTTCATGCAGTTTCCCCTCCATTCTTTTATCCTCTGCCAGGCCACTTATTCAGTATAGATGATACAACCATATATTGAGAGAGACTGATTCAGCTAGACCTACTCTGTTTATGCTGGGAACTAATCCTTTTCTAAGCTCTCTGCGTAGGCCTTCCAAACAGATACATAAAAAGAGAAACAAGGTAGATCATAATTGGAGCCTGCCAGCGTTTCCCTCTCAAACAATAACACACAGAAATGTGGCTTTTCCCTTCTCTCAGGTCATGGGTGAATGCATCACGCCAAACTCTTGTATGAAAGCAGTTACCTGCCTGCCTTGAATACTCTGCACCAAGTTTCCCTGCTTGTTCAGATGGAGGAGTAAACATACAGTGTACATGGGGCACTTAATAGAGTAGACTGAGCACTAGGAAATGCACCATAGGGAGAACTCTTGCCTTGACAGGGAAATAGACTCGGTGACTTAAGAGGGATTTCTACTACCCCTCAAACTGCTGATTCTGTGAAATTGTGAAAACAGTCTTTGTGCAGGGTGTGACTTCCGGAGTCAGATAGCCAACAGCTAGTCTCTTCCCCTTTGGGTGAACAATGCTAGCAGTCCTGTGCCTGATAGGGAAGTTTTTCTTATATGGACGCTCACATTCAGAGCAGACCAAAGCAAATGTACTGCCAGCCAAGTGAAACTGACTAACATCCTGATCTGTGAGGCCCCACACTGCACCCTGGAGGGTGGGACTCTGAAGAATTTGGAGCTGCTGCTGAGAGCACTCTGCCTTCTGGGGAGGAAAGGGGGAAGAACACAGGAGAGAGGGGAAAGAGGACCTAAGGCTAGAGGAATGGATGTCTCAAGGAGTGGGAACGAGCTGCCATTGGGCATGTGAGCAGAAAAATACATTGTCGGGCCCCCTCTCCCACACATGTCCTATGCCCAGCTTTGTGCCCTGTGTACTGGACACATCAGTCAGGCAGATGTTTAAGCGCCTGGTGTGTCACTGTTACCATCGCCTTTGTAGAGTGGTTGACTTGGCTGGGAGACCAATGTCTGTCAACTGTTAACAAATGCATTCTGTTAGCCAAGCCACTTGTTGACTTCAGTCTCTTAGATTATTTCTGGGGTCTTGGGAAGGGCAAAGTAATAAGAAAAATAATGCTGTAAACATTCCCGGATGGATGTTCAATCAGCCTGCTGCTGGCACGGTGTGGCTGTGAACAGAGGAACCACCCTGTCAATAACCTTCTTAGAGAGCAGCAGTGTATGTGGCTTCAGTTACTAAAATGCATCCGCTGCTCAGACCCTTTCCTCATTATAAGTAAGTCAGTATGGATTTGTCAAAAACAAATTGTGTAAAACCAACCTGATAGCCTTCTTTGACAGGGTAACAAGCCTTGTGGATGAGGGGAAGAGGTAGATGTGTTATATCTTGACTTTAGTAAAGCTTTTGATACTGTCTTGCATAACCTTCTCATAAACAAACTAGGGAAATACAACCTAGAAGGAGCTACTATAAGGTGGGTGCATAACTGGTTGGAAATTGTTCCCAGAGTAGTCATCAGTGGTTCACAGTCATGCTGGAAGGATATAACGAGTCCTGCAGGGATCAGTTCTGGGTCTAGTTCTGTTCAGTATCTTCATCAATGATTTAGATAAAGGCATAGAGAGTACACTCAAAGTTTTGAGGATGATACCAAGCTGGGAGGGGTTGCAAATGCTTTGGAGGATAGGATTAAAATTCAAAATGATCTGGACAAACTGGAGACATGGTCTGAAGGTAAATGATTTTCAATAAGGATAAATGCAAAGTACTCCTCTTAGGAAGGAATAATCAGTTGCACACGTACAAAATGGGAAATGACTGCTTAGGAAGGAATACTGTGGAAAGGGATCTGGGGGTCATAGTGGATTAGAAGCTAAATGAGAGTCAACAGTGTAACGCTGTTGCAAAAGAAGCAAACCTCATTCTGGGATGTATTTGTAGGAGTGTTGTAAGCAAGACATGGGAAGTAATTCTGCTCTACTCTGTGCTGATTAGGCCTCAACAGGAGTATTGTGTCCAGTTCTGGGTGCCACATTTCAGGAAAGATGTGGACAAATTGGAGTAAATACAGAGAAGAGCAACAAAAATGATTAAAGGTCTAGAAAACATGACCCGTGAGGGAAGATTAAACAAACCTAATTTTTTCAGTCTAGAGGAGAGAAGACTGAGAGGGGACATGATAATAGGTTGCTACAAGGAGAAGGGAGAAAAATGTTTTTCTTAATCTCTGAGGATAGCACAAGAAGCAATGGGCTTAATTTTCAGCGAGGGCGATTTAGATTGGACATTAGGAAAAACTTCCTGTCAGAGTGGTTAAGCACTGGAATAAATTTCCTGGGGAGGTTGTGGAATCTCCGTCATTGGGGATTTTTAAGAGCAAGTTGTACAAACACCTGTCAGGAATGGTCTAGATAATAGTTAGTCCTGCCTTGAGTGTGGGGAACTGGACTAGATGACCTCTCAAGGTCTCTTCCAGTTCTATGATTGTCTTCATAGAAAACAGTTTAGCACATTGATTTTTAAATAGCTCTTTAGGGGCCCGATATGAAAGAGGTCACTCCCATTTCCTCAGCCCCTCCTCCTTTAAAGCTGAAGTTGATCGTATAATCACTTGCTTTTGAACAAAGGTAGCAGATCTGTCTCAACGCACCCCTGAACTGTCTGTCATTTGGGGATTATACCTTAGTCTCTAGGCAGTAGTGCATTGGGGGCAGGGTAGTTCAGATCACAGATGCTAGTGTGATGGAGGCTGATCCTTTGTGTGGAAAGAGAAGACCATACTGCCTATTTGCATATGTTGGCATTTCCCCTCACTGGTAGCATGCAGTATAATGGATGCAAGTGTCGATTAGAGCTTGTTTCTCTTGACTGAAAGTGATGACAATTTGAGTGACAAGGTGGGTGAGGTAATATCTTTTATTGGACCAACTTTTGTTGGTGAGAGACAAGCTTGCAATCTGAATGTCATTTCTGGCTGCTTCAGTTACTTTGCACACTGGTCTGATTGAAGAAGCAGGGAGGAAAGGAGAACAAGGGGAGGAACCCTTCAGCTTATGTGGTGCAGCTTGAGATAAACAAAGCTGTTTCTAGTATATCTGGCCCTTATCATTGGTTAAATAAGCCCTCTGGAGGATGTGGGCAAGAGAGTATATCTCATGTCTTCCCCAACTTGATCTAAGGCTTCCAGAAATGCCATGGCAACAAAGATCAATAAAACATAAGGTGCTGGCTTGTCAAGGAAAGTTAGATTTAACTTCTGTTCTGCTTTGCCCTCCCGCCCCCCCACCAAACAGCTACCTGAGGGCCCCATCTCCATTATGCACAGCTACATTGGTAAATGCTAAGCATGTCTCGGGGGCAAGGCTGGAGCTGGTTCAGAACTGTACAGCAGGAGGTCCTGCTTTGTAAATGTTTATGGTCTGAACGTTTTCAGAGATGCTGAGCGCTGCAGTTCCCGCCAAAACCAAGGGGATTTGTGGATCCCGTAGGACTCCTGAAAATCAGGCCATTACCTCTTATGCTATGGGGCTGTCTTAGCTTCCCACGCCTTCACGGTAACATTGATGGGTTTGTCTCTTGACTTCTTGAAAAGCATCTTCCCTCTTGCAGTGAAGTGGCGGTGACCAGGGAACTGGAGAAAGGTAAGAGGGATTTTTGTCACCTTATGTAAGTTATCCTATCCCTGGGTCTGTGTAGCAAAGATGCATCTGCACATTCTCCCCACTTTTATATCAGGCACTTCCTAAAGGAGTTGAGGGTGAGAATTGGGAGAATGGAGCCTGGGTTAACACCAAAGGCTCATCTTGTTTTTTCCTTCAGTCCATGTACTTATTGTGGGTTTTACATTACAGGCCAAGAATAAGGAGACAGGGGCATTAGCCGCTGCAAAAGTCATTGAGGCGAAGAGTGACGAGGAACTGGAGGATTATATGGTGGAGATTGAAATCTTGGCGACCTGTGATCACCCATACATTGTCAAGCTCCTGGGAGCATTTTATCATGACAGCAAACTGTGGGTAAGAGGCTATTACTGCATGCCACCCCCTCTTTTGTACATTCTTCATTCTCTCCATGCTGTGCTGGAAGACAAAACACTGCTCATGGCAAAGCGACCTCCGTAGAGCCTCTAACATTCTGAAAGTCTCTGGCAGTTGCGAGCAAGGCACAAAGTGTACACTAGACACTGTTCTCATAGTCATTGGGTCCCCCTCATTCTTCTTTTAGTTGGATGAGCTGCTTAGAAACAGTCTAGACAAGGTCCCGAGACTCCCCCGTTCCTTGTCTGTCAGCATACACTACTTAGTAATCATTCCTCTTGTGTTAGAGGAAAACCCTCTGATATTCAGCGTGCGGCTGCAGGGAGGGTAGAAGGGGTTGTGGTGCTAGAGAAGGATTCCCCTTTCCCTGCTGGATTCAGACTGTGGTTTATGTGTCAGTGAGGATGCCTGTATGGGGCTTCAGAAATTGGGGTGTATATAGATCCTTCACCAATGTATTCTGTTCTCTCTCTGTTCATATCTGCCAGTACAGCTGCCCCTTCTTGCAACTACATCTGGGTGGCCCTAGAAGCCTTCACGGCTATGTCAAACCATAAACATGCAAGATGTTGTGTTTCCAAGCAATCTTAATGCCCTTCCCCTCAAGCATCTTCACAGCCTCCCAGCAGATTCCTGAAGACTCTCTATTCATATATTATAGGCCAGAAGGGACCACTCTGATCTGGTCTGACCTCCTGGTAGCACAAGCCATGTGACTTCCCTGAGTTAATTCCTGTTTGAACTAGAGCATGTCTTAGAGGAAAAACAGCCAATCTTGATTTAAAAATTGCCCATAACAGAAAATCCACTACGAACCTTGGAAAGTTGTTCCAATGATTAATTACCCTCACTGTTAAACTTAAACTAGTGGCTTCTGAAATCTGAATGTAGGGCTCTGCTAGCTGGTAAGGTCACTGGCATCTGAGAGATGAAATGCCAACGCCAGGGTCTCTTGCTTCATGTTAGACTGTGTGCTAGGATGCAGCCCAGACTGAAGCCTGTTGTGCCAGCATGTATCAGTGTCCTTTTTGAGAAGCACACTAACGCTCTCCCCTGTCTCCTGTGGCTTGCTATAAATCAAGGTTAAATGTGCAGCATCTGAGCTCTTAAATGTGAGACTCAAACCCTCCTTTCCATGAGCACTGCAACTCTGAAGGGAAGGCGGTTTGCACGTTGTCTTGAGAACTAGCATTCAGATGGCAACTGATCTTCATTTTAAGTGTCACTTTAGGTTCAAGCATCAAAATAAATCTATAACCTTCCAGCAAAGTGAAAGGCAAACGTTCTCCTCGTGAGGGAATTCAGGGAGTCCGCTGACATTGTGACTTTGCCAGAAATCAAAAAGTCAAACTAACCAACAAGCTCAGGATTAGAGTCCAGACTTGTCTTACTTTTGTACCAGTGGTTTTCAAACTGCAAGTCACAACGCAGTAGTGGGTTGCAGAATGTAAGGCACTGGGTTGCGGCAGCTTTGGTCAGCACTGCTGACCAGGCCGTTAAAAGTCCTGTTGGCAGTGCTGCCCGGCTATAGCAGGCTAGTCCCTACCTGGTCTGACACCGCGCTATGCCCCGGAAGTATCCAGCAGCAGGTCTGGCTCCTAGGCTGCCCAAGCCCTGGCTCTGCACTCTGGCCAATGGGGGCGGTGCCTGCAGGCAAGAGTTGTGCGGAGTCACTTATGTGGCTCTGCCTAGGAGCTGGACCTGCTACTGGCTGCTTCCAGGGTGCAGCGCGGTTCGCAGTGCCAGGACAGGCAGACAGCCTGCCTCTGCACTCCTGCTGCACTGCTGACCAGGAGCTGCCCAAGGTAATCCCATGCCCCAATCCCTAGCCCTGAGCCCCCCCAGCCCAGAACCCTCTTCTGCACCCCAAACCCCTCATCCCCACCCCAGGGCCTGCCCCCCCCAGCCCAGAGCCCTGACCCTCTCCCGCACCCCTACCCCAGCCCTGAGCCCCTACCACATCCCAAACCCCTCATCCCCAGCTCTGTTGGGCTGTGAGCATCCACAATTTTCTTCAACTGGGTCGCCAGAAAAAAAGGTTTGAAAACCACTGCTCTACAGCTTTCCCCACTCCATTCCTACCTCCTTCAGCTTCCCCCCACTTTAACTAGTCAGCCTGATTTATTTGTTGGCCTCTGTTTTCTAAAACATCAGCTTCTCGTCCCCACCTCCTCCCTCTGTAGGAAGCTTTCCTTCCTTCCTGTAGCAAATTCTGCCTTTCCCCTTTGCTCTGCTTTTCTATGCAAAGCTCTGTGTAATGTGTCAGTGCCTGCTGACCTACTAAAATTAAACAGTCCTTTAGAAACTAATGAAACAAGATACCCTGGTATCAAAACCTCCCATGAGAGGAAATCATCTTATACCTCAGTCCATTGTTAGGTGGCTAGTGTCCTATTTTTGGTTATGTGCAAGTGGCATTTGTCTTTCACCGTTTATGCCGTTCATTTAAATACTCCTATGTTTCACCGAGCTCGTAGGAAGTAAACATGCCAGGCAGTTCCACTCTTAGTTACATCTACACTGCAGCTAGGAGGTGTAATTCCCTGCTTGGATAGACATGTGCCAGCTCTGATTCAGCTAGTGTACCAAAAATAGCTGTGTGGTCGCTGCTCAGGCTGGTTGCCTGAGTACAAACCCACCCAAGAGCCTAGCTTCTGTCAACAACATTTCCCAAATTCTCTTGCAACAAATACAAGGCTGCAGCTTTTGGGTTGCAAACATTGTAGGGGAATTTTTGCATCCAAATAGGGGTGGGTTGTTTTTTGTTGTTTTAAGAAGATAAATTTCTGTTAAATAGAATTATGTAAAAACCTTTTTCTCATAGAGGTGTTCAGAAGCCAGAGAGGCAGAATCTATAGAGTTTTTGGCTCAAACGGTCCGTGCAGGAGCAAAGCCCTGTTGGAACACTCCAGCTGTGCTGTGCCATGTCAACAGTGCAACGGGGTTCCCCAGGGTTCTGAGAGTGGCATGAAGGAGTGCCCCAAGTGTAGAGGCATTGCAGGGCTTCGCCAGCCAGTGCGGAGGTCATGACTTACTCAGCCTCCCTGTCAGTACCATGTTCCGCTCCCAGCATCTTATTGCTGTGTGATGCTGACAGACCCTGGTTGTCGGTGGGCGGGATCGAATGTGGGACCTCTGGAGCTTAGTTCATGAGCTAAAAGCCAAATGGCTGTTAGCTAAGACTGTAGAACAGACTCATTTTATCTCTGTCTCGAAAGTGTGTGGGTTACAGCTGCAGCCTGCGTGACACAGACACAGAAATCTTAATAGACTGAAGTCCATGTTGCAGTGCTGGCCCCAGTATTGAGAAGTTAACTGAGCTGGTAGAGCAAGTGCTCCTGAATTAATAAAGAAAAGATGTGAAGAAACCTGGGATTCAGCAGCATCTGCTTTTAGTGTTGCTGTGAGCTCCAGTTGCTGCCCTCGCAGTTCCCATGTTTAGGGGTCAGGGTTTTGCCTCATTTTTGGTAGACAGCTGAGTGCGGTGTTTGTGGAGCTAACTTCTGCACGGGGCAGAGTGTATAAAATGTTCCCGACTCTGAAGTAGGTTCATTTTAAACTAAATATTCACCCTTCTTTTGGTCCAAGGCATCCCCTGAGCTGTATAAAGTTGAGTGAAAAGAAGCCCCTGCATTCTCGAGTGTGAGAGTGAAAGCCTGCTGCAGGCCACAGGTGTAAACAGTGCTGAGTATGGACACCCCGTGAACTTTATGGGATGGAGTTATCCTCATTACAACATTCTACGCTGAGGAATTTTAAATTGTAATACATCACCTTGATGCTGTGCTCCATGCACCGTGCCAGTAGTTACTGATTTACTTCACTTTCTTCTGATCTGGGCAAGAGCTAAGCAAGCTTGTGCTGCTTCTAAACAACCCCAAGAAGCTCCCAGAATTGCAGTGTTGCCAACGTTCATGATTTTTATCGCGAGCCTAGCGATATTTGGTGTGCGTTTCTTAAAGCCCAGCAGTTGGAATTGGGGCACTAAACCAGGGTGGAGATTCTCATGCAAATAAAAGCAAGTTTTTAGCCCTTGTGGTTGGGGAGAAAAGCTTGCAAATGTGACCTGAGTGCAGCCTATGGGCTCAGGAACCTGAAGGCAATTCCCACCCCACCACCACCACCTGCCCCCGATATCTGTTGTTAAAAATAATCTCATAACTCTTTGGGGCCGGAGCCTCATGATTTTTGAATGCTTGGGGTTGGCACTATTGAACTTCCTCCTCTTGGGGAGAGAATATAGTAGCTGTTGGATGCACTGTCTTCCTCATTCTAGATACTGCACGTGTTAGGAGCTGTAGAAATGCTTAGAGCAGATAAGGAATGGCCCTGGGCCAGAGGAGCTTGCAGTCTCCTACTTTCAAATGTCTCCATCTGTTTAAGTGTGTGTTCTCTTTGGGGGTAGGGGTGGGGGTGGAACTGCTCTTGGATTGATGTTTTCTCCACCAGCCTTCATTCTCAGCACCTGACTTTTGACCTCCAGAGAGGAAGTTTGGTTTACAGCTTGACAGTCTGTTTAACAGTAACAAATATATCCCTTTTGCATCCTGTATAGAAAAGTCCTATGAACTTAACACAGAATTAGAACCTCTGTGTGTGAAATCCTGGGCCAGTTGAAGTCAGTGGGAGTATTTCCATTGATTTTTTTTTCCCAGTAAAACCAGACTTGAAACCTGTAGGTTTCTTGGACCATTCTGTAGAATGGATAGAGCAGGGGTCCCCAACGCGGTGCCTGTGGGCGCCATGGTGCCTGCCGGGGCGTCTGCGTGTGCCCGCATACTGGCTGGCGGATAAACATCCACCAAAATGCCGCCGACAAGCAGTGTCATCCAGAGGCATCGCCGCCAAAATGCCACCGATTTTCGGTGGTGACGCCTCTGGATGCTGCAGCTTGTCGGTGGTATTTCGACGGTGACGCCCATTGATGTTGCCGCTTGGGGGCATTTCGACGGATGCTTGTCTGCCGCCACAGTCCTCTCTGGCTCATCGTCTGGCACCCGCCAGACGAAAAAGGTTGGGGACCACTGGAATAGAGGATCATTCATATCTCCCTGCTATGGAATTTTACAGGTGGGTTGAAAAACCTAAGTTAAATTAATAGGTTTTTAGGGTAATTTGTATAAAACCCTATTGCTTTAATCCCTATCATAGAATATCAGGGTTGGAAGGGACCTCAGGAGGTCATCTAGTCCCTTGCTCAAAGCCGGACCAATCCCCAGGCAGATTTTTGCCCCAAATCCCTACTAAATGGCTCCCTCAAGGATTGAACTCACAACCCTGGGTTCAGCAGGCCAATGTTCAAACTACTAAGCTATCCCTCTCCCTCTTTAATGTCTACAAAACTCTTCCATAAGGTGTGAGGTTCTAATTGAAGTAAGCTGTGGGTGGTATATTTTTACTGCTTTGCTATAAACTGTGGTTATGAAACTAAACCTCTATTGTCATGTAAATGGGCTTTTTCCTGAGACCAAAGCTTAAACCTCACACCCCAGCCTGGTAACTTACCTTTGCTGGAGCATATCTGTAGGCCATCAGAGTTTATTTAGCTAATGGCTTGGCTTAGTGGCTCAGTTTATGGAATTGGCCTAGTTTGCCTGCTCTGTATGTATAAATACCTAACTGAAGTAGCTGGAGAACAGATTCCATTACCTTGCAACTATTTCACTTCCACCACAAAAACCCTTTGAATTTTCAGTGGGCAGAGAAACATGTTTGTTTTGATCATTGTGCATATTACATGGACACTGTGTGGGCTTTCTGACTTCTGGTCATATGTAACTATCCATATGGCACCATCACATGTCCTCTTGCCCACAGGACAAGATCATGTCTGTGTCTGCATTCCAGATCTGATGGGGTGGGACAAAGAGAGAGAACATTAGGCTACACTCCGTCGTAGTCATCCAAGGGGGCAGAGAGGATGGGGAGGGACAGTATGGGCAAAAATAAGACTAAGGTAACTAGAGAGGAGAACTGAAGTCCTGGATAAGAAATTAAGCTTTTCACACTAGCATGTCCTGTTGCATCCATTTCTAGTGATGGCCTTTGCTCTGGGAACACCCAACTTAAAAAATCCTTATCAAAAGCAAATGGCACCAAGATGGTGCATTCAGCAGGTTTCTGTTCCCTTTCTCTGTACCAGTTCATACCAAGCATTCTTGAAAATCCTGCATCATCATAAAAAGTTCTTTACGTGTTGCCCCAGGATACTGAGTCCCGTGAGGTGTTGGGTGGCTTTTAACTTCTTTTAACTGGAAATAATGTGGGTTTTTTTTGTTTTTTTTTAAAGCTGACACTGAAGTATCAGATTTGCTATGTTAAGTCCAGCTGTAACAACCTTAAATACCAGGGAAATATCCCTTATACAGTAAGCTTGAGCCATAGAAAGGTGTATTCGTCAGATACCATGTGTACAAGATACTTTCCCAGGATGTGTTGTGTTTTTTTCCCCCCAGAGTCCTTTCCCCTGGGAATTAATACTGTTTTGTTTTAATGTTTAACATTTCACTTAGCAGGAGTGTTGCAGGTCTAAATTGGTGCTTTACGCACTGCCTTGTGCTTTTGTAGTAAATGTTTCTCTCTGAAAGTGCTTTGAACACTTATACTGTGATTGACCCTAAAAAAACCTCAATGCAGCACAGGGGAGACAGCACAGTTCCTGCCCTTGTTAGGTCTCTCATCAACCAATGCTTATATCTGTGTCACTAAAATTCACCCCAAACTTGGTCTAACCAGAGAGCCACTGCACAAGCACAGCAGAGGATTCACTAGCTGCTCTTTGTTCCTAAATACTTACCGATGCCCTGGAACTCAGATGTGACTGCTACATGATCCAGTTAATCTCTGCCTGGCTGTTGTGCGTTAGCACGTCCTTGGATTTTGGGGTATGCTTGTTTGGACTCTGATATCCAGGTAGTTCACTCTGAGGACTGAAACAGGGTAACACAAACTGGCTCCTGCAGATTGCTTAAATGAGTAATTGGCTTTTTGCTAGGTGTGAAATTGCCTGGACCTGGGGGCTTATCCTCCGCTGGTGTCGAAATCAGTGGAGCCATGACAATTTATACTAGCTGAGCATCTGCTCCTTGTATTTTGCTACCACAGGCTCACTGTTCCACTGAGTCTTCTAATGCTTGTTACCACACCTGGTATATGACCAGAAAGTCATACATTCCAAGGTATTGACAAGCTTAGAGTTACAGGTGCAGCAGGAATATTTATCTTTGAGGTGGGGTGCTTCTGCCTTATCTAGATCATCTAGTGAATGTCGGTTTTTTATTGTACCGGAGAGAGTTTTTTTTTTAATGAACTCACACAGGAAAATGATGATAGACAAAAACACGCTATGCCCTGTGGGTGAACACCTTTCACAAAGCAATCCCTCTATCTGACCTGTCAGTCCTCAAAGGAAACCTGCACAACACTTTCAGAAGGATAGCCTGAGAACTTAATTTCATTACCCATAAATACGAGGGCACTATAGATGGGATGGAGGTAAATCCTATCTCGCCATGTTACTCCCTACCTGCACCATCACTGATTTTATTAAATGAAGTGCCAAGAACATAAAATTTGCACATAATTGATATTAATGAAGGTACTTCCAGGTGGGGATGATACAGTAACTCAAAACCAAACTGAGAGCCCATCCTGCAATGAGTAATAAGTTGCAGTTTTGATCTTACAGCATTCCTCTCTTTTTTCTTTCTTTTTTTAAAAATGCTTTTACAAAGCCCTGAGAGCCATGGAAATGTTT
This sequence comes from Gopherus evgoodei, assembly GCF_007399415.2. NCBI lineage: Eukaryota > Metazoa > Chordata > Testudines > Testudinidae > Gopherus > Gopherus evgoodei. Next base: position 21,360,882 of record NC_044329.1, on the reverse strand, counting down.
CCATTGATTTAAAAATATTCCATAAAAACAATTAAGAAATGCAAATAAACATTTTCCCTGCTGTTTCCAATCCAAGCATCCTAGCACTGTGATCACGTAGGAGAATCTGAGGGCTTGGCTACACTTGCAAGTTACAGCGCAATAAAGGAGCCCTGGGCGCTCTAGCTCACTACCCATCCACACTGGCAAGGCACGTAGAGCGCTCTGACTCCGTGGCTACAGCGCTGCTGGTACTCCACCTCGGCAAGAGGAATAACGTTTGCTGCGCCCTAGCTCCAATGCCCAGGCGTCAGTGTGAATGAGGTGTTATATGACTGCATTCTGATCGGCCTCCAGAAACGTCCCATAATCCCCTTAAGTCAAGTGGCCACTCTTCTCATTGTTTTGAACTCGCCTAGGAATGGAGGTATGGCCTTTGAAAGCTCCGTTTCTGACAGCTGGCTCCGAGACAAAGCAACCGTTACTGTGGAATGGTGTGTGTGTGAGGGAGAGGGAGAGGGAGAGGGGTGGGGGGATCTGCTGCTGTTTGAATTTACAAGACAGCTTGCTGACATGCTCTCAGCCCCCCCCCAAACCCACTCTCTCTCCCCACATACACACAACACGCTCCCTGTCACACTCCACTCCACCCCCTGCATTTGAAAAGCACGCTGCAGACACTTGCATGCTGGGATAGCTACCCATAATGCACCGCTCCCAACGCTGCTGTGAGTGCCGCAAGCAGCTGTTGGTGTGGACAGATTGCAGCGCTTTCCCTACTGCGCTGTCTGAAGGCAGGTTTAACTCTCAGTGCTCTACATCTGCAAGTGTAGCCATGCCCTAAAGCTCAAAGTTGACTAGAAACAGAAGGAAAGCCAACTAGTGGCTCTCCCCGGTGAAATGCTGATAGATGTGTGCAAAAAGTGAATAGCCAGTATCATAACGAAGTAACAGTTTTAAAATTCAGTTGTAATCTATAGTGTCAGTAAAATGTCAGGAAACATGTGCTTGATGTAATTCAGCTTATCTTAAACTGTGATTCCTTTAAAAACACACCTACACCCATAACCTTTCAGACACAAACATTGGACTGTTCAAATTGGTGAATCTTAACTGAAATTGACAGGCTCCTCCTGAATGTTCAGCTGTTAAATCTTTAGTCCTCTTCCCGTCAGGCAAAAGCCTGAGTGAAGAGGCCTTTAAACCATTCCTTGAAGGCCAGCCCAACTCAAGCCATATCAGATCAGTGCGGGAAGCAAATTCCAACTGAAAACCCTCCAACAGTAAAGGCTTTGTCCTAGGTGTTCAGACCAGGCATGTGAGCCCAGCTATTTGGGCACAACAAAGAGGGAGAGGTGGTTTCTCATTACGAATATGCTTCTGGACTGCATGAAGCAGCTAGATAAGTACCACAGCAGCAAACTCTGCAGTTAGGTACTTAAAGGCCAGAGCACAATCTCAAAGGCTCTAATTACTGGGATTGGCCACTCAGATGGAAGGGGGAGACTCGTGAATTACCAGTCAGGCTTTGCATTTATCCCTCCCTGTGATGACCTCTGTACAAAGTGGAGTCATGCAGCTTTGTTCCTTTGAAAACAGGATACTGCAGTTGTCATGCCCTTGGCATGAGGTGACAAGTGACCCATCCCTTCACAAAGATGGCAGCTCCCAGTAGCCATGGGCATGCTCCATGCCTGATTCCAGAGCAGTGATTGGAATCTGTTGCCTGCTTGTATTTTTGGCTTGTTCTTCCCACGAGGAAGTTGAGTAATGAGACTAATCAAACTGACAGGTCAGAAAGTGGAAACGCCAATGGCCCGGGAGTTAAACTTCCTGTGATGTCCAAAGAAACTAACTCTGGCTTACTGGGGGAATGGACTTGTCTTTGCCTTTGCATCCATTTGATTAAATTGGAAGTGTTTCAACCTGTGTTGTGCTTGGTTTTGAACTCGAATGGGAATGTCCCTCCCCAGCTCTCAGTCGTTAGTTTAAGGAAGTGTTTCGCTACTTCAGAGTGCGAGTCTGGCTCAGAGGAGTCCCTGGGATACGGATCTGTGCTTTAGTGGCTTGCACAGCTGGAAGGACTTCTTTTTAAATCCTGACAATGCAAAGAAGGGAGCTTTCCCTGGTTACTAAACCAGGTGACTGGGCACAGACTGGCAGTTGTGCTCAGAGGCTCAAAATAAACCTTTAATTAAGGGGATATAATGTCTGAGGTGCCTTTGAGGTTAACAGTCTGTCTGCACCCAAGAGCAGCAATGCAAGGTGCTGCCAATGCCTCCCTCTGCCAGTGTGTTTCAGCGCGCCCTGTAGGGCCCACCTTGCAGTGCAGAGGGGAGGAGGATTGGTTATTTGTATTTGCGATAGCACCTAGAGACCCCAGCCTCCTTATGCTAGGCATTGTGCAGGTGTATAATAGAGATGGCCTTTGCCATGAAGAGCTTAGTTTAAGGGCATGTCTACACTGCAATCTAAGTCGACCTATGTTAGGTCGACTTACAGCCACAGCAGTAATTACTTCAGTGGCTGATGCCCATGCTACCCTCCTTCTGTCGGTGGTGTGTGCGCTCACCAGGAGCACTTCCACCAACTGAAGAGGGGCAGTTTCGGGCTGAGAGCCAGGCTCCCTCCGCCCACCCCCCCCCCCCCCAAGCTCAGCTGCTTCCCAGCTCTCGATCCCTGCTGGGAAGGGGAGGTAACCACCTGAGGCTTCTTACCTCTGGCGGGGAGATCTGCACCCGGAGTCCAGTTGGCTGACATACTCCCAGTAGAGAGCAGGGAGCTCAGAGGGCTGCTCAAGCCCGGAGTCTGGGGGACAGCTCGGAGCGGAGGCCCAGCTGGGGAACGGGCTTTCTTGTCAATTTCATGGCTCTAGCCAGCAGCCAATGTAAGGAATACAGCATAAACACAGACACTGCATTGCCCTAACTACACCAACATAAGCCCTGCAGCTCTCATGCAGGTGGAGTTATGTGGGTGTAGTAGGACATGTACATTGGCGGGAGCAAGGCTGTAGTGTAGGCTCTGACATAGGTCAACATAAGGCAGCTAACATCAACCTAACTGTGTAGTGTAGACCAAGCCTAAGACTGCAACTCAGCCAGTGGATACAGCAGACAGGAACACAAGGTAATGATGAGATTGCTGTGATAGCATCATTCATAGCATCACTTTATGACCCACTTATTCTTTGGCCTCGTTGCTGAGACTGCCAATGGGGTGCTGTTGTGATGGTGGTTCTGTCATGTAGCCACAAAGAACGGGACTGAGACAACAAATTTATTTTGGAGGGTACCTTCATATGCTGATGACTGTGGGCTGCTGCTAGCTTGGAGTATGTTTGAAGTGGTTACTTAGCAGTGAAAAGACTGTTACCAAGCTCCATTCCAGTCTCTCAGGAACTCTGCATTTCAACATACATCCAACATGGGAATGTTGGCAGTTGAATGAGAGGTGGTGTGGTCTAGTGGATATGGCACCAAACTGGTAATCAGGAGGCATGGGTTTCATTCCTGGCTCTGCCATTGACCTGCTATGTGATGTTGAGCAAGTCACTTCCCCTCGCTGTGCCTCAGTTTCCCCATCTGTGAAAATGCGTATAATGATGCCAACCTCCTTTGTAAACCACGTTGAGCTCTACAGATGAAAAGTACTGTACAAGAGTTAAGTGGTGGTACGATTATCGTCCTCATGCTTCATTATAGATAAAGCTCTCCATTGTGAAGTCCAAAAAGATGTGTGGTGGTTTTTTGGGGGGCGGTTTGAACCTGTTGTCTTGCTGCCTCTTCCTGTGCTGATGGGGATTGATCTTTTTTTTTATTCCAAATATTTCTCCATGGAGGTTATTTTGTTCTGGGAAAATGATCTATTATCCTTCAAGTCCCTGGTAAATAGTGCCCTTTTCTTGTAAAGAATATTGGCAAGCTTGTAGCTGCCTGTCTTACAGAGAGCTAATTATTTCACTTCCACCTACAGAATATTTGCCATGTCAGACAAGCTGTTGACATTTGAGTTTTTACTGTATTAGCAATGAGGGTTTCGCTATTATTTTATGGAGTAACCAGAGATCTCTAGCATGCACAAGGGCCTGTTGCTGCCTAGGAGGGAGAGTGCTGCCGATGGGGTGGAGTGGATGCTGATTGTTCGTTGGCCCTTAGTGCATTTCTGTGTGGGTGTGATGCTGACCTTGCAGAATTCTATGAAATGGAGTTTATGAAAGACTCTCTAAACCCCTGGGCCATTTGGAGCAGATCCTGTGGGGGCCCGGGGCTATGTAGGCAAATTCATAGCTGTTAAGTCCAAAAAGGAGCATTATGGTCATTTAGTCTGACTTCCTGCATAAAACAGGCTATACGTTCTTGCTCAGGAACTTACTGGTGAGCTACAGCATCTCTCTTAGAAGGACATTCAGTCTTGATGTTAAATGTGCCAGACAGTTCACCAGCAGCTCACAAGCATCATATGGGCCAAATTCAAAACCTGAAGGCAGTGGAACTGGCACCCCTCTCTTCCAGCATGTATTGGGAAACAGAAGGGCACAGATAAAGGTGCCAAGCTAAGTAGGTGTAGGAATGTGTTGTTTTGTCTTTCATTCGTCTTCTGATGGGAGTTTAGCCCTTGGACTTTACTCTTTTATTGAAGAAAGGAATGTGGATTAAGGTACCAGGGATATCCCCTGGACTTTGTAACAAAATTGAAACTGACTTTCACTGATCAGTACAATGCTTATGTGATTAAAAATAAAACACAAAAAAGCCCTCAACCCAGAGTGGAGTCAGTCAAATTTGAGGCCAGTTTGTGAGCAGTAAAACCAAAATCCAACAACTTTGTATTCTGTGCTCTCCTATGTTCCTGAAGGAGATAGTCCAGGTGTTTGGGGAAAAAGAGGGAAGTTAATGGTGGGGTGTAACTTGTAGCAGTGTGAAGCAGACTAGCTTTCAGTCAGCGTGCAGAGGGAAAAGTTGTTCTCTTACGTTAATAGCTCTTCTAAGGAGGGTGAGTTGTGGCAAATGGAGTCTCTCCTCTTACGGTTGGCAGAACTGCCCAGCTTCATAGTTCTGCATCAGAACTTGGTCATGCATCTGCCACAGCGGTTCTCAAACTGTGGGGCGCAATCCCATTTTAATGCGGTCGCCAGGGCTGGCATTAGACTTGCTGGGGCCCAGAGCTGAAGCCCGAGCCCCATCACCAAGGGCTGAAGCTGCACCTTGAGGGCTTCAGCTCTGGGCGACAGGGCTTGGGCTTTGGCTTCAGCTCTGGGCAGCGTGGCTCAGATTACAGACCTCTGGCCTGAGGCTGAAGGCCTTTGGTTTTGGTCCTCCCACCCAAGTGGCAGGGCTCAGGATGGCTCAGGCTTTGGTCCCCCTCCTGGGGTCATGTAGTAATTTTTGTTGTCAGAAGGGGGTTGCAGTGCAATGAAGTTTGAGAACCACTGCTCTGCCAAATAGGCCAAAGGGAGAGCAGGCTATCTGCTTCCTTTAGTCTGCTTGTTCTGTATCATAATGCTAATATTACTGTTGCCCTCTCATTTTATCAATGGCAAGTACCTTCTTTTCACAGAAGTTTAAACTTCTGCACCCCCTAGGCCCCATCATGAAATGCTGCCCGGTAATGTGTGCGTGCATGCACACACATACCTGCTATAGAATATGGAGAGAGGGAGAGGCCTGATCTACGTGAAATGAGCTTTGGGAGGCTGTGAGCAAGGTGGTAGACTCCCAGGTACAGTAGACCTGGATTTTCAATTAGACTGAATCAGCTTTTTCTGCTTCTTACTGCACAAAAAGCTGGAGAAAGGGGAATACCTCTGTTGATGGCTCATTCTAATATATGATCCGCTGCTGATCTTATCTAGCAACGCTATGTTCTAGCAAGACTCAGCCAGTGCCAAGCCTCTTGAAACTGATAACTGCGGTTGGATGCTGCCTGTTTTGTTTACTTTTGACACAGAAGAATGTCAGGCTTTGCTAATCTTCGACTGGTCTGTAATGTTCAGGCTGTTGCCCAGGTCATACTAGGGAGTCTGCATTACGGAAGTAGCTTGCTGGCAAAGTCCTACAGGGATGTTCAGCAGTGGGAACGGAAGAAGCACATTGCAACAGTACATCAGCTCCAATGAACAGTGCTGGTCTTCACCTACCTTGATGTACAAGCGTGGAAGAAGCAGTGTGGTCCAATGGGTAGGGCACTAGGCTAGCTCTTAGGAGCCCTGGATTCTGTTTCCAGGTCTGCCAACAATCTGCTGAGCGGCCTTGGGCAAGTCCCTATTTTTCTGTTTCCTCCTCATCTTGTGTTTTGGAAGGAACAATCAGTTTCACACATACAGAATGGGAAGAGACTGTCTAGGAAGGAGTATGGCAGAAAGAGATCTAGGGGTCATAGTGGACCACAAGCTTAATATGAGTGAACAGTGTGATGCTGTTGCAAAAAAAGCAAACGTGATTCTGGGATGCATTAACAGGTGTGTTGTAAACAAGACACGAGAAGTCATTCTTCCACTTTACTCTGCACTGGTTAGGCCTCAACTGGAGTATTGTGTCCAGTTCTGGGCACCGCATTTCAAGAAAGATGTGGAGAAATTGGAGAGGGTCCAGAGAAGAGCAACAAGAATGATTAAAGGTCTTGAGAACATGACCTATGAAGGAAGGCTGAAGGAACTGGGTTTATTTAGTTTGGAAAAGAGAAGACTGAGAGGGGACCTGATATCAGTTTTCAGGTATCTAAAAGGGTGTCATCAGGAGGAGGGAGAAAACTTGTTCACCTTAGCCTCCAATGATAGAACAAGAAGCAATGGGCTTAAACTGCAGCAAGGGAGATTTAGGTTGGACATTAGGAAAAAGTTCCTAACTGTCAGGGTAGTTAAACACTGGAATAGATTGCCTAGGGAAGTTGTGGAATCTCCATCTCTGGAGATATTTAAGAGTAGGTTAGATAAATGTCTATTAGGGATGGTCTAGACAGTATTTGGTCCTGCCATGAGGGCAGGGGACTGGACTCGATGACCTCTCGAGGTCCCTTCCAGTCCTAGAGTCTATGAGTCTCGTCTGTTTAGACCAGGGGTGGCCAAGCTGCAGCTCCTGAGCTGTATGTGGCTCTTTTACAGTTAAAGTGTGGCCCATGGGGCCCCTGCATTTCCCCCATTCTCTGCCTACCAGACTAGGGGCAGCTCAGGGCTTCTGCCCTGCGGCGGGATGGTGGAGGTAGGGGCTTCTGCCAAGCAGAGAGGGAAGTCTAGGGGTTTTAGCCTCATGGGAGGGGCCTGCCGGGGCTCAAGGCTTCAGCCTCTAGCCCCACTACCCTGCCGCAAAGCGGGAGCTTTGAGTCCTGGCAGGCACGCCTGGCTCTCAAACTTCTGAATATTATTGTATGTGGCTTGGAGGATCTGCGAGTTTGGCCATTCATGATTTAGGTTGTGAGCTCTGGGGCAGCAAATGGCCCTTTCTGCATTTTGTACACAACCTAGGATAATACGGCCCTGATCTGGGTTGAGGCCTTTAATGCTGCCATAATACAAATACATGAAGCGCTGTCTTTGCTTTTCACCCTTCCGTCCTCTGCAGACCTTGCTTTATTGGGGTGCAAACTTTGGACTCTCTCAGGGTTGTTGCAGCCACTTTTGCTTCTTAGTTAAACCTAGTGTGCTAAAATAAGCCCAGAGAGCTGGAGTTTACCAACCCAGTAAGACTGTTCTTTTTCCTCTTTGTGGATGGTGGATTTTTTACATTGCTTATCCTGTTCTGGCATCAAAACTACAAATCCATGGGAAGAAGCTTCCCTGAGATGTTGTGTATATTTGATCTGTTCATTCAAGTCCAGAGTGTCCTAGAGATGGCCTGACTCTCCTTGATTGGAGACCAACCTGTTTCCCATCATTCCAGTGCCTCTCAGCTTCTGCCAATGGATGTTGAAAGAGCATTATGGATGGGTTAAGGAAAGTTGCCAATTTGTGTCTGTGCATAGTCTGGAGGGGAGAGTTAGTACTACGTCCCCTCGGGGAGCAGCCTGCTGCAGACTGGTCTGCCTCTGAACCACACCTTCCGCCTCTGCCAACCCGAATACCTCAAGAGTCACTTTGTTAAAGTGGTGAAAGGATGCCAGCATTTTCTATCTAAAGAGCTTGCCAGGAAACATGATCCTTTCCTGGGCTGGGTGCTACAAAGGGAGAGTCTATCCTGCACCTAAGGCAGGAAATTTTTTCAGTGGGTTGGGATAGTTCACATAGAGGATACTGTTCTAAAGGTGAATTCCCCCAGCATCATGTATAGCTGGGGAGGGTGGGAGGGGAATACGTGCTGCACCCAGAGTGTGTCAGGGACACTGATCTGAAATGTTTGCATTGCAGGGTGACTGGGCGGAGGGGAGAAGGAATGGACCAAAGGCCATGGCTCTTTTTAAAAGAGGAAGGGGTGGTGCCAGGTTTGCCGCTGAAATCTTTTGCACTTGTTTTCTCTTTCTCTGCAGTTTAACTGCAGTGCCAAATAGCTCCAGTCCCCTTTTGAGATATAGATGGGGACTTGTTTAAAGGGATTGAATGGATTTTATCATCCTGAATCTGCTTCTCTCTTTCTCTGAAGCTAGTGGGGTGACTTCCTGTTAATCACAGATGATGCAATCAGTTAGAGGAACTGGGTTTTAGAAATGAAAATGGAAAGACTTCACCCATCATGGGGATGATTATTACCAAGGCAACCAACCGGCTGTTACCTAATGCCAGTGGGCTGTTGAAATTTAATCAACAGAACATGACTGGTGATTTTCACCCAAACTGACACTGCGTAAGAGTGTTTTTCCCTGGTATATTATTAGCCCTCCTGCTTTCCATCTCCTTACAGTGGAAGGAGGAGGTGGACTGTCTCTTTACCATTAAAGCAGACCCTGCCTTCATGTAGCTTAGAGGTTGCACTCAGAAAAGTGACGCCACATAACATTGGTCTTGTGGAGTTTTCTTGTCTCTTTGTTTTTCAGAACATGTACTCGGTTTTGTAAGTGGGAATGTTCTCACCGCCATCCCTGCAAATGCAGCCTGGACTCTGAGAGTCAGGCTGGCTTCTTTCCTTTCACAATATCATTACTGTAATAAGAGATTACAGACATTACTGAGGACTCTGTGCTTTCAGTGGACTGCCTGGGTATAATTCTTTACTAAATTGTGTTAATCAGCTTGATGTACACAAGGAGGGGAATCCCGCTCTCACTCAGAGTTGCTGGCTCTGCCTTGCTAATGAGTGTAAAGGGGTGAAGATGTTAGTGGCTGATGTTGGCAGAGAGGATGCTGACACATGCACCCAGGAAGTTGCTTTTCTGAGCAGAATTGTACTTTGTATTTCAGCGCTTGAAAGGAGAGCGCCAAGGCCCCACTTTTCTGAATTTGTTCACGGGAAGAATCTCCTGAGCAACAGAACAGGGAAAAGATGTTCTGTCAGCGATATTCCTGACACTTAGTGGAATCCAAATGGCTTTTTTTATTTAGTAGGTGGAAATCCCTGTTAGCCATTTTTCTGATTCCCTCACCATGCTCTCTCTAATCTAGAGCTCAATTATCTGGTCTCTCCCCTGTGATACCAGAAGCTTTTGAGGTAGTCTGGGCCCTCTTACCCTGGACTCCCGAGAGAATCCCGTCTACCTTTTTGTCCTGCTGTAAAGCATTTGTGCTGAATTGGGGTTGCTTATTCAGGCTTGACTAACTCAGCACTGCATAGTAGAAGTCTGTGATTCACAGGGCTTGCTGCTATTTGCTATGTTGCTTCTGCTTTTCCAGTAAGTGGGTGTGATATATGCTAAGAAACCTCAGCTCTTGCTGAGATCTACAACTCCTGAACACGTTTTGCTACTAACGCACCTCAGTACCATGTGCTCCTGACTCTCTCCTCCTCCTTCCCCATCCCCTCTTCAAATCAGCTCTACTGCAGTGAACTGTGCAGGCAGGGCTGGCTCCAGCTTTTTTGCTGCCCCAAGCAGTGAAGGGGGAAAAAAAGGGAAAATAAATAAAGCCGCGATTGGCGGCACTTCGGCGGCAGCTCTGCCACACCGCTTCATTCTTTGGCGGCAATTCCACATCTGGTCCTTCCCTCTGAGAGGTGCCGAGGGACCCGCCGCCGAATTGCCACCAAAGACCCGGATGTGCCACCCCTTTCCATTGGCCGCCCCAAGCACCTACTTCCTGCGCTGGTGCCTGGAGCCAGCCCTGTGTGCAGGTGAGAATGATCTTCTACTCTCTGCTGCTGCATGGCCACTTTTCTCGTGGCAGCTATGCTTCTAAACATGGAAAAACTGAAACTGCTGGTAATGAGTGGTTATTGCAATGCCTGGTACCTAGGAATGCAGACATTGAATCTGAAAAGTCTCTGGTTGGTTCAGAAGGCAGCAGCCTGCTTGGCAATGCAGGTCACTGAGAGCAGAGCCTTGCTCTGAGGGGTGCATGGGTTGCTCATTCAGCTCATGGGAGAATTTTGGCCTTCCTGCTGTAGGCAGAGGCCTCCTTGAAAATATTTCATTTATAGGGATAACTTTGGAAAGGGAGAGAGGAGATGGAATCCTCTTCTGGGCTGAGGTGGCAGCCACACTGTTGTAGAAATACTGCCCTGGCCTGTAATTAAACAGTCTTGTGATTTCAAGCAGACTTTGTAAGAGGGTGTGGGCAAACTCCCTGCAGGGCTGGAGAAATAGATCATCTCTTTATCCCCTCCCCCTATACACACCTGTCAGGATTGTTGCTGCTCAAACAGATGGATCACTCCATCTGGCTGTAAACATCAATGGGTGCTGCTTTTCGAGGCACAACAGGAAATATGGGTTAATGCCTCCCAGGCCGAGATACAGACGCTGAGCTGGAGTTCATGATACACACATACATACACACACAGTGGCTTTGTCATTAGGAGTGTGTCTCTTCCTCTCCCCTGCCCCACACCACTCACCATTCCCGCTACTCAGTTTCCTTTTGTTTTTCAATCCAGATCTGCAGTGGCAACATGGTCTCCTAAAGGATGGCTGGCTGCTCCAGCATGAAAAATATTAACACTGGGCCAGGGTGGGGTGTGAAAGGGGAAACTGATGTGGGAAGTAGCCTAAAAACAAGACATAACTAGCCACTGCTAGTGAGTTAGGTGCAGGCTTAGTGGGAATTCATAGGAAGGGGGAAGGTGGAAAGTATATGATTAGTTTAGTCTAATTTCTGTATAGGTGTAAATGAAGCACATAGTGCAGCAGATCAGGCAGTTCCTAGCTTTTACAGCAAGAGCTTGTAAATGGGACAAAAACCATGGGCCTCACATCTTGCCCCTCACCACCAAAAACAGCATCAGTGTGTTTATTCAGAAGGCTGTAAACATTCTATACCGGGGTAGCGAATCTGCAGCCAGCAGCACCAGATGATTCTTTGCACTGCAATGTCACATCTTCCCCATCAAGTGGTTTCCCCTTTCCCTAGAAATTAACCCTTGGAATGCTGGCACTTTCCAGCCTTCCAGATAAATGAGAGTTTGATCGTGTCACATGATTAATGTGAAAGGATGGTGCCCAGAGCACTTTCAGCTTATGTGACGAGGGGAGATCGTAAGCTTCCCACATGGGCCTTGCAGTAGTATTGCAAAGAATGTGGGAGTGGGACACTGACAGGTGGTTGTGGCACAGAGGCACAGACTTCTCCTGCTTCAAACCCTGCTCCACCTAGCGCACACAGCTGCAAGATGCTGCCGCTTATTGTTTTTGTTGTAGTCGAATTGTGCGAAAAGCAGCCTGCTGCTAGCCAGAAAGGTTAAAAACCTCAGCACAGTTCTGTAGAGGAAGTTGCTGCTGTTCAGCCCATGTGGCTGGGGTCGAGGAGAATACATCCCTGGGGGTGTACACAATCCAGCACCCAGGAGTTGTGAGCTGCTCAGTAATAAATGTTTAAATGAAGGGAGATGACCTGGAACATTTAAACACTGCTGTCAATTTGCCTAGCACAGTTTGTACCATCTAATAGCAGCCTTGATGCTCCAGAGCAGTGTTGCTGTTAAGAAGCAATAGTCTGCTCATTGTTCAGCACAAAGATAACACCTCTGCAGCATTGTAGGTGGGCAGAAACGGTTCTATTGACTCTGGGCTCCCCGCTTGGTCTTGAATGACCACCATGACTCATCCTTGACCTGGAGATGTCCCTCCTGAGACCACAGGGGTGCTCAGTCCATAGGCTTATGTGACCCTTCATGCCTCTTAGCTGGTCAAGAAGAGAGCTTCATTGAGAGGCTTAATTTATTGATCCAAACAAAGTTGGGTTCATCACTCCCCCCCTTTCCCCATACAAACTCTTAATCTCTCTGCAGGCCAAACCTATCAAACAACCTCCACTCGCTGTGCTGGGGAACACAAGTGTCCATTCCCAGGGAACTTTGGGGAGCTGGAGTGACAACAGGCTCCTGTTGCACAAGAACCCCCCAGATGACGCTTCCTGTCTGTCAGCTGACTCATTTAATCCAACTTTTGTTACATCTAGTGATAGTTCAGAGACATCAGCTGCTCCTCACCATGCGAACTTACAGTGTGTAGTCCAAATAAATGCCAACTTTTTAAAAAAGAGAGAAACCACATACCTTAGAGTGCCCTGAGTTTAAACACACCCTAGAAAAAATAGTTATGCTTGTGTGGAATGAGCTCGCTAAACTTGCTACAGGAAGATTGAAACCATTTATAAAGAAACGTACTTCCTGCTCTGTGTTGGATGATGGAAGGGGCAAAGGAGAGCTCTGTGAAAGAGAGAGGAAATTCACTTGAAACCAGAAACCATGCAAGAATCTGATCACTTGCAGGTTTGGGTCTCTTCATTGTAAACCCTTTAGCAGGCTTCCTCCCCTCCTCAAACTTCTTCCATCAAATTTGTTCCACACCCATTCTGCACGGGCAAATGCAATGGCTGGTGGGTGAGAAAAAACTCAGTTTACTCTTCATTCTTAGCTGTGACATTGTTTTGGGGAGTGCTTGTCCTTAACTGTGACTTGATGGGAGCAGAACATTTTTTTAAATGTTTTTGTGGCAGGGCACCAGTGAACTGCAGCTTCTAGTAGAAGCAGTGGAAAATGCAGAAAGTGACACTTGTCCTCTGTGAGTTTTTATTTTTCAGAGCACTAGAGTGACTTCAGCAAGACCCTAGGAGCCTGAGGCCCTGTATCAAAAATTTGAGTATCTCCTGGAAATGTGCGGGTACAGGCAAGTTACTGGGCTTCATGTGCTCATCAGCTTTGCTGGAAAATTGGGTGTGTTCACTTATTGCAGGCTTGGGGAATGAGGATTGTTCTGGGTTCTTTTTTTACCAAATCTAAAGAGTCCTAATGGAGCTGAAATCGCAGTGAAAGCCCAGGTGGTCCAGTGCACCGTTCCTTCTTTACCTACTGAGAGAATTACTTTTTCTGCAAAGGAGCAAATCGGTGACACAGCACAAGTTCTATAATCATTGAGTCAGAAGCACTCCTGACATTAAATGTGCATTTTCTGAGGGGAGGTGATGAGCTTCACACTTTCCATATGGGGAATGCATGTCCCTCCTGTGGCCCTTTCTGTATAAATACAGCTGCTGGCTGGCTGCGCAAAGAGCAAGGGGAGGGACAGGTGCTCTGCAGCGGTTTGGAAAAACTTGGAAGGAGTGTGGATTCTTCGAACCCTCTTAAAATCCCCTTCCTGCTGCTTTACTGGAGCGTTCCGAGTGCAAGAAGAGGGCGTGGGAGGGTTCTTGCCTGGCACTACCATGCAACAGTGATCAAATCTCCCACATAAAAGGTGCCCAACTATTGTTGCAAGATTCTGTTGAGTCTATTCTCCCTTTTGATCATAAAAAGGTGGCTGTGCCCATGAGCTTGATTCTGGGGGACAAAATTAACCCCTTTGGTGCAGCTCAGGACTTTCTGTTAAACTGAAAACTAGATCAGTACAACATCCCACAGCATCCTTCTCAGGTCTGTGCAGTTGGCTGCAACCTGTCAACATCTGTAGTGGCTACAAGAATCTGAAATACTCTCCTTGCTGCTGGGGACAAAGGTGGTGAAGGTAAAGTCCCCATCTTAGTATCTGGTGCCAGGGCTAGACAGGAGATTGCTTGTTGCACTTTCGGTAAAGAGATCTCTCTAGACCCTCTGTATCAGTGGTCCTTGTGACTTCTGGTGGCATTAACAGGATGTGGTCAGCAGTCTGTCTTTTGTCTCTTAGGTCCCTCTGTGATGAAAACCAATACAAACCCAGCATGTAGTTGGGTGCTGCTGCACGTACAGTATACAAAGTGTTAACCAAAGACTGAAGAGTGTAACCCAGGAGATTTGTGACTGCTTTAACAATTTGAGTGAAAAGGGAAAAAAAAAAAGCTATTGTTCAGGCTAAATTTCCTCTTCTGGAGCTCAGACCCATAGATGTGCTCAGCAGGCTTTGCTAAGGAAGTCCTGAACTTGTTGCATTGAAAAAATTATTATAAACAGGATGTTTGCCAAAGCCCCTCTCCTAACTGCTCATAAGAAAGCCAGCCCAGACTTTGTTGGCTCTACTGTTGAATGTGAGACTCCTGATGTGAGGGGGGAGGGGGCTGTGCTGGCTAGCCACATCTCTACACCAACCTTTGTAGTTTTAGGAGGCAGCTTCCTGAGAAGGCTGTGCAATCTGCATCCTAGCAGCTTCGGATCCTGTGCTCGCCAAGGATTATAAATATTGAGTGGTTTCAGAGTAGCAGCCATGTTAGTTTGTATCTGCAAAAAAGAACAGGAGTACTTGTGGCACCTTAGAGACTAACAAATTTATTTGAGCATAAGCTTTCGTGGGCTACAGCTATAGAATAACATGCTGCCAGGGCTGGTGCAAGGATGTTTCGTGCCCTAGGCAAAACTTCCACCTTGCGCCCCCTGCCCTGAGGCGTCCCTCCCTCCCCCCGCGGTAGCTCCCCCTCTCCACCCTGAGGTCCCCCCCCTTGCGGCAGCTCCCCACCCCCCACTCTCCACCCTGAGGCACCCTCCCTTGCCCCAGCTCACCCCTGCTCTGTGCACGAGCAGCCCGAGCACACCGTGGCTGCTTCACTTCTCCCACCTCCCAGGCTTGCGGGGCCTAAGCTGATTAGCACCGCAAGCCTGGGAGGTGGGAGAAGTGAAGCAGCTCACCCCTGCCCCGCCTCCTCCCCGAGCACACTGTCGCTGCTTCACTTCTCCGGCCTCCCAGGCTTGCGGTGCCAATCAGCTTTGGCACCGCAAGCCTGGGAGGTGAGAGAAGTGAAGCAGCCATGGAGTGCTTGGGGAGGACGTGCGGCAGGGGTGAGCTGGGGCGGGGAGTTCCCCTGTGTGCTGCCCCCCCCACTTGCTGCAGGCGGCCCTCCCCACGCTCCCCTGCCCCAACTCCCTCCACGTAAATGCCGGCGGCGACCGGGGCGGCCGAAGATCCGGCCGCCATGGTCGCTGCCGAAGAAAATGGCACCCCCCAAATCCCAGCGCCCTAGGCAACCATCTAGGTCACCTAAATGGTTGCACTGGCCCTGCCTGCTGTCTTCACTGGTTGGCTTTTGCAAGACACCATTAGGGCTGCAGGTGACTGGACAGTGCATGCTGAATCTTTGGTTTGCAGTCTGTACGAAACCTGTAGGCTTTTGATTGAGTGGCTAGAATCCTGGTGTATCATGCCTTTTGTAATGCCGCTGTGCCCTGTTGCTGAAGGGTTAAGTGCCAGGGATGTGCTTGTGCCATACAGAATGCACAGTCCCTGTCCTAAAGAGCTTGCACTCTGAAAGATGCCTGAGGGAAGCCAGAGGGCAGGATGAATAGGCCATGGATTTTTCTTCTCTCCGCCCCCCTCGCACCTTTTGAAATATTAAACTCTTCTCTGTGGGAAGAAGTGAAGTCTTTTTTTTGTTTTTTTTAGGTACTGAGGAGAGTTTAAGGTGGGGGACGTGTCATGGGGAGGGCATAATATCCAGACAGGTCAGCATGGCACAGGGCAGGGAGGAGGAGATGGGAGCAAACAGAGTATTAACATTGGCATCGTTCATGGAGTGAGGTGGTACAAGGCTACCAGTGATTTGCAGGGTGACATTGACAGAAAATACAGTACAGTTAGCTAGCTTATCAAAACAGGTGAAAATAGGACTGAGTAAAGGGTTAATTTGTAGCCAAAGTCTTTTAATGAGTTACAGGCATAATCAGTGCGCAGAAACATGGACTCTTGTCAACAGTTCTTTTTACGACTGTCTTAACTTGCCCAGAACCTCATTTAAACCAGACCACCAGGGTGCCTGCCCTGTGGCATGTGAATGACTGAGAGATCGTTACCCTTTGTGCTTTAAATCCTGTCTGTGTAATATCCAAATCCTGCTTTTTTGCCACCTTCCTCAACTCTTTCTCATTTCATGGCTTCAAGTTCAAGAGTCATAGTTGCTGCCAACATCCAGGACTGGCTTTCGATGTGGCTTCAGTTTATTAATAGTAATGATGCCTGGGTTTTTATTTTGTGTCAGGCTGGTCCTGAGAGAGAGAGTGTGTGCGTGTGTGTACGCGCGCGCGCACCCATGCTTTGCAGGACTGCATTCTGTGGGACGGAATGTATGGGATAGTGTGTCCAGTGCTAAAAGATGAACTCAGGTCATTGGACTTCATGCATTTGGGACTGTGAGAGTTAGACTGTTTAAACTCAGATTTCAGGGCTGAAAGGAGCACAAATGCTTTCTAGATATTTAGACCAACCAGCCCCGACCCTTAGTTATTCATTAGCATCTCTGGCCTAGTTGAAAATGCAGTTTGTTTTTTTTAACCTTCCAGATTCCCATTGTCTGGCTCTCTTCCTCCCCGCCTCTCCCCCCGCCACACATACATCCTTTTCTCTGTGCTCAGCCTGTGTTTCAGATGTATTAACTTTCCTGGCTTTCTCTGCCTCCTCCCCTTCTCATAGTGTAATCCAAAATCAGGTTTTGCAAAGATCAAACACACCAAATATTGACCCAAACAAAGCTGGGTTCATCGCTCCCTCCATTCCCCATACAAACTCGTAATCTCTCTCCAGGCCAAACCTATAGAGCAACCTTCACTCGCTGTGCTGGGGAACACAAGTGTCCATTCCCAGGGAAATTTGGGGAGCTGGAGTGACAACAGGCTCCTGTTGCACAAGAACCCCACATATGACGCTTCCTGCTTGTGTCAGCTGACTGGCTCTGTGGCACTCCACTCTCTTTCAAGAATGACTGCGTTTGAGGGAGGATGCTTTAGAGTATTTTGACCTTAAATGCTTCAGCGGGAGGTGTAACCCAGCAGGAGGGTGGTCTGGCAACCAGTTTAACATCTGGGTGTCTAAGGGTATGTCTACACAGCAAAGAAAAACCTGGGGCTGGCTCTGTGGGCTGTGGAGCTGTTTCATTGCTGTGTAGATGTTTGGGTTGGGTTGGAGCTGGAGCCCAAGGTCTGGGATCCTTCCACCCCGCAGGGGCCTAGAGCGAGGGTCAGCTGGCACAGGTCAGCAGTGGGTGTCTAGTTGCTGTGTAGACGTACCCTAAGGGGCTGACTGTGAGGTGCTCAGAACTTGCTCTGCCCATTTAAATCAGTGGGGCTGCTTACATGTGAAGTGCCTCAGGGCTGAACTTTGAGTTCCCATCTCTTCTTGGGGCTCTGCCCCCTGCCATTTACAGCTTCAGAGAATTCAAATTACAAAAGTAAATATGGATGCTCCCAGAACGGGACCTGGAGGAACTTGCATGTGACTGGAACCTTCTGGCACAGCGCAGGAAGCATGTTGATGGCTGCTTACTGGGAGTCTGAACTGACCCTTATACAAAGGCCATGTGGGACTGACTTACCTCTTGCTCCTGGGCTGAGCTTGAGGTTTGTGAACCCCAGGTCAAAGGTAGCTCCAAGAACCGAACCCAGGTGTGCTGCCTGGGTAGTACAAGCAACAACAGGTAGCTTCTGGTTGGGCCTTCTTCATGAAAGCAATGTAAGTCGTGCTGAGCTGTATGAATGAAGAGAGTCCAATCCCTTCTCGATGGTACTGCTCTGACACTGCTGCTCCCGGAAAGAACAGAGGGAGATTCTCATTTTTCAACAGCCGTTGCATCTTATCCTTCCCCATTATGAGACTGAACATGCCACTGCTACAAAACTCCATGCCAATCCCCATCATTCCGGATTGTTTTGCCCTCTAATGCTCTGTCCAGAGGAAGTGCTGTTTCCCCTTGCTGGCAGTAGTGTGTAGCAGGGGAATCCTGTGTGATCACTTCGCTTGCGGATGCATGGAACTGCATCCACTTGTTCTAATGGATGGGGGTGGAGAATGCCACTTAAAGTAAATGGTTTAAGTGAGGCAGCCCCAGCCTCACTTGAGCTGTGATATGGATCTAATGAACCAGGTGGGGATGTGGGGCAGGGAAACAGTGTCAGTAGAGCAGTCCCTGTGTTTTTACTTTGCTGGAGACACTCCAGTTTTAAACACCAATCTAGGTAATGCCACAACTGCACCCCTTTCTCATGTTAGCATGTGGGGCATATTGTCCCAGCTTCTTTACCTCCTGTGAGTTCTGTGACTCGCATTCCAAATTGTTCTCCCTGTTTTCAGACTCTCTGGGCTCATTCCATCAATTCACCTTATATCCGCCCACTCCCCAGCCTCTTCAAAGTGCTCTCCCAGTCTTTGCCTCTGCCTCATTTCTCGCAGCTCTGCAGGTGAAGACACTTTGCCTAGTGCTGCCGCATCTGCCTTGGATCTCTCAACCCTGTCCAGAGCAATTTCCTTGCTGACTCCTGAGTGGCAGCTGGCTCTCTGTACAGTGACTGTAAGAGACACAAAGTAGTACATTGCCCTTCTATAGGGCAAAAAAGAGCAACAAAAAATATTAGAGATATGGAACAGCTTCCAACATAAGAACGGCCGTACCGGGTCAGACCAAAGGTCCATCTAGTCCAGTATCTGTCTACCAACAGTGGCCAATGCCAGGTGCCCCAGAGGGAGTGAACCCAACAGGCAATGATCAAGTAATCTCTCTCCTGCCATCCATCTCCATCCTCTGACGAACAGAGGCTAGGGACACCATTCTTTACCCAATAAGACTGGGATTTTTCAGTTTGGAAAAGAGACAACTAAGGGGGAGATATGGTAGAGGTCTATAAAATCATGACTGGTGTGGAGAAAGTGAATAAAGAAGTGTTATTTACTCCTCCTCATAACACAAGGAGTAGGGGTCATCAAATGAAATTAATAGGCAGCAGGTTTAAACAAACAAAAGAATTTCTTCACACAATGCACAGTCAACCTGTGGAACTCCTTGCCAGAGGATATTGTGAAGGCCAAGACTATAACAGGGTTCAAAAAAGAAGTAGGTAAGTTCATGGGGGATAGGTCCACCAATGGCTATCTGTTATGTTGCTATTATCATCCTCTATCAAGGATTTGCCACAAGCTGGGACTGGGAGACCGGATGGCTCACTTGATGTTGACCTGTTCTGTTCATTCCCTCTGGGGCACCTGGCATTGGTCACTGTTGGAAGACAGGATACTGGGCTAGATGGTTCTTTGGTCTGACCCAGTATGGCTGTTCTTATATTTTATAGCACCTTCAGTCTGAGGAGCTCAAAGCATTGTAGAGACTAATGAATTATGCCTCACGCTGTCTCGGAAACAGGGAAGTACACCCTGTGCAATCTGAGGCAAAAGGAGTGGGGTGTGACTTGACCAAAGTTGCACAGTGAGTCAGTTGGAAAGCTGGGAATTTAAACCCAAATCTCCTGAGTCCTCGTCCTGTGCTTTTTAACCATAAGAGCGTCCTTCCTCAAAGCGGTGTGGATTAGTACTACCTCAGCATGAAATGTCTGGCTCCACACAGAGCTGCAGTTCAGTCAGCTCTGTCCTCAGTAGCCCCATCTAAAAGAGGGCTTAGCTTATTTGGTTATTGTCCTCAAAAGTAAACTCTGGCCTTTAATCTCTCTGCATATTGCCCTGTATGGTACTGGGACATGAAAAGAGACACCGTCAGGGTGGTTTTATAGTGCAAGGTATCTTTCCATATCCTCATCTCAACCCCTGAAAGTTTTGAAAACTGAGTCTTTGCTTACCTGAGCCCACTTCTGTCCCGGGAATGCACGCTCTGGTGGTTGGGCTGCTCTGGGGAGCAGGGCTGTTGGTACAGAGCTGCTTTTCCTGAAGTAAGGCGTTGGAAGCATTCTCACTGAGATGAATGGAGGTGAGGGTGGAAACCCAGGCAGTCTTCAGACCAGTGCAAGAGGTCTTGAGTGGCCCAACTTTGGACCCACCAGCCTGGATGAGATCCCTCTCCAACATACAGCAAAGAGGTCTTATGTGATTCTGAGTCTCCAGTGCTGCAGCCTCTTTGCTTGGGATCTCCTGAAGGGCACAGTTGTGTGATCATCTAGCACTGCAGCCGGCTGAGGCGTAATCTCAAATGGCACTAATCCATTATTGTGCCTAATCCTGCTAAGTAGAGGCTTTTGCTCTTGAGAGAAGTAAATCACTAACCAGGCTGCAGTCCTGTTAGCATTTGCCAGTCAATTTGGAAAGCCTCTTAGCTTTCTGCATGGAAATATGGTATCCACATGGCTTCTGCTGGCACTTTCCACAAGTAGCATCTTGGCGGCTACGTGAGCAGCAGCACAGCAAGGAGGGCTAGCCTGGTAGCTGCAGCTTTGTACCACATGTGGGAGATTTGTCTTGTCTCTCACACCACTGGGCTATTGGCGCAGGGCCCAGCTCTTCAGCAGTGATCATATCAACAGATTAAGAAGCAGCACTGGTTGAGGGGATGCCAGAAGGTTAGTCACTGTGGCTATGTCTGTACTAGACAGAAAGGGTTCTTCCATCACTGTAGTAAATCCACCTCTCCAAGAGGAAGTAGTTAGTTCGAGGAAAGAATTATTCCAGCTACCTAGTGCTGTCTACACTAGGGTTTAGGTTGGCTTAACTACGTCTCTCAGGGGTGTGAATTTTTCACATCCTTGAGTGACGTAGCTGGGTCAGACTAACTTTCTGGGATTCGGCCTTGAAGGGTGGTGGTGATGGTGCAGGAGGATGCTGGGATACCAGCAGATACATAGTACCTCCTCCATAGTGGAGGTAACAAAGATCTGGCAGTTGACTACAGCTCTGTACTGAAATGTTTTTCCTTAAATCACTTATAAAATCAGGAGAAGGCTGCTAACTATGGAGCAATCAAAACCAAACGTAAAAAAGCCCCTTTTAAAAAAAAAGTAACATAGTAATTCCAGCCACATCAGCTCTCTGGTATGACAGCTATCTCATCCTGTTGGCAAGTCCACAGCTCTGGAATAGCCCCTGTTCCCAGCAGCCATCAAAAGCTGTAAACAAACATGAAGACGGAACTGAAACCTTAAGGCTGCTCCAGATGGGCCTCCAGGTATGAGGGTCTAGCCTGGCTTTGATTCACGTGCGTGTCGGCGTAATAAGAAAACAATACTTCCGTCGCTGTAGCCAAGTAAAGCTCTGTCCTGCTTCCTCAGGTTGTGGGCCGTAGGGACTCAGGAAAGCTCTCGGAGGGATGTGCTGTGGGTGTGTGTGTGTATGCCCTTTCTGTTGGGAACAACAGAGTGCCATGTGGATTCTGTGCCATGGTTGCCTGTGAGATCTCTCACTCCAGGGAGAAAATGGCACATGTAAAACTTATGGTTTTGTAGCATCAGGAATAAAATTCTGGCTAACAAAAACCACTGAGTGTCTCTGTGCTGCTGCAAGAATGGTGAATAAATCTGAACAGTGCAGAGGGTTACCAAGAGCTAGTCTTGTTTGAGTAGGGAGGGGGAAGTAGGTTTGGCTCCAACACAAGCCCCTTTGCTCCCTTTCCCCTGTCACGTGGGCTGTACTCAAAAATACAGGTTTCAGATCTCTATTTATAACTGATTTTAACCCCTATCTCTTTGTTTTGCTAGATCATGATTGAGTTTTGCCCTGGTGGGGCAGTGGATGCTGTCATGCTAGGTAAGTGCCGCAAATCAATATCCTTACTTTGACTAGGGATATGTTGCAGACAGAGAAATCTGCACCCAAAGGACTGCGGGGCAGCTCCGTCCTCTTCATGTAATGTTCCTGTGCTCCTTAGCAGCAGACGCGACATCCTCCACTACCCTCCCAGGGTGTGGCTCCTTGCATGGCTTTTGTAGGGTGGTGGGTCGTGGTTTTCTGTGTAACTAAAAAGAAACCCTGCTGCAGCCTTAACTATGGAGCCTCTGCCTCTCCTCCATAATCTGCGTGTTGGCTAGGTTTATTGTGGCAACCTCTGGGCATCTTCCGAGCTATGTGTGTCAGTCTGCTGCGTGGTCTATAGATTGCTCAGTGTTGGCAAGCAGTGGGGTGGAGGTGATTTTTAGGGGGGATGGGTGCCTATAATACTTCCTGCCTGAGGAGGTCTGTTTGGGACCCCATGTATACAGCACACTGATACCGTGTCACTTGTATGCTCCTAAAGAAAGCCCTCCAGTAAAAGGAAAAGGGGTTTAAGCTGTTAATCTGGGTGTCATTGACATTGAGTCTCTCCAAGTCTCCTTCCACCCCTGGCATCAGTAATCCATTGAAACAGCTAGTGTTACAGCAGACTGAGACCAAGGGCTAGTCTACACTGACAATGACCTGGTGTGGTTGCGGCGCAGGGCTGGGAGAGAGCTCTCCCAAAACTCTTAAAAAAAAAAATCTTCACGAGGGATGTAGCTGCTAGAGCTGGGGCACTGTCTACACTGGCACTTTACAGCGCTGCAACTTGCTGCACTCGCGGGTGTGTTTTTTCATACCCCGAGCGAGAAGGTTGCAACGCTGTTAATTGCCAGTGTAGACGGGCCCTCACATGAAGGGAGGAGTTAAAGCCACCACTTTAACTCCTCCCTTCTGCATGTGGGCCCTGCCTCCAGTTGAGAGGAGCTGGCCTTTGAGCGCTGTGAAGCATATTGATGTCAGGTAGAGCAGCACAGTTGCACCCAGCAGCCCCCATTGGCATGTCAGCCCCATTGTGCTGGGCACAGTACAAACCTATATGAAGACACAATCTCTCCCTTTTAAAAAAATAAAAAAGGGCTTCCCCTGCTGGAGAGTGAGAACAGTGCTCCTGGTGTCTGATCATCTAGAGACTGTGGGACAAGGTGACAACCTTGACTTTGGTCACTTTCTCCTGGGTTTTTTCCCCCCAGTGTTCATGAAGATCTGACTGTTTTCTCCTGCGGAAGTGTGCTGAGCCCAGGCTCATAACTTTCAGTTCCCAGTCTGCAAATTGGAAATGTGTCTAATTCAGGAAAGTTGCCTGAAGAACTGCAGTGTTCTGCTGTGGTGTCCAAATCACCGCATCTTATGGTAACCTGGCGTCCGTGTTTGGGGGCAAGGATGCCTGGTTGATAAGGGATGATGCAATCTCTGTCACGAAACTGCACTCACAGTGCTGGGGCTGTGGTTGAGCTTTCCAGCTGAATGGTAGGTCCCAGCAGGGCAGGAGAGCTCCAACCTATCTGAGTTTCTTGGGCCCCTAGACTCCTGTCTGATCAGGTCTGGTATCTCCTGTTTCATAGGCAGCCAGCCTTGCAGAGGATATGGCTTAGAATGTGGGAGGGAGGAAACAGGTATTATGAAATCCTAACTGACTGGCCTGGCCATACAGGCCAAGGGATGGTGATGTTGCCATAATCTCCGAGTTCCATTGTTACCAGTATCGGGGTATATTAAATAGGTGATTGGGGACTGGGAAAGGCTGCTGCCCCTGTAGGTAAATCAGTCCCAAGAGGGTCAGACTAAGAGTTTCTTAATAGTAGAGGTGGTCTGGAAAACAAGAGGGGTGGGAAAATCACGACCATTTACATTTGCCTTTGTCTTGATAGCACGCTCCTGAACAGCTGTGCAGTGAAAGCCGTGCTTCGGCCAGACTCGTAGCTGAGGGTCACTGAAAATCTCCAGCTTTGAGTTACTGAAGGGAAGGGGGAGGTGGAAAAGCAGGGAGAAGAACAAAACAGCTGAACCAGCATCTTTTTCTCTGATTCTGCGATTAAGTTCCTTGGCTTTGAATGAATGGCTGTCCTACTTAACATAAGCTCCCTTCAGTCCTAGAATCTGCCCCCTCCTTTAGTGTACAATAGGCTATTCTAGCTGCCCGGAACACATGTACATCTATTCCAGCTGCCCGGATCTGCAGGTTCCAGTGTTGTCCATTTAACTTTGGGCACAGAGGGAAGATTAACACAAGGAGGCTGGGTGGGGAGAGGGGAGTGGAGGCCTGACTCTTCTCAACATTCTGCAAGGAAGATGGTTTGCTGAGATGGTGCTTTGGGATAAAGGTCATAGAATGAGGATCTCCCTGATGGGTAGGGGAGAGCGCACAGGAGCATAACTTTGTTTTCTGGGGCGTCCCAACGAACTGCAGAAATAGAAGGCTGCTGTAGTTACCGTTGGGCTGACAAATGTATATGAATTGTGCACGTGTCTGTTGACTAGGCCTAGCACCACTCAGGTCATGTCTCTCCCTATGCCCACACTGCCTTGTGGCCAGCTTCTCACTGTTTGGGGCAAGGACTGTAGTCCTCCTTGCTTTAGTGTGCAAATCAGTATCCCAGTGCAGATTCTGGTGTCTCCTACAATTAGAGTTCAGGTCTGTTCTCTCCACAGTGCCCCAGTGGTGAGTACTTGTGTCCAGCCCTCAAGGAGGGAAATCAGACTCCCTTTTAGGATTCCAAGGATGATTGATCTATAGGTTTCCCTCAAAGGGAAATGTGTGCATCATCTGCGATGCTCTCGTGCCAGTTGACCCATGTGTGTGTCCCGGGGGGTTCAGTAGTATCCCTGTTCTGAAAGCATGTGGGAATATTGTGCTGTGAGCTTAGGGAATTAGCTTTCTCAATACTAGAGTGATTTGTATGGGTATCTCACTGACCTAACAGATGTATAGTGGCCATATACAGTCTGCTGCACAGGGTCTGGGTCACAGGCTGCATCTGTTGCTCAAGTGAAGCCTCTCTAATCCCCTCTTGGTTTAACGGCTGTCTCTCTGCAGAGTTGGATCGAGGCCTGACGGAACCCCAGATTCAAGTGATTTGCCGCCAGATGTTAGAGGCTCTTGTCTACCTCCACAGTAAGAAGATCATCCACCGTGACTTAAAGGCAGGCAATGTACTACTCACCCAGGATGGAGATATCAAACTTGGTGAGCTTTTAGTTGGGGTGTCACAGAGAGAGAAGTTGGGTGCATGCTTGCTAGGTGTATAATTCTGAATTGATGGTGATTTCAGTCTCCGCTGAGTAGCTTTGCTCTACTTGTGACTGTATTGTAATAAACTCTTAGCAACTGAGCATAGTCTCTTACAAGCCATATTTTAAGAAGCCTTGGTTGTTATCTGTATGTCAGAAACAAAACTTCAGGTTGACATTTTTTTCAAAGGCAAAATATCCCTCCACTGGGAGAGGGGTAATGTGCACTGGTTTGTAAGGGTCTCCTGCTCTGAAGCTTTGCTTCTCATCCTTATCTATTGGGTCTGGTTATAAGAGGAAGGGGGCAGGCTTGATGTCACTCAGGCCTGGTCTACACTATGCGTTTAAACTGATTTTAGTAGCGTTAAACCGATTTAACCCTGCACCTGTCCACGCAATGAGGCCCTTTATATCGATATAAAGGGCTCTTAAAACCGGTTTCTGTACTTCTCCCCGACGAGAGAAGTACCACTGAAATCAGTATTGCCATGTCAGATTAGGGTTAGTGTGGCTGCAAATCGACGATATTGGCCTCCGAGCTGTATCCCACAGTGCACCACTGTGACCGCTCTGGAAAGCCATCTGAACTCGGATGCACTGGCCAGGTAGACGGGAAAAGCCCTGCAAACTTTTGAATTGCATTTCCTGTTAGCCCAGCGTGGAGCTCTGATCAGCATGGGTGGCGATGCAGTCCCAAATCCAAAAAGAGCTCCAGCATGGACCATACGGGAGATACTGGATCTGACTGCTGTATGGGGAGACAAATCTGTTCTATCAGAGCTCCATTACAGAAGACGAAATGCCAAAGCATTTGAAAAAAATCTCCAGGCTATGATACAGAGTCCACAGCATAGTGCTGTGTGACGAGCATAACGGAAAGCCAAAGAATCAAATGGACACTCGTGGAGGAAGGGAAGGGGGACTGATGACTCCAGCTATCTCACAGTCCCCGCAATCTCCAAAAAGTATTTGCATTCTTGGCTGAGCTCCCAATGCTTGTAGGGTCAAACACATTGTCTGGGGTGGTTCAGGTATATCTGGTCAATTTAACACCCCACCCCACCCCACCCCCGTGAAAGAAAAGGGGAAAAATTGTTTCTTGACTTTTTTCAATGTCACCCTATGTCTACTGCATGCTGCTGGTAGACAGGGTGCTGCAGCACTGAACAGCAGCATCTTCTCCCCTCCCCTCCCCAGTGGCAGATGGTACAGTGCAGGAGGACTGGTAGCCGTCCTCGTCGTCATCTCGTGAGTGCTCCTGGCTGGCCTCAGGTGAGGTCGGCCGGGGGCGCCTGGGTAAAAATAGGAATGACTCCCGGTTATTCCCGGCAGATGGTACAGAACGGCTGGTAACTGTCCTCATCATAGCAACTGGGGGCTGAGCTCCATCAGCCTGCCCCCCTTTCATGTCTAAAGAAAAGATTCTGTACTGCCTGGACTATCATAGCAGCTGGAGGCTGCCTCCCCCTCATTTTATCTCACTAACAAGTCAGTGTTTCTTATTCCTGCATTCTTTATTACTTCATCACACAAATGGGGGGACCCTGCAACAGTAGCCCAGGAGGGTTGGGGGAGGAGGGAAGCAACGGGTGGGGTTGTTGCAGGGGCACCCCCTAGAATGGCATGCAGCTCATCATTTCTGCGGGATCTGACATGGAGCAGCTGTGCGCTCTGGTACACTGGTTCTCTAGTACACTTGCCCCATATTCTAGGCAGGACTGACTCTATTTTTAGATACAACATAAAGGAGGGAATGACCGGGGGGTCATTCCCATTTTTGTCTTTGCGCCCCCAGCCGACTTCAGCAAGGGTCAGCCAGGAGCACCCATGATAACAGCAGACGGTACAGAACGATTGATAACCGTCATCTCATCGCCAATTTACAATGGCACAGCAGTCGGTACAGAACGACTGGTAACCGTCTCTGTTACCTTGCAAAGGCAAATGAATGCTGCTGTGTAGCGCTGCAGTACCGCCTCTGTCAGCGGCATCCAGTACACACATGGTGACAGTGACAAAAGGCAAAACTGGCTCTAGGGTTGCCATGCTATGGCATCTGCCAGGGCAATCCAGGGAAAAAGGGCACGAAATGATTGTTTGCCGTTGCTTTCACGGAGGAAGGATTGAGTGACGACATTTACCCAGAATCACTCGCGACACTGTTTTTGCACCATCATGCATTGGGATCTCAACCCAGAATTCCAATGGGCGGGGGAGACTGCTGGAGCTATGGGATAGCTACCCACAGTGTAACGCTCTGGAAATCGACGCTAGCCTCGGTACATGGATGCACACCACCGAATTGATGTGCTTTGTGTGGCCGCGTGCACTCGACTTTATACAATCTGTTTTACAGAACCGGTTTATGTAAAATCGGAATAATCCTGTAGTGTAGACGTACCCTCAGTACGATACATGCTTGGGAGGCAAAATCTGCTGTGAAACTAGCCAGTGTGTTTAATCTGAGGAGTTCACTTAATACCTGGTGGAAGTAAAGATGCTGGGAAATTTTCTGCACACTGCTGAGGCAGAAGGCTAGAATGGAAGGAAGGAAGGAATAAAGTCATTGCTGCTTAAGCAGCGCTGGCTGCCTACTGTCTGCAACTCAGCTTTCAGAAACATACTGCTCTATAGATTTTCTTTAACCTGAAGCTCAGGTTTGGCAGCTGAGCAAATGGGAGATGGAAATGAGGAAAGGGAGCATTTCTCTCTTTTCCCCATCCGCTCTCGGGTAAGGGGACTTCCTACGGGGAGGAAGTGTTGGTCCGGTTTGCACATCCTTCAGGAAACTGCTTCACTAGGTCTTCTGCCTGAATGTCTTCAGGGGTACTGTAGCATGCTGGCTTGTTGAACAGTCACTCCGGGTCAGACAGCGGCTTTGGATCATGCGTTATGAATTCTCCACTGAAAAATGTATCACAAGTGATGCCAACACTTGCAGAATTTTTCTGCTGCTCTGCAATCATGGTTATAATAGCAAAAGGAATGGAGTTGTATTACATGTAGGGCATCTCTCTTCTGTCCAGTCACTTGTTCTGCTGTTATTTTAATCACTGTTTGTTTTGTTTCACATCTTGCAGGATGCCCAGAAATTGTATTTTGGGTGTGAAACATGTGCAAAGCAAAAATAGGCAGTGTTCTACAGTCTCCCTTCCCCAGGAGAATCTCAGTACTGGAGTAAGGTGCCAGACTGGTATGGCTGGAGACTGGACTAATTCCTCTATCCACAGAGCAGGCTTGGCACAGGGCAGGGCAGGCTTCCCTAAAGAGCTGCTCTGCCAACGTGCTATGAGCCTGAGTTGAATTGACCTTCCTCTACTCCGTAGAGGTGGCAATTCATTCTCTGCAGCCCAGCCCGTATCGTACAAGGCTGCCAGTGATGGTTGGCTTTTATGATGTGCTGGGAACAGGACTGAGATCTGTTCCAGTTAATTACATGTGAACCAGTGAACAGGCAACTATTTAAATCTTCCTATGGCCTTGGGCCACATTCACATCAGCAACCCAGAATCACTTGACCCTTCTAAGTCAGCTCCTTAAAGGATATATGATGGGAAGGGGGAAGGAATCTTCCAAAGAGACTAAGAAGCACAGAGGTGGAGCTGGGCTGGAATGAGAGCAAAACTGATGATCTCTCAGAGTCATGAGAATGGCCATACTGGGTCAGATCAATGGTCCATCTACCCCAGTTGTGATGGAGTAGGGGCTGTCTGTGTGGGGAATAGGAGAGCAGGGGAGGACTTCAGGGGATGGACGATACCGGAGCCTGTAACCTGAGCTAGGTAAGGGAGGGGAAAGGTCAACACCTTTGCCTAGGAAGGAGGACAAAGGAAGAGAGTGGCAGGAGGGAAGCAGTTTTTTGAGTTTGGGCTTGGGGCTGTGTGGGCGGAATTCAGGGTATCCTAGCTAGGATCCAAGCACCGTAAAAGCCCAGAAGGACTCGATGGAGGGGTCCTGACTATGCCTGCAAGCTCTGCCGTAACCTGTGTTCCTGTTGTCCAATAAACCTTCTGTTTTACTGGCTGGCTAAAAGTCACTGTGGGTCCCAGGAAGAGGGGTGCAGGACTGGACTCCCCTACACTCCGTGACAACAGTATCCTGTCTTCCAGCAGTAGCCAATCCCAGATACTTCAGAGGGAATGAACAGAATAGGGCAATTATTGAGTGGTCCATTCCCGTTATCCACTGCCAGCTTCTGGCAGTTAGAAGCTTAGGGACACCCAGGACATGAGGTTGCTTGGGGAGTCTTATTGAGTTGGTTAGTGCTGTTTAAAGTGTCTCTTCTGTAGCAGGCACAGAATGCTTCCTATTAACCAGGAAGGAGATGGCTAATGTCACTCGATAATTACCATTTGTTGGGTTGTGGGGAAAGGAAAGGAGGTAATTTTGACTCTTTGCCTTATTTATGTCTCAAAAGTAAGAGTTCTTATTAACAAATTGTGCTTCTAAGAGACTTAGCAAATGGGCTTGCATGGAGTATCTGCTCTTTCATGTCTTGCAAAGAGGTCCATTAACCTGGAGAAATGTTCTTAGGGTCTCACAGATGGAAGGAACTCATGCACTCAGAGGTAAATTTACTTCACAGTCTTTAGTCTAGAGAGGATGCATATTCATACTGCACAGCACTCTTGCCTTTGCTTTACAATTCTGAAAGGCGTTTTGGTTCTTTTAGAGCATCTAATGTGATTAATCTCTTTGCAGCTGACTTTGGAGTGTCTGCCAAAAACATTAAAACTTTGCAGAGACGAGATTCCTTCATCGGGACCCCTTACTGGTGAGTAAACTGGCTTGTTCAGCAGCCTTATGTTGAAAGGTGAATTCAGTGGGAGCGGTGCATTTTCAGCACCTTTTGGAGATCAGACCGGAAATCTAGAGTATAACATTGTCTTGCTAGGGATGAGGATGTGATGAACATAGGATCCCCTTAACCAGGTTGCCTTATCAGGTGTGGATTGGAGGATTTTAGCATATGTTCAGAAATCTTAAGAAAAAAAATAACTAAAATACCTGTTCCGTATCCTCTCTGCTCTCAAGAGTCTCCCCAACTGTGTATATCATAAAGGGGCAGCAAGGATTGTACTGGGGCAGCTGGAAACAAACAGGAATCTCTTCAGAATACTCTTCTGTTGGAATGGCACCCCTCCCTCCAACCCAGTGCAATTCCTACAACTTGGAAGTGGGGTGGAATCTGGGACATGTGCTCTCTCTCCTTCCTCCTCCCCCACCACATATGGTGGAATGTTCTTTGAAGCAGCTCCAAAGGCATGGGAGCCACAACTCACTCCAGGAATGTAATCTCTAAATCACCCTTGTGCTGAAGGAATGGGATCAATGAGCATTAATTTATTGTCTGAAGCAGCATCCATGCCAGATGTCACTGCCCTGGAGGTTTTCACACACTGCCTAGGCTGTCTCAGCTGATCTGGGAATGGGGGAGAAGGAGGGGAAATATGGGTCTTATCAAACCGTGGGAAAGCTGCTGTTCCCCCTTGGCTAGCTGTGAAGTCCTATTTCAGGTGAAGGTGCAGTGCTGCAGATCAATGAGAGTGTTTAAATACTGACTCCTGGGGCTTGTATGCAGTCAGGCTACTCTTGGAAACATGCTTGTGTTGGTAGCAGTGATGCCTCAGACAGTCCCCACTCCCCCTTGTGCTCTCCCTCGCAGGATGGCCCCTGAGGTGGTGATGTGTGAAACCATGAAGGACACTCCCTATGACTACAAGGCTGACATCTGGTCCCTGGGTATAACGCTGATAGAAATGGCCCAGATAGAGCCCCCTCACCATGAACTCAACCCCATGCGAGTCCTGCTGAAGATTGCCAAGTCTGACCCTCCCACGCTCAACTGCCCTTCTAAATGGTAAGAAGACAAATGACTACCTCACTTCTGAGAGCACGGAAGCTCTTTGCTGTGGCTTCCCAGTGATGCTGGGCTCAGCTGTTTGCGCTGCATGCAGACTCCATCCAGGGAGTTCCTTGCCAATCATTATGTGTTTTAAGGTCCCCAGAGTTCAAAGACTTCCTGAAGACGGCACTTGATAAGAACCCTGAGACTCGGCCAAGTGCAGCACAGCTACTGGAGGTAGGCAGATATCCTCAAGGGAGCTGACCCCTTCAGACTCACCTTTGTTGCATGTTTAGGTTGTCTTGGAGTCTGCTAAGCAGTCCATGTGTCTAAGTAAGCTGTGCACATCCCAAACCTTGTTTTAAGCAAAACTTACTGATCTTCTCTAGTTTTATAGTCCACTTGTACTTCTCCAGGATCTCTTGCTGTGCTGGTAACACCCTCTTACAGGCACACTGAGCTATGAGCTTTGTTGTGTCTGCTTGTTGAAAGGCTGTGCCTGGACAGACTCTCTGGTATGATCAGAATGCCCTGTGCACTTGTGCAACAGAAGTAATTTCGGAGTAACGCTTGGGGTCCTTCTTAGCCAAAGATCAGCAAGGAGTGGGAGAGATGGTATTTGGGATAGAGGTTGAAAGTTGTTTAGCACCCACTACTGACTGACTCATGCAGTGCCTTTAGAGCTAGCTTCCTACAACGCTATCCTGTCTGGTCACCTGAATGTTTGAAGGGGGCAAGATATTGCAGTTGCCAGCTGACCTAATTGGGAAGATTGTCCTGGGAGAAGCTTCTGCCATAAAATGGAAATGGAAAATAATCCGAATATTTAAACACCAACGGCCAGGGCCTGGGGCTGATAAGCAACTGGAGAGTTCGCACTCTAGTTCAGGATGGCTGTAGGATCCTGAGGAGGGAATGGCATTTGATGGTACAGTGGATTTCCATGATGTAGATGCAGAAGGGTCAGTGTTAAGGTTGCATAGGCCATCTTAATCTGTCACTTCCTGACATCTAGCTGCTTCACTCAGAAGCATTGGCCTTTTGTACGGAATATCCATATGAAGTCTAACGACCAAAGTGTAGGCCTGTTGCCATCTCCTCCCCGTCTCTCTTTTAGATTGTCCCTGCCCCAGAGTACACAATCTCATCCTCTGTTTGGAAAGTGCCTGCTACGTTTTGGGCACTACAGCATTCGAAAGCTGTTCCCATTGAAGCCAATGACAAAACTGCGATTGACTCCAGTGGGAACAGGAATGGACTCTGATTTCCCAGACCTGCCAAGGTGTCAGATGTGAATTTAACTTCAAACAACATCTTCTCCCTTCAAAAATGTTAAATGCTTTTTACTGCCTATCTGAATAACTTGTATGTGGTGCTGGCGTGTCGTCTTCATCCTTCACGCTCTCCACAGTGGTCAGTCATGTGGTTTTGTTTGACTGATGAGCATTTCATTTGGTATGTAATGTGCCTCTTTAAATTAGCTTCTGATCTGGAAAATTGATAGTTCTGGCCTAATAACCCTGAGTGGATGAGAGAGTGCGCTAGCCTGTGGTTTGCCACCCAGAAAAGTTCAACTGGGGATGTGTTTACCTTAGTCAATAACAGGAAGTATACAATACACTGTCTGGCCTCTTGATGAAGCTTAGCACAAATGCATACTCTGTGTGTGTCTAGGGTTTTGACTGCAATTTCCATTACACATCTCTCCACTCGGTTTACACGTATGGTTCTTAAAAACGCCACTCTCCTTCAGATGAGACCCACACCATGCATGCATCATGGAGACACTCCCAAGTCATTCGGTGTCAGGGAGAGGGCATTGTACCGTATCTATACTGCAGCAAGTGACTTTTGTTTAAATGCTACTGTTGCTCTGTGTGGTAAATGTTAACACTGTATTTTGCAAGGCTGCGTAGTGTTTAGGACGTTTGTATCCACATGCAGTTCTTCATACCTCATATCACACAAAACTGAGTTCAAAACAACGTAAAGCTCTGGATTTATATCCACAAATAAGCACAGCTAATGGCTGAAACTGTCTTTAACTGCCAGGCTTTGTGATCTCTGGCAAGACATTTGAATCCACGGTGCCGACTAGGTGGATTGGGCTTATTTCAACCTAGGAAAGCTAGTAATGCTAGCTAACTGGCGAGGGCCTTAGAAACTGACTAGAAATGGAAAATAAACTGAGTCTGTTTTCCCCAGTGTGCTCTGACATGTTCTATTCATATGTGGGAATCTTTTTAACGCGTGTGTGATTGGGTTTGCAGCATTCCTTTGTTAACAAGGTCACCAGCAACCGAGCTCTGCGCGAGCTGGTGGCGGAGGCGAAGGCCGAAGTGATGGAGGAAATCGAAGATAATCGGGAGGAAGGAGAAGAGGATGAATCATCAGAACCTCTATCTGTAAGTCTTGTTCTCTCCCTCCACTCAGCCTCTCCTATTTCTTAAAGGGTGGAAGGTTCCTGTAAAGTGGCTGTAAAGGTGCAGGCTGGGAAAGCTGCAGGACAAAGTTGCTGCAGGAAACTGTTGGGATTGAAAGGAATCATAGAATATCAGGGTTGGAAGGGACCTCAGGAGGTCATCTAGTCCAACCTCCTGCTCAAGGCAGGACCAATCCCCAACTAAATCATCCCAGCCAGGGCTTTGTCAAGCCTGAGTTTAAAAACCTCTAAGGAAGGAAATTCCATCACCTCCCTAGGTAACCCATTCCAGTGCTTCACCACCCTTTTAGTGAAAAAGTTTTTCCTAATATCCAATCTAAACCTCCCCCACTGCAACTTGAGATCATTACTCCTTGTTCTGTAATAAGGTACCACTGAGAACAGTCTAGATCCATCCTTTTTGGAACCCCCTTTCAGGTAGTTGAAAGCAGCTATCAAATCCCTCCCCCCTCCATTCTTTTCTTCTGCAGACTAAACAAGCCCAGTTTCCCTCAGCCTCTCATAAGTCATGTGCTCCAGCCCCCTAATCAATTTTGTTGCCCTCTGATGGACTCTTTCCAGTTTTTCCACATCCTTCTTGTAGTGTGGGGCCCAAAATTGGACACAGTACTCCAGATGAGGCCTCACCAATGCCGAATAGAGGGGAATGATCACGTCCCTCAATCTGCTGGCAATGCCCCTACTTATACAGCCCAAAATGCCATTAGCCGCCTTGGCAACAAGGGCACACTGTTGACTCATATCCAGCTTCTCGTTCGCTATAACCCCTGGTCCTTTTCTGCAGAACTGCTGCTTGGCCCTTCGGTGCCTAGTTTGTAGCAGTGCATGAGATTCTTCTGTGCTAAGTACAGGACTCTGCACTTGTCCTTGTTGAACCTCATCAGAAATCCTTTGTCAAAGAAATTATGAACTTGGTTTCAGACTCCATCCTCTGTCACCCAATGTTGTATCACACAGGGCCAGATTTTGCCATTCCATACAGATATACTATCACAAATACCTTACCTCATGTACTTCAAATTTTGTAAGCCTGGGCTGAGGTTTGCAGATGAATCAAAGGCCCGATGTGAGAGATTTGATCACTATATTTTGTAAACTCTAATCTTTGTGAGCTACGTTGTTTTGAACCAAATTCTGTCCTTGCAGATCAATTCCTCCTGAAGTCAGTGAGGGTTGTGCAAGTTTGTCTAAGGGTGGAATTAGAGCCCTAATAGATTTAAGTGCTTTCAGTCAGTGACTGGTTTTTTTTCCCAATATAAATAGAACACATAGTAAAGATTTAAGACCTAGACAGAGATCTCTAATTAGAATAGAGAACATAATAGCCTCTTTTTTTTAACCATCTCTGCCTCAGAGTTCCAGAGCTGCTGCCCTTATTAAGTCAATTCAGGTGGACAGAAAGTCGGGGTGGGGACCGCAGTTCCATGCCTGCCCAGGGTACTGGAAAATAATGCAGCTGGAGGGACGCAAAGTTTTCCCTTGGGAGGAAGAACCCACAATTGTTGTTGCTGCTGGTAATGCCGGGCTTTCAGCAGGACGGCAGCACTAGTGTGGACTGGCTCGCTGGCTCTAAGGGCAGGGAAGGCGTCCCCCTCTGCTGACCCCCCTCCAGTTATGCAGTGCTGTTGTCAGTGGTGGCTGAAGCAACAGCCAATTGTTCTGGGATCAGGGCACTGCTGACTGTGTTAACATCATTCTGGCAGCACTGGGTTCCGGTTCATGATGTGCTGCTAGGGGGTTCCTTGAGACAGGTCACAACGAGGAGCACAGAACAGGTCAGAATGTGGCCATCCCAGAAGCTTTGTGGGAGAGATGCCAGCAGGATGTCAGGATTTTTCTGATCCAAGAGGGACTTAAACTCCCACTGCAGGATCACTGTTGAAATTGGACCCAGCTCCAAAAGAGGAACTATTAAAACCCAGTGTTAGCCAAGAGAAGAGAGCAGCAGCAGTCTGGGCTGAGCACGGTATCTTGGGAAAGAACCTAAACTGCCCTCCCAGAATTTCACTGCCGTACGAGCTCGAGCTAAACACACTGGCCCTGGGTCCATTTCTCCTGCACAATCACAGCTTCTCCCAGGAAAGCTCCTGGAGCAAAAGCCACTTGGCTACAGCACTTGCAGTGTCTAAAGATACATCTGCCCTGCACACTTCTTATGGCAGCGTGTGGAGCATATACACTGCAAACAGCCCAAGCTTGGGTATAAATAGCAGTCTAGATGCTGAGGCACTACTTAGGCATCTAAAGACACTCCAGAGCTTCAGGCTATGTACCCTACATGGCTCTCTGCACATCCAAGTAGTGTTTCCCCCATTTACACTGCTACTTGTAGCAGCGTCATGCCCCACTGCCTTCCCATTGCTGCAAGAGAGGCTCTGGTAGTGGCACTGTCCCGTGTAGCTACACATCATGGTATGGACACAACCTGCTTTTCACTGCAGCACGTAGCTACGTATATCCTACACGCTGCTGCCAGTGGTGTGCAGTGTGGGTGTAGCCTAAAAGGAGCTGGCAGAATGGAGGGACAATGGGGTAACTCTTCCCTGAGCCTTGCTGTTAGCTGTCTCCCAAAGGCATCACCTAGCAATGCCCTGCTTCCCTGTGCAAGGATTGATAACACAGAAACCAGCTCTAGTGGAGCAATACAGCTCCTCTGGGTCTCCTATGGTGTTGGTTATTCGTGGGCCATAAGGAGTATTGTCCTTCCATGTTACACTGTGACAGACCTCTGGAAAATGCTGATGTCAGCGCATGTGGCTAGGACCTGCAGCTCCAGATCCAAATAGTCCAGGTGCTCTTTGCCTGCTGACCTAGGTGTACAGCATTGACATCGGGAGTCAAACACTCACTCCTCCCCAGAATGCAGGCTCTTCCCATGGACTCTGTTTGCTGGACCACATGGTGCCAGCATTCAACATAACGCTTCGTTAGAACTGGGGGCGGCAGTTTTCCCCAAACTTCCGACTTTCATCCCCAGGCTAACTAGAGTCTGACTGGTGCAAAGCAAACCTGTGCATGCCACTGATCTGATGTGTGAACCTTGCGGCATCTCAGGGCCCAGGCACAGCCCCAGAAACCTGGCTCTGGGGGGAGAGTTTGAGAGGAATGAACATATTGCATAAGGCCAGTGGTCCATCTAGTCTTATCAGACTTCGATGGTGGCCAGTACCACATGCTTCAAGGGTAAAGTGTTTTAAACCTCCCATGGGGAACAATAATGCAACATAATGACCCCGGGGAGACCTTTCTTCCTAAGCCCTATGCAGCTAATGGCTAGCTGAGTCCTAAAGCACGTGGGCTTCTTTCTCTTGTGAAGGTAAGTTAATATAAAGAGGTGGGGGTTGGTAGGAGGAATACCAGTTCAGTGCATTAGTGAGAGTGGGAGACGTGCGTCTTTCACTAAGCAGCACCTAGTCTTGTGTTGCTCAGGTGCTCCATTGGGTCTCCTCGCTCGTGTGATCTGAGTTTCACTCTGATGCTGTGTGTGCCTCAGCTCTATCACATCTCTCTTGCCTGTCCTTTCAGCCCTCTGGGACTCACAAGCGAGGCCCCTCCGAGGTGAGTCAGCTGAGTTTTGAGGGAGAGAAACCT
The DNA here is from genome assembly GCF_007399415.2 of Gopherus evgoodei. Classification (NCBI taxonomy): domain Eukaryota; kingdom Metazoa; phylum Chordata; order Testudines; family Testudinidae; genus Gopherus; species Gopherus evgoodei. Next base: position 21,323,863 of record NC_044329.1, on the reverse strand, counting down.
CCAGAATCCCCCTCCCCACTGGAGATGAATGGACCCAAATTGTCTGTGGAGACGGCCAAGAAGACTGTAGACAGGCAGAGAAACAGACTCTCAGACGAAGGGATCGGCAGCGAGAACTCCATGAAAACCACCAGCAGCTCCGAGTCGTCCGGGACGGAGTATAGCAGAACAGTCCCCAGCATCCAGGAAAAGCCAATCACCAACCCCCAGTCAGGACTGTTGGATGACAAGGTTAATCCAATGGAGGAGAGAAGCCGCCAAAGCAAGCACCTGGAGCCAGTGAACAAAGAGCGTAAGAGCATTGGGAACTGGCCGGAGAGCAGCCATCTGGAAAATGCAGCTGGGGAAAAGCTTGCCAATGGGAATTTGGATTCTCCTATTCAGTTTGCCAGCAGTAGGTCCAAGAGGGATTCGGATTCTGGCAGCACTTCTGCTTCGGAAAGCATGGACCTCACCATCTCTCTGTCTGCTGATCTGTCTCTTAACAGGGAGAGTGGATCGCTGTCCCTGAAGGTAAGGTAGGAGGCATTAATCAAAGATTAAAAGTTGATTTTAATCTGGAACTCAATATTCAGACCTCGGCATTGAGATCCTGTTAGAGGTTCCTGACTCTTTCCAGATAGCCACCTTTCCTGATGCACCTAGCAAACTTTGGGGTTTTTTCCCCCTTCAGGGTGGTGGTGATCTTTTGCCAGGGAAGAAAAAGTGAGTTGTCCCTAGTGTATGATGATAATGGGGGATCCAGATACCCTGGTGATGGGTGGGGTAGATAAAGATTAACAGTGCAGTGATTTGGTTTTGCTTTGTGTTTAATTGCTGAACGCTGCAGAAAGGATCAGCAAATTATCATTCCAGCAGAGGCAATCTTATAAACTCATCAAAGCGCCCAGGTTTCAGTTTCCAGGCAGGTGACACTGTAATAAACACCAAGCCACAAAATAATTCCAGTGTCCATCCAAAGCTTTCAGCAATAGTTTGAAATGGGTCCAACCCCATAGGCTGGGGAGTAGTTTTGTTTAAGGGCAGATAACCTACCTGGAAGCAGAGGTTGTGTGGTGTGTAATGATTATTAATCTGTGGTAGGGGGAATTAGCCTAACCGCTACTTCCTTTAAACACGTACTTTCTCAGTGTTGCTACTGTATGTTACATGCTCTTTTCCTTGACACTCACAGATTCCAAGCCAGTGAAATCTAGTTAAGGTTTTACATTCTGCAACTAATTATAGTCTTTGGTAAATCAGCAGGAAACCTGAAGCTGACATAACTGCTCCAGCCTCTCCCTTGCGGGTACTTAACTGAGTCTGTGAACAAGTCCCAGCCTGAAAAACAAAATAACTAAATTGCACCTTTGTACAGTGCTGATTAGCCTATTTCTCTCCCCTAAACACTGATAAAAAGACAACTTAATTTGGTGTAAGCTTGGGTGGAGATCACTTGTGATTTCTCAAATGTGCCATGTCTCTGGCCTAGCTCATATCAGAGATTAAACTGTTCTTTGCACTCAGATCTTCAAGCAGTTTGGGCTTTTAGGGAGGCCAGTGAGGACGATTGCAAAGCTCAGTGTGAGGGGTCAGTATTGCTTTGATCGAGGAGGCAAAATAAATGAAGTGACTATTTGCTGAGTCCTGGAAGGAGAAGTGAGGTGCAGTGTGACTCAGAGAGCCACAGATGTGTGTATTGCACAAGATCTTTGCCCAGTTGTCTGTGCAAGTGATGGTTTCCAGGTGTAGAAACATGCCCAAATAGCGTTCCTAACAAAATTCCTCCTCCAGCTCTGCTCTCCTGCTGGGAGAGGAATAATTGGCACTTCCCCCTGGAGTCCACAGTTCTGCTAGTGGGGGCTCTTGTGTTAGAAGTCTCATCCCCATTCTTCAGTCTCCCTGTGATAAATGATCCACTTCCAGAGGCCAGCCAAGAACATATCACATGTGTTAATCGTTCTCCCTGACAGGGAGGGAGGGTTGTAGGGAGCAATAAGTGAATAGCAATGCTGTTGCGTTTTAGCTAGATGTGACTCTCTAGTTGTACTAATAGCACCCTCCGAGTAAACTTGAGGACAGTCTAGCTCTAGTGGAGAGCTTTGGATCCCGTACTGTACTTGCTGGGGAGCAGTAACACTGTCGGAAAGGTCCATGGGACAGTAGTTGATTTCTATCTTTCATATCCCGCATTTGGGATTCTGCCACCAATTTCATAAAAGAATCTAATCTGAAATCATGTGCTGCTTTTCCCCCAGCCCGCTAGCTATATATGATGCAGCCTATGACCCATTCAAAGCACTGCGTGAACTTAAATTCTTGCCATACTCTCATGAAGTGGGGAGAGGCATCATTGTCCCCATCTGTAAAATCCCACCCCTCATATACTTAAGGTGAATTGACTTGCCCAACTCCAGAGAGGGGGATCCATGTCTGAGCCAAAGTTAGGGCTCCAGCGTTCCTGGTTCCCAGCCCTTTGATTGGATCTCCTACACCAGTGCTTCTCAAAGTGGTGGTCCGCGGACCGGTGACGGTCCCCGAGCCATCGGCTGCCGATCCGCAACAAGTTTCCTCATAAGAGCATCGAATAGGATAATAATATAGCACCAGTCCCTGGCACACTGGAAAAAAAAATTGCTGCTCTCCCACATGAGAGAGCTTGAGAAGCACTGTCCTAGACCAAGGCTTGTAATGGCAGAATTCCCCATGGGTTTCTAGATCTTCCTGGGTAAGGGCATTTTGATACAAACTTGTGGAGAACATTTCATTCTTGCCCTAGTATGCAACCAATTGCAAGTGTGGCTTTTAGTGGCTCTTTTAAAAGTTCTCATGTGAAAGCGAAGCTCGGGCACAAACTTCCTCTCTCTGCCTTGATTCTGAGAGGTGCTGAGCTCCCCATTCACATTTTCAGTCCTCCTGGATTGAGGTCTGTGTGCTGAATTCCCCTCCTCCCAGCTGGGCAGTGGTGAGGGGATCAGTTAGCCTGTGCTCTGCAGGTGATGTTTCTAGCATGCTTTGGGATTTCCAGGGGGCTCCCATTTATATTCAGGGGAAGTGGCTGTGCTTGTCTGTTTATTTCATGTACTGACCAGATGCCGGGGGCAGCTGAAGGACATGGGGGGGTCTTCACTGCCTGCTGGTCGTCCTCCAGATGGAATCTCAAAACTTACAGATGTTGCTAGATGGAGCTCAATGTGCATTGCACTGAATCATACAGGACCAGGGGCTTGTGTATGTAGAAAGTTGCACTGAAATAATTTAGGGTGTGAATTTAAAACAATATCACTAAACCTGTGCAATTGACTGACAGTGTGTGGATACCCTTATTCTCGTCTGAGCTGTAAAGACACCTAAAGTCAAGGGTGCCCAACACTTTCCATTATAAGACCTTGGTTTTAGTTGCTTATAACTCTTTGCCAAACAAAAACCATTTTGGCTGAAATTTTCCATGCTGGATGTCTGCCTTGGGTTGAATCTTTTTGGAAACTTCAGCAAAAATGGTTCAGTTGTTTCTGATAATGAGATTAGGGACCAGGAGGGTGGGGTTGGGACTGCTGGGCAAGGAGACTAGGATAAGGAGCCTGGAGATTGTGGAGGGGAGACTGAGATGAGGACACAGGCTGGAGGAAATAGAGACAGAAAGGTCTGTGACCCCTAGGGGGTACACTCCTCTTCAGAAGCTAGTATGGAACCTGAGATTCCTGTGTCTCAACATTCCTCTGCTGTCAGTAAATATCTGCAGAACTGGATTCAGCCCCTGCTGCACAGTTCCTATGTAATATTGTGCAAGTTAGTTAAACGGGACTTTTCACAGGTGCCACTAACTGTGTTCCTTGTTTTCGGAGTGCCCAGCATATTACTGAACTGCAAATGAAGTCAATGGGAGCAGTGCTCTGAACTTATAAAGAGCTATATAATGCTAAGTACACTGAAAAATCAGGCCCAAGCATCTCACAATGGGCACCTAAAATTAGTGGACATGTGACCTTAACTTCTGTCTCAGTTCTCCATCTGTAGAATGGAATGATGATGATATTTAGTACTTTTCATCAGTAGATCTCAGAGTTTTATGCAGTAGGTCAGTATCATTATTTCCATTTTACAGGTGGGGAAATTGAAGCACAGAGAGGAAAAGTGAATTGCTCAAGGTCATCCAGCAAGCCAGTGGCAGAGTCAAGACTAAAACCCAGGTCTTGAGTTCCAGTTCAGTATTCTATCCACTAGGCCACACTGCCTCTCTCTGGAGTATTGTGAAAATAAACTCACGAATCTTTGGAAAGCACTCAGGTAGAAATGACCTTGAGAAAATTAATAATTCTGTCTTAGAGCAGGAGTTTGAATGCTGTGCAGGTAGTAAGACACGAGGCCACACTGAGAGATTGAATAGCTGCTCAGTAATTGAGTGTTGTGCATCCTGTGCACTGAAAGAAGCAGGAGAAATAGTGTGTGACCATGTAACTAAAGACTGTAGCTTAATACGTATGCAGAAATGGACTAAATTAAGGTAGCATGGGCAACCTTAATTCTGGCATTTTCTAACTTCTGAATGTTTGGCTTTGCAACCATCATGTTCTCTTAACATAGCTATTTGGCTGTAATTTAGGCTGCGGATGCCATCTCTTGATTTTTAGCTTAAGTAGTTTGCTTACTGACTTAAACCAAATGAAGCTAGTCTTAGATGGATTTAAGTTATCCTGGCACAACTCCCTCGTATAAACAAGTCCTTTGACTGTTCCTTTTGTTGCTGAATTGAGCAACAAGCTTTTCATGGGCACAGTAAACTCTGGGCTTCTTGGGCTCATTGGAAGCTCTTGCAACCTTTTTTTCCCTAACTAGTCGTCATTGCTGGGGAAGGTAAAATAACTGACATACTCTAGCCTTCCCCTCTTCCTTTCTTTTTCACCCTCCTGCTGTTCCTTCCACCCCTATGGCCACCTTCCAAAATGCCACATGGCTTATGTCATTTCCTTCCCACATTCATGACAAAGAAATTCAGTCACTGGGTCCTATCCTCCAGCCTAATTGTATTCAGATCCTCTGTAAGAATAGATGGCAACTGCAGCCTACTGCGCCACTGAATGAGAGAGTGAAAACACTTGTCTCTACCTGTACTAGTGAAAATGAGCCAAAGATTTGCTAGTCTGCTTCTTCCCTGGAAGGAGCTCAGAGCTGCTGGTGATTAGCAAAATATAGGGACCCAAATTCTGATCCAGCAGACAAAGCTGGATATCATTCCAAATGCACCAGTTAGGAATTTATGTCCTGACTTTTGAAGGTGCTGAGCATTCACAGCTCCTGTTGCGTTTAGTGGGAGCTGCAGTGGCTCAGGGATCAGAGGGGTAGCCGTGTTAGTCTGGATCTGTAGAAGCAGCAAAGAATCCTGTGGCACCTTATAGACTAACACGTTTTGGAGCATGAGCTTTCGTGGGTGAATACCCACTTCGTCGGATGCATGTAGTGGAAATTTCCAGGGGCAGGTATATATATATGCAAGCAAGAGGCAAGCTAGAGATAACGAGGTTAGTTCAATCAGGGAGGATGAGGCCTTGTTCTAGCAGTTGAGGTATGAAAACCAAGGGAGGAGAAACTGGTTTTGTAGTTGGCAAGCCATTCACAGTCTTTGTTTAATCCTGAGCTGAGGGTGTCAAATTTGCAGATGAACTGAAGCTCAGCAGTTTCTCTTTGAAGTCTGGTCCTGAAGTTTTTTTGCTGCAGGATGGCCACCTTAAGATCTGCTATTGTGTGGCCAGGGAGGTTGAAGTGTTCTCCTACGGGTTTTTGTATATTGCCATTCTTAATATCTGATTTGTGTCCATTTATCCTTTTCCGTAGAGACTGTCCAGTTTGGCCGATGTACATAGTAGAGGGGCATTGCTGGTATATGATGGCGTATATTACATTGGTGGATGTGCAGGTGAATGAACCAGTGATGGTGTGGCTGATCTGGTTAGGTCCTGTGATGGTGTTGCTGGTGTAGATATGTGGGCAGAGTTGGCATCGAGGTTTGTTGCATGGACTGCTTCCTGAGGTAGAGTTACTATGGTACGGTGTGCAGTTACTGGTGAGAATATGCTTCAGGTTGGCAGGTTTTCTGTGGGCGAGGACTGGCCTGCCACCCAAGGCCTGTGAAAGTGTTGGATCATTGTCCAGGATGGGTTGTAGATCCCTGATGATGCGTTGGAGGGGTTTTAGCTGGGGACTGTATGTGATAGCCAGTGGAGTCCTGTTGGTTTCTTTCTTAGGTTTGTCTTGCAGTAGGAGGCTTCTGGGTACACGTCTGGCTCTGTTGATCCGTTTCCTTATTTCCTCATGCGGGTATTGTAGCTTTAAGAATGCTTGGTGGAGATTTTGTAGATGTTGGTCTCTGTCTGATGGGTTAGAGCAGATGCAGTTGGTGGCTCAGGGTATGCCTATACTGAGTTAAAAACTCGCAGCTAGCTGACGCCAGCAGGCTCGGGCTAAGGAACTGTTTAATTGTGGTGTAAATGTTCGGGCCTGGGCTCTAGGACCCTGCAAGGTAGGAAGGTCCCAGAGCTTGGGCTGCAGCCTGAGCCAAAATGTCTACGCTGCAATTAAGCAGCCCTGCAGTCTGAGCCTTGGAAGTCAGTCAGTCGCGGGTATCTAATTGCAGTGTAGACATACCCCTGGCATCTTCAACAAGCTGCGACTTGCTTAAAAAGGGAAGGGTGACAAATGTTGTTATGTCTGTGAATTTATAGATTCTGAGGACTACTGTGATCATCTAGTTTGACCTCCTGTATAACGCAGACCAGAGAAGGTCCCAAAAATAATTCCTAGAGCAGATCTTCCAGAAAACCATCCAGTCTTGATTTAAAAATTCTGAGCGGTGGAGAATCTACCATGACCCTTGGTAAATTATTCCAGTGGTTGATTACTCTCACTGCTAAAAATTTGCACCTTAGTCTCATGATATGAACAAGAGGGACACTGACATCAGCCATCTATATGGCTAGGTATGGAGGAGAGTTCTACAATCATTGGATTGTTTCTGTTTTTCTTTTTAAGTAATGCTTTTGTACTGAGGATGCTGACTGTCCTAATGTGATACCAGTATTTCATTTTAACGATAAATGAGAGCACAGTATGGATTTGCAGGATAAAATGAGGCAAAGCTGTGTGCTTAGTTTTGAATGAGTTCTGTTTATTCTGTTGGGAGGCTGTTTCTTTTATTAAAAATGCTAATGGGATTATTTTGAGATCTCTGGCCTTAGTGCTTGGCTGTCATACAGGCCACTGGCAAAGCTTCAGCTCAGAATGTGCATTAAACAGTAACCTAGAATTTCATTTCATGACCTCTTGTTTTCGGTTGTTTTTTTTCCTTCTCTCCTACTACATGTTAGGAATCCAGGATACACAACAAGACACTGAAACGGACCAGGAAGTTTGTGGTAGATGGAGTGGAAGTGAGTGTCACCACCTCCAAGATCATCAGCGAGGATGAGAAGAAAGATGAAGAGATGAGATTCCTCAGGCAAGCTGGAAGTTGGTCACTGGGAATTTGGGAGGGTTGGCTTGGCTGGCTCCCAGGACTAGCGATGGGGGACACAGCCTTTCACCTAAGCACACACCCAGTAATGACCTCAATTCTCCACATGGTAGCAAAATGTTAATGGGAACAGTCCAGCTCACAATGGGCAGCTGTCCACAACGTACAAACCACCTCACTGGCACGCTTGTTGGCAGTCCCAGTAGAGGCTAAGGATTGGACATTGACATTGGACATTGAGGTACACTTTCACTTATGGGCCATGCATTCACTGCTGAGGCTTACCAGGGGCACTCTGTGTGGGAAGCTTTCACTGCCTCTGTCTTGGCTAAGCCTGTTGTGTGGATAAACTTGCATCCATTTCCAGAGCCATCAGTGTGACACATCAACTCAGCTAGAGTAAACTAATAGAACTTTTCAAGATGCTTTTGTTTGTTGGCTTTTGTATTTGCTCGGATAGACTTTTAATAACGGAAGAACTAGGGGGAATTTTAGTCTTCGGCATGTTCAGGCCCTCGAAAGCTTTAATTCCATTACATTTTTGTAACCTTCAAGCCTCTAGGATTCTAGTCGGGGGAGAGAGAGGGCTGTTTCTGGCTTCATTATGATTAGTGGCGACAGTGAAATGAAAGACTTATAAAAATCCAGGGCCCAATTGTTTGTTACAACAAGATCCCTCAGCATTGCTCTGGAGGACCCCCTGAGGATATCCCTTGCTTGTTGACAAGTCTCTAAGCTATCCCTGCTCCCATAAGGTATATTACTCTTCAGCTGGTCTATTTCCCAAGTGCCAGGGGAAATTTACTGTAAGTTGGAGCAGTCCTGAGGCTGCTCCAACTTGCACTGAGGGCCAGGCAGGTGCCAAGTGGCCCTAGAATACAGGGCATGCAAAGATGGCTTAAAGCCACTCTTACACCCTCTTCTTCCTGCACAAGTACAGGGAAGGAGTAACTGAAAATTGGGCCTCTATTTTCATAACTGGCCTGCTCTACCTACACTACTGGGTGTGGGGGGGGGGGCAAGTGGGACAGAGAAGGGGTTGAAAACTCACACGTCACTGCACAAAAGTGCGTTCAGAGAAAGCTACCATTTCACAAGGTTTGCCTAGCAGCCTTAGTGCATTTTCTTTGCATATCTTTTCCCACTTGCAAGTTTCATATCTGGGTTTTTTTCCTGCTGCTTGTTGGAACGTGCCAAGATATTGATTTTTAAGACTGGAGTGGAGAGGAGCAGATCTTGTTGGGCCAATTGATTTAATGGGGTGAGTGTGTTTGGATAAGGGAAATTGCTCTAAAATGGTTTTCCCAGCAAGATTCCCAGACTGTGTGTGGTTTGCTGAAGAGCATAACGCTAATGCACTGGAGCGAAGGTCATACTGGGAATTTCACTTAAAAACTGTGACTCTTTTTCTCCCTCACCCAGGACATCAGCAATTTCTAGCTGAGCCAGCCTGTAAACCTGGCAAATGAGCATGGATGTGACACTCAGACTAGGCTTGGACTGCCTAATAGATGCTTCAGTGAAAGGCAGATGACTAGATCAGATCTGAGGTGTAACATCTCCTTGGTTCACATGGGAAAACTATCCTTCTCACCATCTGTGTCATGGACTGCTTTCAGTCCTGAACTTGCAGGATGGGCAGGGCAGCCCTAACTCAGGCTGACTTGTATTGCAAAGACTACTATAAAGTTAGACTGGATGGGACGTAATAGACCGGTTTTACCCTGCTGGGTAGGAGAGGCTTCTTTCTTACAAGTATATCTTCAAGGGGTTTCTCTAGACAAGTTTTAACTGTCCCAAGCAATGGGGCTTCCACTACTATTCTGCTGGCTAATAGATCTTGCCTGTAAGAGTTGACCCTCTTGCCCTTGTTAATATCGCTAACATCCTGCCTTCCTACAGACAGAGAACTGGTGCCATGGAGCCTGGATGCAAATCAATGAGTCTGCATTTACCTCGCTCCCAGAGTTCAAAGCAGTAACCCTTTCCTGATCATTGCAGGGGGTGCCTGTGTGGTTGGTTGGTTTGCACTGTGGTTGAATATGCATTGAAAATGCAATTTCTGCTCCCATGTTATTTCACTTACAAACTCTGCCTGCATGGGGAAGGCACCAAGCCTGGAATTTTACTCGTGGTTTTGGGTTTTTTTAAACTCTTTTAGGCGCCAGGAATTGCGGGAGTTGCGCCTGCTTCAGAAAGAGGAACACCGGAACCAGACCCAACTGAACAACAAACACCACCTGCAGCTGGAACAAATGCTGAGGCGCTTTGAACAAGAAATGACGGTAGGTGAGAAGGGGAAGGTGAACCTAAATGTCCTAGCTCGTTTGACTTCTCCTTTGCAACTGTCCTGCAGATACAGAGCGAGAGATGCCGTGTACTCTAGGCTGGTCAGCAGAGATATTCAATGCCTATTGTGACACAAGCCACTAAAAACTAATCCTAAACCCTTGCTCACTCTTTAAAGCGATGCTGGCTGGATTCACTCAGAGGGCACAACAATCAAGGAAACCCTATGGGAGCCTGCAGCCCTAGGCTGGTTTTCCAGAACGCATTGCTGTGGGCCAGGACTTCCTTTATACCCACCCTGTCCAATAGCAAAGGGGAGGTGCTGGGCCAGCTCTTCTCCCCATATTCTGGTGGTGTCAGAGCTGAGCCTGTAGGTGAGACTTTGGGTCCTATAAACTGAATACAGGTGAATTGTCCTGTAGTGATTTACAGCTGTGTGCCCAGCTGTGCCTGCTCAAGGGAGAGGCGTCAGAATGTGTTGAAGTAAATGGATGGGGTTTTTTATAGCCAAGTCAAATTTCTTTAAAAAAACCTTTCAGGAGACAGCAGATAAGTGTATCCTGCATCCTGTCAGTAACCCCCAGGTCTCCCTAGAGGCCAAGAGGGACTGTACGCATTTCACGTTTCCCTAAATATTTAGAGTCTCTCTTGACCTGTTTGACATGCTGTCCACTTGAATCCCTCCTTAAAAAGAAGTACCTGCTCACTAAGATTTTTGCCAACATCGTAGTGTGACACATTATGGAACAACGATGTGCTCCCTCTACAGTTCTCCTGAGGCACTTAGCAATCAAACCACATCCCACAAGGGCCCATGTTCCTGCTGATGGTGGTATAATGCTGGTGCGACTTGAGTAGAGAGAAGACAGATACGTTGGTGAAATGTTGCAGAAGGCAATGTCCTTCAGTGGTTTGCATACCCAGGGACGTTGAGCAAAAAATCATACATTTGGGCTTCTCCCAGCGCCAGGATGTTGCTTCCAGAAGTATATTGCACATCAGGAATGAAGTTCACCTCCTGAGCTGGCCAAGCCCAGAGATGGAATAAGGGAGGTTCTGCTACGTGAATAACGTAGCTGAAGTCAACTTACTTAGATCGACTTACCGCAGTGAAGACACCGCGGTAGGTTGACTGCTAATGCTCCCCAATTGACTCCCCTATGTTTCTCGCTTCAGTGGAGTACTAGAGTCAATGGGAGAGCGCTTGGCAGTCAATCTATCGCGTCTTCACTAGACGTGATAAATTCCCCCCCCACCCCCCGCTGGATCGATTGCTCCGGATGTAAGTGTAGACATACCCAAGATTGAGGTGCATTGGTAGAACTGTGGGGGGGGAGGGAAGAGAGATTTGCACAATGCCTGCCCACCCCAGGCTTGGCTCTGCCCAGTACAATTAGTATCTCATTTTCATAAACTTCTTGTGTCCACTCCTTCAGTGCTCGCTATCTTTGATTTGAGAAAGAATATAGCCCAGAGAGGGTTTAGTCTGAACTTCATTCTCTTCCCCTCTCTTCCCCTCGCCCCCAAATAGGCAAAAAAGAAATTTTTCGACACTGAGCTGGAGAACCTAGAACGTCAACAGAAGCAGCAGATCGAGAAGATGGAACAAGATCACTCATTACGCCGGCGGGAAGAGGCGAAGCGCATCCGTGCTGAGCAGGAACGAGACTACAACAAATTCCAGGAGCAGCTTAAGCAGAAGAAGAAGGAGGTAAAAATGGGAAAGGGATGGGGAAGAACTGGTTTGCACTAGCTGTTACAGAGAGCGTTCCTTCCAGGAGTGGATCACAGCATCCTTACCCAGGGGATATCTTGGGGACAGGGAGGGAGAGGCAGCAGTAGCTATCCTCAGTGGGAGGCTTCTGCTTCTCTTATTCTGTAGGATTGTTCCTGTGGCCCAGCTCCTGAGGTGGAGCTTCAGCCTAAGTTACCCACTGAAAGTCTCGTCTCTTCTCTCTCAAAGGTCAAGACCGAAGTTGAGAAGCTTCCCCGGTATGTGCGCAAGGAGAGCATGAAGGTGAAGACGGAGGAATTTGCGCAGAAGAAACAAGTCTTGGTAAGCCCAGGAAAGGATTAGCCTCACACCAAAGAGCAGAGGGGATGCAGGAGAGGGGCACCTGGTGACTTGGCTTCTTACCTCCAAGTGCCACAGGGTTTAAAATACTGAAGGTGCACGTAAAGCTACAGCTGGAAAACAGCTCACTTTACTGGCATCTCCCCCCAGGAACGAGAGTTTGTAGCCAAACAGAAAGAGGATCTGGAGCTGGCCATGAATAATATTACTGTGCAGAACAGGAAGGAGATCTGCGACAAGGAGCGTGAGTGCCTGAACAAAAAGCAGCAGCTCATGAGAGGTGAGTGGGATAGAGTGGGGAGGAAGAAAACAAATGCTGTAGCAATGGGTTTATCTAATGCTGGCTCTTCCTACACAACAGATGCTGACATTGCTGCAAGCTATCAGGAGGATTTAGCAATAAACAGCCTTGCCAGGTCCTGCCTGAATGTTTAATAATAATAATAATACTTAGCGGTTTAATCTCCAAAGCGCTTTACAAATACAAACCAATTAGGCCTCATAATTACAAGAGACAATTCACAGATATAGCTTGCAACCAGGGCCTCTTGGAAAACAGAAGAAGGTGTATGATTGCCCCTTCATCTGCTTTACTACTCCCGACTAATGGGATCACTAGAGCTCAGGATAAGAGTGAGCGAGTGTGTGTTTAATTTCTCTCCCCTTCCTTAGACCGAGAAGCTTCCATCTGGGAGCTAGAAGAGCACCACCTACAGGAGAAACACCAGCTGATCAAGCAGCAATTGAAGGACCAGTATTTCCTCCAGAGACACGAGCTGGTCCGAAAGCATGACAAAGTAAGAGAGTAACTGACCTTGACCCCTTCTGCTGCCCAGCAAGGCAGTGAGCCACTGCCTGGAACCTGCCCCTGGTGGGTCTGCAAGGAGTTGTCATTCCCACTCTTTGAACTGCGTGCCCCTGAAAGCGAAGGGAATGGGGAGAGGGATGGTGATTGTCACAGGTGGGTGTGTGTGCAGCAGGACAAGGAGTGAATATCAGCCTGTTTTGTTGCTAATATTTGAGATCCCTTCCCTGCGCTGTGTGAGTGTTGCCTCAAGAAGAGAGGCATGTGCTTTGAGATCTTCGACAATGAGCTATTTCCAGAAAGTCTCTGATGTGTTGCTGGTTTACGGATGGCAAGGGAATTGAAAGTATGAAATAGTTGCATGAAAGGAGCAGGGCTTTGTAGTTAACCTGACTCACTTGAAATTCTTCAGTAAGATGCCTGTGACCAGGCTTGCTGAATGAAGATCCCAACTCCCACCCTTGAGGAGCAAAGCTAGCACTGCACCCATGTTTCTGCTCCTGGAATGTTGCCATGATACATGAGTCTGGCTCTTTTCACCTTGTCCGTGATCAGTTGTGTCTTCATTTCTCCCTTTGTGATGGGAAGGGCGCCACTCCCACCTGGAGCATGGAGAATCCTTGCCCACCAGGCCATGTCATGAACTCAGAAGGGAGCACATGGAAGTGGGCTGCCATTTTTCTTCATCTTAACCTCCATCCCCTGCTTTTTCTGGGGCCTGTTGGACATGTTTTCCTACAGCCCTAGGGAGGAGCTTTTGTTGTAGTCAGCAATGATGTGGTGTTTTCCACCATTCCCTAGCACAGTAATCATCCTTTTGCTCTCCATCGGCCTGACTTGCCTTTTCTTTCTGCTGACCTTGCTTTATTTCCTTGCTTTGCTGTTCTAGGAGCGAGAGCAAATGCAGCGGTATAACCAGCGAATGATAGAGCAGCTGAGGATTCGGCAGCAGCAAGAGAAAGCTCGTCTCCCCAAAATCCAGAGGAGCGAAGGGAAGACCCGCATGGCTATGTACAAGAAGAGCCTCCACATAAACTCCAGCGGGAGCATGTCAGAACAGAGGGAGAAGATAAAACAGGTCAGGCTCACTGAGCCACGTGGTAATGCTGCAGAACACATGGGCTCTGGAGACTTCCCCCATGGCCTGGGGTGGAGCACTGCACTGCTTTGCAGGTGACATAGCAGTGTAGAGTGACCAGATGTCCCGATTTTATAGGGACAGTCCCGATTTTTGGGTCTCTTTCTTATATAGGCTCCTGTTACCTCCACCCCGTCCCGATTTTTCACACTTGCTGTCTGGTCACCCTATAGCAGTGCTAGAGGGAAATGCTTGCCATCTTTCAACAGCAGCCCACCCTGAGAAACTAAGGACAGCATTGATGGGCCCTGTGGGAGGAAAGCAGTGGTATAACTTGTCGGTTCTCCCATAACCCATGAAAACCTGTATCAAAGTAGTGCAGAGTCCTGCACTCAGGGAGGGATTTCCAAAGGTGACCTTGACCCCTTCTGCCACCCAGCAAGGCAGTGAGCTACTGCCTGGAACCTCCCCCTGGTTGGTCTGCAAGGAGTTGTCATTCCCACTCTTTGAACTGTGTGCCCGAAAGCGAAGGGAATGGGGAAAGAGGGATGGTGGTTGTCGCAGTGGGTGGGCGTCACTTAGAACAAGTGACTTAGAACATGTCAGTGGGACATGTGGTCCTAAAGCCCCAGAATCCAGCCACGTCACTGCAGGTCCCATTATAAGGGGTAAGGGAAACTATTTCTCATCTCCTGTTAAAATTAATTGACCACATTCATTAGTGTTAGGAGCCTGATGTGAAAACTGCTTCTCGAATCTGGGGTTGCTGCTGAATGCCCCCAGCTATTCCAAATGCTTGGACGATTTTCAGTAGAATAACAGCAGCGTAACAGGCCTGCTGCAGGCCCAGCAGCTTAACAGTGAAGTGGATGAGCTCTCGTTCACATGAAAATATCTGCATGTAGGTACTATATGTCCACATGGGTGTAGGATGTTCTGGGGCAGCCTAGAGAGAGTGCCAGCAACCACTATATAGGTCCATAATGTGTTTGTTTTAAAGTTGCTCAATTAAAAGAGCATCTGTTTTGATCACTGGCTCTTGCCTGACTCTGTGGAGTTGGGGCTGAGTTTGGGGGCAGGTTGTTTTGAATGGGCTGTATATGGATGTCACAGTTAAACCGAGCATTTAGGTGTCACCCACCTTGGCTCTTTATTCCTTTGATGGTGTCAGCTCGTTAACTTCTTAGCCAGCCTCTGCTCTTGGGTGACTGAGGGTACTGGGGGCTGCTTTCTGTTCCAGTTTGCTCAGCAGGAAGAAAAGCGGCAGAAGGCAGAGCGGCAGCAGCAGCAGCAGAAACATGAGTTCCAGATGAAGGAAATGAGTGCCCAGTGTGAGAGCAACGCGAACGAACTGCAGCAACTGCAGGTAACATCACACTGAGGCAGAGCTGCACATATGCAGTCAGATGTATAAGCTGGGGGTGGGGAGCATCATTTCACTAGCATTACCTGTACGGAGGAGGGGTCATGGCTGCTGTGAGAAATATGGTTGTGGGAACTGGCAGTTAAGTTTGACTGAAGGTGCAATCTCCTATCTGTTCCTATTAGAGGGTTCCCTTAAACATGTGATCATAGTTCAGAGCTCTGAGCTGCCGAAGGTTCAGCAGAAGTGGTGTAAAACCGTAGGATGAGCATGGGTGGAGAGGGTTCTCCATTTCTTCTGGAGCATGTAGGGAGGAGATGGTTCTAGTGTCTCCTTGTCTGTTAGTCTATAAGGTGCCACAGGATTCTTTGCTGCTTTTCCTTGATACAGTCCATCCACAGACTCATTATACCTTCTTCTGGCTCTTTTATTTAGAATGAGAAGTGTCATCTCTTGGTGGAACATGAGACCCAGAAACTGAAGGCCCTGGATGAAAACCACAACCAGCACCTGAAGGACTGGCGGGATATGCTGAGGCCACGGAAGAAGGTAACATTCCCTGCACACAGGCTGCTGGAGCCTGGTTGGTTGGCATGGGCTGTGTCAATACAGTGACAGCATGACCGCAAATAAAACTCTCTTCTTTGTTCATTTTTTAATTAAGGCTCTGGAGGACGAGCTGAACCAGAAGAAGTGGGAGCAGGAGATGTTCTTCAGACTGAGCGAGGCAGCAGATGGTCAGACCCCAGCATCTCTAAACAAACCTGTCAAGTTCGTTCCCTTCAGTTCTGCAGAGTGTTCATAACGCTTGGATCGGGGCGGGCCAGCGAGCTAGCTGGCACTTGCTCTACCTTGATTAGCTGTGGACAAGCAACTCAGGACTGCAGGAACCCTCTCACTGACACGCCGGCCTCCCTCAGGGCAGTTCCCTTCTGTGTCTCTGCTTTGCCTGAGAGAAATATGGCCTCCTGCCACTTCTGTCTGACACTGGGAGATCAGCTTGATTCTGAGCAGAGGTGGCATTTCCTGGGACCGGCTCACTGTGCCAGAAGAGCTGCAGTGACTCTCCCAGCAGGGATAGCTGGCAGGGCTGTACCCATGATTCTACTCATGCTGTCTGCTGAACTCTTTACCCTGTGGATGAGACTGGTGTCCATGCTATGTCCAATCCTAGATTGGCGCAATAAATGCTATGGACATGAGAAGTATTAGGGACTCTCAAACACTGTCCAAAGTGGTTATTTAAACATCCCTATTCTTTGTGGCTACCTCCTTCCCCTCTTTGTTGCCAGTGCAGTGGTTGGGTGCAGTTTGTCAGCATTAGCATTGTGTGATGCCACCCTGGCCTCCTGGATCCATGAGGCCTACAAGGGTTCAGATGGTTTTCTTGCAAACACAAAGCAGAGTTACCTGAGTTTTACTGTGGTCTCCACCTCCCCTGTTTGCTCGAAAGGGGTTCAGCAGTTTTTCCTCCCAATTTAAACCCTGGGGGACTAGCTGGGCTCCCCCGCTGAAATGTCTCTGCTTTTCCTTTGTTTGCCCTGGGAGTTGATGTTAAATGGCACAGCTTCCTCTCAGGTTCCTAGTCACTCTGTGTCACTCGCTGACCCTGCAGGACTGTGTGGGGTATGGTGTCTAGGAATCACACTGCCCTGTGCCACAGGGCAGTATGAAGCATCACAGCTATGCTGCTAGGCTAGCCTAAAACTCTTGCCTCCTAACACAAGTATGGTTGGAAGGAGGAGCAGGGAGAGGTTCATGGTTTTACTTGGTTCTGCAGTTTAACACACCGAGGTGTCAGTAGTGATCATGTACCCTCTGTATCGGGGGGTTACTGCTTCCAGAAAATACTTTTATCAGCCCTCAGAGCTGTGCACAAACTGGAGTTCAGAAAGTGCTGTGCATTTTTGGAGCATGTAGATTAGCCAGCCAGGCCTTTGCAACACAGATTACTTGCTGCAAAGCTTGGTTTCAAAGGATTCAAACTGGCAAAGACTTGGCAGTCTGGCTCTTAAATTGGTGATGGGAAAGATGCAATTGACAGCTCCGGCTGGCTTGCAGCTGTAAAGAGTAACTTCTTCCAGAAGTGGTGCCTAAGCTCCTTAAGCAAAGACCTTGCAAAGATTTGTCACGACTTTATTTCACATTCTCTTGGCTTCCTGCCTAGGGTTGGGGTTGTACAAAACTAGACAGGGCAGCTGTACCTCAGGTTCTGTCTACCTTTTTTCACCCGTATCCACACGATGCTGTGAATCAGTCTCTCACTCTCCATCCCCAACACACACAAATTGGCACCATGATGGTCTACATCTCTGTTTAAGTAGTGACTGGGTAGGAATTAAGATTCCCTTATCCAAGCCTAGGTACTGCCAATCCTAAGAAGTCCCAAGGTATCCAGACTGCGGCCAGTCTCCTTATACTGTTCCAATTAGCAGAGTAGCAAGTGAATCTTGTGTTTCCGATACAGCTGTTGTCTGATTTTGACAAGAGCACAGAGTTGCCGTAGTGTACAAGATGCCTTGATATGTAGCATTCTCTCCCTTGTGTGACTGTCTGATCACAAAACAGCATGTGGTAACAGTTAGCTTTTCCTTCCTTTGGTCTATGTGCCACATTGTCATTTGAAGCTTAGATTGTATCTTCCAATCATGGGATCCTTATTAAAAATATTCCACCTAAGAGCAACTGTGTCGTCATCTCAGGTGGTGTCTTAAGAGACTTACTAACTCTGCTGTGTAGCACCAGCTTGAGGAGACACCTCATGTTAGCACAGAATCCTAGATACATGGGAAGTTGAAAGCTTTGGAGCTCAAAGGTGTAAGTTTCGAAACACCTTTGTACTAAAGAGGAGGACATTTCCTATCCATTTAGAATTTTTTAAAAGTATCTTTCAGTTCCCTGAAAACTTGTGTCCTCTTGACTGTTCTGAGTTCCGTATGAAATTAAAGGTATTACTGTTTTATTACTTGACTCACAGTAGCTCTGATAGACTGACCTGGGCAGCCAGCCATACATAGTGGAGGCTTGACTGATATGTCAATGGAAAAAGAAAAGCACACAGAAGAACTGCATAGTTGGTTGTACCATCTCTCAAAGCACCATGCGTTCCGAGACCTGGGGTCCTCATTTTTTATTTTTATTTTTTTCACTCACTACTAAGCCCCTTTTTTGAAATGGCTAGTTTACCTCTATCTGCAGTATAACTGGTCTATTTCCCTAAGTATCAGCTGTGCCTTCATGATGTATCATGATGTATGGTGATGTTGCCTCTCTGGGAGTTGATGTAGGAATGAAGGAGGTGAGTTGTCTTTGAAGGACCTGGGTTGACTTGAGCCTTCTGATAGTGTTAGAAATGTCTTACAGTAGCCCTGGGGCCACTTTTTGTTCAGTCTTGCTGCTGTAAATTTAGAAGAACTCTGTGAAATCACTAGTGTCCCTGAGATTGGAATCCGCCCCTTCATCTTTAATGTGTGCGTGACTGAAATGTTTATCATTGGAAGGACTTTCTGGAATACCTATACATGAGATACTTTTCCAGTTTAAATCTTTATGCTGGAAATAGAGAG
This sequence comes from Gopherus evgoodei, assembly GCF_007399415.2. Taxonomy (NCBI): domain Eukaryota; kingdom Metazoa; phylum Chordata; order Testudines; family Testudinidae; genus Gopherus; species Gopherus evgoodei. Next base: position 21,305,202 of record NC_044329.1, on the reverse strand, counting down.
AGGAGGAAAATGTCAAAGCATGAACAGTATTCCAGACAGTTTTTTTCTCAGAACTCCATGCCGAAGAGTCAGTCAGAGCTAGACTTACTCCTAGCTTGGGCAAGAGTTTGATTTGTATGTTGTGCAGCAGCGATGATGGGGACAACTTCTGGGGGCTTCCAGCTTGAATCGGATATGCCAGCTCTTTGTAAATCAACAGTCATTCACTCATTAGTTAATCTTATTGGTGGCTAGAAACCTGTAACTTAGTTGCCATTTTCTTAACCTGGGATTGAGAACTTTTTTTTTTCCGGTGCTGTTTGCTGCCTCTCAGTTGCTGTATGGTGCACTGTAGCTTTACGTAAGTGCAATACTGATCTCCAAAAGGAGAGCAGCGAAGTGTGTTTTGCAGTTGCAACGTTTAAAGGAAGCTTGTTCTTCCTTTTAAGGGTCAGATTTTTCTCCCTTTTTGGAAGTAATCTTTTTTCTAAGGCAAATAAAACCAACTTATTTTTGTCTGTTGGGGGTGGGGATGTCATTTTTATGTGGCTTTGAATAAAACTTTTTTTTTTTTAATATTTTGTAAAGTGTCTTCAGTGGGGCAGCCACTCTGTGAATAGTAATCTAATGAAGTAACAAAGTGAGACACGGGGTTTGTGTCTAATGTTCTGTGTACTCTCTGAACTTGGCTTCAGATTGGCAGAGTTAACCTTGGGTTTAACTGTGTGAGGGGACTCTGTGATACCTGTTCTGGGCTATCAGCCTTGCAAAGCAGAACTTCAGTTTTCCAGATGCAATTGGCTGCTCTGAAAATGCTGTTGCTGCATGTAGCAATTTTGTATTGATGGATCTCTGCAGGGAAGCTAGACCCCTCTGAGTCTAGAAGAGCTACAGCTTGAAGCTGAGACCTAAAGTCCTTGCTGATGTTAATCTAAAGATAGTTAAAGAGTGACACTGTTTGGCAGAGCCAGGAACTGCACTTTCAATGGGACTTGTATTCTGCCTTGAAATCATCAGTAATAGTGCTATGGTACCTTTAGTTTTCAGGAGCTCAAAACCCTTTACCAACATTTGTGAATTGGCCATGCCAACTTCTGATGCTGCATGTGGTTACATCTGAGACCCAGAGGTTAAGTGACTAGTCCTAAGTCACTAGGGTGACCAGATGTCCCGATTTTATAGGAACAGTCCTGATTTTTGGGTCTTTTTTTCTTATATGGGCACCTATTAACACCACCCCCGTCCCAATTTTTCACATTTGCTGTCTGGTCACCCTATAAGTCACAGAGCTGGAATAGAACCCATGTGGACTAATGCCCAGTTCTGTGCTGTTAACCACTGGACCATGGTTTTAGCTTTTGCTGGGGTGGACTCTGGCTTTGGGAACATCATAAGATTGTGAGACAGTACTTATTTCTTTACTGCGTTTATTCAGGAGGGCTGTCTGTGGCTTCGACACTACTTCTCCAGTCTGCTCTGTCTAAATGTTTCTGTCTGTAACAGGCCATAGGGCCTGTTTAAACTTCATTTTTTAATAAACGTTGCTATAAATTCAAATTATAAACTGGTTTATATTATCCCCTTGGTGCCTGAAGTCTGGCATCAAGCGGGAGGAGGGGCTCTCGGCTGAGACTGTATAGTTTTATAATGGGAACACGATGTGCTCCAGTACAATAGAGTAGGTGGTGGAAATAGAAAGCAAAGCTACTTTGAAAAACTGCCTGTGCGTTGATGTCTGAATAAGAGTTGGGGATAATGGGCCTCAGTGGAATAATGAAGAGATCAGACACCTCTGGATACATGCATTTAATCTCTGCCCATGAGAGGCCTAAGGATGGAAAGGCAGGAGTTACAGCTCTGCTATCTTGGTCTGTAGGATGGGAACCCTGGGAGGGGTTATAGGAAGTAAGGAAGAAGGGGTAGCTTCACTGCCAGAAACAGCGCTGCTACTTTTCTAACTGGCTTGGGAAGCAGCGCTCCTCTCCTTTGTGGGTGCAGTCAGAACTCCCCTTCTTGTTTCAATCTACTCCAGCCATTGGCTAGAAAGGAACCCCAAAACAAATGCAACTGAGAGCTGATTGGGCGATGAAATGCCGAGACTGAATGAATGGTGTTGCATTCTTGTCTTCTCCGCTTTAGAGACTAGAATCTGCAACCCTTCAGCCAACATGACCAGCTCATATCGTTTTACATCCGCAATGCCAGGCTGAGAAAATTGTAATCGCAAACAGAGACTTCCTGGCTTCCCCAGTCCATATAATATAGCTACTGCCAGCAGGCAAATGCTCCAGTAATGATATGACACGCACCAGAGTAGAAGAATGTAGCAAACTATCTTATTTTTAGCTGCACCTCCCCGCCAGGGCTGACAGTCTCCTGTACATTGCTCAGAAATCATTTTTCCTAATCAGCTTTCAGATTATGCTGGTGTAGAATGGATGATCCTATAAGATTATCCTCGTTTAAACTGTTCCTCTTGTACAAAAACTTGGGTCAGATTTAAACATCAAGATAAACTTATTTTTATGAAAATGTTGAAAGAGATCTAGTGAATTTTTAGAAATACCCTTATCTACCTCCCTCCAAACACCAATTAAAAACTAAGCTGTTGGCTGCACAAAAACCCTATTTAAAGTAACATCTGTCTTTTCTCTCAAGTTCTTACCAGGCTTGAGGTATTGTATAGTAATTGGCCCTACAGGGACAGGATGTCTGAATCTTGTACCTACCATTTACACAATTTCTGCCTCTCCTTGAGCTATTCTTGAAGGATATCCTAAGACAAACGGTGCTGTAGACATTTGCTTCTGGAATAACCTGTATCTCCCTTCTGAATGCTAAAGACTACTGCATTTAAAGGATCCCATTTACAACTACTGCATTGTTAACCACTTAAATTCCTTGAAGACCAACTAGTTGGTGCTCAGGTCAAGTCAAATCTGTGGAGTCTGCTTGTTTTTCCTTTCCTGTACTTTCCAGTAGTAGCATGAAACATGTCACTGCCTCTTAATATTTTTCCCTGGGAGGTGCTGTTCAGTGACATGAGACCTTCCCTCTGCGGGTAGTGGAAGTTGCTCCTTTTTCATGCCAATGACAAACCCTCTGTGATTGCACCCATAAGAAATCTAGTAGAGCTCATCTGGTAAGTCAGTCCCACGTTCTTTGCAGAGGGCAACTTGCACTTCCTCCATATGCTCCACTAGGTGGTACCCGCATTATAACATTGGGCACGACGACAGCCCCAGAGTGCAACTCTAATGCACATCTTTGTGTGAGAAAATATAAAACTGGAGCTGGTCAATTCTGATGGATGTTTTTCCTGTTTCTTGACAGTTCTCATTAAGAAAAATCACCCACAACTGCTAGGCTTACGTTGAGCTTCAGTGTTGCTTCTCACAGCACGTAGAGAATTCCTGATGCTCCCCTTCTCCATTACTGGTGTCAGACCCTTGGTGTCGCCACTGATTTCCCATCTGATAGAGCACTGAACATCAGAGCCATAGGGCCTTCTCCAGGGCCGTTCCCCTTGTGACATACCTGTGCAAAGTGGGTGCAGCCTGGTACCATTCTGACCTGGCACTGTTACACCCACTCTACTCAGGCAAAAATGGTAATCCAAGAGTCAAGGCAGTAGAAGATCAGTCCTCTTGGCTTTGGACTTGACCCTGCCTGTCCTGGTGATTTCAGTCAGAGTGACAGGTGCTCAGCACTCAGGGCAAACTAAGAGGGTTGGCCAGGAATCTGTTGGGATCCAGTCTTGTTAGTATGCTGTAAGCATTATTCTACCACACACTTGCTCCAAAACATGACCATTGAAAGTGGCACTGTGGTTGTGTTTGTAGATTTGGCTAGTACCTTGGTGGGAGGTGCGTGAAAGAATTGCCTTGGGGTTGCCATTAGTAGGGGAGAACCAGGGACACAAACATGCTTAGAACATACCTGTAACTCTGCAATCCCTACAACAGTGGATGGATGGAAAAGTACCTGGTGGACCTGCCAGCCAGACTGAACAGTGTTCCATTGCAGTTCAGAACAATCTGGAGTCCTGCCTTCTGCTTCCAGTAAATCATTGACACCTGAAGAATGAGCAGGATGTGATTAACAGTTGGGGCTTACTACAGGCAAGGGCACAACCCATTTGCTATCTTCTTGTTGGATTAATAGTTTACCAAGAATCTTTCATCTTATTCCAAATTGCTGGACTCTTCGTCACAGGAAGAAGGGGTGGAGGTTGGGGAGTTCTTGACTTTTTAGACCTAGTGGTGCAAAGGCTTTTTTGTGTGATGCTCATGTCAGACTTAAACTGCAGCCTTAGGTTAAACATGAGAGATGTGATCATCTGCTCCTAAATTTTAACTGTGAAAATCTTCCTCATCTGGTGCTGCTGTTCTAATACCCCATCTGTCTATGCATAAACATAGGTATGGCCAAAGCAAAAGGCTCCTAAGCTCGATCGCTGACTTATGCCTCAGTTTCCCCTTTATAAAAGGGCAATACTTGCCTACTTTCATACCAGGGCTGGGAGGAATAACTGGCTAATACGTTTGGAAGTACTTTCCAACCACATAGCACTTATCATTCTGAACCACTTCTGCTCTTCTTTGGTTCTTGAGTGGAGGGTGTAACTTTTACACAAGTAATGAACTTCTAATGTATTGTCTTAAACTCATTTCTGTGACCAGAAATTCTGCTTTTGCTTACACCTGAGCACCCTTCAGTTCTGTCCCAAGGCAGATGGGAAAACTTAAATTTATAGTTGTTTGTTTAATAAGCTATCAGAACTCAACAGAGATCAGATGAGTGTTCTATAATCCGCTTCCAGGCTACTCTGCCCTAGAAGCAATCTGGACAAAGCAGTACTCCACTCTTGTCCACAGCTGTCTCCAAGCTAGTTAATTAAAACCCAGGTGCAGCTTTACAGCATTAGTTGCAATTCTCTCTCACCCAGCCACTGGCAGCCAGTACAAATGCAACAGATACCTGGTGTTCTAAATAATGTATGTTGCAATAGCCTCAGAGAATTAACTCTTTAGTTGGACCTTAATACTGGCAAAGAGCATCCTAGCCAGAATAACCTATGCTGTGCAGCAGTCCTGATACTGAGTGCTTCCTATTGATTTCTAGCAGTCTTTTGGCCTCCTGCCAGCATTCATGTCCCTGAAGTAGTGCGCTGGAGTGGGTTTATGATGGTGTGCAGAGATATACACAGCAGTTTATTTTAACAAGCCCCTATGTGGATAAACATTTATCTTAATAAAAGAATAAACAGAAGTAGCTCCCTGTGTGTGCTTTGCAGAAAGTTCACCAATGGAAGAGCATTATGGGTGGGTGCATGCAGTTATTTGTCCACATATAAAAAAATCAGAAGGGACTGTGGAGTATGGTAAGGCAAAAGAACACAGCTGTGTGATTCCCTTAGCTGGTACCTCCCAACTGCTATCGCAGCAAGGAGGGGTAATGGGCCAAATAGCTCATTCAAATTTTCTCCTTTGTTTTTAATCGTTCAATATTAGGCATCTTTATGGTGGAAGCATGTGGAATCCAAGAAGGGTGTGTCAGCCCAGACATGAAAGAGGCTTTTGTGCCCTCCTTTGAAGGAGGAAGACAAAAAGAGCAGCCACAGCTTGCTCTCCCCTCCCCCCATGTCTTTTCCTGCACAAAATTCATTTTGTGAACTCTGGTCCACTTCAAGCTGACACATGAGGTCTCCCTAAGCCCATGTCATTGTCATTTAGGCCTTCTCTGCTTTTCCTAATACTCTGCCTCTCAGATCCCCCTCATACATAGATTAATTTAAGGGGGGTAGCTCAGTATTGAGTAGATTAGCCATTAGTGAAGGCTGAGTGTCTGCATAGAATACGCAGGGGAGTGAATCTAGTCCATAAGCAATCTGTGTTAGGCCACTTTAGCGAGAGAGAGAATGTGTAAAATTCCATAGCCACAAATTCCATGTCATTACAAGAGGCAGAGCTCTGACCCAGCTGCCCCAAAAAACCCTCCTTAGCTCTGGGGCTGAAGTGCCATCCTGGAATTGGGATTTATAGCCTCTCAAGGCTGCTGCCACTAGAGGGCAACAGGAACACACAGTTGAGCAGGACAGATTCTTCACTCAAGCATGCTAAACCTCCAAGCTGCCTGGTAGGCCTCTGTGTCGAGAGAGACAAGCTCTGAGGGGCCCTTGGGGAGCTCTTTGGTATTCTTGGATATGTGAAGTATTCTGTTTGGATTCCAACTTTATGCAGGGCGGAAGGGGGGTTAAAACTGACCTTCCCCTCTTCATATGTCTGGTTTCATTAACAATAAGTGATGCAGCAGTTAGAGTTGCAGGAAATAAAATGGTATGACACAGGCTAGAAGGTCAGTGTTACATGTGGAGGCTCTACAATTTCTCTGGCAGCCACCTGGTCTCAACCTGCATGCCTCAGCCCCCTGGGACCTCATCAGTCTAGAATCCACCTGCTGTTGCTACCTTAGTCGTGGCAACTCTTGGGCATTTCCACACACCATCTGCCCAATCTCCCAGTACTACTGAGCCACTCATGGGAAAGTCAGCCACACTCCTAGGCCTCAGAGAGAGAGCAGCAGCAAAGCCCAGCTGCTTCTCATGGATGCTAGGTAGGAACAACTACAAAGGAAGAGGGGTAAGTATCCCCTTTGGATGTCTTTCATCCCTTTCTGCAGTAACCTTCCTCCCCTTGGCTAAGGTACATGCCTGCTGCCTCTCAGGGGCAGGATGTCGGGAGGCTGAGCCCAACAGGGGGGTAACAGAGAACTGGCAATCTGTCCTGTCCTTTAAACAAACAGCATTCTCTCCTCCAGAGCCAGTGTAGCAGAATTAACAGTTTAAAGGGAGCCCTGTTTGAGGAGCTGCCAAGGAGCAAGATGTGGTGTTGGTCAGGAAATTAAATTCATTTGGAAGCTAATGATGTGCCAGCACTAGGTCTTGGGTAACTTTATAATGTAATTAAGATGCCCTGTGGCTCAGAGTAGATGGGTTACATCACCTGCTAGGGCTAGCTGCCTCAGAGACAGACTGTGGGTGGCACTGAGAAAATGGTGCAAATTCCTTGCTGGGTCCTGGAAAATCCTAGGCAGGCTGAAGGGCAGGCAGCAGGCTTTTGATGCTCCCCTGGTGCAGTCAAAGAGGGGGTGCATGGGCCACCTCAGAGGTGCATTGCCAGGAACTTGCTGTGGTTGGCTGTGCTCCCATCTTTGAGGTGCATCCAGTTTCATGGACAATGCTGGGGTAATCTCTGTGTGTAGGGGGATTTCAAGGATACTGTTTATTCCTATCAGATAGGGAAAGGCTATTCCAGTTCAGCAAGTACCATGCTGTGCTGCTTTTGGTTTCTTCTGGTTGCATGTTGAAGGAGAGAAAGCAGCCCTTTCTGTGAGTGCAGATTTGGTTTCTGAGTTCTCATCTATGGCTGAAGAAATAAAGCTAGGTTTTGCTTCATTTGGAAGGTAACTGTAGTGTAGAGGATTAGATTATACCCAGGCAACACTTTGTAGGGAGTGTGACAGGGCCAGGCCAGACGGCTACAGGAGACTGAGCGAAGGTAGAGACATTAGCCCCAGATTAAGCAGATCCCTTTTCCCTGGGTAAGATAACGGGCTGTTTCTGAACATTCAGGAACTTACTATATCCAATTAAGGCAGACAGGCTAATTAGGACATCTAGAGCCAGTTAGGAATCTACTAGAACCAATTGAGATAGGCAGGCTAATCAGGGCACCTGGTGTAAAATGACCTTCCTTCATTTAGTCTGGCACACATAAGGATCTGGAAGTGAGAAGGTGTGTTGTTGGAGGACTGAGGAGTACAAACATTATCTGGCATCAGGAGGAGTTGAACTGGTCTGAAACAGACACCAGAGGGGAAGATCTAATTCAGAAAGAGATCGGGCCTGTTTCTAACCCACTAGGTGAGATGACAGAGACTGTGGAGATCGTTTTCCCTTTCCCCTATGCTGGTAAGTGATGAGGTCATCTGAGTAAACTGCAGGTTTGTGCCACTAACAAAAGTGGCTAAACTGAGGACTGCCATGAACATGTGAGGTGAGGAAATCTGCCAGAAAGTGCAGCATCCACCAAGGCAGAGAAGCAACGTTGTCACAGGAGCAATATTGTATCTGAAGACTGAGGTGGTTGGACAATATGGGACCTAACTGCCTTTTCACCCCATCTATAATGTCTCTGCTTCTCTGATTTTTATGTTGTTTTATTTGCAAAGGTGCAGGAGAACAATGCACACAAATCAAAGATGCAAGCCTCATAACGTGCTTAATTCTCCACAGCTGGTGTCATTCCTTCAGCACACATAGCATTTCCTATAACCTGTTCTGAGGTGATGAATTTCAGATATATATTGTTTATGGTAATAAAAATGATGGCAGGGGTTGTGTGGGAGAAAGGTCAAGCTGGGTTTGTGAGGAAAGATGAAAGTGATGCCTCTAGGGACAGTGGAATGGCCACCAAGCAGAATGGGGGCAGAAAGAGGAGAGCCGTAGAATAAGGAGCACATCAGAGTACTGAGCAGCACAGCACAAAATGGAGGAAGCCTGAAATCGCTACTGTGATAGGTGCAAGAAAACACCCCGAAGTCTAATTTATTCATATCTATCTAGCAGTGCTTTTTAAACAAAAAAAAAAATCCACAAAGAAAATAGTTCCTATAGGACTATAACTTTTCAGGGTTGTGGTCGAAGGCTGAAAACTGTCAGAACCAGTGCTTAGGGTCCACTGTTGAAAGCTGAAACAAAGCCATCCTTTTGGCTCACAGCAGTGGTGGCAATTAGGGAGGAGGACAAGGTTTTTGCACTTGCTTAACGGTCCATGAGCTGCAGAGACAGGAGGACTGTGCCACTACTACTTTTAAGCAGTGGTCTTTTACTAAATCAGTACAGCTGCTGCCAGAACATTGCTCCAACTGCATGGTCACAATGCCACTGAAACTTGACCTAGCTGTCCCTCCGTACAGTGAGTGGCCAAATGAGGAGTCACAGGGAACTTGATGCCTGGCGGCACTGACTTTTGCACTGGGGGGATAAGAGAGAGGAGAGACTCCCTGGCTGAAGGAGCCCTTGAGTCCCTGCAGGAGGGGAGAAAAGAGGAGACCAGAACAGTTGGGAGGGGGAGATACTGGAATTTGACCCTCCCACTCCAAGAAATATCTGAATTGGCACCACTGTCTGTCTCCATAGCCCCCATTTGGGGTCAGGACCCAAGGCCCCCTTTCACTTGCAAAAATAGCCTTTAAAATTGCCAGTTGATCATGGAAGTTGAATATTTGTATCACTTTTCCTAAAGCTGATGGACTCCCCCTCTACCTCCAGCTGTCCAGGGCTGGCCTTAGGAGTCAGTAAAATCTGGGGACACAGGTCCTTCAATATTATTCGTGTGTGTGTGAGAGAGAGACTAAAGATCGATTACTTTGTGGTGATCTTCCTGCCTCCACCCACAGCCATTATCTCCCTCCTGCTTCTGAGATGGCAGTTTTTCTGAGCAGCCAGCAAGACCTCTGCCCATGAGGAGGAGCAGCTCGCTAAGGTAGGTGGCACCTCTATTAAAGAGGTTCTCCAGCAGTGGTCTGTGCAGCATTTCTTGGGGGCTTCTGAGGAGATGGTTGGTCACATTGTGCTGGCTCCTCCTCCATCTTTCCAAATACTTAATTTGCATGAACAGAGCTAAAAAATATATTACATACTTTTATAATGCTGATCTCCTGTAGGAACAGGAAATTGTCCTGGGGGCACCTCGCTGGTAGGATGAGTCACCTTGTAGAAAAGTTTGCAATCCTTGATCCGTTGGATTAAATGTGGTGCTGAAAGCAAGGGCTTCCTCCAAATCAGGTCTGGCTCTGTGTCCCAGTTCCTTGGCAGCCTTTGGCAAGTCACTTAGGACCAGATTTGTAAATGTATTTAGGCACTTACTTCCCCCAGGAAGTTAGGTACCTAAATACTTTTAAAAATCTGACTTTCTCTGTTTCTCATTCTTTGAGAGTCTGTAATTTTGGGTGTACCTAAACGTGTGGAGTTGTTTTCAGAAGCAACCTGAACCCGATGCTCCCCATGCCTGTAACCCATCTCCAACTACCTCCTGCCCAAAGGGCAGGGGCGGTTCTAGGCATTCTGCTGCCCTAAGCATGGCAGGCAGGCTGCCTTCGGCAGCTTGCCTGCGGAGGGGCCGCTGGTCCTGTGGCTTCGGCGGACCTCCTGCAGGCGTGGTCCCCTCTGAAGCCGCGGGACTAGCGGACCCTCCGCAGACAAGCTGCTGAGGGGCCAGGGCAGCCTGCCTGCTGCCCTCGCAGCGCCGGCAGAGCGCCTCCCCCCTGGCTTGCCACCCCAAGCACGCTGGGGCCTGGAGCTGCCCCTGCCAAAGGGTCAGCACAGTGGCAGACTCTTTGCATCCTCCTACCGTCCACCCCTGCCCTGTTGTGCTGTGTATGTTATGGAGTGAGAGGTGCTGCAGTTTGTCAGCAGGGGCAGTCCAGATCATGCCCAGAATGCACAAGGTGGTGCTGGCTGGCAGGGGTGGGGCATATACCCACCACTGTGCCAACCCTCCTGGGCAGCAGGAAGTAACTGGAGAGGTCCTGAGCTGAGTGGGGGGACAAATTGCTGGGGGAATAGAGCACAGCGTATGAAGCATGAATGAGGCAGCATGGGGGGGGGCACAGAAAGAAGGGACAGTACCCTTGTCAGCTCTCTGATTTTAATGAGAGTCTTATATTTGTCCTTTAAGGCCCAGCTTCCAGGAGATTCTGGGAGAATCTCAGCTTTTGTTTTTAAATATGTTACTAGTTGTTATGGTTATGAAGAAAGAAAATAGGACCCTCCTCCCTCAAGGCTCAAATAGCAGCAAGCATGAAAAATACCCCCGTGCAGGTGTTCTTAAAAATCTGGTGATTTTTGTAAGCCAATGCTGTGGGTTGTTTTTTTTTAAGGGGCCTGGAGGGTTGGATGGGCAATATGGGTCCAGAGACAGACACAGAGGGGCGAGGGTGGAGGAAGATACTTGCCCCCCCCCCTTCCCCCTGCCCAGTACACCGCCAGAGTCATGCAAAGGGAGAGACACTATGAATGCAGGGCTGTCTGCAAATAGGGGAATTTACGGCTCATTCCTCCAGCCCTGAGAGACAGCTCCTTGTTCTTCCGTCCCTGCCCTCCCCCCGCAAACCCCCCCCCCCCCAAAACAAACCGAGTTCGATGGTGCACTAACGCTTCTGAGCACATCAAGCCGATGTAACCCCACCGCCCGGACAGGTCTAGCAGTCGCAGCAGCTACGCCTCGCCGCTGCCCTCTATGGGCCATCCTGGGATCCGCACCTCCCAGCCGCGCGCGCTGCCGGAGGGGGTAACTCAGCAGCAGGGCTGGGGCTTGCAGTGCAGGGATGAGTCGCCGTGGCAGGGGGAGCGCGGCTGTGCCGGATGAGCACAAAGGCTCCCTGTGGAAGAACCGCACGGCTCGGGGGCCGCCTTTCTCTCCTCTGGGGAGCGCAGCTTGTCTCCCTAGCAGCCTCCTTTGCACTCCCGAACGAGGAGGGGAAGTTGCCTTTCCCTTGGGATGAAGGCATTTTGCGCTTGAACTTTTGGTTGCGTTTAGCTGCTGCCTGTACAGCTCCCCTTTGTCCCTTCCTAAAAAGAAACTGGGGCCAAATGAGGAGACCGATGTAGCTAAAATGATGCGGGGAGGGTGGGTGCATCTACCGTTCAGAGCAAAGTTTGACTATCCCCACCAGAGTTCAGTCGCCAAGATTCCTTTGCCCCTAATCTTAGAGCAGAGGTTTGGGGGGACCCCGGGAGGTTGTGGTTACCATGGAATAGTGGTTTTCAACCTGTGAGCCGTGGGCCCCGGGGGTCCACACATAAGATTTCCAAAGGAGTCCGCACTGCCATTTGAATTTTTTTAGGGGTCTGCAAATGAAAAGCATTGCTCTGGTGCTGCTTCTCCCCAGAATGTGACTGGCAGGGCTGCCGCCCAGGTGCAACCAGGAGGACACCAAAGCCAGTCCTAGCTGGAGCAGGAGCTGGGGAAATGCAAAGACAGCTGCAGGAGACACTGCCATGCGCCTGCACCGCGGAGCTGCTCAGTCAGATCCCTGGGGAAAGCAGCCCAGGGGGCAGGGATGTTGGAGAAACTCTTGAGTATCTCCTGTAACTGGAAAGGCATCGGACCCCCCACCTCACCCCTGCGCGGCGAGCTGGCTTGCTGGCACTGTGTGAGCTTTAGCAGTGCTCATAGCCCTTTAAGAGCCCGGGAGCTGGGCTGGGTCTGAGCACATAACTCACTGCCTGTGCCTGGGCGGGATAGGCTGCTCCGCAGGGGTGGGCTGGAGGAAGGAGTCCTCCATCTGCAAACTCTGGCGAGGGGGACGGGGCGAGGGAGCGAGAGAGGAGAGGTGGCAGCGGCTCTGCTACCCCAGCTCAGTGTCTCTCTGATCGTGGCGTGGGCATTTCTTTTTTCACCCCTCTTCCTCTGTGTGCTTGCTCCCTAGTTTAAGGCCTGTCAGCTGTATGTGTGGCAGGAGCTGTGCTGCACCAAGCCCCGATCTCCAGCTCTTTCCCCCTCTTTTCTTTGTAGCCCGGAGGATTATTTGAACATTTCCCTTTGCTTTTGGGGGCCGGATTGCAAAGGACAGAGCCATGCCTAGGAGAAGCATCTTGGAGGTGAAGGTGTTGGACGTGCAGAAAAGGCGATCCCCCAACAAACACTATGTGAGTGTCTAACCCTCCCCCCCAGTCTCGCCCCCAGATCTGGGGATGGAGCACCCGGTCCCAAAACCATCCCCAGGTCCTTTGGGGAAGGTGTGCGAGGGCTTTAAGGTTTCTGACCTTCTGTAACTATTTTCAAATTGACCAAAAGTAGCCCTCCCTGGTGCTGCTGGGCTGGGAGCCTGTCAACCCTTTCCTTGTGGGACTCGGCAAAGTCCTGAAAGAAAATGCTGGTTACAGGGATAGCTTCTCTAGCAAAGGGGATCTGCTTAGGAACAGGGGAGTTTTTTCAAGTTTTACTGTGTGTAATTATCCACCCTCTTCCTCCCACTTCTACGTTTACTTAACAGGGGATTCATTGCAATTGCAATATTCTGTTAGTTGTATTTACAATAATTTCTTACTATTACTAGTTATAGTGACTTAGAAAAGAGTTTATTCTTCAGCAGGGAGCTCCTACTTCCTGGGCCGGTGGAGTGCATGAGGGTCCCCCCCCCCCATTTATGTTGTCTTAACTAAGCAAAGGCAGGGCACTGTGTCTTTCATACAGTACTAGTTGCAGGGCCAGTGTTCCCTTTGGCCCTTCTTCAGCTGGGATGGGAAGAGTTACATACTGCTCACCACAGGGACCTCCTCTCTGGAGAAGTTTGGCTTCTTGGTTCCCGAAGCACTGACCCAGCGTGGGAGGTGGAGATTCCTGGTACAGAATTGTAGTAGTTGTTTTTTTTTAAAGTTTGTTTTAAATTATAGTTGCTGGAGCAGGTCTGGAGAAGCTGCCTCCCTGGCTAGCAAGCAGATTTTGTGATCCCTTAAAGGAAAGTGGTGGCTGTTCATCCAGTTCTCCTATCTCAGCTGTGGTCTAAATTGTGCTGCCTCCCGTGTAAAGCAGGATGCCAGCCTGCTGTACTGCTCTATGCAGATGTGAAGCTAACATTAAAAAAGACATGTTGGATTTCTATAGCCTGAGAGAGACAAAGGCAGGGAGTCTTTTTGAATTCACACATCCCATACCCACTGCGTACATTGCTGGCTGTTTGAATCCTAGTCTTGATGTATCATGCCTAGCTCAGAGCAACACCGAGCTGTCAGATTCTGCCTGGAGAGCGAGCCTATTGGGAGCACTTGCAGTCCAACTCCTGCCTTATGTCATCACCATTGAAGCAAGATATGTCTATGAATGGACCTCTCGCTCTCTCCTTTCTGATATTCCACCTACCTAATGGGGCAAAGGCCTGTTGTTACTATTTATTTAGCTCAGCAAATGTGCATAATGCTTTACAGACCAAGTCAGAATAAGCCCTTTGCCCACATAGTTAGTAATCCAGCCCCAGTAGGTGTCCAGGCCAATGGCTAATAATGCACAGTGGGACATAGTGGCTGCAAAAGTCTGCATGAGAAGGCTAGAAAAAGAGAAAGCGGGTGGCATGGGGGAAGCTGGTGGCTGTTGCAAGTGTAAGGTTTAGCACACAAGAAAGTGAGGAGAGGAACAAGAGGTGATGAGGACTGTAGGATGACATGGAAGCAGAGGTGCAGACAGAGTGGTGGTTTTCTAGCTCCTTATGGGTTATGAAATGGGAGTCTGCAGTGCCGGATTTGGCAGGGTGCAGATATGAACTGCTTTTGTGGAGCCATTTTGTTGTACTTATAGAATGTAGGGGTTTGTGCCACACTTAACAGCTGTGAGTCCTGATCCGTGTGGCTGTTATACAGTCTGCATGGCCTGTTGCTTCCTTCACCAGATTTGCTTCCATTCATAATGCCCCGTTGATAATACCTGTCATGGAGTTGCTTTAGTGCCGATTTTCCTGCTAAACTGGGAGCTCTTTGGGGACAGGGATTATCTCTGTCTTTGTGTCTTGTACAGTGTTGTACATGTCTGTGCTTAATGATTGGCAATGAATTCCCCAACATGATGTATTATTGGTGTGGAAAAGATGTTTCATCTTCCTCTGATGTATCTGGCCATAACCACTTCTGGAGCTCGGATGCTGCTGGATTTAGTCCAATCGAGTGTGGGAAATCTACGCAGTGCACAATGTATAATAGAACCCCAGGCATGCCCCTAGCAGACAAAGCTTTGGTTAATGGTGGGAACTTGCACTCCCAGTGTTTGATTTGCAACCCAGTTCCTCTGATAATGAAAGGATGATAATGCTGGAAAGGTACCTGGCAGGCTTGATGTAAGAGAACCTCAGAAACTGCCATTAGTACATCCTGTGTTTTCTAGTGGAACTGGCTGCCCTTTAGCCAGGCTAAATGGACTGGTGCTGGTAACATGTCTTTTAAAATCCTCCTGTTGCAGAGTTCTGAGTTGCTGTGCTCCAGCTTGTTGTTTTGAAACTGGGACAGACCTGTTTTCTAGATAGCAATCAAGGTGCTCAATTAAACCTGTTTGCACTACTTGTCTCCGCCCACATGTGACTGTGAAGTGAAGCTAGAGGGTTCTGTCCTGGATTCATTGTGAGCTGCCCATACCCTATAAACTACAGATTCAGGCACCTACCAGTACCTTGTGGACACTTTATGAAAAGTTATATCATATTTCAGGGCTAACACAATTTAAAGCTGGCTTCTCCCCTTGGCATAACCTTAATGTGGGACAGTCCAGTGATGTGCACACAGTTAATTCTGCACCACATAAGGCACCTCCTATGTGATTTAGGCTATGACATTGGGAATTTGAGTGACTCTCTGCTTCCAGTAATGTGCATTTTAATAATGACTGAGCTGTGTCACCCTGGAGTTCTTAAAAGACATGCTACCTTTCAAAAAGGCATCTCTCTGGGTTACTCTTGCCAATGCTTTGCTAGCGAAGCTACCATGTGGCAGTGAGCAAACAGCAAGGGATAACCAGAAGTCTGGTAACATAGCTATAACTAAGCAGAACCAAGCTTTCTCTGCCCCTGAGTAGGCAGACCCAAACTTTGCTTTGCTTTTCCTCCTCCAGCCCCCAAACTCGCACCTCTTTCCCCCTCTACTTTGCCTTGACCGTGCTTGCTCATCGTTCTTAGATGATGCATCATCATTTCTGGAAAACGTATATGTGACTGAACTTGGCTGCCTATGGTTTCTGTATTTTGTATTGGGAGACTAGGTAACTATTGAACTTTTCTCAGTTTCTGTCAGTCTGTGAAGGATACCTGCAAGAGTGTCTAATTCCTCATTCTTCTAGGCCTCTTTACCCAGGGTTGGGAATTCTATATATCTTTGAGTCCCTGCTTCCCCTCCAGGCTTCTTGTGTGATTGCCACCAGTCCTTCCAGCCAAGGAAGGACAGGGGTCCTTTTGGAACTCATCCATTCTGTTCTTTCATCATTTTGCTGCCTGCTGTATACATCTACAAAGGGAAAGTCCCAGGGGATCAGATGGAATCAGGAGCATTGGTAACATTCACAGTCTTCCAACAGAGAGAAATGTTTCATGAATTATTGGGGGTAGGAATGGAGATGGGGACACTTTAGTGGGATTCTGGCTTTGTGGTATGGAAAATTCCCATCACTAGTGTACATGTGCAGTTTGGAGGATAAAACCCTTAATGTGGTAGAACATCCTGCCCTGAAACTTTCTAGCTTGTGAGGAGAATGTGGATGGAAGGCGTGTTCTTTAACCAGTTACTGGTAATTGACTGTGTGCTGCCTATCCACTCATTGCTTTCCAGATTCCCCTCTTTGAACCCAAGTCTCAAACATCCTGTCTTATTCCTCCACAGTAATTCTCCTTGAATGGAGTTAAGAAATAGTGAAAGCCAAGGGGGCTCAATGCTGGATCAGAGCCTAGGAAGTGGCTAGAATCTTCCGGAAAGCAGAGCCTCACAGAGCTGTGTTGGTGCTGGAGTGAATGAGAAGAGTGCTGGCCCTTTTGAAGAGATCAGTAGGAACCAGGCAGATTCACAAAGCCAGTTAATTAAACCTGTATTTTTTTTTTCCAGCAAAAGAGAAGGGGATGAACGCAGCTGTGTCATCTGGCTTTTGACTATATCTGCTGGCAAACGGCAAATCAGAGCCAACCACTAAGTATACATACTAAACCTTTGCTTCCAAGCATCTCATTTCTGAGCATAAACCTGCTCTTTTTTGACCCCTAAGGCAGCCACTTAGCATCATATATGAGTGTGGAGGAACTCTTTTCCCCCATTCCCAGCACTGTGATCTGACCTGTAAATGACCCGTGGTATTTAATTTATATCCCCACTTAGATCAAAGACTTTACTTAGCTTTGACAAAGGGGCAATTGTATTACCTGCACCCAAACCAGTCTGAGAAACTGGGGATATTTATTCCCTCAAGAAAGTTGGATCAAGAAAGGACTCAGTTGGTCTTACTCTCCAGCTTTGGTGGCCTGAGAAGACTTATTTTCTTCAGGTTCCTGTGAGGTGTCCATTACCATGGTATCTGAGCACAGTAGAAAGTGCAATGTTGTGCAGTCAGAGACAAAAGCTTCTGGGTCCTCAGCTCTGTTTTCCATTTGGTAGAAATATGGTGCCTTCTGTTTTGAAGATGTCTTCCTTTTTGAAGAGTGAGTCTGTACTGTCTGGTCAGTGGGAGTGAAATAATACCATGCAGCCCTGTGTGTGTGTGTGTGTGTGTGTGTGTGAGAGAGAGAGAGAGACATCTCTCTGCTGCTATCTTAACCATACATGCTAGAGCTGTTCTCTCTCCTGGAAATTTTTCAACCCTCCTTCTGCTGTTAGAGGTGACACACATAGGGTGACCAGATGTCCCAATTTTATAGGGACAGTCCTGATTTTTGGGTCTCTTTCTTATATAGGCTCCTATTACCCCCCCACCTCCTGTTTCAGCTTTTCACATTTGCTGTCTGGTCACCCTAGAGACACACAATAGTTTCCAGGGAGCAGGGCTCAGCATCCCTTATGGAGCCTTTATATTTCCATCCACCTCTAATCCATCCTGACCCCATATCCCATCTTGCTGCTGCCTTTCTGGCTAAGGAGGAATATTCATGAGTCACTTCAGAGGCCATCACAAAGTTGGAAAGATCACTGAGTGATATCAGGCACTTCTCAATTTCCTCCCCAAGTGGCTGAGGAGAGGCTAGGCTAGGCTAAAAAGTATGGTGCCAGCTAACATTTTTGAATAGTTAAGTGTAGGCTTTAACACATCCTAAAATTTAGGAACTGCACTAGGCTTTAACTCTGCAAGTTTAGCATATGTGTGGACATAGCCTTTAATTAGTCTATTCAGACATACTAGCTAATGTGTGTGGACATCACATCTTTAAATCCTAGTCCAGACAAGGCCTGAAAGCACCTGGACAGTGCAGATGATTCAGAACGAGCCCAGCTGCACTCAAAAGGGCTCAATCAACTGAAGAAGTTCAAGCCTGCTTGCATTATGCATGTGTGAAGTGGTGTGCACCTTGACGGGCCCACTCATAAGCAAGTCTAGTAAGATTTGGTTCGAGAGCCAATTGTGGGAGGTGTTTTCCTTTTTCCTGCTCCCCTCTCTGTGGTAAACCCTGGGATTCTGGAAGGCTTTCACTTCTTCAGTGTTACTGAGCTGAGGATTCCTCACAGCGCATAAGTCTACCACTTCTGTCAAACTAGCCCTGTTTCCACTAGCAGACAGGCTATGGGGAGAGGGAGAAATGTTGGAATGTTAAGGCCTTGTCTATACGTACAGCACTGCAGTAGTGCAGCTGTACCAATACAGTTGTGTTGCTTCAGCATGTCTGGTGAAGACACTCTGTGCTGATGGGAGAGTGCTCTTCCATTGCCATAATAAATCTTCTGCCGCTCACAGAGGTGATTATGTTGGCAGGAGAAGCTCTCCCACTGACAGACCACTGTGCACATGAGCACTTACGTTGGTGTAACTGATGTTGCTCGGTGTGTATGTGTGGTTTTTTCGACATAAGTTATGCCAACATAGGCTATGTCTACACTACAGCCTTACTTCCTGCTCCGGAGATATGAGCCCTGCTTTGCTAGCTGTAAAATGGTATTGTGGTGCTGGCATGGCAACTTCTCTTAGCCAAATGTCCCTATGTGTTGATATATAATCGGACCATTTGGTTGGCTGAGCATTCCTAATACTTCCCCTTTCTGTCTGGAAATGGAGGAGAAGTGTTAAAAAAAAAAAATTACCATTTTGCAGAGATTCTTGAGGTTAACTTTTCTCTAAAATAAAGAGGCTGGTCTCACTCCTCAGGCCAGATTGCCTGGACTTTACAGCTCTCTAGTCCAGTTTCTAAATAAGTGACTCCCTTTCATTCATGCAGTGGGACAGTAACCCTGCAGTGACACTTCCATTCCAGCAGTGTTGTAAGAGACTCCAGCTCTGTTTCAGGACTTTGCCATTGTGGGATATTGCCAGTGAGTATGTCCTAAGGCTACATTGCAAATTGTAAGAGGCAAAGTCCAAGAACACAGTTTAAAAATAATCGTTACAAGCATCAGAATGGCAGATTGTCATTCTACTCTGCCAAGTCTTGGGTTCTGATAAATGAATGGTGGTGTTTTTTTTGTTTTTTTTTTTGTTTTTTTGGTGTTTTCTCTTTTAATCTGTAGTTTTCTAGTTGAAATAGGTTAAATTTTCCTTTAAAGGATATTGCCCAGTTTCTTTTTATAGTTCTATCATTTGTAATAACCTCCTAGAAGCCTAAAAGTAAACTTTCCCTGCCAAATCTAGTTTTCTTCTGTTAAGCAAACAGAGAGATTTTCATTTTAATGCAGCTGCAGTTAACATGTTTTGTGATATCGATGAATAGCTATATGTCGTCACCTCATTGCGTCTTTTGTTTGTACAATCCCATTCTCCTCAATTCTGTTAGAACTCCTCTGAGGTTAGAGTTTTTAAATATAAACTCCTGCTGCAAAGCACAAAACAAAACTGCATTTTACAGAAATGGTGTGTGTGTGAGGGTTTGTTTTCATTAGATTTTGCTGTAACATAATGATATTTTGGGTTGTGTGTGCACGGGAAGAATCCCACAAAACTAGTGTCCAGATTAGGTGTATAGTTGCAAATTAGGCATGCACTGTGTGTATGCGCATACACACATGCACAAGTGCCATTACCATGACTACTGCTGCAAGCTGGGTAAATGCCCGTGCAGATGTCTGTAACTACCTGATTTGCATATGTAGTTACCTAGGAACTTTCAGGCAAATTTGTGCATGTACTTTTTGAAAGTCTGGCCCTTGATGTTTAGAATCCATAGGATTTTTTCCCATGTTGTACTAAAAATGATTTTTAAGGTAAATTTATGTTTAGTTCTAAAGCCAGAACCCTTTAAAGCTTCAGTAGGTATCTTTTCTGCAAGGCTTCTACCATATACGGTGAACCAGTTACTAGTGGCTTCATTTGCCAAATAAAATATGCATAACACTAATCTGAAACCAGATCTAGAATCATTAAAGAAGAAATGTTGACTTCTTTGAACCAAGGGACTGCTGATCCAAAGAACCACAATAACTTATGGGCTGCTCAAATGTCTTCAATAGAAGATGCCACCTGCAGAAATAGAAGTGGCAGTCTGGACAGCTTGTGCCCATTGAGCTTTGAAATAAAGAGTTTGTGGTTCAAACTTGATCAGTTGGATAGCATCCATAATCACCATGTATAGTTGGATTATTTTTTAACCATATTGGCTGCGTATCTTTAAAAGGGCATTGGAAGTCCTTAGAATCCTCTAGAGAATGACCATACTTACTTGGGGTATGGCTGGAATGTCCTATGAGGAAAGGCTTAAGGAGGGTAGGCCTAATCTGGGGAAATATGTGGTTGAACAGTGACTTATTGGTAAGGAATCCATCCAGGGGTCGCACAGGAAACTAGGATTTTCATTGCAGAATAAAAACTGGCAAAGCAGAGGGTTTGATTCTCCATGTTAGGAAAAACTTCTTCACTCAAGGGGTTACTGCTGGCAGGCAGGCTGATCCTGGTAAAGGACAAGGGCAAGGGACGGTTCAAAGGTCCTTTCCGTCACAACTTCCTAGAAGGTCCTTTAGCAACTTCCTATGTTGCCTTCAGCAGTGGTGTCATTGCAAAATGTGACACTTATTTTCAATTGGCTGTGGTGCTGCTCTTTTCCTGTTAGACGTGGTCTCAAGGCAAAACATTTGAAACCATTGGAGCACAGGCTTCCCCCAAAGTTCACGGAGGTTGGACCCATCTTTACTTTCTGTCCTAGTCAGTTGTGTGGTGTTAAATAACTGCTATGTCCTGCTGCAGTGATCTGGCCATGTCTTTACCTGCCTTTCCCTAGGAACTGAGGCTTAATATATTAATGTTTGTGAAGTGCTTTTGGGTCCTGAAAGACACCATAGAAATTCAAAGTACTACTAGTTTTGGTTTCCCTATCTGTATATCTTAACAATGACTACCTAAAATATCCTAGCACAACAAAACTGTAAAGGACCAAATTCTGCCTGTGGTTACACAGAGTATGCATATGCTGCAATCAGGAGATGTAATTGCCGCACATGTAGGGATACCTGTGCTAGCTTTGATCAAGTTACACTGCTATATTTAGCAAGCTAACCACAGCAGCACTGGGTTAGTTCCCCAGGTATTTGTGCTCTGGTGGCTAGTTTGTGCTACTGCTTGAGCTGTCACTGCCACATTGCTATTTTTAGCAAGTCAGCTCAGTCAAAGACATACCCTTTGGAAGTTAATGGGAAAGCTCTGTGCTTGGGTCTAGAAACAGAATTAGTTAGTAGCTTTCATGTTAAATTGCAGTTACAAAATTATTTGGAAGCGACAAGGACATTAAATCTTTGAATCAAGGGTCCTGCCCTTCCTTTCTTTGAGAGGGGAGCTCTATCTTTCATCTGTTCCATGTAGCACTGGGAAATGGGGAAACAAGAGAACCCATATGTTTGATCTCTGTGTGACTCATAGCAAACAAACTAGTGCATGGGTCTTGGGATTGAGGAATCTTTGCCTAAAGGGTGAGGGAAGCCGAGGAAGCAGGGTCTCTGATCAGAGTATGCATGCATATGCTTTTCAGACCAGCTGTTCCTTTTCCTTTCACTCAGACAATGCCTCGCCCCATCTGGTCTATAAAGCAGCAAAATGTGGAGATCTGGCGCTCCTTGGGAGATAACAGGGCATTGGAACAGGGGTGAATCCAAGCAATTAAGTGTTTGATATATAGTCCAGCAGACTCTGGGGCAAGTGGGCAATTAGATTGCTTTCCCTTGTTGGCATGCTGTGGTACTACTCTCTCCATCCTCATCCTCGTCACTGTCTTCTCCCACTTCTTACTATGCTGTGCCCCATCTTCATTCCATGGTCTCCTGATTGCTCCCTACACCACTATCCTGCAGCATTGAAGCTGCTGCTTCCCTATCTCCAGCTAGGTCTAAATTAAACATCAGCGTTGAGGATCAAGATGCCCTGCAGTTGTTGCTGGGAAGTATTCCTCTCTGCTCCCCACCGGTGCTGTCTTTGCTGCCTGACCCAGAACGTCTGTGCATCTCTCTTGCTTGGCTCGTGAAACAGGCTGTGCAGGCACGAGGGAATAGCAAAGCTTCCAAAGCCAGCCAAGCATGCCAGTGAATGGAGCTGTCAGATTGTCTCCCCTCTCCTGGCCTGACGCTGGCCCAGAGAGGGACCTAATGGGCTTCTCAACTGTCCTGCAGCATGAAAGCTAGAGAGATCTCCACTTTCCCCTCCACAGCCCTGCACTCCTGCTGTGGAAAAGGGCTCGGAGACGAGTGGACAGGGGCCAAAAGCAAGCAGCGCACAGCCAAGAATTTTCTTTGTTTCCAGTCACCTCCCTTCTCTTTCTTTTCTCCTTAGAATTTTCCTGCTCCTTCATCTTTTCTGTTAACCCCTTCTCTGTTTTGGTCAGTTCTCTCAGCTGGTTTGGTTCCCCAGCACCTTGGGATTATTTCTCCCCACTGCTTTCTAGGAGTGCAGAATAAGTCAACATTCCCAGAGATAAGCCTTTGGCATTGTCTTCCTATGTTTGGGGTGGAGGGAGGCGGTGAAGGAGCTGATCCCTTTTTCATCTGCTGGAGAAAGAGATGTGGATTTTTCCACAGAGGGCTTTATTGTACATAGTGTCTCTTTGGACGTAGGACCACACAGGCTCAAACCCATTTGAAATCATTCTGCAGACAGCTTCTCTCTGATGGAGGTGGTTATATA
This sequence comes from Gopherus evgoodei, assembly GCF_007399415.2. Taxonomy (NCBI): domain Eukaryota; kingdom Metazoa; phylum Chordata; order Testudines; family Testudinidae; genus Gopherus; species Gopherus evgoodei. Next base: position 21,282,397 of record NC_044329.1, on the reverse strand, counting down.
TGGCTTTGTGTTAGTAACTGTGCTGAGTGTCTGTGGACCGACGCTGACACTCTTACCAGTGGCAGCACCAAACGTCCTAGGAGCCCAATCCAGGAAATTGTATCCCAGGTGTCAGTGGCATTTTCCTGTTTTGTGATGTAAATGATTACTATGCCTCTTGAGTGGCATGGAATGAATTTGAAGGGACTCTGTTCATTCGGTGGCCTGTATTAGACTGTGACAAATCTGCGGTCACCTGTGACTTCAGAGTGTGCAGCACAGTACAGAGCCTGGCCACTCAGAATTTCACAGCAGCCACAGGGAGAGAACATTCTCCTCACTGCTTGAAACACACAGGCCCCTATCACTTGAACTCAGGAAGAATCTCCATTAGCAGCATAAGGGCTATGACTCACAGCTGAGCAGCACTGATTCTGTGCAGCAGAGGGCAAAATCCTACTTACACACTGGCCAGTTTGTTCATTACAGTATGGAAGCACTGCATTGTAAGAGTCCTGACAGGTGAAGAAGGAAATAGGCACAAGAAACCTCTACTAAGGGCTTTTCTTTACTGCAACGGGTAGCTTAAGTTAGTGCACTCAAGTTACTCCACTCCAGCTAGCTACTGTGAGAGCAATCACACTGAGGCCTGGTCCACACTACGCAGTTAAATCGATTTAACGCTGTACCCGTCCACACTACAACACACTTTAAATTGATTTTAAGGGCTCTTAAAATCGATTTCTGTACTCCCCAACGAGAGGAGTAACGCTAAAATCGATATTACTATATCGATTTAGGGTTAGTGTGGACGGAAATCAAAGTTATTGGCCTCATCATTTTACAGTAGCTACCCACAGTGCACCGCTCCAGAAATCGACGCTAGCCTCGGACCATGGACGCACACCACCGAATTAATGTGCCCTAGTGTGGACGCATAAAATCGATTTTATAATATCGGTTTTATAAAACCGGTTTTAGTTATTTCGATTTTATGCTGTAGTGTAGATGTAGCCTTAGAAGCTACATTGGAGCTACTTAGTGATTGGATTAGCCACTGATGAGTTGTAACTCAAGCAGCTGCATCCCTACTGCATTTCTTGCTCCAGCTTCAGCCTCACTCCAGCTTTACCCCTCCATGGGCCAACTAGCTCCAACTAGAGATTTTTGTGTGTGGATGGGAGTCAGGTTAGGGACAAAACTAGAGTTCTACCATCAGCTAACAATGCAGTGAAGATAAGCCCTAAATGTATTGCTGCCCTAAACCTCTCTAACGGACAAGGGAAGAAACACAGTGCTTTGCATTTGGATCTGGCTGCAGGAGTTTGGGGGTGTGAGGCAAGATGTGAGGTTATTCTGGTACTGTGTGTGGCACTCAGGGCCAAGTGATCTCTGGTTTTTGGTGCTGATGGAATTACTCTGGCACGCACAAGTGAGGTAGTGGTCACTGTCTCCTATAGATGCAGCTGCAAGTCATTGGCATAGAGTGCTAGTCACTTGGACTCTGGGATATCTCAGTGATGGGCACAGTATAAAAGAGAGAGTAGATTGACTCAGCAGAAATATGCAGTCTCAACAAGTGTCTTCTCCATTAGTAACTGTGTGTGGCTCTAATAAAAGATGAAGGAAGTATCTTTGCCTTTGTCTGAAGAAACCAAGGATTGTGCCCAAATTGGAGCATAGATGAGGGACACCCAGTTAACTCATGGGCATCTTGTCATGAGCCAGATAATCACACCTAGCATGCATAAAGTAGATCTTAATCCCGCATGTCTACACAGGGACATAGTGAAGACTGCATCCAAGTGGCCTGCTCCTGTTCCCCTCTGAGACCTGTAGTATGAGTTTAGGGACACGAGAACTTCCTAAAATGCAGCTACCCTGAGGCTATATTTTGGCCAATTGTGGCAAAGGTGAGTTTTACAAGTTGGGGATGTGGGCTTTATGAAAAGCAGGACTCAACCTGAACCCTGTAGGGAGCCATGTCTGTAGCCACCTGACTCTTGGGCACTGTCTAAGAAAGGTACATCTAAAGGAGAATTCTTGTTACTGGTGCTGTATGTTCTACTGTGACTTCTGTCTTTTGGCTCAGCGCTTGAGAGATCCAGCCTGATACGTGGTGCGTGTGCTTTGTATCCCCTTTTCAGGCTTAGGTGAGGACTCCAGCAGAGACTCCTAGAGTCAAATGTAATGCGTAGTAACTCCAGTGAATGAGTGTAGTTTGGCGTTTTGAGGAGGGACTTGGGAATCAAGATTCCTTGGCTCTATTCTTCATTCAGTCACTGACTCATTGAATGACCTTAAGCAAATCACTTATACTGCCTGTCTCCATTAGCCTCCATTTATAAATTGGGGAACATATCTCAGGCAATATGAGATTTAATGTTTGTAAAGTGCTTTATGGTCTTCAACTATCTCAGGAGTTCGAGGAATATTAATTATCAAATGGGTAGTTTCTGGCAATGCAAAGATCCTGCTCCAGCTGTCTCTAAAATAATAATCCCAGCTTCAGACAGTGCTCCCTGGGCATTTAATTTCTTTGAACGTGGGGCTGGAGCTGGGGTTGGGGTTGGGGTTGAACATGCCATGAAGAGACAAAATTTGAACTGAATTCCTGATCAAATGCTAAACTCCCCATTCTCAGTGCTGGACTTTGGGATCGCTTGGCTGCTTCTGATTTTTTTTCCTTTGGGATTTTCATAGTTACATCCATCCTGCTTTTCTGATGATTCTGTGGCATTTGGAATCAGCTGAGGAAGTTCTCAGTTACTGTGTGATGCTACTTCTGGTGGGTACCATTTCCAGCGGACCTGGTTTTCCTCATTCTTGCTGTATGCTCCCATTGGGGGGAGTGGATCTCCCTCTGGGCTGGAGGAAGGCATTTGATTCACTGTAACTTGCCAGCATGTTTCCCCTCCAGTTGCTGGAGTCATTTCTAACATATTTGACTGGCAGCGTTCATTGACAGCTCTGTTATGGTTGGCCAAATTCCATTTGCATCTCTCTAGTAACTTGTCATTTTTGGCAGTTCTCAGGGTGTGGTGTGGTGTTTGTTTTTTTGTTTGTTTGGGTTTTTTTGTGTTTTTTGGTCCCACTTTCCGCTGGCATGTTATCGTTTTGAACTCCACCTGGAGGAATACAGAGGGGTGGAAGAGATTGTGTGTGATATGCAGGAGGTCATATGAGAGAGTCTCTGTAGGGACAATCCCGCACTAGTCAGCAGGATGGACAAGATGACTTAATAGGTCTTTTTCCATCTCTCGCTTCTTTGATCAGTTGGAGCAGGCTTGATAGATACAGAAATATCTGTTAGCTGGAAATACTGCCTTAAAGGTTTCTGTTGGCCCAATGTGCCTCTCACTAGTCTTGTTCAGTAACTTTTAAGAAGTTGGTACCCTTAACTCTGTGTTCCATGCGAGGTTTGGAGGAGCCAAGTCATAGGTGTGATTGTCAGAGGGACAAGAATCTCATGTCTGTCTTGCTCCATTTTGTGTAAAAGATTATTTAGCATTCAGCACACAATGGAGTGAGAGCAAGCGGAAGATCGGATTAGTTAGGCAAGGATCTGGCTGAGCTCTGTTCTGTAAGGTTCACATCAGCTGTGCTACTGAGTCACTTCAACATACAGTGCTCCTCTGCTTCTGTATTTCAACGAGGTCCCATTGTGCCATGGTAGCAGCCATTGCGACTTCTAAACCCTTCGCAGCCCAGCAAAATCAACATGGAGCTGGAGGGAAGACCTACCTCCCTGTCTTTGGAATGGGGAGTATATCTGAAAAGACAGAGTCCATGCTGCCTCTACTCTAGAATGGATCTGAGGCCATGAACCATCTTGAGCCTAGAGGTCTCTTCTGTTTATTCATATATAGTGTGTGAGATGCTGTGCACGCACACCATCTGTTCCTCCTCCTGACAGGGACCTTGCCATGACTGGTGTTTTTACAGATCTCATGAGCACAGCCTAGAAGTTCCTTTGCTCTCTTATGGGTCTTGGGGTCCAATTAAGCTGTGGTGTAAGGGGGCACAACTCTCAAAGTCATGCTTGCTTCTAGATTTTTGTGCCTGAGCATCGGACTTAATTGAAGTTTAGCACAGCTGATGTATACAGCGGCCTGGATGGGAGGGTGGCGCTTGTGCTTTCTAGCGATATTGGGTTGAGACTGAGGAAGAATAAGGAATCCTTTTCTAAGAGGAACTGTCAGTTCCCAGGTTTCACAGCATCAGCTAGTTTCTCTCTCCTGTGCACACCCTGCTGTTGGCCTGAGAAGGCCTATAAATATTTATATCACTGGGACTATTACTCTTGGCTGCTGGCCATTGCACGTGGTGCAGCCCCCTTCTGGCTTCCTCGCTGTTTGCTCTAGTCTCCCCACCCCTCTAGGAAATGAGCAAGTTGGAATTGAGCTTTGGACTTTCCCCCCTCCTCTCTGCTGCTTAGCCCAGCTGTGCTTGTCACTCTGGGATGGAGCATTTTGGGTGGGTGCAGAGAAATAGAGGAGAGCTGGTTGCAGTCCCAGTAAGACCGCTTCTTGAGGAGCCTCTGTTTCCATTGGGAAAGAGGTGGTGGTAGTTTTGATATCCTGTTTTCATAGGATCATAGAAATTAGGTCTGGAGAAGACCTATCAAGTAATTCCGTCCACTTCCACACCCCAACAAGCCAGGGCAGGGCTGTCCTTACTGAACATTTTCCACTGAATTGAGTTGTCCGCATCCCTCTCTTCTGTTCCTCGCATGGCACTGTTGGTGACTTCACTGTGGCTGAGATCGAATCCACTCAGACTTCTCCTTGTGGGCATGTGAATTCTGCGGACCTAGAACTTGCATCCTCTGTCCAGCACCAGTCACCTCCCATTACAAAAAGTTCTTCCAGTTGGATGACGCACACTGTGGGGAGGTGCCACACCAACACCATTTAGCCCTGAACTGTGGGCTTTAGGGTGAGATTTTTTTTTGAAGATATTTAGACACTTGGTGGGATTTTTCAAAAGTGCTTAAGCAGGGTAGACTCTGAACTGACATTAATTTCAATTGGAGTTTTGCAAATCTTACTAGGTGCCTAAATACCTTTGAAAATCTGGTTGTTAGTGGCCTCATTACCATAAGAGACAGCTGGATGTCTACTTTCTGGTCTGGTTTTCTTGTTCTCTGGGCTAGCAGGGGCTGATATAGATAGATGCTGAGCATAGCCCACAGGAGGGGTATAAGGTAGGGTCTGAAGAGAGTAACATGCATTTCTCAGCTAAGAGAATGTGTCAGCAACATGGGACCCTTGGCATGAAGGGGAAAATATTCACAAGGGAAGAGCTCTAAAGCCATCTCCCTGCTGGGAAGCTGATGAAGCAGCATTTTCCACAGATATTTAGAATTTTCTTTTCCTGCAAATTGTTGGTTGAACTGGGGGTAGGGGTTCCCATGTAGGACTGTCCTGCTATTAAATGGAACGTGTAAACTTCAGTTATACAGGTATGTCCAGTAAGATTAGCACCTAAACAAAACAAGGGAATTGGGGAGTAGGGAAAAATATTGCTATCCTCTTAATTGCAAAGCCTTCAGCTCCCTCACCCACCCAAACCTCTTGGCTTATCTCCCCTCTGAGTTTTAAATTCACTTGGGCTCTAGTAAATTGCTTTGCATGACCTGATTAACATCCCAGTGAAATAACTGTTGACTCCAAAATAAAGGCAGGATAGGAATAAACAATGGAGAAAAATTGGCTTTTCCTCCTGCCCCACTGGCAGGCTTTCTCCAGGCAGGCAGCCAGCCAGCAGTGATATAACGCTGTGAAATGCTGTGGAATGGATGTGAGCTGGGATATTAGCAGAGCCTCCAACCTAAATGATGTCATACTGGCTGCCTTGCAGACCCTGGTGGGAAGCTAAAAGCAGCTTGGAAGTGCTCTGGAGGAGGCTTAACGCTTTATTGGCCAGAAAGATGCATGCTGTGTTCTGATTTTGTTCAAGTTGGATGGCACTGACCAGTGAAAGGTGCTCACTGCAATGTACTGTCTGGTAGACTGGAACTGAGAGTTGTAAGGGGAAAGCACTCTTTTTTTCCTTGGATGTGGGGAGAGACCTGCACAAAGGATTACCTAGACCAGTGGTTCCCCAATGTTTTTCATCTGGCACCCGCCAGACGACGAGCCACGGAGGATCCGCTGAAATTCCACCAACAAGCGGCAACATCAATAGGCGTCGCTGCCGAAATGCTGCGACGCCGCCTCAGGATGACGCAGCTTGTTGGCAGCATTTTGGCAGATGCTCATCTGATGGCCAGTACACGGGTGCACTTAGATGCCCCAGCGGGCACCATGGCGCCCGCGGGCACCATGTTAGGGACCCCTGACCTAGACGTTGTAAACCTATGTTGACCAATCTGAGTCCATCAAGACCTTTATAGCTGGCACAGATTCTGCATTCTAGGGCCACTCAGCTCTTCATGGTATCACGAGAGGGGAAACTTGGTTGCTCAAGTCCAGTGGTTCTCAATCACAGGTACGTGTACTTTTGGAGTTATGCAGAGGTCTTCCATGGGGTACGTCAGTTCATCTAGATATTTACCTAGTTTTAGAACAGACTACATAAAATGCACTAGAGAAGTCAGTACAAACTAAAATTTCATACAGACAATGACTTGTTTGTACTGCTCTATAGACTATACACTGAAAAATAAGTACAATATTTATATTCCAATTGATTTATTTTATAATTGTGTGGTAAAAATGAGAAAGTAAGCAATTTTTCAGTAATAGTGTGCTGTGATGCTTTAAAAAATTTTTTTTTTCTGATTTTTGTAAGGAAGTTGTTTAAGTGAGGTGAAACTTTGGGGTACAAATCAGACTCCTGAAAGGTGTACAGTGTCTGGGAAGGTTGAGGGCCACTAGGGGCAGCTCCAGGCCCCAGCACGCCAAGTGTGTGCTTGGAGTGGCATGCCGCGGGGGACGCTCTGCTGGTAGCCAGGAGGGCGGCAGGGAGGGTGCCTTAGGCGGCATGCCTGCGGAGGGCCCGCTGGGCCTGCGGCTCCAGTGGACCTCCCACAGGACCTCAAAGCCTCGGGACCAGCGGACCCTCCACAGGCACACCTGCGGGAGGTCCACCGGAGCCGCAGGACCAGAGGGCCCTCCGCAGGCATGCCTGCGGGAGGTCCACCGGAGCCGTGGGACCGGCGAGCAGCAGAACACCCCCCGCGGCATGACGCCGTGCTTGGGGTGGTGAAATGTCTAGAGCCGCCCCTGAGGGCCACTGCTAGTGTAGTCCATAAATTTAGGCACTATTTTCAGTTCTGATTCCATCCAGTAAGGGGCATTGGTGCTGATAACATGCTACCCAATTCATTAGTGTATAGAGGAGGGAAGGAGAAGTTGGTTAAATTTTGGGTTGATCATCTGTGACTTTTTTTCTTAAAAATGCATTGGAGTGAAGTCCGATATCTGGAGAACATGAGGAAGACTTCTCAGGCAGCATCATTTAATTCCATTATTTGTCTGCCTTCAGCCACAGCAGATGAATCAAAATTGCTTATTTTTTTGCATTCATTACCAATTAAAAACCTGTGGTTCATCACCAGCACCTTGAATAACCTACAGTTACAGGAATTAATTACAGATTGCTTTATAGAACAAGAAGATAACTGACCTAAAACAAGTTAAAAGTAAACCAAACCTCAAGGCATTCAGAGCCATTAGAGGAAATGCAGAGCTATCTCTGAACTTGCTGGGATCATGAGAACTCACAGGCTACAACTCTGTGCTGTACCATTTCTCCACCGCCTCCCGGAATTCTGCACCACTGCACGTGCACAGAATTTATGTCCCCCACAGATTTCTTTATTTCCCTTCAGAAAAATGAATTTCTGATAGAGAAGCAAGGGGAGGTCACAAGAGTGGTCGTGCAGCCCTCCCCAGCAGTATGTTTTGGGTGCCCAGGGTAGCTGGCAAAGAGGTAAATCACTGTGGGGCAGGAGGGCGGGATTGGGGAAGACCCAGCTGGTGGCTCCTACCCTGTGCCAGGCTCAGCTGCTAGTCCCGGCTGGGCTGGGGAGGACAGGACTTCCTTTTTCCCTGCATGGCATCTGGGGCCAGTTCAGACCCACTCCCAGATTTCTCTCCCGGTTGCAGGAAGCTCTGCAAGCTCCTCTTTCTCTCCCCCCCCCGCCCCACTTCCTGCACCCATTGCTCCTCAGTTGCAGGGAGAGGGATTCCTGTACAGGGAGCTGCTCCCACATCTGCCCAACCCCCATGCATCCAGACCCCCTCATACCCAGACCCTGATGAGCCCCACTCCCCCTGCACCTGGACCACCCCAATGAGTCACCTGCACCTGGATCCCTATCCAACCAAGCCCCAGCCAGCTATATCTGGATCCCCACCCCACTGAGCCCTATTCCCCCACCATCTGGACCCCCCACTGAGCCTGTTGTACCCAGAACTCCCTGGCAAGCTCTATACCCCCCCCCCCACATCCAGACCACCCCCCACCTCTCAGCCTCAACCATCTTCACCTGGACCCCCCTGCGGAGTCCTGTTACTGTTGTACCCAGATCCCCACACACTTGGATTCCCGCACTGAGCCACCCACAGAAACCTCTCAACCCACCCCTGCATCCCTCCGCACTTTGATCCTGTCTTGCTGAGCCTGCCTGCCCACACAGAGGGGCAGGGCCCTGGGGTGTTTCTGGAGCAGGCTAGGTCCTTGCACTGTGTTAGGATTGGGTGCAGCCTCACCATTGAGTCCGTGTCCTGGGGCAGGGGGAGCTGCACAATGATCTCCCACCTCTGTGCTGCCAGTGGCCTGTGCTCCCCACTACTGTGCTGGAGCCTCTACATTTATTTGACAAAAAAAATTTGCAGTATTTTGCAGAATTTTTAAATATTGTGTGCAAAACTTTTTGGTGCAGAATACTCTCAGGAGTAATCATTTAGTGCACTAAGAATATTCCTACATACCATTTTGGAGTTCACAGGAGCAAGCCTACCAGCCCAGATCAGGAAACTTGGGCTAGTTGAGGCTCGTGCTAGTACACTAAAAAGCGTTGTGTAAACAGCACTTTGAAGCTGTGGCTGGAGCTGGAGTTCAGGCTCCAAAGCCTAGGGAGGTGGGTGTAGACGTGTCCTTTTGACCATGCTTGGGATGATGGTGTAGCTACTAACTGTTGACCTGTCTGGTGGTGACGTGACTTTGTTTTATTTTGTGTTTGATGTTTATGTGATCTTACAGAACTGTTGAAATCTCTTCAGTGACTAATGCCCATGTGTGCCACTAGTGGCCCATGTGTGCCACTAGTGGCCCATGTGGGTCACAACTGTGAGCTGAACATTTTGTTTTCTGTAGTGTCTTTTTGGATAAAGTATTCATTAAGCTCCATTGCAGGAAAGGACTTGAAGCACATGTTTAACTTCAGTGAGACCAAAGTGTGTGCTTAAGTCCTTTATTAATAGAGATGCTTTACTGTGTTGGGATCTACCAGTGGGACTCTGGAAGCTGCCCTAACTTCCAATATTATAGGAATGGTGCAGGTTGTCCTATCAATGTCATTCTTCTCTAATCTCCTTCTCTGTCCCCCACAGGTGTATATAATCAAAGTCATGTGGTCCAGTGGTTCCACAGAAGTCATTTATCGACGGTACAGCAAGTTCTTTGATCTGCAGGTAAGAGTCTTGCCATCCCTTGTGTGTTTGATTTTGAGGTTCCCATACAAGGACATATAGGTTATTCTACATTTTTGTATTCCTTTTTTGCATTATACAAAGATTTGTCATGTTTTAATTTTGGAGTCTAATATGTGTCTTGTGTAAATATTACATTTAAAAAGAACCCTTGAAAACCAAGCCGTTGTCTAGACTGCCTTGTAGCTGAACTGTGCAGAGTTGCTTATACAATTTCATCTGTTGGTTAAAGTGGCTAAGAAACAACAGACAGAGGGTCAGGGAGACACTCCTAATTTTATGACAGGTGCCCTGTAGCTTCTGCATGTACCAATATTGTCTTTCTGCTGTTTCCCTCATTAGATGTCTGATGTACAGAGATAATAGTTCTTACCTACCAGAAGTCCATATAACGTTGTTCAGTCTGGGGATATCATCCTTTCAGTGTCTAAACTTCAGTTTCCTCTCTCTGGCCTCTTGCTGCTATTTGGGGAGAGCTAAGGTCACTTGCTGAACTTTATCAGGAATCCAGTTCTAAAGGGAGAACATTCTAAAGACTAACGTTGCTTCTCAGTGCCTTTTCAGGACTCTGAACTGAGACAGTAATTTGCTCCAGCCCTGTTCAGGGTGAATGTTCACTCTGGATGAATGGAAAGCTCATGACTTTGCCTTCTCTACCACCTTTATGTCCTTCATTGACCAACTGTGGATGCTAAACACCATTCTTCATAATCTGTGGCTGTCTCCTTGTGACTTGGACTACGAGGTCCCTGTCCATTTTTGACTGATGCAATGTCTTCCCATAGAAATTGCATCTGACGAGGTGGGTATTCACCCATGAAAGCTTATGCTCCAATTTGTCTGTTAGTCTCTAAGGTGCCACAGGACTCTTTGTTGCTTTCCATAGAAATTGTTACCATATCCTAAATGGAGGCTTTTGGGAATGTGACTGAATTAACAGATTATAGATGGGGTGTGTTTGCACTGGAGTTGGAAGGTGTGATTTCCAGCTTGGGTAGACATACCTGCACTAGCTCTGATTTAGTGTGTTACAAATAGCAGTGTAGCTTAAGCAGCATGAGCAACAGGGCAACTAACCCATCCCATTGTCCATACTGCCACAGCTACACTGCTGTTTGTAACACACAGAGTACATACCTAGGCTTTCAGACAGGATTGTACTCGGGGCAGCTCAGCAACAGATGGATGGACCTTGTTGTCACAGCTACACTGCTGTTTTTAGGATGCTAGCTCAATCAGCATTGGAAATAGGCTTAGTCTGAACGGGGAGCAGGAAAATGATTCTCAAGTGGCAGTTCTTTTGTTTTGTTTTTTATATAGATATATATCCATGTGAAAATGTTGGGAGCCTCCTTTGGAAGTAGAGGAGGATTGAGATAAGAACAGCCATACTGGGTCGGACCATTGGTCCAACTAGACCAGTATCCTGTCTTCCGAAGCAGGGCCAGATTAACCAGCAGGCTAATAAGGCTCTAGCCTTAGGTCCTACTGGTCAGGCAGGGGGTGTGGCTGGGACCAGGTGAAGGGGGAGCAAGCTTGCTCACACAGCCGTGCTGGAGCATTCCTGCCAGCAGGAAAGGCAAAGCAACTCACTGTGGCTTGGAAGGAGCTCAGGTGGCAGCGAGCCGGCAGTCTGCTGCTTTGGTCCCTCCTGTCTGCATCTCCCAGTGCTGCAGGAACACGCTGTCAGGTATCCGGTTAACACTGGTGACCGGACAAACAAAATCCAGTTACCACGGGAACCCATGCCAGGTGTGGCTGTTGACATTGTCTCCCCACCCAGCACCCCCATCCCTGATTTATCTGAGCTCTGATTAGCTGTCAGGGAGGGAGGAAGCTCCCTCTGTCCCTCTCCTTGGCTGAGTCTGGCAGGCAGCTCCAGGAGGCTGCCTCCTGGGTCCTAGTGACTGTTAACTTCTATGTATGTGTACTGGGTCCCATTTCTGGACAACTGGTGAGTGCCTGTGTGAGGGGAGGGCAGAGCAAGGGGTTGGCAGGGGAAGAGGCAGTACCAGAGCAGTAGGGTTGGAAGCTTGCACAGAACCTGCGCGCACACACTATCCAGCTCCAGCCAGAACTATTGCCCCTCCCATGTATAAGGAATGAATTCCCACACATTTGTAGGAAAAACAAAACATCCCATTCTGGATACCAGTACTTTAACTTTTACAGTACCTTCCATTGAGGGGCTTCAGATTTGATGCACCATGTTCAATACTGTATTGAACTGTACTAAAAATCAAAAGAATCCAATTTTTTTTCTTTGGTGTATTCTTCTGTACTGGGATGCACAGGCAACTAAGTTCTTTCCTTATGCTCAGCCTACTGCCACTGGCCAACACATCTTTGTACTTTTCAGAGGGAATGAACAGAACAGGTAATCATCAAGTGATGCATCCCCTGTCATCCACTCCCAGATTCTGGCAGTCAGAGGCTTGGGAAATCCCGAACTTGTAGTTGTGTCCCTGACCATCTTGGCTAACAGCCAATGATGAACGTATCTAATTATTTTCTGAACCCCGTTATAGTTTCGGCCTTCATAATATCCCATGACAATGAATTCCATAGGTTGACTATGTGTTGGAGCCAAATCCTGCTACAAACCCCGGTGCTAACTGTCCACATATCTATTCAAGGGACACCATCATAGGGCCTAGCCACACCATCCAGGGCTCGTTCACCTGCACATCTACCAATGTGCCAGCAATGCCCCTTTGCCATGTACATTGGCCAAATTGGACAGTCTGTACAGAAAAGAATAAATGGACACAAATCTGACATCAAAAATCATAACATCCAAAACCCAGTAGGAGAACACTTCAGGCTCTCTGGTCACTCAGTAACAGACCTAAAAGTGGCAATTCTTCAACAACAAAAACTTCAAAACCAGACTCCACCGTGAAGCAAATGCACAGCTGCTGGCGTATGCAGGGGTTAAACTCTGGGCTGCTGTTTGCGTAACCAAGGAAATACCAAAGTAAATAAACAGGGAACAGCTGTTAGGCAGGAAACCCTGTGTAGGAGCCCAGTCACTTCCTTCATTTCACCTTCTCGTCTTTCATTGGTGCTCGAAGACCCAGCTCCCTGCCAAACCCAAGCAGATGTGGCCATCTCTTCAACTCAGGTGGACATGGGATGGCATAGGAGAAGCACAGTGTCTTCAGAGTTCTCATTAGCCAATATGTCACTGCCACCCACCTTGTTTCCGTTTTCTTTAGTAGCTTGTCTTGCATTCTTATTTGTAACCTGGATGTGAAGGGTCACAGTCTTTCCCTGCATTGGGATCGCAACTAGAGCTGTGTGACCTCTTTCCCCCCACCCGTAGGCCGCTCCCGGGGTGAAGAACAGTGCAGTTACAAAAGCATGGAGTAGGGATTAAAGCTCGCCTTTTGGAAAGGGGAGGGAAACAAAAACTGCCTTCCCCACATACCAGTAACTCCTTTTTACTTCTGCTGAATCAAGTGTGATTTTTCCTTCCTTCCCTATTATCTCGCACACTTCCTGGTGTTCTTATTTTTAAACCCATGGTGTTGTGGAAATTAGCTTTAAAGGAGAGGAGTGGAAGACACTCTGCTAACACTGTGAAAGACACGGGTTTATGTTTTCTAAGTGGGCCCAAGGTTTCCTGATCTATCTCATAGTAAGACCTGTGTCATTGTTTAACTTTTGCCAGATGTCTGGGCAGAAATTTTGTTTGCTGGGTATCTAGAACAGGTTGAATTTTTTTTTGGTAAAATTTCAGCAAAATAGTTCAGCTGTTTCTGAGAATGAGGCTAGGGAAAAATGTTTTGTCCATACTAAAAAATGGTGGCAACCTTTTCTTTTGAAAAGCTGTTCCTTTTCTCCCCCTGGCTCCCACCAATTCTTTGAGCAGCAATTTTAAATTGTGGGGGGGGGAAGGAGAGGGATGATTTGTCTTTTGTCATTCCAATGAAAATCCACCCAGATGTTGGCCGAGTGATAAGTCTTTGGGGGAAAAAAATCAGTTTGCACATGTTCCCGTGGAGACTTGCTATCGGTGACGAGACCTCATCTGGAGTACTGTTTCCAATTCCGGGCACCACACATTAGGAAATATGTGGACAACTGGAAAGAGTTCAGAGGAGAGCAACAAAAATGATAAAAGGTTGAGAAAACCTGACCTATGCGGAAAGGTTTTAAAAAAAACTGGGCATATTTAGATTTGAGAGAAAAAGAGAGGAACCTGATATGTTAAGGATTGTTATAAAGAGGACAGTGATCAACTGTTGTCCTACCTTCAACGAAGATGGAGAAGATGTAATGGGTTTTGTCTGCTACAAGATATTAGGAAAAACTTTTTAAGTCTTAAGGGCAGTTAAGCACTGGAGTAGGCTTCCATCAGAGGTTGTGGAATCCCTATCGCTGGAAGTTTTTACGAGCAGGGTCAACACACACTTGTCAGGGATGGTTTAGCTTTACTTGGTCTTGCCTCAGCGCCTGGGGCTGGACTTGATGACTTCTCAAAATCCCTTTCAGCCCTCCATTTCTTTGATTCCTCAGAGATTCCGCCCACACTGGGCATGCTCCAACCCAGGGCCAAACAAGACTTTTTTTTTTTTTTTTTCCTGCAGTTGCAACTCTGGGCTGCTGCAAGTCCAGGAACCTGAACTGAGAGCCAGGCAGCTGTCTTTCTTGTTCTTTCAGTGATGACCATTCTGATGCCCAGGCAACATGGAGGAAGCTATCTGATTTGAATACAGAGAAGACAATAACTGGGAGGGGGAAGAGAGGGAGGGTGTGAAAAAGGGAGGAGAGACAGATCTCCTTCCACATTCCTTCCCCTTGTCAGAACTGGTACTACTGGCTGAGCAAAGGGTGAGGGACTGAGATTGAGTGAAGAGTCTGGGGAGGGAAATTTGTTCCTCAAAGCCAATGGGGAATATGGGTGGGGTGTAGCAACTGAAGGCCAGTGTTGGGGGAGAGACAGATCGGATAAGGGGGTTGGGGGGAAATGAGAAAAGTGAGGTGTGGAGACTGGGACAAGGAGTCAGAGGTAGGAAAGAAACAGGACTGGGATGAGGACAAGTTGGAGCTGGTGGGACTGAAAGGGGCCCTGCTTGGATGGGGGAATGGGCAGAAGAGTCTGTGCCCACTAGAGCACATCCCCTCTGGAGCAGGGCATGGAACCCAAGGTTCCTGAGTCTCACCATTCCTCTGCTGTCTGCAGGTATCTGTGAAACCCACTTGTAAATAAGTGTCTCATAGATCCACACTAACGGGCTACACAGAGCATGGCAGTCTGCTCCTGCTATCAGTTATTCCATTCGCGCAAGTCCTGAGGTCTTTGTGATGAATGTAAAGGTTCAGAATAAGCTGATGTGTAAGTGAGGCCTTTAATGAACCTTTTTGATCTGTTCTCTGCTCCCATCCCAACACCACCCACTTCTTCATTCCTATAAACAAATTTCCACTGCCGCTGCTTTAGCAGCATGAATTGTTGAGAAGCACTCACTCATGAGTACAACATATCCTGTTCTCTTCTCCCTGCCAGTAGCATGCATGGTAGCAAGGCAGATAATGCTCTGGAGAAGGATGATTATGATATATCCTTGGGTTACTGACAACTTCAAGGACTGGTGGCTATGTTTGAGTCTCTCCCTCTCCCAGAAAACAAAACAGCACTACATGAAAGCTTCCTAAAAGAAGCTGGGGAGGCAGAGTCTCTTGAACTTCTAGCAACCTTATGTGAATTCCTCATGTAGCTTGAGAGAGAGAGCGGTTTTCAAAGTCTTCTTTCAGGAGAGCGCTGAAGTGTTGTGCTGAGTAGGGACACTTTCCTGAATCAGGGCCCAGATGCCCAGGAGTAATTAGGTGGGTATCCGCTCTGAGAGTATAGCTGGATGTTTTCAGGGGAAATAGTGCCTCAGTCCCTGTGTGCCAGCACGCACACTGTCTACTAGCTCCCAGGAAAAGTCTTTGCTGGTTATATGGGTCGAACACTCGGTGTAGGGTTTTTGGGGTTGTTTTTTTTTTTTTTGTCTTGTCAGCTTCATTAGACATGTAGACCAGTGATCCACATCTATCATGTATCTATCAAATTAAAACTTAACTAGAATTCCCCACAGTCTCAAATCTGCCTTTTTTGGCCAGAGGAGTGGTTTTCTTCAAACAGGCTTGAGGTTCCTATTGTAGCACTTGATGCACCAGATGTGAGCTATTGGGGGCAGAGGGACTCTGTTCCCAGGAAATACAGGCAACAACACAGATGCTTGTAATGGTGCCAGTGGTATTTGGAACACTAATCAAGGTTGGCAGACATGTTGGTAGAAACTTTTAACAGGCATGAAGAATGGCAACCAGATATCTAAATGGTTGTCTTTTGTATACCAAGGCCGAAGGATTTATATCTAAATGTGCCCATGAGGTATTCCTCCAGCACTGCGTTCTGGAGAAGCTCCAGCCCACTTTTTTTTTTCTTTCCAGTTATCACAGCATTTCCATTAGATGTTGAATTACGGAGGACCTAATGAAAACTTAAAAGATCCTTTTTAAAGAACCCTATTGAAACTGCTGACTCATAAGCCCTGTAGGAAGCAAGTTCACTGGTTTGAAATAAGTATTGGTTTGCATCTTGTTTCCAAGAAAACCAAGCAACTTTCTTCCTTTATTATGGATTCATGAGCAAAGCCGGAGGTCAGAGGGCTTTAATTGTTCTAGTGTAGTTCTATTCTGAATAGAGCTTCCCTTCTAACATGAGTAGGTGAGATAGCGAGGCAGTGTCCTAGCCTCCTAGCAGTAAAAATTTTTTCTGGGATGCAGTTAAATGCCATGAGAAGCCAACCTGTAATTACTGTGAGCAGGAAATACCTTCCCCAGAGGCAGGTTATCCCATAACTTCCTGCTGCAGGGCTCTTGATACTTCTGAGGAAGCAGCTCGTGCTTGTCGCTGCCAGAGACAGAGTACAGCACCAGATAGACCTTGGGTCTGATCCAATACGATGCCTCGTATGTATTAAGATCTAATTCAGAGGGGAAGGGAAGGAAAACGTTTGTAGTCCAGATTGTACAGTTAAAATGGGGGAGGGGCCAACGGTGGATAAAATTCGAGGATTTAGGCAAACTTTAGAAATCTTTTTGGCTCCAATACTCACTCCACTTTGTCTGCTTCAAAGTGTTTTTCCTGGTTCGCCATGTGTCTGTACACTTCAATCCTTTTTAAGCTCCTAACTGGAAACTTGCAAAGCTGACCCACCTGGAGCTATTTCAGCTTGGAGCAAGTACTGTAGCCTGCAGGCCAACAGATTCATATTTTAAAAAATGAGGTGGTTGAAGTGATGCCTATGCTTACGAAAGAGCTGGCCAATGGCAGTGGGCCTACACAAGTCGTCTGTATGGCAAGGCTGGATCAGCCCTCGCAGGGGCACTCTTCAGCTGCATGTAAGCACATCAAGGAAAAAAAAGTATATTACATCTTTGAAAATTCATCTGCAGTATTTTGATGAAATGCTACATTAAAAGTGGCCCAGAGCTGCTCACTGGCACAGGAGGAGAGTTCTCCTTGTCATCCTATCACATGTGTTAGATTCTTGAAATAGTAAAATGAGACTCATGTTCTGGGCACTAGCTGGAGGGAATGATGTAGTGGGCAGTGCCCTTCCCCTCCCGATTCCCCTGTGTCTGTGCTACTTCTCCCTCTCCATTCAATAATACTTTTGGCACCATTTGTCTGGGAATCTCCTAGTACTTTACAAAGTTGTAGAAAGTGAGGAGCACAGGTGTGAAGGGTTGTGCCCAAAGTTGAACAAGTCTCTATCAGTCAGAAAAAGGATCCAGTTCTTCTCACTCTTGATTTCCTGCTCTAACCACTAGACCATGCCACCATCACAACTGTTAGAACAAGTGGGGCATGATGGTGGCAGTTTATGCTGGGCTTTGGCTGAGCATTCCTGGATGCTTCACATCAATAGGTCTGTCCTGAGGGGGAAATACATGTCTTTTCGCATCTTGAAACTGCTCATAGACTCTTTCAGTAGCATAGTTTGGAAGAAGGAAAATAATTTTATATTTCACCAGTTCACCCTTCTCCCTCCCCTCCCCGGGTTTATTGAATTCAACTAAATTGCAGACTGTCAAGTCAGAGTATTGCCATTTGTGCAGTGTGTGACGTAACCCAATCAGCAGGATATGTATCCTGTGAGGCGGCAGATCATAGAAGCCAAGCAATGATATGACCTGAAGCAAGAAAATCCCAACTACATCTGTCATGGTATAATTCCCCACTCTGCACCCAAAGATGGGGTACCAGCATGAATTCCTCTAAGCTCAATTACCAGCTTAGTACTTGTAGTGCTGCCACCAACCAGGAATTCCAGTGCCTGGTACACTCTGGTCCCCCCCAAAACTTGGCCCAGGGACCCCCAAGACCCAGTTCCTCTGGATCTTAACACAAGGAAAGTAAACCCTTTCCCCCACCATTGCCTCTCCCAGGCTTCCCCTCCCTGGGTTACCCTGGATGATCACTGTGATTTAAACTACTTGAATCTTAAAACAGAGAGGAAAATTCACCTTCCCCCTTCCTTCTTTCTCCCCCTCCCAGACTCTCCCTGAGAGAGAGAGTAATCCTGACACAGAGAGAAATTAACCTTTCTCCCCACCAATTCCCTGGTGGATCCAGACCCAGTTCCCTGGGGTCCCACCAGAATAAAAAAAACAATCAGTTTCTTAAACAAGAGAAGCTTTTAATTAAAGAAAAACAGTAAAAATTATCTTTGTAAATTTAAGATGGAATATGTTACAGGGTCTTTCAGCTATAGACACTGGGAATACCCTCCCAGCCTAAGTATACAAATACAGATTAAAATTCTTTCAGCAAAATACAAATTTGAACTCCTTCCAGCCAAATACACATTTGCAAATAAAGGAAACAAACAAGCCTAACTCGCTTTATCTACCTAGTACTTACTATTCTGGACATAAGAGACTGTATCAGGGAGATTGGAGAGAAACCTGCTTGCACATCTGGTCACTCTCAGAACCCAGAGAGAACAACCACCAAACACTAACAGCACACACAAAAACTTCCCTCCCTCAAGATTTGAAAGTATCCTGTCCCCTGATTGGTCCTCTAGTCAGGTGACAGCCAGGCTCACTGAACTTGTTAACCCTTTACAGTCAAAAGAGACATGAAGTACTCCTGTTTTATTAACCCTTAACTATCTGTTTATGACAACATCATACAGTAAAATCCTGTAACCAAAATACAAGTGAGTCAGTCCCCTTCCTCTTTCTGTGTCTGTGGGTCTTTGTCTTCACTGAGAGTTGCAAATTCACAGGCTCAAGCCTTTATATCCAGCAGCATAAAATGGTGAACTTTCCAAGTTGAAACAGAACACGATGCATTAAATAAGGTCCATATCTGTCTCTGTAAAAGAAACCATTCCTATCGTTTGTTTGTTTTTTTTTACTGCAGTTTCAAGATCCTAGTCAGTTTGTTGTTTTTTTTCTTCTCCATCCCTCCACAATTACCAGCTTAGTAAGTGCTCTTAGTCCTGTGTATTTCAGTCTAGTTAAAAGCTGGCTGTCTATTTTTTTCTTCTCCAAATGTGTCCATTTATAGCTTTCCAGCATTGGCAGCTCAGAGAGAGAGAGCGAGCACGCAAGGCAAGTCAGCTGAGTTATAACGGGCTCTGACTGGCATTCTGACTAGCGGCTGCATTCTCTACCTGCAGCCAAGTAGTTCTCTGAGCTGTGAGAGAGTAATGCTTACCTCTGGGAAATATCGGAGAGATTCCTTCTGGAAATAAAGAAGTCCCAGTATGTGCAGGGGGCGAATATAGCAACACTAGAGGGAAATGGTTTTTGGGAAAGTAATGTTTGATCCATGCAACTGAATGATCACAAGCAGCTGTTTGCACAGCCTTCAATTTCTGCTTCTCTCACTTGACCACTAGCTACAACTCCTTCTTTGCACATACGTACAGCTCCCAGGTGTCTGTCTAATATCTGAGTGAGTGGCTCTGATATCCTTTGTGGGCTCTGTCTTGTCTCAGTGTGGCCCATGCTATGCTCCCTCTCCCTTTAATGTGTGTTATTGGGAGCTATTATTTTAACTTTAATGTGGAGCAAGGCTGGTTTCTGGGACCACACTCCATTCATTAAATAGTCTGAGTCTCCTTTCAACCTCCTCTGTGAAAATCTGGTAGAGCAGCAGCAGGAGGTTGGGGTGGGGTTGTCGCTATGTTTTATTTTTCAGCCCTGTGGGTAACATGGTACAAGTTAAACGTCATTCAGTGGATGTGAACCTGAGAGGACCCTGTGTTGGTGTAATGTACATAGGGAGGAGGCTGGAAAATGGGGTAGCTTACAACAACAGTTTTGACTCTCTTCTGAGACTGAGCTAACCTGTTTTGCTGGGGATTGGTGTATTTTTTTCATGTCTCATAGCAGCAATTTAGAGGATGAGCTAATGTCCTTCCAGCCCCCAGCCACTTAGTAAAGAAGCTCTAGATGTTCAGCCATGCCATTAGTAGGTGAGTCTGAACAGGATAATCTGGAGTGCACAGACTTGTCTAGTGACCCGTCTCTCACCTGCTTCATGCTTATGTGGCTCAGATCTTGAGGTTCTGAGCCAATACCCTGGTGCAGTTGACTGACAGGAGCTAGTCACTAGCTGCTGGCAGGGATTTTTATGGGACTTGCTTGGATCTTGGCTGACCAGAGTCCCCAAATCTCCTCTGCACCTTCAATCAGTCTGGTACCAGAACCTGCAGTTCATGCTGCGGCACAAGCCCTTGCTCCAAAAGATCTTCAGCTTGGTCAAGAAACATGGCCTGGTGCAGCAGGCTTGCTACCTGGTTTGTATTCAATAAGCTACAAAAGAGTTAGTGCTCAGTTTTAACAAAATAATTAGGCCCCATTGAATCATTAGCATAATAGTTACATAGCACCATGCCTTAGATACTTCTAAGGCCACCATTACTATAAGGTCTGAGCACTTCACAATCTTTAAGGCACAATACTCCTGGGAATAGCGGAATGCTATTATCACTGTTTTACAGGTAGCCTCAGTTCCCCAAGTGACTTGCTTGGTCTCACACAGGAAGGCTCCTAGAGCAAAAGACCTGAACTGGTCTCCCAAGTCCTATAGCTAGTGACATAACCCCTGAACCATCCTTGCTTCTATTTGCATGGCACTGTACTGGCAGGAATAGACAAGGTCTGATACCCAGAGAATATGTTTGTGGAAGCATTAAAAATTCCTTAGAGTGTTCTTGTCCCAAGGAGCCCTCTACAGTTAGACCACATGACAAAACAAATTGATGAGATGTATGTTTAATACTTCTAGTCTCATATGTAACAGGAATGCCAGTCAGAACTATTGTCTTAAAGTTAAGGAATTTGTAACAAAATGTATTTGGGGGGCTACTGGAAAAATACGAGTGAACATAGCAACTGCTACATGTTGATGAAGAAAGGAAAAAAAACACTCACGATTTGGTAGCATCAGTTTTTTTGGAAGCAGAAGTGAGAGGAGAAAACTGTCTAACCAGATTATAAACTCTGCATTTACCAGCTGTCACACCAAAGACAACTGCACAATTTCTTAGAGTATTGAACAATGTACAGTAACTCCTCACTTAACATCGTCCCCATTAACATTGTTACATGGCTGATCTATTAGAGAATATACTCCTTTAAAGTTGCACAGTGTTTGCTTATAATGTTATTTGGCTGTGGGGATTGGAACCAGCATGGGCTGGCAACTCCCTATCAGCTCCCCTCCTCCCCTGCAGCACCTCCCAGTGGTCCTGTGGATCAGCAACTCCCCTAGGGTGACCAGAAAGCAAATGTGAAAAATTGGGACAGGAGGTGGGGGGTAATAGGAGCCTATATAAGAAAAAGACCCCAAAATCAGGACTGGCTCTATAAAATCAGGATTCTGTTCACCCTAAACTCCTCCCTCCCTCCCAATGTCTCCCACCTGCAGTAGTCAGCTGTTTGGGGGTGTTCAGGAGGCTCTAGGGGAGTGGGGGAGTGAGGATGCGGCGAGCAGCCTCCCCCCAAGCCTCCTGAATGTCTGGAAACAGCTGATTGCTGCAGGCGAGAGTTGTGGGGGCGGGGCGGGGTAGGCTGCGCACCTCCTGCAGCAATCATCTGTTTTGTGTGTTCAGGAAAGTGGTGGGGAGGGAGGAGGAGCATAGCAGGCTCAGGGGGAAGGGGTGGAGCAGGGGCTAGAAGAGGCAGGGGTGAGGCCTTGGGGGAAGGGTTGGAGTGGGGGTGGGTCTGGAGCAGAGCTGGGGGTGCTCAACCCCTAGCACTTTGGAAAGAACAGCAAGAGGAGTGGCCAGACGATCTGCCCTCTTTCACTCTCTGACTCCATCACCTCAGCCAAGCTTCACAGTCGTCATTGCTGAGTACAGTATTAAATTGTTTATATACATATACAGTATAAGTTTTAAATAACGTCTTTTGAATGGGGAAAAAAATTCCCTGGAACCTAACCCCTCTATTTACGTGAATTCTTATGGGGAAATTGGATTCCCTTAACATCATTTTGCTTAATGTTGCATTTTTTAAGAACATAACTGCAGTGTTAAACGAGGAGTTACTGTAAGCAGAATGTGAAGACAGAGAGATTCCATGGTTCTGGATTGCTGCGCTGACAATGGACGAGTATGGAAAAAGATAAAGGAGAGCGTTCGCGGGCAGGACAATCTCTAACCTGAAGACTCAAATATATGAAACTCATGTTCGTGATGGCTTCCCCCCTCTCCCCCAGTAACACGATTTCTTGAACCAAATATGATTGACTGAGATGATGTTAAATGAGGTCTGGAGGGAAGGATTTCTGTAATGTTTAGCTGATAAATGAAAAGATGCCTTTTTTCCCTTCAAAAAGCCTGATGCTACATCAAATCAATGGGTGTCATGCCATGAGTGGGAGCAGGATTAGACTCCCAGGTGGAAGGAACAATTTTCTGCTAGACATTTATTCTCACTCTTATATATGTAACATTCTTGTTAGGCTAAAGTTTCTCCTCCTTGGCCCCAAAATGAAAGCCTTTATAAGGAGTCTGTAAAATTAGCAAGGCATTTTTAAAATTTAGTGAGGTGAACATAAAAAATATATACCTAGGTCACTTAGGAATTGAGAGTTTAAAAAATAAAAGGAGGGGTAGTATGGTGGGGGGAAGGGCTGGGTCACTTTCTTTTTTAATTTTTTTTAAATGTTCAGACATGCCCCAGACTCATCTTGCTGACACCAAGTGCCTTTGTGCTGCTGGACTGAAAATAGGAATACAGGGTTCTTTCAAACAGCTTAACTCCTCCACTTGTTAGCCCAAGTAGCATGTATTGACATTTCGGACATTCACAGACATGCGAACTGACCACTAGTAATCAGAATGCCCCCAAAGAACAGGAGACTGGAAGGGATAAGTGAACAAACTTCCATTATGACGCATTGGGCACTGAAGCACATGGGGTCAGCTTGTGCCTCACAGTTAAATCTTTATATTGCACTGTAAGTGTCCGCTGTTGGAGTCGCCCCTCCCTGGGGAGACTGGGAGCCAGGCCGCCTCACTACACAAGTCCGGTGAGCTGGTGAATTAGCCTGGTGAGGCAGGAAACAGTCAGGAGCTCAGGCAGGGGCTGAGCAAACAGTTTAGTATTCAAGCCCTGGCCCTAGGTCAGGGTGGGGCAGCAAACAACAGTTCAGGGGCTCAGACCGTCAGGCAGGGGCTGAGCAAACAGTTCAGGATTTAACCAGCCCAGGCTCCGGGTCCTGAGCGTCGGGGCGAGGGGGATACTGCCACCCGGGAGTGGGGTGGCAGGGGGGACACAGGCCCGTCCCAGCCTGGCGCCCTAACAGCAGCAGGCTGCCTGCTACTGTGTCAGTGGGGATCCTGGCTGCAACACACTGACATGGGCTCTGGGTGTGCTGCAGCCAGACTAGGGTCAGCTGCCCCCGGGCTACTGTCTACCTCCCTCTCTACCAGTACCTGCGTCTTCCACGGCGTCTTCCACGGCGTCCATGGGCTCTTCGGGATACTGAGCGAGGGGTAAACTGGGCAGCTCCTCTGGGTCCCTTTCTACCAGTCGGCTTACGGGCTCTTTCGGCATCTGATCGGCATCCAGCCTCCGCAGGTATGGCCAGTCCTCGAGTCGGTCACAGGCGGCGGGAGTCTCCCCAGCGGGAGCTGGGGCATCAGCGTCTGGCCTCTCCGGTGGCCAGGCCCCTTCTGAGCCTTGGGGTTGGGCTTTTATACTTCCTGCCCTGCGCCTTGACCTCTGGGGGGGCGGGCGTAGGCTCCAGTGACTCCGCCCACTTTGGCATCCGTAAGGTCTCGTCCCTGTCTGGGACGGCTGGAAGCCAGGTTGCCTCACTACATGCACATATACAGTTGGGTCAGGGTTCTCTATCCACAGATTCAGGTGGCCTCCCTGCTGTGCAGCACTTTTCTTATGGGCCTGGCAACTGTGCGAAGAGGCCCACTCACATCTTTGCAGTTCATGCCAGAGTGAGGTGCTAAAATTATGGGGGAAGTACATAGTCTCTTCTCAGTACTCCTGAATTCTGACTCATTTCTCCTTTTCCCTGCCTCTCTTTTGATGGTGCCAGGTCAGCTAAGGCCTAACATTACACTATAATCTGCCACTTCCAGTGCCAGCTATTAATAAGAAGTCTCTTAGAGCCTTTCATTAGAGGATCTCAGGCCTGTAAAAACACTACTGAGGCCTCGCTGCCCCCTAGTGCAGTTGGTTAGACTTATTCATCTCCCTCCTCTCAGATGATGAGGAAAGAAGTGAAATGACGTCCCACAGGTCACCCAATGGATCTGGTTAAGAGTGAAAAACAACTCCAGTTTCCCAATTCTCTGTGCTGCCCAGGAGACCATGCTCCTTATTAGCTTCCTTTTGTATTCAACCTGAGATCCACCTGGCTTCTTGTTCCCATCTATAGGATCCAGCATAGATACTTTTTAAAATATGGTTTTTAAGATCTGTGGAAGTAATCCTGCCTTGGGGTGGGGCTGCAACAGTCTGGAAGGCCTGCCTTTCTCAGGCTCTGGGCCAGTAGAGGCCAGCTGCGTTGAGCCTGTGTGGCTGCTCTGTCTCCTAGATTAAGGGGAGAGCTTGTTGGGAAGACGGGGGTGTTGGCTCTGCCCCTTCCTCAGTGATTCATGTGTTCTAGCAGGCTCGCAATAGGCAGAGTGGGAACGGTGCGGGAGGGAAGAGGCTAACTAAACATAAAGGAGAGGGGAAAATGTGAGGATGTGCCAAAGACCTGGCAACAGTCTTTCCTCTCTCTGGTCCCATGTCCACTCCTTGTTCTCCTGCCAGCTGAGGCCAGTTTTGCAACTTGTATGCTGCTGGAGTGCTAATTTGGTTAGTCAAAGAATCCATTTTGCTGTACTTCCCATAGTTAGATGGCCAGTGGCTTTACCATGAGAGCATCCACAAATCTAAGAGGTGTACTGTCCTAGCGCCCCCTGTGGACTATGGAAACTAGGATTGCAGATCAGGTGCTAGAACTGCAGGTGGGAATGTGGTCTTCCATTGCTTAGATGCTCTCTCTGAAAGGACCCAAGGTTTATGGGTCATAATTCCCATCCTTTGAACCAAGGAGCTGCAGGTAACCACTGGCTCACTGGCACCATGTCTTGTAGTTCAATTCAAAGTGGCGCCTCATGTGAGTTGTAGTTTGGGTGCTTTGTTCCCCTTCTCCTCTAAGGGGTGGCTCCCTCATCAGACCCATCTTTCATGAGGTAGCATTTTCTCCCATCTTGGTGAGGGGATACTAGGCATGCTTGCCCGTGGTGCATCATGGTAGAAGTAGTCTGGCCAGGGAGCCCAGCCCACATAGGAGAATGGTGGGAGCATAAGGTACCTGGATTACAACTCCCATGAGGCACCATGATACTATTTTGAATTTAAAACAGGTTGGGATTTGGCTAAAATTTTCTGTGGGATGGAGGGGAGAAAACTATTTTTGACCAGCTCTATCTGTGGTGCATTTACTTATAGATTCTGAACATACTGCTACTAAATTCTGGATCTGCCTAAATCTCTTAAGAATCCCTTTTGTGGGATTTGCATAGCAGATGATTACAGGCTATGCCTATGCAATCTGTGGGAAACTTTACATAAGGTTAGCCTATACTGTAGTGCATCTGGTGAAGATGCTCTATGCCGATGGGGGAGAGAGCTCTCCCATTGGCATAAGAAAACCACCTCTGTAAGAGGCAGTATCTTCTCCTGCTGACATAGTGCTGTCCACACCAGCACTTAAGTTGGTGTAACTTACATCGCTCAGGGCAGTGGCTTATTCACACCCCTGAGGGACATAAGTTACACTGACATAACTTGTAGTGTAGACAAACCCATAGTGTGAAAACCATCAGTAGTTTTACAGCACTAAGTTGTTGGGAAAGAGAAGAATCCTTCCACACTGAATGAAATCCTAGAGCACTAATGTTTTAAATGACAGAAGTACGCAGTCTGCCCTTATACAGCACATGAGGTTGCCTCCTGTGCTTGACTGCACACATGGCACAAGTAAGTGAGTTTGTAAAGCTGCCTGCTGGGAGCTGGGCAGGAAACAGTTTTCCTCTCCTCTGAAAATTTTCAAGATGCTGGAAAAAGATGTTCCTGTCCCAATTTGGGACAAAGTCAAAATTTCAAATTTTTGCAAACCATAGATCTGGGGGAAAAAAAATCCATTCGGGTCAATTAAAACATTTCATTTCAGTTTAAACCTCTTTTTTCCCTCATCACTATAATTAGCGTAAATTTCAAAATGAAGAGCCGTTTTGAACTGAAATTATTAATTTAGAAAATGTGAAAACTTTCTGACTTTCACACTTCTTTTGTTTTTCAAAGCTTTTCATTTGAAAAATGTGTCAAAAACAGACTTTTGTCTGTGATCTGTTTTGAAGAATCATCATTTTCTGATGAAAACATTTTTGTTGGAAAATTCCTGACCAGCTCTAGTGCTTGCTTCCATTGCAGCCTTGAAGAAAAGCCGTCATTATGGAATAGTCATTGTCTACCTTCCTATTCTCTGTTTCTTTTGTTTTGTTTTTGTTACTGATCAGAGAACTCCAGTTGCACTGAGTGGGATCTGCACATGCTGTAGCTTTTATGAAAGATTCAGCAGCAAACACAGCTCATTTCTGCCACTTTGCTTATTCTTGTATGAGCTTTATTGGGCAACAATAAATTCTTAAATAGGGAAACACACCAGAAATCATGGAAGCTCTGTTTAGAGCAAATGCTTTTTATATATTTGTTTCTGTCTTGGTCAGTTTGTTTTTTGTCCTACTTAGATTTTACTCTAATCTGATCTTCACTCTAGAGGTGGCTGCATTTTAGAGATGGGTGAAGAGATCGTTATATAAAATGTGTATCTCTTTTTTGGATTTTTCAGGCTGAAAAGTGATTCTGTAAAATGTAACAATTATCTTAATATTATCCTGTATTTTATTTAATATGCTAGAATACAAGCTATTCTCCCTTCAGTCACCTTCCACTGAAATGAGCTGTTGGGGCTTGAAAGGTGTTCTAGGGAAAGGAACCCATGTAATCTGCTCCTCTGGGAGCAGCCAGAGGCTTTCCAGGTTTGTCTCTAATACCTGCATGGTTAAATTATTCTCAGCGAGGACATTAACATCTCTCAAGGTTTTAAGAAGCCGCTATCCAGGCTGGCACTATTTGGTTTAGTTACACTTAAATTTGTGGCACAGAGCTGTCTTAGCCAAGTTGCTTTTCTGTGGGCCTAAAAAACCCAGATGTAATCAAAGGAATGTAGTTTGTATTGGGTCTTTTTGTTTTGTTGAATCTCTGCTGTCTTTTTGAGTAGGGGGCTGCATTCTCAACATTTAAGCTCCCTGAAGTCCTGAGGGTTGCTGCATCTTCACACCATAAAGCTCCTGTGGCTGCTGTCCAGAGTCATTTTGGTTTTCTCTAACCACAATGTGGTTGAAGGAATCGGTACCTGGGCTAGGGCTCCATTATCTTGCTTTTCCTCTGAGTCCCTGTGACTTTTGCCTGTATCCAGCCCTGTGGTCAGTCTGATCCCTCTGATGTCCCAGGTCTGCTCAGAACTAACACTGCATTATCTGTTATGTGCAGTAAATCTTTGCAAACAACTTTTTTTAGGCCACTCTCTTTCATCGGATGTCACTTGGTGGCAGCACACTGGCTTTGCAATAAACTGAATTTCCTCCCCATCTTTTCGTTTGGCAGAGACCATCAGATGTAGAAATCAAAACTGTGGAGATCCCAGAATTGCTTTAAGGATGTTTGGGAGGTGGCAGGGCTGGGCTATAGAGCTCTCTTTGTGGTGTGAGCAAAGCAGACAGCTCTTTGGAAGATCAGTCAGATGTGTCCACTGTCTGCAGACAGACTTCCTTCTGTGGCTCTTTTTTGGGTTTGCTTAGTGCAGCACTTTTTTTATCCCACTCCCTCTGTAAACACTGTAATACAAGTGCAGCCTGTGGCAATCCTGACCACCCATCCAGGCTCTCCTGATGAGAGATGGAGACTCTCTTGTTGCTAAGGCAAGGAATTAAAGGGGGTCTGGGTTAGTGAGTCAATCACATCCTCAGTGGGACCATTAAGTCATCGTAGGGCTGGAAAAAAACACACAGAATTAAAAGACATAACTGGGACTCCTGCATGTGAAACTCTCAAATGTCTCAGATTGAGCAAGAGATTTAGGAAAAAAATTGCAGCTGGAGCAGTCCAAGGGGCTTACATCTTTTCGATAGACTCACACAGGAACTTGCCTGGTTTGTGTTGCAAATTAGGGAATTCCCACTGTTAAGGTCTTGTTTTATCAGCAGTCTCTGTAAGAGCCAAAGATCTGTGCTGTCAAATGTGAGAGCAGCTGAACACAGAGTTTAAGGTTAAGGGGCTAGTCACAAATATGGAGCATCTGTCTCTCACCTGGAGAGGATGCTTCTTACGGTCCTACTAGTTAAACCTCCAGGCCTGATTGCTTTTTACACCCATGCAACTCCATTGACTTCTGTGGAGTTATTCCCAACTTAATACCCACGTGAGGTCAGAATCAGCCCTTCTGTTTCTTCTCACATCCCCAGCCAATGTGAGGATACAGGGCTTCTTTTATAACTGTCTTGCTCTTTTAGTGGCTGGTGGGTTGGGAAGCTGATGCAACTTTTGTCGCTAGCCAGCTGTGCTCCTCTAGCCTAACTGATAGAACTGCTGCTTCTCAGATCCGGAAGATCTGGGGCTTAACCTTCCCCCCTCCCCCGCCACCAGGCAGTCTGATGTGCTCAATAGCTGCTGTGTCTCTGCACACTTGGGTCTGCCATCAGGGTAAAGCTGTAAATAATGAATTTGGTGGGAAGAATGTGGGCCAGCCTTGATATGCATTGGAATAGGGACGATGTTTGACAGGACAGAGAAATGGGATGGAGACGGGAGAATGATGAAGTTTCTGGAAAGAAAATGGAGTTGTTGCCCCTCCTAAGGGATTCTGACATGCATGTGGCTAGCAGTTAAGTGCTTTCTTTAGAAGTGTTTGTGGGAGTGAAAAGACTCGGGGCTTGTCCACATGGGGACATTTGAACATGGATGCTGGAACAATTTGTATAGTAAATGTTTGTGTGTGGGAGGGGAAGCGGGGCTGAGAGCCATTGAACCAAACTGTAAACCCTGAATATGATCAAAACTACTTCAAGCCAGGGGGTGCGGCAGCACCCTTAGTTCCAGCACCTATGCACTTGGGAAAGTTGAGATGCATCATTTAAACATGTGAGGTCAATGCATATCAGTTAAAACCCTGTTCTGATGCTTTCATTCAAGAGAAAAGTGGTCTTAGCTCACTATGACTGTGTGTATGTGTAAACAATCTCACTGTTCACTTTGACCTGAGATCTGATCTAAGGGTGGCCTTGTGTTTCAAATACAGGATCAGAAGTAACGACTCATGAGTAAGGCTATGATTATGTCATGTCACGGAAGTCACGGAATCTCTGAATTCCAGAGACCTCAATGACATTTTCTGTTTCAGCCCCTGGGGCAGGGGAATGAAGCTGGCAGCCAGCGGGGCCCTGGCAGGGTTCCAGTGATGGGTGGCAGCCTCCTCAGGGTCCCCCTGCAAGGTTCCAGTGACGGGTGACAGCATTGTGGGGGGGGGTGTCCCCACAGCCCCCAGTCACCAAAGTGGCAGAAGAAACCATGGATCTGCAACAGCAAAAGTTACGGACAAGTCACGGCTTCCATGAAGTTTTGTCATTGCCCATGATCTATCCGTTACTTTTCCTAAAAACAACCATGACAAAATCTTAGCCTTACTCATGGGTTCTGTTTCCAATTTTGTCCCAGATTCCCTGAGATCTTGCACACCAAGTCATAGCCCTGCTTGGTGCCTCAGTTTCCCTGTATGTAAAAGAGGAAGAATACTTAGAGCGAGTCAGATAATTTCAATAATGGAAACTCTGTTTCATGATTTCCTTCCCCTAAATCAGAGGTCCTCAAACTGTAGTCTGCAAGCTCCGTTCAGGTGCGCCACAGATCGTTCCCTTTAAGATGCACGCCTGTGTGGCGGCACACAAGAAAATGAAGGGCCATCCACCTAATTAGTGGAGCCACACAGGTGTGGCTCCACTAATTAGCTGTCTGGACCCTGGAGAAGACGCACATGCAAGGTGAGATGGTGGCGTTGGGGGGAATAGAAGGTAGGTGGGAGGGGGCAGTGGGGTGAGACGAGGGGGCAAGGGGAATTTGGGACGTGGAAGGCTGCGGCGGCCAGGGAAAGAGGCGACTTTCCACAACTCCAGGGCTGTGGCTGCAGGAAAGAGGCAGCCCTCCTTCCCAGCCTCATCTCTGTGGGTGCTGTGGCGGGAGAGATACCCCCCTCTTTCCCAGCTCCAACTCGAGGGCTGCTGTGGCGGGGGGGAGAGGGCACATCCATGGCATTAGGAAGGTAAGACTAGTGATGTTAAAATATGAGTTGTTCTTTTATTTGTAGACCAAAAAACATTCATTATTAAGGATTTTTTTTAATATAGCGCTTTTATCCAAAGTGTTTACAATAGTTAGCTTAACGGTACAAACAACGTTTGGAAAGATTATTAAGTGGTCCGCTGAGACCCTCAGCACTTTTCAGTTCGTCCACAGAAAAAATAGTTTGAGAACCACTGTCCTAAATTATTCTGAGGGAGGAGCTTCTACTTCATTTGTGCCTTTTAAAAATGCTTTGAGATCCTTGTGTTATTGCCAATAATACTGCTGCTGTCATGGACAATTAAAGTAAGTTGAGCTTCTGCTCATGAGTCTTTGGTTCAAGTCCCTGACAGGGCCAGACTATTGATTTTTTTTCTACATTGAGAGGTGCAGTTCTTTCCTATTTGGGTAGCACTGACACTGTTTCACTCAAGGAAATACTTGGTGACAGAATGGTGTTGGGGAAAGGAAGCAAACCAGACTGGAAGTATCTAACTTCCGGTACCTTGCTGCTCTGCTCCCATACACCTCATCCAGCAAGAGTCATTTTCCATGGCTTGGATGCTGTGATGAATTATGCATGTATTATTGATTGGTTATTCCAAGTGCAATGTTTTTCATGCCTGTAATGAGCATGTGTGTATAGCCCCATTTGTATTCAATACCCATTTGTACAGTCTGGGACCTGCACGCAGTGCTCGGTTCCGTCTGGAAGCTGCAGTGCAATTATCAGAAGTTAAATGGAGGATGGATTAATAACTTACTGTAAAGAGAATTATAGCTTCCAGGACTTATGCTCCAGCATCCCCCAAACCAAACATAAAAGCTATAAATTCAAATTACCCAAGAAACTTTAAAAAAAAAAAAAAAAAAAAAAGGGCAGGGGACGGTGGTGGGAGGGAAAGAGAAAGAAAGAGGCAGAGAAACCAGCAGCTCTGAAAGGAGGCTGTACTAATGGCCCTCTGCTGCATGATTGGCTGGGAGCATATAGACTACTTGTTTCTCAGAATCATGAGTACTCTAGGATTCTCAAAGTGCTGAAGTTGCTCTCTTCACATATATAAATGGGACATGCCGCACAAAGGGAGTGGTAACATGCAGTGTTTTTGGACTAGGTACTTGTGCCTAAATTCTCAAAAGAGACTAGTGATTCTGGGTGCCTCCAGTGCTGAGCACCTGTTCTCTGAAAATTGGGTCTTCCTAAGGTGTCCCATGTTGAGCACCTAAAATTGTTAGTTGCTTTTGAAAACGTAGACCTCTAGCTTTTTTAAAAAATCTTTTAAATGTGTTCTCTTGATGTATTTGCTTTGTGATCATCTATTGCTGCTGGCAGCTTCTTGCCAACCTGTCTCTTGGCCTGATCTAGAGGATAAGAGTTCTTCCATTTCTGCTTATGTGACCCTTTCAGTCTTTGGCCTCTTTGCTGCAGTTGTTAAATGAGGGATTGCACTGATGGCCTATCTGATTAGGAGATCCCATTAGAAACCAGACTGAGGCTTGAACAGCTGTTGGCTGGTCCTAACCTGTCTGAGCATTGGTAACTTATTACTTTAGGTTTCAGTCCTGGGTGCCAAATGAGGAGCTTCCTGGCCCATCTTTTGTGGCTGAGACATTTGGTGGTAGTCATCCTCTTATCTTTTTTGAAACCTTTGTCGGTTTGTGGGTAGCCCAGGTGAATGCTGATGGCAGTGCTGGAGGCTGTCATCTCTTGGTTGTTGAGGTTGAGTGGCTTTGGCAGACATTTTTGAGGTTTCTACTAAAGGAATTTGCATGTGTGTTAGCTGTGGGAGTCTCTGATGCTGTAAAATAGAAGCTCCTTGCCTGGCTGCTGTTGAGGACGATGTGTGGTGTCCAAGTCTCAGACTTGGAATGGAAGGGGGAAAGGGGGAGGCTTATATGACTTCACCTCTCCCTCCCCCTACTCCCCATTGAGTTCTGCCAGTGGGGTATGAAATCACCACTTCTAGATCTGGAGAATGTGCATCTGTGCATTTTTTCCAGCTCTCTACTAGAGTGGTTGGGCTCATCTTGTGCAC
This sequence comes from Gopherus evgoodei, assembly GCF_007399415.2. Classification (NCBI taxonomy): domain Eukaryota; kingdom Metazoa; phylum Chordata; order Testudines; family Testudinidae; genus Gopherus; species Gopherus evgoodei. The sequence continues at coordinate 21,249,786 of NC_044329.1, read as the reverse complement.
ACACATGCCACAGGAATGGGAGGCCTGATTCCTAGATAGTACAGGTACCCTTCTGGGAAGCATTGCAAAATCTGAGTCATGTGGAAAGAACTGAACAAAACACAAGCATCTGAAAGAATAATTCGGTGAAATACATGGACAAGGAGGCAGCGCAGGGATTGCAAGTTTATATTATTAATCACTTCTCATGTATATTGTAGTAGTGATGCCCAGAGGGGCCTCCATTTCACACACATTGAGACCGACTCTACCCTGAGGAACGTATAATGCAAGTTGCTCTTTCACCTAGTAAGAGAGCAAAGACACTGGGACAGAAGCTCTTCCACACCACAGCCCCTTTTTGTTGCTCTGGGCATGAAGAGGCCATATACCTGCCCTCACCAGGCAGCTAAGGATCCCCTCAGCATTGGGGAATCTCCCTGGTGGTTGCAGGGTTGGAAAATTCAGCCCAGGAAGAGACTGTAGGAGGAAAAGTCATGTGAAGATGTGTAATGTGCGGATCCGTGCCACAAGTGCAGCAAATGCAGCCTCCCGATTGCTTTTCTGGGGCTTGAAGACTATGGGAACCTCTGGCTCGTGGATTTTATTTGTATGGGTCTTAAGGGGTTGAGAAAGTATCTGTCAAAGTTACGCAGACCCAGATGTTAATTTTTGGCCTTGATGTTTTGTCCCTGTATTTCCAGAGATTGCCACCTAGAGGCAACACAGGCCCTTGCGCTAAGCCACTTCTGCTGAAGGGCATGAACACTTTCCTTACAGCTGGCCTGGCTATTTAGAACAGCTACTACTTCCTTAGGTATATGGTGTCTTACGACTTCATAGGAAATTCCTTCTACAGCGGAAGCTGCTGCCAGAGTTTGTAGCCTTCTCTAACCTCCGTTACCTCCTATTTGTCTATTGCTGAGCAATGCTTAAAGTTTCCCATCAGTTTTCGCAGTCCTGCCTAAATGAGGTTGGAGAGAAAGGTACCGCTCTAATAGCTGATAAATTGCGCTCTTTGGATACACCTCTGCTCAGAGCCTTGCGTAAACGTCAGCCTCTGATTGTTTTAAATGATCATTGTGTTTGTACAGTGCCTAGTACAATGGGGTCCTTGTAGCAAGTACTGAAATAATAATAATTTGGATGTGATACTGCTCATCACCCACAAAATGGCCAAAACTATCTTGTCTTCCTGTTTGCAGAGCTGCTGTGCTTTCACTGTATTTCTTCATAAGCAGTCATGATGGACAGAGGGTGCCTGTGAAGGGTAGGAGAAAAGACTAAATATCTGTAGAATCTGAGCCATTGCCAAATGTTATTCACTCCCACAGAGTGTCTGCTTGACAGATGCTTGCAAGGCTGCTGGCCCTGGGAATGGGGAGTCTCTTACCCTGCAGGCATGCATTTGCACAGTGTTTGTTCCCAAAGGCCAAGCAGTTGTGCTACAGCACACCCATCCTGGGCACTCCAGTACCAAACATAATAAGCATAGTGTCACAATGATAGACCTGTAAGATCGGCATCCTCTTCCCACTTCAGTTTGGTACTGCTGGAACATCTTACAGTGATTCACAGTGGAACCAGTTGGCATGCTGGAAAATATTCTCCTCTCGTGAGAAGTGCTCCGGATTCACAACACGGTGATATTTGGGTTGTCAGGCGGGAACTTCCCAAATTAAGATGTTTTTTCTTTTTATTTTTAAGTCTTTTTATTTGGCCCTAATTACAACTCAGCTTTATCTTGTTGTTCATGATGTGCCTCTGGGGGACTTCGCTGGAAAGGAGAAGTGAAGGATGAAATGGGTGACTAGTCTGTCTGGAAATGTCCAATTAGATGCGAAAATAGAAGTCTGCAACATAACCCAAGGGAGAGGTGTTAAACTGAGATCCCTTCCACATATCCCTGGGAGCTGCCCAGATGGAAGAGCCCAGGGCACTGTGAGGGAAGCAGGAAGAACATCAGTGCCTTAACCAGTATTCTCCATAATAGGGGGCTCTGAAGATCGAGGAAAATGTGAACTATTACTGAGCAGAGAGTGACTGCGGCATTGGCCCATGCACCCGTCTTGGCCAATATTCCTGGAGCACGAAGAGAGCCTGACACCAAAATGCAGTCCCCCTCTTCTGCACTGGAGATGGGTGTGAGCTATGGATTTCAGAATTCGGTTTGGCTTAGGATCCATCTTTTGTCTTCACCACTCCTTGCCCCCCTTCCCCTTTGGGGCGGGGGCGGGGAATGACTGTTACTCCCACAAAAGGTTTCCTGTGACTCTACTGCCGCTTACTGAACCCGACACTGCAGCCTTTTGTTGAGCTTTTTGTTGGTGTCAGAATTTGACTGCTCCAAGCAATGTGTCTGTAGCACAGGCATGTATTGCGTCAGCTGCTGCACAGGGCACTGCTTGGGCCTCCATTGTGTTAGACCAGCCAAGGAGAAATGTAGCTTGCTCTCAACTTGACTCCCCTGGCCTGAGTTAATTTGCTGATGGAAACATCTCCTTTACCCCCACCTATCCCCTCTTGCGGGATATGACCTCCTGTATACACATACCTGACAGTCTTGTTTCTTTAATGAAACACTTCTCTTGCCCCAGACAATGGCTTCCAGACTGGCTCTGATAATATCTTGCCTTAGTTCTGTGTACCAGTGTGCATGCACATGTGTGATGGCATGCTCCCTACTCCATCCCACCCCGGGAATGGGAGGCTTCCCTTTCACAACCCTGAGGATCTCATCAACCTCCGCTCCTGCTTGCGTGAAGATTCTCACTGTTGAGCATCATGAGGCATTCCCTTACCCAGCAGGCTTGTTTCTGCCACAGTCCCAGTTTGGGGAGTCAAGACCAGGACAGTTATTTGATCTGGGTCTCCTGCAAGACCACATGAAGCATTCCTGGGCATTTCTGGCCTGGTATACACGAGAGACTGGGACCAGTAATGGTCTGTCTTGTGGCCATGAATAATGTTACCAGGCACTGCTGACCAGTAATGTGAACAAGAGACCCTGTTTGGTTACCAAGCTTGGGTCTCCTGAAAGGCACTGCTGAGCGCACTTCCTAGGCAGGTGCCTGTGCATGTCGCAAAGATACTCCTCCAATCTCCTGTAAAAATGTCTCCTCTTAGTATTATGAAGGATTGGTCCATGTGACTGTTAGCTTTGAGGCAGGGCCTTGCAGAGTGATCAGAGCCTAAGTTTTGGGGTATGATTGCACTGCAGCAACAGAGTGTGATTGCACTGCAGCAACAGAGTGTGATTACACTTATGTGGACATTCCTGAGCTAGACTTTAATCTAGCTAGGTCAGGCATCGGAGCAGTGACACTGTACAAGCCAGCCTGGGACCCTGGATAATTACCCAGGCTGCTAGTCCATGCACGATTCACTGCTCCGGTGTCCAAGCTAGCTAGGTTAAAGCTACCTCACCTGTGTCAACAGAAGCTGCAATTGTACTTCCTGGCTGGAGTGTAGATATGCCCTTGGTGTCAGGGCTTTGGAGTGGAGCTCAGAGCTGGAGCGCGGAGCAGCTCCGGAGCAGTGGAGCTGCAGGTTTTTGCCTGAAACTGGAGCGCAGCCAGAGCCCAGCTCCAAAGCCCTGCTTGGTGAGCTTCACACTGTGAGGCTTTGTTCTTCGCTGAGTGTTTGCTTCTGTTTGTGGAGGGAGGGATGAGGAGAGAAGGAAGGAACAGGACGAATTGGTTGTTGTGCTTTTAGACCAGGTGAGGGTTTATAGTCACTTCCCACTCCCCCAATTGAAGGCCAGAATAACAAGTACAGGTACTACAATTTAGTTACAACTATTACAGTTTCATACAAGAACGTAAAAGGTTGGTGCCATGTTAAGTCCTGCATAAAACATTAGCTAAACAATACATGTAAATGCTCTAAATGGCATCCGCTCTTAATATTTTTTTAAAGATGTGTTTGCAAACACTTCAATAGTGTGGTAAATTGTGATTTTAGTATCTCTTTCCCTTACACTTTGCTGGCTGAGCTCGCTGCTGAGAGGGAGGGTATCTTGGCCTCTGTGCCCTATCACGGTCTCGGTGGCTGCCTGCCTTCAGAAGGGTCTCTCTGTATGTATGTCTGCTTCCAGTCTGTTCTTTACTCCCTCTCCTCTAGATCTTGGATGGCTGGGCACTTTACTGCTCTAGGAATGTGATGTTACCACTTTCTTTGCATAACTTGGATGGGAACCCTGAATGCTGAAATCATTTGCAGGAGTCTTTCCATGCTGAATTTCTTCAATCCAGAACTTCTTCCCTCCTAAGGAAAATCTGCTGAAGCCTAGGAGAAGGATATTCTGTGGTCAAACCTGTCCAGAACCATCCAGTTCACAGGTCTGAGAAGATAGAGAAGTCCCTCTTCTAATATGGTCCCCAGTCTATTGTCCCCCTCCCCCAGGGGGTGCTTTGAGGCAGAGAGCAGTCTGCATCCTCCCCCAACTCCTTTCCCAGGGCTGAGCATGCTATCTCTGCAAAATTCTTGCTTTTAATCGGGGCACTGGACAAGGGTAACTTAACCCAAGACCCTTGAATGGCAGCTTGGGGCTTCTCTGCATCATAATGCAGTCTAGCCAGTATTTGGGTCAGATAAGATTTAGGGGTGTGTATTGGGTAGGTAGGGGCTTTAAAACATGCTGTCCTTGAAACCAGCCAACCAGATTCCTCCTGGAGTCTAATGGCAGATGCCAGCTGTGCAGTTTATTTCTCTTTCCCCCTCTTGTTAAATACTTTCTTCCCCTGGCTGTGGGGCTAGAAGACTATGTGTCGTAAAAGATGATCTGTCAGCCCGTGACTGAACGACTCTGGATCTCTCCAAACATGTGCCCTCATATCTGCTAACACAAACCACCTGCCGTGGTTAGAACCGGCTCTGGGGTTGTTTTCCTTGGAATGGGTTTTTAGCTTTTCTTCAGCCACTGGTTTATATCTTGTAAACTGCTGAACAGGCCTCTGCCGCCTTCTCGAGAGCTGTGTGATGTGGCAGCTGGGCTGGAAGTGACTGTGTAACCCTCCCTTCTGACTTACACTCCCACCCACCATTTCTTCCCTTTTTCCATGTTTTCCAGGCCTCACCCCTCCTTTCCAGGGACTCTGGGCTTTTCCATGTCAGTGCTTGGGAGTTTAGTGTTCATTAATCCAGGAGGTGTGCAACACTGACCAGAGTCAGGAGTAATGCAGGCAGGCAACATACATGCTTCTCTTCCACACCCCAAGACGTGCAGTAGTGGGAGATGCTGTAGGCCAGTCCTGGGACACCCCTGCCCACTCCTCGTCCATATAGCTCGGCAGTTCTCAAACTTTTGTGTTGGTGACCCCTTTCAAAGAGCAAGCCTATGAGTGCGACCCCCCGCTTTATAAATTAAGAACACATTTTTAAATATTTAACCCTATAAATGCTGGAGACAAAATGGGGTTTGGGGAGGAGGCTGACAGCTTGCGATTCCCAGGTAATAACCTTGGACCCCCTGAGAGGTCACTACCCTCCAGTTTGAGAACCCCCGTATAGCTCTTCCAGCACTCCTGTGGGCTGCCCATTAGCCCTAGCTATTCCTTACTTTTCTGAGCAGAGGCTTATAGAGGGCACTTGGTTGGCCTGGGCAGATATCCTCTAGCGACTTGGAGGTGACTGCCAAAATATGTGAACTGAAGATCTCCTAATCCCCCTACTTGGGCATGTCAGGAAATCCGCTATGAGATATGGGACAAATCTACAATATTGGCAGCTTTTGTTTAAGACACGTCGGGAATAGCAGAGGGTGCTGCAGGACAGGACTGAGGTGTCACAGCTGATCTGTTTGGGATCTTAAGATTGGAAGAACAAAGGGCACTGAAGGCCTAGAGGGTCTGCCTGCAATGTGCCTGGCTCTGGCGCTGTTAGTATCTCTCTTTCAGGAGCACTCTGCTCGCTCTCAAAAATGCGAGACGAAAAGGCCTTGAGAGAGTTGAGTATTATATTATTGAATGTAATTAGATGTGCTGTATTGGTGGCTTGATTTGTATCATTTACCACTGTGTACCTCATAAACTTAATAGCCCTTCCAAACAGGAAGAATAAGGTTAGAGTCATTCAGTTTCTTTCTGGATAAATGGAGACACAATGAGGCTGTAATGTGGTCTAATGGAGATGCTGTATTTTCATGAGCAGAGGGAACAACTGGCGGGTGTTACATGCTCTCTAACCCTGGTGGCATGACAATCACTGTAACGGCTCTGTGGTCACTCTGTATTGAGGAAATGAATCTACACGCAGCCTTGCCCATTATGTGGCTTCCGCTGGTAACGTCAGCGAAATCTCTGATTATTGATGTGTTGCTAACTCATAAAGGCTAAACCTGGAAAGAGGCTTCAAGCATTTCCCTTTCCTGATTAATCTGTTTCTGTATTTGGCATCCACATATTAAAGGGAGCACTTGGATACTTCTGTTTATGTTTTTTTAATTGTTTTGGTTTTGATTTGTCCTTGTTTTTTCTGCTATGCTTTTTGTCGTTTCTCATACATGGATTGTAGTGTGCATATGTGTATATTTCTCCTCACAGATCTTGAGAGAAATCCTGCTTCTTTTTGTTTGTGTTCTTGTTTTTTTCTCTACTGTCCTCAGGTAATGGTAGCACAGACTTATGCTATATCTACACTACAGCAGTGTCACAGCTGCACTGATGTAGTGCTTGTGGTGGACATGCTCCCAACTGGTGGGAGAGTGAGAGCTCTCCTGTCGGCTTAGCTCCTGCCTCCACAAGAGACTGCAGCGACCTAGCGCTGTTTATGCCAGTGCATAGGTCGGTATAATTTATGTTGCTCATGGCTGTGGATTATTTATACCCTTGAGTGATGTGAATTATAACAAAGTAACCTGTAGTGTAGACAGGGACTTTAGGAAATGCTTGTGAAATCCTGCTGTTGCTTGTAAAACCAGCAGAGGAACGTGGCGTTATTTTTGTGTAGGACCTACAGAAAATCAAAGGTTTAGTATTATTTCACAGTGGCTAATGTGCCTGCATGTAGTTATAAAAACAAACTAATAACTCTGTCATAGGTACTTACATGGCTTCCATTACTGAACAATCTGAGCACCTCACAATCTTTAATGTGTCAGAGCATCCCTGCAGAATAAGGACGTTTTCTCCCTATTTTACAAATGGGAACACTAGAGCAAAGAGACTATAACTTGCGTAAGGTCACACAGGAAGCCTGTGGAGCAGGGAATTCAACCTGGCTCTGCCGAGCCCCAGGCCACTGGACCATCCTTCCTTTCTGTTCTTCTCTGTGTGCGCGTTACTACGGATGCATTCTTATTTGGAATCCGTGAGAGCAACACTTTGCTCTATTGTGTTCATCATGGGCCATCAGAGTTTAATTGATACATAAAACTTAACATTTCATCATATACTTTGTTAATCTTTGTCTGTGCCAGTATACAATGCTTTAATGAAAGATGGATCTTGAAAATAAATGGACTTCAGATTTTTCCATTTGATGAAAAATAATCCCTGTGCCCTGTTGCTCTCTACAGCAGGGGTTCTCAAGCTTTTTCTTTCTGACAGTCCACTCCAACGTGTTATAAAAACTCCCCAGCCCACCTGTGCCACAACAACTGATTTTCTGCATTTAAAAGCCAGGGCTGGCATTAAAGGGTAGCAGGCAGAGCAGTTGCCTGGGGCCCCATGCCACAGGGGCCCCTGCAAAGCTACACTGCTCAAGCTTCAGCTTCAGCCCTGGTGGCGGGGCTCAGGACCTCTGGATTCAGCCCCATGCAAAGGGGATCTGGCTTTCTGCCTCAGGCCCCAGCAAGTCTAATGTTGGCTTTGTGTGGTGGACCCTTTGAAACCTGCTCACAGCCCCCAGGGTTGCTCTAGAGCAGTGTTTCCCAAACTTGGGACGCTGCTTGTGTAGGGAAAGCCCCCTGGGGCCGGGCCGGTTTGTTTACCTGCCATGTCTGCAGATCCAGCTGATCTTGGCTCCCACTGGCCGTGGTTCGCTGCTCCAGGCCAATGGGAGCTGCTGGAAGCGACGCGGGTTGAGGGACATACTGGCCGCTGCTTCCAGCAGCTCCCATTGGCCTGGAGCAGTGAACTGCGGCCAGTGGGAGCCGCAATCGGCTGGACCTGTGGTAAACAAACCGGCCCGGCCCGCCAGGGGCTTTCCCTACACAAGCAGCATCCCAAGTTTGGGAAACACTGCGCTAGAGGATTGTTGTTTGCCTATATAACTGGGCCATTGGGTGTTGCAATGGAGTTTAATTCTGTACTTTTCTACATGGCTACCAAGAGGTTGCCCATTTGAGAGTCCAGATGTGGGACTGCATTTTGGGACACAGCTGTGCTTCCATCACTGGAGAATGGTGCAAATGACAAAAGAGTAGAGAAGGCATTTCTGGAAGCATGCCTTTGTGGTTAAAGCACAGGGCTGGGACTCAGAGGTGGTAGAGGAGAGTTTAATTATACCTCATTTATGTGCATGGGGGAAACAGAACCACAGGGAAGGCAAGTGACATGCCTAAGGCCACAGAATGACTCAGTGTCAGAGCCAGGATTAGAACTCTGACTTCCAAGCCTGTGCTCATTCCCTCGGGGTAGACATGGGGTTCCTTTCCTCCAATGGTGACTTGCTTAATAGTGCATATGTGTTCTTTAGCTGCAGTACAGTCAAAGTTGGTTGTAGGGTTTCTTTACTTTGGAATCGAATGGTAGCTGCCAGCTGCATTTATAGCCAAAATCCCTTTCGTTAATAGAAGAGTCAAGGGAATTAGGTCTGTCCTTATTTTTTGTTCCCCCTTGCACATATGTACGCACACATGTGCACATGCACACACAAAGCTGCTGATTTTTGCAGGTTGAGAACTGAAGTGCTTCCCCATCCAGAGGTCTTAGAAATCCACACCTAAAAAAAAAATGCTAGTGAAATCCTTTGTGCGCACTCTCCCTTGCTCTCTCTTTGGTGTGCCAAAATAGGGCCCTACTCAAATTGTGTAATTGGACAAGATGACCTAAATAAAAGACAGAAGAGAGTCCTGTTCTTCTTACTCCTAAATTGCCTCAGGTAATGACAGCCTTGGAGGCTGTGATGTACTTGGAACCCCTTCCTGCAAGATGACTGGAGCAGCCATGAGAAACTGAGTGCCCTCCACTCTCGTAGACATCCCTGGAGCGTTCTCCTAGGGTACAGACACATCCTAATGGAGAAGAGAGGTCATGATACCAGAGCCTTCAATAAGGAGGGTGAATCTTAACCCTTCATGTCTTCCCCGCCTTGTTGTCCCAGCCAGTGCTTGCAAATTGTACAAACTACAAAAATGGACCAAGCCGTTTTTTAGATAAATCTACTAGAGGGTTTTCAAAGTAGTCAGTAGTCGTAAGGGTTGTTGCTAGTAGTTTTAAGCCCAGGACTGATGCAACCATTTAGGCGACCTAGGCAGTCGCCTAGGACGCTGGCATTTGGGGGCGCCATTTTCTTCAGCAACGACCGTGGCAGCCGGATCTTCAGCCGCCCTAGTCACCGCCGGCATTTGGGCGGAGGGAGCTGGGGCAGGGGAGCACGGGGAGAGCCGCCTGCAGCAAGTAAGGGGGGGGGGGCAGCACGCAGGGGAACTCCCTGCCCCAGCTCACCCCTGCCCCATCTCCTCCTCGAACATGCCTTGGCTGCTTCACTTGTCTCGCCTCCCAGGCTTGTGGCGCCAATCAGCTTAGGCGCTGCAAGCCTGGGAGGCGGGAGAAGTGAAGCGGCCACGGCATGCTTGGGGTGCTCATGCACGGAGCAGGGGTGAGCTGGGGTGGGGGGAGGGGTGCCTCAGAATGGGGGGAGGGGAGCTGCCGCAAGAGGGGTGCCTCAGAGCAGGGGGTGGGGAGCTGCCACAAGGGGGGAGCCTCAGGGCGGAGGGGGGGAGCTGCTGTGGGGTGAGGTGCCTCAGGTTGGGGATGCGGGGTAGGGGGAAGGCGCAAGGTGGAAGTTTTGCCTAGGGCGTGAAACATCCTTGCACTGGCCCTGTTTAAGCCCAGTTTGTATATGTTTGTAAGTTACTCTGAGATCCTTCCAGATGGAGGCTAGTTCTTCCAAAAAAAAAAAAAAAAAAAGCATGTTTGACTTCCCAGCTCACACTGAGTAAAATGCAAACTGTGAATAAGTGCACACGTGGTGAAATGTGAGTTGGACTTGGAACATAAAGGAAAACTAGAAAATTGTGAGAGGGTCCATCTGAGCCCTGGCGTTCCTGGAGCTACTTGGAATGTACAACCAGTTTTCCCTCATTGCTGCGGAGACATGGTGCCAGCCCTACCCTCAGAACTTAACTCGATTTAATGCGGTTATGTGCAGACAGCCAAGACTCCCCTGTATTGACTTGGAGAATTGGCTTCATTTCAGTCTCTCCTCCCACTGAGTAGTTGTTTCGTTACTTTAACGTTTTGTTTTTAAATCCTATCTTGTGTGCCCCCCCCTTTTTTTTTAGATGCAGATGTTGGACAAGTTCCCAATGGAAGGAGGGCAGAAGGACCCCAAACAAAGGATCATCCCCTTTCTGCCGGGTGAGTAGGATGGTTTCCATTGAAGGCAAACTCTGGTTTTGACATAATACATTCAAGTGGGTCCAGACTAAGAAAAGGTCTTGTTACCAGCTCCCAGTGCACACATAGGTATGACTTAAAGGTTGGAGTCTTGAACAACATGTGAATTTGAAACTTCAGATGCCTACATCTTCTCCATTAAAATGAACATGGGACTATTTTTAGTAATATGCAAAGTAAGTATTAAACTCCTCAGTTCCCAGGGCTGCAGCCCACAATCAGCTTCAAACTTGGAGACTGCAATGTTTAGGTATTGGTTTTTGCCCATCCTGAATGGCAAATTCATAGCCACTGCCCCCAGAAGACACCCATGTTTTAAGTAAGCAATCCTACCTTCGCAAGCTCTGTAGGTAGCTCCTAGGATAGACTAGTGGGTTTCAGTATCGACACCCTCAACAGAGCCAGGAACTGTGGCTCCTCAGGAACTGCTCTGTGCAGTTTGCAATTGAGTGTAACTCCAGTTAAAGTGCAGAGAGACCTTAAAAGCAATCCCACAGAAATGTAATACGGAAACAGGCTGACAGCTGTAACTTTCTTCTGCAATTTTAAGGAGCAGTTTTCCAAATTGAGATGTATATAGTGCAGCAGCTGTCCTGCAAATCCAACATGCAACTATGCAAATGAGCGTTCATGTGTCGAAACTAACCTGTATAATTACTCATTTTGGACCTAATGCAGGGGTGGGCAAACTTTTTGGCCCGAGGGCCACATCTAGGTGGGGAAATTGCATGCAAGGCCATGAATGTAGGGCTGGGGCAGGGGGTTGGGGTGCAGGAGGAAGTGTGGGGTGTGGGAGGGAGCTCAAGGCAGGGGGTTGGGGCCCAGGAGGGATGCGGGGTGCAGGAGGGGCCTCAGGGCAGGAGGTTGAGGTGCAGAGGGGTGCAGCAGGGGGCTCAGGGCAGGGGGTTGGGGTGCAGGCAGTGTGGCTGAGGGCTCAAGGCAGGGAGTTGAGGTGCAGGCGATGTGGCAGGGGGTTGAGGTGCAGGAGGGGTGCGGCAAGGGGCTCAGGGTAGGCGGTTGGGGTGTAGGAGGGGTGCGACAGGAGTTTGGGGTGCGGGATGCAAGAGGGGTTCGGGGTGTTGGCTCTGGCCCGATGCCGCTTACCTGGAGGTTCCAGGGTGGCAGTGGCGCGCAGCGGGGCTAAGACAGGTTCCTTGCCTGCCCTGGCCCCACGCCGCACTGCTCCCGGAAGCGGCTGGCACCATGCCCCTGTGGCCTCTGGGGGAGGGGGAGGCAGAGGGCTCTACGCACTGCCCTCGCCTGTGGGTACCTCTCCTGAAGCTCCCATTGGCTGCGCTTCCCTGTTCCCAGCCAATGGGAGCTGTGGGGGGCATTGCCTGCATGCGATGGCAGTGCACGGAGTCCTCTGTTCCCCCCACCCTGCCCCAGGGGCAGCAGGGACATGGTGCTGGCTGCTTCCCAGAGCGGCCCGGGCTCGCAGCACCACAGGGGTAACAATCCTGTGGGCCAGATCCAAAGCCCTGAGAGGCCAGATCCAGCCCAGGGGCCATAGTTTGCCCACACCTGATCTAATGGGTGCATGTGGTCGTTTTGTGACACATTGCTGCTGCTTTTGAAAATGTAACCCTAAAATTGCCAGGGAGTGGGGCCCCTGAGAGTCTTTCATACACCCACAGCCAATAGATTTGACCACATAAACTTTTTTCCAAGGAGCTAATGAAAATGGATGATACTTTAAACACTTCCAGAGAACGCAACAAGTATATTTGGTGCAAGCCATTATGATGTCTTATGGAAATGCAGACGTTTAAGGTATGTCTACACTGCAGCATGGGCTGACGTTCCTGCGCTAGCTTTAATCTAGAGACCATAGCTAAAAATACCAGGGAAGATGCAGTGGCATAGGCTTCAGCGTGGGCTGTTTCAGCCAACTGGCAGACCCTGGGTATGTATAACCCTTTCTGTGGTCCATGCTGCTGTGTCTTCACTGCTATTTTTAGCCCTGCTAGCTAGATTTAAAGCTAGCATAGGCATGCCAGCAATCACAGCTCCTGTTGCAGTGTAGACATGGGGTTCCTTTCCTCCAAGCAGCGTGAAGACTCTGTTTTATTCTTCTTCATGAGCCAGGGCATATTTGTAGGTAAGAAACTGTGTCTGGGTTGCCCAGGGAGGCATTTCTGGTTCTGGCTTCTTCCCTGATTGTAGCATCAGCAAAACCAGAGCAAGTCTGACATTAATATAGAGAAAAAGGCACTGCTGTGCAACTTTTTCCTGCCGGTGGGGGAAGCCAAATTGGCAGAGGGCATGACTTGGAAAAATAGAGAATACAGTTTGGCTGCTTTCAGTTTGTGAAGAATCCCTACTCGTTCCCATCAAAACACTGCTATTTTTGGAAGATGGGGATTGGGGTCCAGCGTGGCTGCCCTGAGCAGGGCCGGTTCAAGGAAGTTTCACGCCCTAGGCGAAACTTCCACCTTGCACCCCCCTCCCACACACCCCTGTGGTGCCCCCCCCCACGGCAGCTCCCCCCCTACACCCTGAGACGCCCCCCTTGTAGCAGCTCCCCACCCTCTGCCCTGAGGCACCCCCCGCCGGCCAGCTCAACCCTGCTCCATGCACGAGCACCCGAGCACCCCATGGCTGCTTCACTTCTCCCGCCTCTCAGGCTTGCGGTGCCTAAGCTGATTGGTGCCACAAGCCTGGGAGGCGGGAGAAGTGAAGCAGCAACGGCGTGCTCGGTGGGGGAGGTGGGGCAGGGGTGAGCTGGGGCGGGGAGTTCTCCTGCGTGCCCCCCCCCTTACTTGCTGCAGGTGGCCCCTCCCCACGCTGCCCTGCCCCAGCTTCCTCTGCCTAAATGCTGGCGGCAACCAAGGTGTCTGAAGATCCAGCCGTCGAAGTCGCTGCCGAAGAAAATGGCGCCCTCCAAATCCCAGTGCCCTAGGCAACCGTCTAGATCGCCTAAATGGTTGCACCAGCCCTGGCCCCAAGCGTGTTGCATTTCACAGCCTCACTCGTTAATTTCATTGCTGCTCATTCAAACTGAAAAAGTTCCCCCCTGTTAAATTACTTTCCACTGGGATTTTGTGGGAAAGGGTTGGAGCTTTCAGAAGGTAGAGCCTGGGCCTTGAGCCACACTGACATCGCTCCATGGGCTGTGTGCGCATTTATTTCAACTTTATAAAATAGCAGTAACCGATGTCCAGGCCACTGCTCTGGGCCCCCATGCAATAGACTAAAATAATCCATCTCCAGGTACAGCCAAACAGCCGGCCTGATGTTGCCCACCAAGAAAATTCATGCTAGTCCCAGGACCCCCAGTTATCCCTGTAAATCCTTCAGTCCTCAAAGCTGTGGAAGACAGATGGGCCTTGCAGTGTGCTCAGAAGGTTTCAAAAGTCAAAGCAACTGAGGGAAGCAAATTCCAGAGCTGAAGGTCTGAGATGCAACTTACCAATTGAGATTCTGAACCCCTTTGGAGTCCAGGAGCTCGTGATGTCAATATGGGGTCCATCTCTATTGCAAATTGGCTTAGTTGTGGTGGTGGTGTTTGGACAAAGGCCTGCATAGTTCCAGAGGGTCATGAGGATGATATTTGGTTTTGGGAGGAGATATTATAATGCCAGTTGAGCTGCATATTATGGTCATGAGTGCTTTAGCAAGGCCTAGAAGAGGGGTAGGCAACCTATGGTTCGTGTGCTAAAGGTGGCACACAAACTGATTTTCAATGGCACTCACACTGCCCGGGTCCTGGCCACTGTTCCGTGGGCTCTGCATTTTAATTAATTTTAAATTAAGCTTCTTTAACATTTTAAAAACCTTATTTACTTTACATACAACAATAGTTTAGTTATATATTATAGACTTATAGAAAGAGGCCTTCTATAAATGTTAAAATGTATGACTGGAACGCAAAACCATAAATCAGAGTGAATAAATGAAGACTCAGCACACCACTTCTGAAAGGTTGCCGACACCTGGCCTAGAATATGCATATTTTTAGGTTCTTCACCCCTCTCCCTCCCAAGCCACCTAGGACTGAGTTGCCTGGTGACAAAAGGTGCTAATGTGGGAGCAGGGGAAAAAACAAGTTGTACTCTGGAGACAGGCCCCATCTCCTGACTCAAGGTGAAATAGTCTCTGCCTCGAACTGTACATCTTACTCCTGTATTCATGTCCTCCCCAGCTTTCTCTGCAGGTTTCAGTCACTCTCAGTCCACACTCCTCCCAGAGGCTTACCTTGACACTTGCAGCTGTTGCATGCTCCTCACAGAAGTAGAGTGATAGGGATGGTGGATAATGAATATTGTTGGATTTCACCTTTCCTGCTTTCACATGCTGGTGCAGAACAATGGGTAGCTATGGTGTGAACATCTTAAGTAGGGTCCTCTCCTGATTGTCTCCTGCACAATGTTCACTAGGTACAACAGACTCACATCTGTCTAATCACCCGGGGCTGCTTAATTCTCTCACTTGAGGGTAGCAGCTGTTAAGCAGTGTAAGGTCAGTAGCTTCTGCAGTGCGTCCTTTGCTATCTTTGGCATGTGTAGCGAGGAGACAGTAACTAACTGTTGAGTTGGCTTATGGAGTTAGTCACCTGGTCTTATGTACCTGGTGAGGTGGCTTATTGGCGAGGTTTGCCTCCTGCGAGAGATGTTGGTTTGGCTTAGAAAAGTCTATAAGTAGCTGGTAGAATTGTCAGGTTCAAGAATCGTGGTGTATTTCTTCTAGTTCAGGTCTCCTCTTTCCCAGCTTGAGATGGCAACATGTTGTTTTACTTATTGTAAACCTCGAGATTTTGTGGTGGGTCAAGTGCGAGGTAGAGCAGGGTCTGTTTCTCTGAATCTCATGCATCCAATATATGGTGAAATGTAGGCTTGCTGGGGTTTTGACTTGGTTCAGGCCTGAGAAACCGGTGACATCTACTTTTCTTCCCTCCTTCATTTGAGGAGCATTTTAGCATCTGAATTTCATTACCAGTGGTGATTTGGCTCCAATGGTCTGATTGAAATATGCTGCTTTCTGGAAAGCCGCCTATGGTAATGTTAGATGTGTGGCCTCTGAAGTCCTGCAAAATATCTCCTGCTATCCTATATGTCCTGCTGCCTGTAGCTTTCTTAGCAAACCTCTAATTGTCTCAAACTCGGGGTCACCCACAGGAACCGAAGAGATTTCCATCCTTCAGTGTCTGTCAGAATATTTTCCTGGAGAGGGAAGTGGTCCCATTATTAATGCTTATTTTACAGCATCCAACCCATAGGAATTTTGTTGTTCTTCTGCTTTTGCTTTTGTTTAGTTACTGTAGCTTTTTTTTTCCTTTTGGGATTTGACTCATTTTTTGAAGTCGCTAGAGGAGACTTCAAGCCTTCAGACTTAAAGTACGTCTCAGCTCTTCCCAGAGAATATCCTTGCAAGGATGTAATTCCCACCCTCTCTTTTCCCCACCCCACCCCACTCTAAAACAGATGGAACAGTAATAAAGTTGGGTTCTTGAGAGAAACAAATGGGAAAGACAAAGATAGACTATGAGCTTTCTGGAGGAGGGATTCTCTCAAGCTATGTATCTGGATAGCACTTGCCTGTAGCATGTCTTGGGTGCTTCTGTGATACCACTAACAGAATAAGAATATGGCCTCCAAGGCCACTGAGTCTGACAGCATTCAGGCATTATGCCGAAAATTCCATTTCCTGCCATGCAGAAGATTTGGGAGGTGGACTCCTAGCTGCTTGTGTGCTGGCCTCGAGTCAGTGGCAGGTCCTTCTTGTGATCGTTGTTTTGAAGGATGCTGCCCTCATGACCCTCTGGCTAGTCCTAACTGACAGGACACCGTTAATGCTAATATGGGCTCTTATGGCAGGAGGAATGAAGTAGCATTGAGTAATGCATATGAAATGTTATGGGGGGATTGTGCAAAGCTTTGGAAATCCATCAGCCTCTAGCTCAGAGACAAAGTCCCCAGTGAACAGTTGCTGGTTGCTGAGTATCAATTGTGTGCTGTGCAATATGCACACAAAGGCTCAGTCCCTGCCTGGAGAAGTTCACACTCTAAGGGTTACACATTTGCTGGCTGAGGGATGATGAGATGGGGACCCCAGGAAAGAATTAAGAAAACAAATGAGCTCAGTTGGGCCAGTTGTGTAAAAGATGTGCCAGATCTTTCAGGAAACAGCTTTTATAAGGCAAGTGGAGCCTTCCAAGCTCCGCACAACCCAAGTGGCCCAGAGCCTATTCCAGCCGGTCTGCTTTTCTGGAAGTGTGAGTCTCTGCAAGGAGAGGTTGTGTGAGGCTCAGCTACTTTTGGTTGTGAAATTGCTTTTTAGGAAGCTTAAGCAAGAGACGGCGGCAAACTCCAAAGGAAGAAAAGGATTTAATAGGATAAATTTTAAGAAATCAGAATGTTGTCTCCTTTCTACCCCCTACCCCATCCCTCTCTGATCCAGCATCAGAACAATACTTGCACTTTGGAAACTTTTTATCTGCAAATACTAGCAGCTCTCCACAAGAGACATGGAAGTTAGATAGATGAATATGATCATTCCCCATTTCCAGACAAGGTTAAGTGACTTCCCCAGACCCCACAGGGTACTCTACAGCTGGCAATAGAACAGAGTTTCTGGGACATAATCCTGTGATCAGTCCACTGGACACAGCTGTCTCAGGCGTCTCAGACCCAGCCTAGTAACTAAGAGGAAACTATCACATACGTGTTTTGCTGCCTTAGTGCAGATGGTGAGCTTTTCAGTGAAGAGGAGATCATGGGTGGGACTGTTGGTGAAGTCTTGAGTAGGTCTCCTCTCCATGCAGTTCCACTTCTGAGCTTTCAACACCAGTTGCTGAGTTTGGGTTGCTAGGAATCATGCTGACTTCATTAGGTATAAGACTGCCGTTCCCTCCTATCCCGTGTTTACTGTCACTTTCCATCTCTGCAGCAGTCTCCTGCTGTGCTCCTTCCTCCTAATCTAGATGCGTGAAAGGAAGTCCTATCATCACTCTTCCATGGATCTGCCAGTGGTGGAGGCAGTACACCTCAGTGAATCCCTCTTCACCACCCAGGAAGCAGAGATACTGAGGTTTTTTCTCCTAGAATGCATAGAAGTGAAATACATTCTCCATTGAGCCATCCTAAATAATGCATTTTATTGTCTCACCATGCTGATATTGGTCTGTTTTGGGGGAAAATCCTTTTTCCCCAGTCCCACAGATGATCAACATGTCTGGTGGAGTCTGGAGAGCTCCACCCCCCCTTACCCTCCCTTTCTGGAGGTCTTGCGCCTCCAATCCCATCCTTCTGGCTGAGGAATATGGCACAGGGGAGTCTTTCCCTTTGTCTCTCAGAATGGCTGCTGCTTTCTACACCTTTTGCAAGGGTGAAGCACATGAGTAGGACTAGGCCTAAAACTGAACTCCCTCCACTGAAACCATTAGCATGCTGGGAATTGTAGCTCACCTAATTCTGAGTCTCCTTGAGATCCTTTAGAGTGCTCCTATGTATCAGGTCACAGTATGCGTCCCTATAAACCTCCATGTTTATGGCACACCCAGGAACAATCATAAATGCAAGCAGCCCCCATGCAAAGTCATCCCTTCCTTTTACTGCAGGGCCAAGGCATTCACTCGCTTCAGAAGTTTGCCAGCCTGCTGCTAAGTGCAAATCTCCTATGGAGCTTGTGGGAAGTGTTCAATTCCCCCATGTGCCCGCCCATTCCAGGAGTGGAACTAGGGACTGGCTTCTCCTTCTGGGGACCGACCGTGCATGGTTTTTAAAGTGAATTGGAGCCTGTGCCAGAGGAAATCTGGATGTGATTTGAAAGGTGTGGAGAAGCAAATACTTTCCGAGTCGAAGGGAGTCCTTCAGGGTAAAAGGAGAGTCAGACGTTTTTCCACTCGAAATATCTGGCTTCTTTAATGGCTCTGATCAGCTTTGTGATACATTTATGGTTCCCTGCACCTCCCGCTCAAGATCAAGTAACAGACTTCAGCTCAATGGGAGCCAGTGATGAGCTGCCAAAAGATTAACAACCGGTTCCCTCCTCTTCACCCCACGAGGGAGTCATGCCCCCGCTGGGACTCCTGCCCCATCCAACCCCCCCACATTATTTGATGCCCCCCCCGATCCCTACCCCATCCAACCCCTCCTCTCATTCCTGAAGGCCCCCCGGGACTCCTGCCCTATCCAACCACCCCTTCTCTCTGTCCCCGACTGCCCCTGGAAGTGGAACCCCTGCCCCTTACCTGGCCCCCACCACACCATCCAACCTCTGATCCTTCCTGACTGCCCCTCAGGACCCTTGCCCTCATTCAATCCCCCTATTCCCTGCCCTCTGACTGCCCTGACCCTTATCCACCCCACCTCCCAAAAACTCCCCTGCCCTCTTCCAACACCCCCTCCCTGCTCCCTTACCACACTGGAGGCCGGGCATGCTGGACCAGGCTGGGGCTGACCCAGAGCCGCTTGGCAGGAACCAGGCCCAGGGGAAGCCGCTTGGCTGGAGCCAGGCTTGGCAAGGTAAGATGGGGCGGGAGAGCGACGAGGGCTCTAGGAGGTGCGGCGCAGCCCAGCCCAGTCCTGCTCCAGCCTAGCGCTCCGGGCCTCGCCTGGCCCAGGCCTGGTTGAGCAGCCCCGGCACCGGCTCCTGCTGAGTGGCCCTGGCCCGAGGCCAGAGTCGCTCAGCCCGAGCCAGAGCCTCTCGGCCACGACCGAGGCTGGCGCTGCTCAACCAGGCGCGGACCAGACCAGACCCAGGGCGCTCAGCAGGAGCAGGACTGGGCCAGGGCCGCTCGCAGCCGGAGCTGGAGGTGTTCACAGCCGGAGCTGCTGGGCTGGGGCCGCTTGCGGCCGGAGCCGGAGGTGCTCACGGCCGGAGCCGGAGCTGGGCTCGGGCCAGGGCGCTCGGCTGGGCCTGGGCCCGGAGCCGCTCGGCGGAGCCGGGGCGCTTGGCCGCTCCCGGGCTGGAGCTTGGGCGCTCACGGCCGGAGCCAGGGTGCTCAGCCAGCGGGGCGCTTGACCGGAGCAGGACTAGGCTAGGCCACACCACCCCTTCTTGGTCCCCTCCTGGCTTCCCCGCCCCAGCTTACCTTGCCAAGCTGCTGCTTGCTTCTGAGCCCTCACCAGTCCCAGGCTTCCCACGCTAACATCTGATTCTCAGGAAGCAGGGGAGGGGGAGGAGAAGGGAGGGGCACAGCCTTCAGGGGAGGAGCCCAGGAAGCAGAGGTGAGCTGGGGCCGGGAGCAGGGCCGCCCTTTTAGAACCGATTGTCCTTGGACAACCGGTTTTAAAAGGGTTTCTAAATTTAACAACCAGTTCCTGCGAACTGGTGAGAACCGGCTCCAGCTCACCACTGATGGGAGCCACAACCACGTTGCTGGCTGAAATGTCTCAGCAACTTTCCTTTCCCTCCACTCCCTCTTCCCAGTATGACTCTGACCTTGGCTTGAGAATTCCAGTGGGATGGAACAGAATACACTGTCCCCTTCTCACCTGGCCTTTTTTAGAGGCTAATTTCTCTCTCGTGTTCTGTCCTCCTGCCCCCAGGGTGCCTCCTGCACAGCTGGGGGTAATTGCCTGTCAGCCCCTCTCCCACCCTCTCCCCTGATATTTCCCAATCCCTGAGCAGGGTAGGTGAGACCTGTAGAGGTAGCATGCTTGCCATAGAGGGGCTGCATTGGGTCACTTTACAGCCCCCCACTCTGAACCTGCTACAGCACAACCTGTAAATCAGTCAATCAAATAAATCAGTCGGTCAAATAAGAGTGAGGGGGCTTTAATGGCCTATGTAGGGCATTTCCTTCTGTGGTTTGCCACAACAAGGCCCCTGGCCGTTGGGTTGTAAAGCAGGGAGAAGGGCTCCAATAGAGTTTTTAAAGACAAAGCGTGTCTCTGGTCTCCCTGGGTCCTCATCTTCTAGGGATGAAGCTTCTCTGGCTCTTATTTCTGCTAGTCACTGGTGGCTCACTGACGGTGCCTACTCTACCAGCTCCCTTTGTGGTAGCAACTGTTGTGGTAGCTGTAGTATAGACAGGGCTCAAGCCCTATAGTGGTGGTGAAAGATGTGCCCCATTTTGTGTCTGCTGCTTGCCTAGTCAGACCTGTGTGTGCTGGGAGTGCCCCATTGCTGAGCAGTCACTTGGAAATGCAGGAAGGCTGCTTTCTCCCTGCCTGGATATGCTGCCTTTTGTTATCGTGCAGTCTCTTTGTCCTGCGGGCTTGTGCATGTGTCTCTGTGCTTGGGCATTAGGCCAGGCAGCTAATGTGAAATAATGACTCAGCAACTCAGTCAGTTAGCCGCATTTGAAAATTGTTACATAATTACTACCAGAAGAGCTGCTTGTCTGCTGCCCCGCCTTCAGCACTGAGTAAATGGCTATGGGTTTTCCCAGAATGTTGTAGCTGGGGAGACAGGGAAGAGGGGATGATTGCAGTGTTCTGAGGATGTCCTCTAAAGGCAGATTTTGATCCTTCTGTGTAAGTCTTGTACAACTCTGTCAATGTATCTTGATCATGACCTGCGGTGACCCCAGCTAACCCATTTAGACCCGCACACAGCTCTGCCTGTGTCGTCTCTCCTGCCTCTTTCTTTCCCATCCTCAATGCCTTCTCTCAGGATTTTGTCAATGCTCCTGACTCCTGCCTGCCAGCACCATCAGTGGACGTAAAGCAGGCCCGTGATTAATGATCTGAGAGAGAGGATGGTCAGCATGAAGGGGAGGGAGGAGCCTCTGCTCTGCTCTCCAGTGCCACCTATTTGCTGAAGAGTCCACATGTGTATGTGTGTTCATGGGGATTTGCAGGGATGGTGTGGCCAGCGGATAAACCAAAACCCCCATGATGGTGATTCATCAAGCCTGGTTCTCAGTGCAGCCCTGGGCTCAGAATTCCTGACTGGTATCTGAAGGCCCTTGCCTTAGTGTGTGCATGACTACTAGGGATTGAGGTGGATGGTAGAGGGGTGAGGTTTGGGACGCCTAGTTCTGGATGAGATGGGAGGAAGGGAGCCATTCAGCTGAGCAAAGCAATTGGGGTGTAGGAGAGCTCTCTTGGAGTGGAAGGGGTGTCTCCTGTTGAAAGGACTTTGTGAGCCGTGTCCAATTGAAGGTGTTTCCAGTGGCTGAGAAGGAGGTCTCAAGACTGCAGCTGGCTTTGAGGTAGGATTGAGAGTGGTGCTGTCCTGTGATTTTACAGGCTTCCTGCATCCCTATGGGGCAAACAGCCATAAAGTCTCACTCCTTTTATTTTCAGTAGCTCGTTGCAGTTATGCAAAGGAAATGGAAGGAAGCTTCAGAGCTATTTAGATTGTATCTGATAGCCCCGGGGTAAGTCGGAGAGAGAGCGGGGGAGAGCATAAAATAGCTGCGTGGCCAGAGCTGTGATTCCAGTCCCATGCAGAGACCTGAAGAAGAGCACTGTGTAAACTCGAAAGCTTGTGTGTCTCTCCAACAGAAGTTGGTCCAATAAAAAATATTACCTCACCCACCTTGCATCTCTGAGATCAACCACTGTCTGCCCTGACTCTGCTGAGCTGAAGAGACAGGCTACGCTGGCTTAGGGCACCTCTTCGCTGGCAACATTAGAAGCGCTGCCACGGCAGTGCTTTAATATGGCTTGTGTAGTCACAGCACAGCTCTGGGAGAGAGCTCTCTAAAAAACCCACCTCCACAAGTGTCGTAGCTGGCACCACCATTGGTGCACTGTCTGTACTGGCACTTTACAGCGCTGAAACTTGCTGCGCTCAGGGGTGTGTTTTTTCACACCACACGAGCGAGAAAATTTCAGCACTGTAAAGTGCCAGTGTAGACAAGCTCTTAGAAGCTCTATGCATGTGGCCAAATGATGGACTTAGTGATGGGGTTTGTGCATAGCAGAGCCAGCCATCCTCAGGCCCCGATTTAAGAACTTGCTGTTTGCCTAGCCATTCTGACTGACCATCCTTAGCTCTGTGGAGTATAAGTGCATGGAGGGAAATGCAAACCCAAGAAGCAGCTTTACCTCCATGTGGATGGGTGTGTTGACTCTAACTCTTTAAAAAAAAAAAATTTGACTCAGTACAGAAAGTCATCAGAAGTCTGTTCTGCTCCTTTTCTTTTTGAATTCATCTTTTCTTCAGGTAGCTAAAAGCCTCATTTGTTTTGGCAGAAACCCTTTAATCTCTGAATAGTCTGGATAACTTGGCAGCAATAGGAGATGGAATGGCAGCTCTTGGCAGCTGGGTGCTGTGTAATGCATAAAAGTTGCAGTACTTAGCTTTGATTTGAAAAGGCTGGGGGTGGGGAGGAGCGGGGAGAGAACAGCAGGATGAAGATGTGCATAGTCTGCCCTTCAAACACCTTCTGAGTCCATCCTAAATGGTGTGCAGATGCCGATTTCCCCATTTCTTTGTCTGCTCTTTTGCTATCGTGGTGGGTGTGGGGAGAGGTGTGCTGTGAATTGCTATTGCAACCCCCCTGTGGTTATTTTATACTTCCTGCCTGGAGATGTCTGGAAAGGTCTGTATAGGAGCTAAGTATTGTATTGTATTGTTTTGCAGTTGATGTTTGGAAAAAATTGGGTTTGTTTGGTCTGGAGAAGAGAAAACTGAGGGGGGACATAAGTCTTCAGGTGCATAAAAGGTCATTATAAGAGGAGGGTGATAAACTGTTCTCCTTAACCACTGAGGATAGAACAAAAAGTAATGGACTTAAATTGCAGCAAAGGAGATTTAGGTTAGACATTAGGAAGAACTTCCTAACTGTAAGGGCAGTTAAACACTGGAACAAATTGCTTGGGGAGGTTATGGAATTTCTGTGAATGGAGATTAGACATGTATGGCAAACATCTGTCAGGGACGGTCTATATAATTCTTTGTTTTGCCTCAGTGCAGGGGGAAGGACCTATTAAAGTCCCTTCCAGTCCTACATTTCTCTGATTCTAGAGGCATCGCTACACAGAGACTTTGAGATTAAATGGTAATTAAAGAGAGTCTTGTCCAAAAGTGCTTATGAACAAGAGAGCTAGCTTTTTTTTCCATAACCAAATTCAATTTTGTTGTGTTTGGGAAATTAGGAGAAGTTCTCCTGGCTCTTGTCTGGCTTGATAGTGTTTCACATTGGAGATGGTGCGCCTTCCTTTCTCTCCAGTGTTCATGCTGCTTCTTCGAGTGATTGCTCGTGTGTATTCCACAACAGGTGTGTGTGCTCGCCATGTGCACCGGTGCCGGAAATTTTCCCCTTAGCAGTACTCGTAAGGGAGCGCCCCTAGTGACCCCTGGATTGGTGCCTGTATGGCGCGGTATAAAGGGTGCTATGCGCTTCCCCCACCCTCAGTTCCTTCTTGCCACCAGTGAAGGTGCATCGGAACTATTCTGCTCCATCTTGTCTCTCCTCTAGAGCTCTTGTTCGTTCAAAGTAGTGGTACCTGTAGTTGAAGTTGTTTAGATTAGTGTTCGTTTAGTTTAGTGCACCCGGGTCAGGGCATGCCCCATGCCCTGGGCTTTGAGTCATGTGACACTTGCAGGTGGACGATGCCAGTGAGTGACCCGCACACGGACTGTTTACGCTATCTGAGGGAAACCCGTCTCAGCGATCACTGCAAGATTTCAGATCTTTCAAGCCTCGGGCCAAGAAAGAAAGGGACATTCGGCTCTGAGCCATTCTGATGGAGTTGGCGTTGACCCTGGCTCTGGTGAGCCGCTCTGAGTCAGCACCGTGTACTGTGGTGTCGGTGTGGGGTGCCTTCCACCAGTTGGCACCGCTCCCCATCCACGGGGTACGCCAAGAAGGCTAAGAAGAGGTCTTCTCCACTGAGGAAGCAGAGCAAGACCGGGGGGGACTGGACCCACATTGTGCAGTTCTTGGTCCCTGTCG
Organism: Gopherus evgoodei; assembly: GCF_007399415.2. Classification (NCBI taxonomy): domain Eukaryota; kingdom Metazoa; phylum Chordata; order Testudines; family Testudinidae; genus Gopherus; species Gopherus evgoodei. The sequence continues at coordinate 21,225,450 of NC_044329.1, read as the reverse complement.
GCCTCCAGGCCTCCGACTCAGGTTGAGTGGAGTAGCCTGGCCCAGTTGGTTTAGGCTTCCCCAGATGTCTGGGTGCCCTCCATGCTGGAGGCCCTGCAAGCAGCCCAGGACATTATGTCCCTGCTGGTACCAGGGGCACCGCCACAGTTGGCTCCTGTCATAAACAGATAGCTAAGGGTTAATGTCTCTTACACCTGGAAAGAAGTAATCTGAAACACCTGACCAGAGGACCAATCAGGAAACAAGACTTTTTCAAATCTGGATGGAGGGTTTTTTGTGTGTGAGTCCTTTGTTCTTGGTCTTCTGCCTGTCCCTCAGCTATGGGAAGGATTTTTCTATTTCCTTCTTTCTAATCTTCTGTTTCCAAGTTGTGAGTACAAAGATGGTTTGTTGTTTTGTATTTACATGTCTATAATTGCTGGAGTGCTTTGAATTGTATTCTTTTTGAATAAGGCTGTTTATTCAATATTCTTTTAAGCAAATGACCCTGTATTTGTCACCTTAATACAGAGAGACCATTTTTATGTATTTTTCTTTCTTTTTATATAAAGCTTTCTTTTAAGACCTTTTGGAGTTTTTCTTTAGTGGGGAACTCCAGGGAATTGAGTCTGCAGCTCACCAGGGAATTGGTGGGAGGAAGAAGTCGGGGGAAATCCGTGTGTGTTAGATTTACTAGCCTGACTTTGCATTCCCTCTGGGTGAAGAGGGAAGTGCTTGTGTTTCCAGGACTGGAAATAGAGAGGGTGGACTCCCTCTGTTTAGATTCACGGAGTTTGCTTCTGTGTATCTCTCCAGGAACACCTGGAGGGGGGAAGGGAAAAGGTTTATTTCCCTTTGTTGTGAGACTCAAGGGATTTGGGTCTTGGGGTCCCCAGGGAAGGTTTTTGGGGGGACCAGAGTGCCCCAAAACACTCTAATTTTTTGGATGGTGGCAGCTTTACCAGGTCCAAGCTGGTAACTAAGCTTGGAGGTTTTCATGCTAACCCCCATAATTTGGACGCTAAGGTCCAAATCTGGGACTAGGTTATGATAGCTCCCCAGTCCAGAGGCAAGCTACTGCTTGGATTGCCACTGTTGCCTCCTGGTTGGTACCGTTCATGATCAAGGGAATGTTTCCGACACCATTCGCTGCTCAGCGACCATCCCATGCATAGTCCATGGCGGTCACCATTGACTCCCACCAGGTTGTCTGTCTGCATTGTCTGTCTGGGTCCCTGCCTCTAGAGACCGTAGCCCTCGGGAAGGGAGCAGGCCCTGTCAAGACCGAGACAGACGGCACTGGAGGTCCCCATCTCCGAGAGGCTATCGTAGCCCATCGCGATACGGGTGTCGACGCCGTTCCCGTTCTTTGTCTCGCTCCAGGACCTCGCCGTAGCACCGCTCCCGCAGTCCCGGGCGTCAATCGCCAGTGTGGATCCGCCCGCCAGAGCAGATCATGGAGCAGCTGCTACCAGCAGTACCGTTCCTCCCCGTTGGGATCACAGTCTCGTGGTCGGCACTGTTCCCGATGCCACCATTCCTCCCAGTCCAGGGACAGTGGCAGGTCGAACACTAGCCTGGCCTCTCTCCATAGTCGTCAGTCGATGGGACAGGCTAGTCAGGCTGAACAGCCTGCTCCACCGTTGCCACAGCACCTTAGCCGGCACTGTGGTACTGGTGGGGGCTCGCTTGGTGGCTGGAGCCTCGGAATGATCATTGGCCTCCCTTTCCCAGCCTCTCAGAATGGAGTTGGTGGGATGTGCATCTCTGGTTCTGTGCCCAGCGGGCGACCAAGTGGTGGGACGTCCAGTACCGGTGGGTACACAAAGTACTGTGCCTGCATCCTCACCCTCTCCTGATGAGGTGATTACGGCTCCTCCTCCCTCTGTTCCACAGGCGGAATCTAAGGCCCACCAGGAACTATTGAAAAGGATGGCATCAAGCCTCAACCTTCAAGCCGAGGAGGTGGAGGAACCCTCGGACTCCCTCTTTAACATCCTATTGGCTTCAGTACTGGGCAGCATGGCCCTTCCACTCCACAAAGGAGTGGCAAAAATTTCAAATGCCTTGTGTCAAACCCTTTCTTCCTTGGGGAGGGATAGCTCAGTGATTTGAGCATTGGCCTGCTAAACCCAGGGTTGTGAGTTCAATCCTTGAGGGGGCCACTTAGGGATCTGGGGCAAAATCAGTACTTGGTGCTTCTAGTGAAGGCAGGGGGCTGGACTCGATGACCTTTCGGGATCCCTTCCAGCTGTATGAGATAGGTATATCTCCATACATACATATATATGTATGTATGGAGATATACCTATGCCCCCCATTTCTAAGAGGGCAAAACTAATGTACTTTGTGCCCGCCAAGGGGCATGAATACCTGTACACTCACCCTGCCCCCAACTCCCTGGTGGTCAAGCTGGTCAACCAAAGGGAGAGGCAGGGCCAACCAGCCCCTACTCTGAAAAATAAAGACTCAAGGAAGCTGGACTTATTTGGGAGAGAGGTTTATTCATCCTCAAGTTTCCAGTTAAGGGTGGCAAACCATCAGACTCTCCTGGGTCAGTATGAATTCAACTTGTGGGGCTCTCTATCCAAATTCGAGGACTCCCTCCAGAAGCATGAGAGGGAGGAGTTCAAAGCTCTGGGGGAGGAGAGTACAGCTGCTGCCAGGGCAACCCTGGAGGCAGCGTTGGATGCTACGGATACGGCTGCAAGGTCCGTGGCCTCCGCAGTGTCCACGAGAAGGGCGTCGTGGCTCCTGCTGTTGGGCTGTCCAGTGAGGTGCAGAACTCCTTGTAGGACCTCCCATTCGATGGCAAGGCCCTTTTTATGAAACAGATGGACATGAAACTGCACGGCCTGAAAGACTGCCTCACTACACTTAAGACACTTGATCTCTATGTCCCAGCTCTGGCTAGGCCCAAGCAGGCTCCCACCAGGCCACCCACTCTAAATATGAGCCCCGTTATAAAGAGATGTGGGACTATAAGAAACGCCCGCAGAGGCAGACCCGATCTGCCCTCCGAGCCTGGGTCCTCCAAGGGTAAACAGGTGGGGAAACATCAGTTTTGACAGGTTGCCCAGGGGCGACCTACCAGTTCATACTAGGGATTCACCCGCAATAAAGCTTCACTTCTCCAACCAGTTGTGCGCTTTTCTCCCGGAGTGGTGGCGGTTAACTTCAGACCATTGGGTCATCAACACCCTGGGGCTACACCCTCCAGTTTACCTCTACCCCGCCCAACCAACCTCCGTCCCCATCCCTCCTGGGGGGCCCCTTTCACGAGGCCCTGCTAGAGCAGAAGGTGGGGCAGCTCCTTGGCCTAGGAGCGATGGAAGTGGTGCCAGTGGAGTTCAGACATAGGGGGTAGTACTCCCGCAACTTTCTTATCCCAAAGGCCAAAGGGGGGCTCAGGTCCATCCCAGACCTGCAAGGCCTGAACCAGTACATGGTAAATCTCAAGTTTCGCATGGTGTCTCTAGCCTCCGTCATCCTCTCCCTGGATCCCAGGGACCGGTATGCCACCCTCGATCTGCAGGATGTGTACTTCCACATTTAGCCATGTCCCCATTCAGGACATTTGCAGGGCTGCCACATGGTCTTCAGTTCACACATTCACCTCGAATTATGCAATCATTTCCCAGACCAGGGAAGACACTGGGTTCAGCAGGCCTGCGCTCCGTCCAGAGAGTTTGTGAACTCCTACCCACCTCCAACAGATATAACTTGGAATTACCTATTGTGGAATACACAGGAGCAATCACTCGAAGCAGAAAAGACATTTACCTTTTCCGTAACTGATGTTCTTCGAGATGTGTTGCTCATGTCTAATCCACACCCTGCCTTCCTTCTACTCTGTCGGAGTTGTCTGGCAAGAAGGAACTGAGGGTGGGGGGAGCACGCAGCGCCCCTTATACCGCACCATAGAGGCATCACTCCAGGGGTCGCTAGGGGCGCTCCCGTACGGGTACTGCTAGGGGAAAAACTTCCAGCATCAGTGCACGTGTTGAGCATGCACACTTATTGTGGAATAGACATGAGCAACATATCTTGAAGAACACCAGTTACGGAAAAGGTAACTGTCTTTTCTCCAGCATCATGCTGCCAACTTTGAAATTGTTTGTACTGGGGAGACATCATCCCTTCCCTTTTCCCCTCCTTCATTGGTGTCCTATAGTGCAGAGTTGTTACTTCCTGTTACTCTACCCACTATTACCTTACTGATTGGAGCTAGTATACATCCTCCAATGACTGACCCAGTAATCATGTGCTTTTTTGCAATGTACATATGTCTACGTCTACCCTTTTGATTTTACTTATTGCTCTTCTGGCCCTATTCCAACAAGCCAGTGTATTCGTCAAAGCCAATTTCCCTTTTGCCTTGGCCCATCTCCCTGTTGCTCTCCAGCTACGTTTCTTTTAGCTTCTGTAAACTCTGTGCTCTAATCTCACCTGCTGTGCCTACTGCAGCCCTGCTGCTCTCCTGGGCACGAAGGAATTTGGTGCAAGGGGGAGAAGAAATGAACCACCCAGCAGACCTGTAGGATAGGGAAGTGAGCCAAGTACCATATTAAAGGCTCTTAAAAACCCTGAGGCAGCCAAATGACTTCAAGATAGAGATAGGATGGAATCTGATGTGAAGTATTGTGATTGCTTTATTCATACTGTGGATTTCTCTAGCATCTGAGGATCTCAAACCACCTAATTAAGACTCACAGGGCAGCATTCTTATCCCCATTTTACAGATGTGAATAAGTGATGAGTGTCCAAGGACTCAGTGCAAAATCCTGAACCCAGGTCTTCAAGCTCCCATCCCACTGATTCAGCCATAAGCCCACTGTTTCTCTCCAAACCAGTGGTGTAATGGGACCAGATTACGATGGAACAGCACTTTTGCCACATGGAGGATGCCATTTTAAAACAGAATAGTGTTCTCTGCACAGTGTGACCTCCAGTAGATGCCCATTGTGTGTGTGTGTGTGTCTGTCTGTCTGTCTGTCTCTCTCTCTCTCTCTCTCTCTCAGCAAGTCAGGGTTTTATAGCTGTTCTTGGCAGCATGGAGAGATTCTGCTTTTTGCTAATTAGTCATTTTGATGTAAATCAACTTTTTATTAAAAATAAATTTTCTGTTTGGGAAGCATCAGAACTGGAAGAAATACAAATGTGAGAAGGGAAGGGAATTTGTTGAAGGTTTGTGTATTCAGTCACTGAAATAATTTTTAGATCTCCATTTATTTGTTTGTTTAATGTTTAAATGTTTCTCTCCAAGGTTTGTTTGTTTTTAGACATTTATAATGTGCCCATCAGCAATTACATCTCAGCACACTGACAAGTTACAAATTAAATTCCGATTTCTAATGACAGTCAACAAAACCTTTTTGACCCATTAATCTTTGTGAAATCATTATTGAAATAAGAATCTAGGCAGAAAATCTAATTTTTTTACCTTGATGGCTGATGTGAATGAACTATTGATAATTTACTTGCCTGCTGGGGAAAAAAATAGTAGTCACCCATGGCAAGGAAATCAACTAGAGGCTGGTAATTCCTGCCCCATCCCTCCCTGGTATTTTAGCAATAAATACTTTCCAAACTACTAATCTGCAAGAACTAAAGACCAGATTGGAGAAGAAAGCATTTTAGCAATGTCCTGGCCCTTGTGAGGGAATAGTGCATGGTGGAGCCATCCTAGTGCAGCTAAGAGCTATGCAAGCCTCTACTATGGTTTTGTTTGGGTTTTCTAGTCTTGTTCAGGAATAATAGCTGAGCCATGAATGCTCATGTGAAAATGTGCATGCATGATGGGGATGTGCTATTTACTCCATGGAGCATATGATGGTAGCCCATTGGAAGAGAGAGTATTTCAGGTTGCTCAACTATGATCATCCTGATCAGTGGAAGAGTAGCATTGGTAACCATCTGGTCGATCTTCGCTGGTATGGTGGTGCCCTTGGTGTGGGGAAACGAAAAGAATGGGTAACTCCAAGGTGTGTGTATAGGTGATGGAAAGATGAGTGGAGGAAGGTATTTTAGTGTCGGGGCTAAATCTCCTTCTGGGGCTTGAGAGTGGATTCAAATGGCAGCTCATGTCACAGGTGTTCATGATGCTGGTTTAACTTCAGTCCCAGCTGGATGCTGAGGTACAATATTTTTGTAAAACCAATGCTACTGCTTATTCATTGCTTGAGGGGTGAAGGAGGGAGGCCAGGATTTAAGGTGCATCTGCAGAGCTGTTGGAGGGAGATAGCTTACACAGTACCTGCCAACAGTGCAAGTCTCTCACTTTTCTCAAGCACTAAAACTCTCCCTAATTCAGGGGGTAGAGTTGGCTTTTGCCTGATGATTATCTCACCATCAAACCTGAAAGCGCCAATTCAAATCCTGAAAGCTCCTAGAAGGCTGGAAGTTCTGAGACATGTTACTGGTCCCAGCTATTGGGCAATAGCTGCAGTGATTTAAATTACAATATGAAAGCTAACAGCTGGGATTTAAAGGAGTTTGATAGTGCAGTCTGGAGTTGTGACACTTTGAATTGGGATTTGTGTCTGTTCTAGCTCAATGTGGGGGGCAGGTTTCTCCCTCCTACGTAAACGCATATCTCTTTCATGATCTCTCTGCTAGTGGCCTGTGTCTCTTTAAACACTAAAGAAGTTGTGCTCAGCAAAGACAGATTGAAGCTTTTAGGACTCATTAGACTTCAAAGGAAAACGGCCTGAGCCACAAGTGAGAGGGGAGGAAATGGAGTAGCTGAAGGATTCCTTTAAAGGAGAATAAAAATAAACCCCAGACAGGAAGGAAAGCCCGATAGGGTCTGAATCTGATCTGCAATCCCACAAGTCTGGCTCTGGAGACCCGCTCCATTCAGGAGCTACAAAGAGAGAGACCTTCTGTCCAAGGCTTTGTCTACACTACATATTCTGATGTCCAGTTAAGATCTAGGGTAAAATGCAAATGTTAGAAGCCTGGAACAAATGTTTGGGGAGTATCCACGCTTGCCTTTACAAAGGGGTTAACCGTGGCCTGGTTTATACCTAAGATGAAGGTCGACATAGTTACAGCTCTCAGAGGTGTGAAAAATCCGTGCAGCTGAAGCCAACCTAAGCCTTGGTGTCAATGCAGCTAGGTCAACAGGAGAATGCTTCTGTTGATCTAACTTGTGTTGCTCAGGGAAGTGGTGTTCGTGCCCCTATGGGAGAACCCCCTCTATCAGTGTAGGTTGTATCGACACTACAGGCTTATGCAGGCACAGTTACGAAAACCTAGCTATACCAATATAGTCTCCATGCTGTAGACGTAACGTGACTATTGAACAAAAGGTACATCTACACTACAGAGCCTATACCACCATAGCTGTAGCCCCCTAGTGTAGAAGCAGCATATGCTGACCAGGGAAGGTTTTCTATCAGGAACACCATCTCCCAAACCGAAGTGCTCTTTCATCAGCCTAGCTGCATCTACACTAGAGTTTTTGCTGACATAATTCTGTGGGTTTTTTCCACACCCCTGCCTGACATAGCAATGCCAATATAAGTGTTCATTGTAGGCCAAATCACAGATTGTTTTTCCCCACTTCCCACAAATTAAAATCCACTCTAACTCCCTCCACTCCTCTTCTTTTTGTTAGCATACACCCTCTTTTGGGGTCTGAAGCCAGGGTATTGGCAGGAATTGGTTATTGACAACTCAAGCACACTAATATCTGTCTTTGCTTCTTCCTACTCTCCTGTTCACTCCCATCTCCTCCTCTTCATTCCAGTTCCTGGTCTCTTATGTGCTTGCAAATCTCCAAGTGCCCTTAAAGCTCACAGGCCACCCCGGGACCTTTGCGTCTTTTCTGTCTTTCACTCTTCTAATGTTAAAATGTTTTGATATTTTACACTTGGGCATGGATTTTCAAAGGAGCCAAACTTCCAACTCCCAGTGAAGTTTAGGTGGATTGGGTGCCTAATTCCCTTAAGGTATCTGGAAAATCCAAGCAACAATTCTTTTTATTTGGTGCCTTAGGAGATAAAAAACCAGAAATCTCAAGCAAGCTCCCCCTGTCTAACTGGAGAGTGTTGGTGGGGGTGAAGCACGATTAGCAAAAACTCCCCCTTGACCTCCAGACATGGCAATCTGTTCCCAAACAGGCAGTAGGAGGTTGGCACGGGTGTCTGTGGTTTATAAACATTGGGTATGTATTTGAAAATTGCATAATGGCAAATTGTTGATTCTAGTGCCTTGGATCAAAATATAGCTGACTTGCCCCAGCGTTTTTAGTAATTGTGTGCATTGGGAATTGAGCCCTTGGTCTTTTGTCGTTGTCTTCTTTGCTAGAAGTTACAAAAAGGGCGAAACAGAGATTAGGGGGAGAAAGAGAACATCTGGAAGACCCCTGCACAGGGTCATGTTTTGAGGCTACCACATCCATTGCAGTCTGTTGGGAGAAGACCGCCCTCTGGGAGTGCATAAACAGACAAAAAATCATGACCACATGTATGCTGATTTTGTTTGGCAACTGAACTGTAAAGATGAGGCTTGAGAGACAGACCCCATCATGTTAATCTCCAAAACCAGAGTGGCTGTTTGTACCTTTTGATTTAGCAATGGTTACATGCCTGGGAGAGGTGGCGCTCCAAGTGTGCTCTGAAGTGATACAAGCCATTCTACCACCTCCTGGACATGCACATGAGGACACATCTGGTTGGGGAATTCGGTCGGATTTTTCTTATGTTGGGCAGGAGTATGGAAAAACGCTCCCCTAAGCGCCATAGCTGTGCTGACCTAACCCACGGTGTAGATGTGTCTATGTCAGTGGAAGAATGATTCTGTCGCCCTCGCTACCGTTGCTCAAGTAGGTCTGCGTCTATACTCTGGGCTTATGCTGGCATAGCTGTGGCAACCTAGCTATGCCCATGTAGTTTCCACAGTGTAGATATGCCCTTAGTAATTTTGAATGTGCCTCTCTCCAAAAGTGTGCTTGGTGGGTTGGGGGAAGGTTCTTCTGTGTGGGCAAGGGGGCTCCTGGCAAGGCCAGTCTTTGCTTACATTGAGGATAGCTCCTGATCAGTTGATTTGAGGGAAATGGTGATGTCTGATGGAACAGCCTTGATGACTTGCACTGCTCTTATTCCTCTTTCTCACTGCAGGGAAGATCCTCTTCCGCAGAAGCCACATCCGAGATGTTGCTGTCAAGCGTCTGATACCTATTGATGAATACTGCAAGGTAAAGGGAGTCTTCTAGCTCAAATCGAAGACTTCTAGCCTGTGATATAGGCATGATTTGAACTGGTCCTTTTCTGTTGGCGATACTGGTTCCATTTCTGGGAGGGGGCAGCACATGGTGCTGCACTATAAAACCTTCATTGTGCACTTCTACCAGCTGGTGGCTTTGAGTCTGGCATAGCGCATCCACTCCATGCAGGTGTAAAAACACCCCCTGGGTCCCATCTCAGACTGAGGGGTGAGTGCTGTGGTTTTGGAGGCCTAGAGATTGCAGCATGGTAGTGACCTCGTTGTTCACCATGTACTCTCCACTTCTGGTTCTCCTTAATTTGATTGATTTTTTTAAAATCCCTCCTCAGACTACAGACCAGAAGCAATGGCCCAGTAGGGGCTCTGCTGGCTACAGGTTAAATTTACTAGCTAGCTTATCCTGTTGGTTTCAAATGTGACCACCATGGAGCAGAGTCCAGCCCTTATCCGTAGAAGATGGGTCTCGTCACGGAACTGGAACTGTCTCGAGCTTCGGGGATAGCAAAGGGTTCTGGGCTGTGGACTGAGATGTGTTGGCAGAGCTGTGGGGGAGGCGAGCACCATGGAACTTTATACAATAATGTTAAAACTCATCTGTGCATGAGGTGAAGCTTTTTCAGGCATCAGCTGAAGACCTCGGAACGAACCCTCAGAGGAACTAAGGAACTTCCACTCTAAGTGCAAGATGCAGTTCTTTGAACATGCCTTCTCTAACGTGTGTGTGTGTGAAATAAAAATTCCAGAACAAAACACTCCACTGCATACACCTCTCCCCCAGAGAGAAGATGAGAGAACAAACACAAGACAGGTGTCAGTAGCTTTGCCTAATGCCCTCCTGCTCAGCGCTCAGGTACTATGGGGTTGAGCACAGCATAAGAACCTGAATGGAATAGAATTGCAGGGGGTGATGCAGATCAAGACTCAAGTGCATTGACCGAAGCTCTGAAGGAGGGACCCTGGGACTGGAATTGCAAGGGTTGCTGAAGGTCAAGATGAAGATGCATCAGCAAATGTGTCTGGAAGCCCAGTACTGGGCTAACATGCTGCAGCTCAAAACTGTTGAGGTGCATTAGCTGAGTTACTGCAGGGTAACAGGCAGGGGGACAGCAAGGGTGAAGCACAGGTAGCCTTGAGCATATTGTCAAAGCTGGGGACTGGGGACACGGCAACTGGCTGGCTTTTGCTGGTGTGATCAGTCCCCTGTTTTCAGGGACATTAAAATATGCCAGCTACATAGATACATGCTTGCTCATTAATTTAATTTTAGGGAGGAAAAAAGTCCGTAAGTGGTAAGAGGTTGTAGCTGTCTGTTCGGAATGAGGCTGTTAATGGCATAAGATATAATGAATCCATTTGACTTAATAACTGGAACATAATGGCTGATGTTATATGACCCACTTAGACAAGAGCTTTCTCCTCCTCCAGTTAATGCATTACCAAGTAATACAGTGTGCACTATTCCGGGCCTTCCAGCTCCTGCTACTTAACTGTGAAGCTGCTAGTGGGGTGCGGGGCTAAGCCACCGTAGCAGTGTGCATGGCAGAGTCAGCCCATGCTATTTCCATGGGCATCTCAGCCACAGTCCCTGCTCTCCCTGGCATTTCTGTTATTTTGGATTGACTTCACATGCACCACCAGAGTGGGAGTATAATATACACTCTCAGCAAAAAAAAAAAATCCCTGAGTTTGCTGTGGTTAGGGTGGTGTTTAGTGAGTACTGAGCATTACAGGAACACTGCGTAACCAGATCCCCCGCAAAATACTAGATAAATATCTTGTCCTTTGTTTTGTCTCTCCTGGGAGAGAGGTGAGGAGGCGCCGTTCCCTGAGAAAGCTCTGCAAATCCTCCTTTCTTGGCTGCAAAGAAGGTTGGCGAAATCCTGGATTGAAAACATACAAAGGCATCGCCTCACCAAGTGGGGAGAGAATAGTCGTCCTTTATAAAGCCATGGTCCAGCTGCACCCACAATACTCTCTTGCTAGCAGAAAGAGCTTGACAGGTTGGAGGGAGGTCAAAGAAGAGCAGCAAAAATGATCAGGGAGCTGGTGCGATTGACTGATTTCTAAAGTCAGATTTAAAAGAGCTAAATACAGCATATTCTCATCCCATTTCCCTTGGGTCCTACACTAAATAACCCTTTTCTCTGGGTTGGTAATAGTATTAATAGGTTTGAGAGAGAAAATGTTGGCTGAATATTTGGTAAAAGAGTTGTGACTGGGAGATCCTCTCCCAAGCCCAGTCGCTTGGGATTCTTAAAATGAAACTGGACAGAGCTCTAGAAAATGCCCTGTAGAGTGCAGTCATGAATCCTGTAAAATGACTCATCCATCTGAATAAGTTATTCCCATCTGTCTTCTATGAATAACTTTTCCCTGCCAGTCTCCTTACCCCAGCTACCATGCTCCAAGCCAGACAAAATTGCATAGGTTTCTCTTTGGAGCCTGTTCTTCAAATTACCCTTAAGAATGAGTTGTGTGGCTGAATATATCGCCTCGATAGTGCTCCCAGCCTGGTGGAGGGCAATGAATCTTCTCAGTCTCCTACATGGCAGGGCCGTACACTAACCACAAGGCAAATGGCCCTTGGTTTCCATCCTCTTAGGACAAGCTGTGTTTTTCTGCCATCATTACCAATGCTGTAAGAGTGGAACCTTCTCTGGGCTGGGGGTGGTCACTTTACCAGGGTCTGAGTGATTCTGCATAGAGTACAGGGAATGGAGTCCTGTGAACAGCACCTCAGCGGAAATGTTGCCAGCAGGAACCTGAAGAGTCTCCTGCACCCACTATTTCCGGAGTGGACAGTTGTTTCTATATCCCATTTCTTATGATGGCTGGCATGCTGTCCCGATTCCTTGTCAGGCAGTATCACCCCCACTGCTTGGTGGCTCTGCCTGTCCTGGCTGTGGTGGTGATCAGTGCAATGGCAGGTCTAGGGTTGCCAACCTTCCTGGTTTGGCTGGAAGTCTCCTGGAATCGGACTCCGTCTCTCAGAGGCTACCGAAGCCAATCCGGGAAATTTTAGGCTGCTAAAAGTCTGGCGGTGCAGTGGGGCTAAGGCAGGATCCCTATCTGCCATGGCTCCACGCCGCTCCCTGAAGTAGCTGGCATGTCCGGCAGTGGCTCCTAGGAGGAGGCGCGGCAGGGGGTCTCTGTGCTGCCTCTGCCCCTGCCCCAAGGGCAGACTCCGCAGTGCCTATTGGCTGGGAATGGGGAACTGTGCCCACTGGGAGCTGCGGGAACAGTGCTTGCAGGCAGGGGCAGCAAGCAGAGCTGCCTGGCTGCCTAGGAGCCACTGCCAGACATGCTGCTGCTTCCGGGAGCTGCCTGAGGTAAGCACTGCCTGGCTGGAGCCTGCACCCTGAACCCCCTCTTGTACCCCTGCCCCAGCCCCTTACACATCCAGACTCCCTCCTGGAGCCGGCACCCCAACCCCCCTGCCCCAGCCTGGTGAAAGTGAGTGAGGGTGGGGGAGAGTGAGTGATGGAGGGAGGGGGGCTGGAGTGAGTGGGGGTAGTGCCTTAGAAAAGGGACAGGGCAGGGATGTGGCCTTGGGCAGAGGATGTGGCCTTTGTGCAATTAGCTGGCAACCCAGGGCAATAAAGACTCAGGTCTGCCTCTGGGAGCAGCCTGGGGTGCTGCACGCAGGGCTGTGCCTGTTATGCGGGGACAAGCTGAGGTTCTTATGATTTTGTTCGTATCTCTGTCTCAGAGCCCTTTGAGGGAGGATCGTGGATATGAAGCTGAGGATTGGCTGTCAGTCATACATCAGGGTGGGCCCTGCTTCCAAACCTCCTTCCTGTGACATGTCACTTTGTCACCCCCTTCCCCCCACCAACAATGAGCACTGTGCAGCTACATGTGTCCCCTGTGCTTAAATCTGTATTACAGAGCCCTAGCCAAGTCTGCCTCCTCTCCAGCCTCAACTGGACTGAGACAGTAAGGGAAATGATGTGTGTGGCCCGCAGGAAATGGTGCTATTCTAGACACCATCCCTTCCGCCTTCTGCAGAGGCCATTACATTATTGCTCGCACTCATTCGCTCTCACCGGGGAGTCCCACTTCTAAAACCTGTGTTGCTGCAGAAGGCTTCCTGGGAGGGAGGGGGACAGATGTGGTGTCGCTCATTACTCCAGCCTGCACAGTTGTTGTCTGATAACAACACTAACAAAAGCTCTCCAGTCCCTGCTCGAGGTGTTTGTGGGCTCCCTTTCTGCCACTCAGACAACCTCTTCTTGAGTAGCAGTTGCTCAGCAGAGGGTTTATGAGAGACAGAGGACTCTACAGATCTCAAGTGCTGATGGGTCCTATGGTCCCAGGGCCGTGAACCTAACCAGAAGCATCAAAGCCGGGCCCTATTGCCCTGAAAGACATGAACTGCTTGTACTTTTCAGTAGGGCAGTGGCTTTCTGCACACAGGACAGTGATGAGCTTTGGGGAGTCTCAGCCAGGCCTTAGCTAGCTAGAAGGGTGGCTATTTTGATGGGGAGGCAACTGTTACAGGGACTCTGAGGATACCCTGGATAGTGGGGGTGAACAGTTAAAATGGCAAAGGTAGCCTGCGTTGCAGGTCAACATCTGCTTACTCCCCTTTGCACCCTACCATCTTACCCAGAGATGCAGCAGCTGAAACCGGAGGCTGTAAGTAACTTACTCCATTCTGGTGCACTGTGACATTCACTATAGCACTAGCCACACTTCTGACCGATGCCTGTTTCTTGTGTTTGCCCGGCTGTTCACACACACTGACAGCCACGCCTCCAAACTCCTTTCACACTCTGGGATTAGTCTCTCGCTTCATGTTCTCAGTCTCTTTGTTTCATTCACAGGCTCTGATCCAGCTGCCACCCTACATCTCTCAGTGTGAGGAGGTTCTTCAGTTCTTTGAGACAAGACCCGAAGACCTTAATCCCCCCAAAGAGTAAGTTGGTTACAAGCTAGTGGGGTTGCTCTGCAGAATTGCTGTGGCAGTGGTTGCATCCCCTGCCGCAGATAAAACCCCCTTGAGCATGGTGACATTCAGAAGACGCTCTGAGATCCATGAACAAATCCCTAACCTGCCTGTGAATGTAATGTTTAAGAAAGGTGCTGGTTTGAGATCCCTGGAGAGTGAAGTTCTTTGTTTAGTTACAGAGCCAGGGCCATGCAAGCTTTGTTCACACACTGCTCCCTTGCAGTGCACTCAACCTTCCCCTGGAATGTCCACTGCTAGTGATGAGGTGGAAGCAGTGCTGAGCTTGCCAGCCCAGATGCCACTTCATGCTAATAGTGGTGCTGGTTTTTCTGATAGTCACTTGGGAAACCCAAACTCTCTTACTGTAGGAACTGCCAAGCAGGCATCAGACAGGAGCGACTTTCAGTTATTAATGATCTCTGCCTAGAGAGAGAGACTCTCCCTTTGCCAGTCCCCTGAGCCATCCACAACAATGCCTGACTCTTGCTTTCCATTGGAAACAAGGAACATGTGCAGGGATTCTTGCGTGTCTTACGCAACCCTATGTAGTTACTAGTCTTGTGACTATGAGCTACTTGTTCCAGCCGCTATTAATCACCCGGAGCATAAATACAAACACCATCTTCCCTCTCTGTCCTCTTGCTTCTCTCCGTAGATTGTATTTGCAGCTCTACCTAAGGTTGAGCAATGGAGGAAGATTGACTGATTGTGCAAGAAAAGGCACTAAAATATTTTGACATTGTTTTGCATTGCATGGAGGGTGGGGGGGATTAAAAGGATTTTGTTTTTCTTGGTGAAGGAACATCAAGTTTTGCATGTCTCCTATTAGGTGCTGTGCTTGTTCCTTTTGTAACTTCTCTCAGCCTTTAGCTTATTTATTTCTTTTTCTCCTTGGCCTCCTGTTTTTATTTTCTTGTCCTGTCATCATTCCTTCCCCAGCCAGCAGACACTTGATTAGATTGGTCTGAGGGCCCCAGAGTCCATTAACTAATAGCTTGCTATCAGCTGGCATTCCCATCCAGCCTGCCCAAGCTATTGTTCACCCATTAACCTTTCACCCCTTCAGTCATCCATCAGCTAATGGAGCAGCATGGGAGTGAGTGAGAGACCTAAGAAGGTTGATTTGCATGAGCAGTATCTCATGAACATCTAGGAGTCTGCTGGGGCAAGGGGCTTGGGATTCCCAGTGTTTCTGGTGTTGGGAGGACGGGGTGGTCTCTGTGATTGTTCCAACATTGACACATTCTATTATGGACAGTTTATAAATAAAATCAGGATTCTGTGGATGGCTTTTGATTGTCAAATCCACCCAGTGAACCCGTTGGTGAAGCATGCGCACAGATGGTGCCTTTGGGGGGGGGACGGGGAGTGAGGATTGTCATCCCCCTTTCTTCTTTTATGCACCCCATTACCCGCCCTAGCCTGATCTGTGGGTTATGAACTTGGCGTAGGGTATGGAGGCTGTCACAAAAACAAGGGGCCAATTCAAATGTATAGAACGCCAGGACACACATCTAAAAAAAGCTGAAGCAGTGTGGGTTGGGAGCTCCTGAAAAGGAGCTTTGTCTCCCACGTTAGCACCCCAGCTGGCTCTGCTCTGGAGGTATTGCTCCTGCAGGCCTGGCATGTAAAGATTTCTCCCCTGTTCCCAGTTTCTTCTTCTCTGCACCTGATGTGTGCTCATTTGAGGGAACTACACAGGAAGGAAAACAAAGGGACTGACTGAAATGTAAACAAAGCTGTGTGCTTTGGCGTTGGGGCCGGCTAAGACTGTACCCCGAGAGTGTCCCTTACAACACTCTGGTTTGTGTGTATCTCCCAGCACCTATACATAGCCCGACTCACATGTGGCACATGCTGCATGTGTTTTGCTTGCATTTATAAAGGTTTGGCTGTTGCAGCAAATGCCAGATTAACTGCGCTTGGTGCTGTGCAGTTTGGGAGTGAGATTGTAGTCATGCCACATTTTGAGCTGTTATAGAATTAGCCAACACAGCATGGTCGCCTCTCCCCATGTGCTGTCCTTTCATGGGGAGGAGAAGAGGGCTTAACAGACCTCTCCTGTCCATTCTCCTCCAGCAGTGAGCTGCTGTGGTGTCTCAAGGACCTCTCTGTTGTGTTTCATATCCCAGCCTGAATGCTCCAGGGGTATTTATTAGCTACAATTCAAAATGTCAATGAATAAAAGTCCTTGAGGCTCTCCTCTGGCGAGATTGGTGGGAGCCATTTAGCCAACCCCACGTGGACAGGCTGCCAGGTTGCCAATAGCGATGTAAAATCAGGGACAGACTGCTGGGGTGGATCCAATATAGTGGTGTGCCTGGGGTTTGGACGGATGTCATCATTTATAAAAGAGATAAATACTTTCTCTGGGAAGTTGAAAGGAAGCCAGGCCATGAAAGAAATAAGAAGGCGGCTTTTTATGCAGTGGCGGCTGGGAGGCGAAAAATGGATAGGTCAGCACACTCTGTGCCGAGCAAAGCTGTCATTCTGGTGGCACCACTGGCCCCCTGTTTGCCTACCCCCTTCCCTCTGCAGCCTCTGGCTGAGGGAAAGTCCCCTTCTGCTCTCATTAATGGCTTGGCGCCTGTTCCTGATCCCATGGCAAAACTCACATTTACTTCAATGGGAGCAAGGTCTGTTGAGAGGAGACGCTCTGGTGTCTTTGAGGCTGCATGTGGCACCTACCTTCCTGGTTCTCTGGGCAAGGATAGAGATCCAGCTGCTTCATACCACCCACAGACCTGAAGCCAAATTTTAGAGTGGTGTCAGCAGGTACGTTTCCATGAAGCTGGATCTCCTCATGCTAGTGGTGAATTTAGTCACTGTAGAGGGTAGCATTTTGGGATGGAAGGAGCTTGTGTGGCCATCCCTCCATCTATCTGTTTGTAGCCTCCTGTAGTTTGTGCTCCTCTTGTTGCTGCCTTTGGTGAATCCGTTCTCCACATTCAGAAGTTGCTCCTGAATCCCCTTAGGCCTCTTCTGCATGAGATATTTCTTTCATACAGTTTCCCACTATTGCTACCAGTCATGCAGCTCCAGCAGCGGCAACTGTGATGGGAGCACTAATGTTGACAGGCCCCTGGTGGCTGCCAGCCACTAACCACTGTTAATTCTAACCCTTCCTTAATCTGTGGCTCAGACGCTCAGGCCTGCTCTGCACACACGATCCCATCGCTGGCAGGAGCAAAAGTGGAAAATTGCATGAGTGGGAAAAAAGAGATTAGTGTAAAAATGGCTTAGTGCCCATCCCTCTCTCCTTTCCCCTCCATTTCTTCCAGTTAGACACTGGGACAGAGCCTGAAGTGGAGGCTGTTGCATCTCTAATAGTATGGAGGAGGTGAAGCAATTGAGTTTTTACTCCAATGTGCTAGCTGCCTCCTTCCATACCATGGAGGGACCACTCCTAATGGTGAGAAGGGAGTTGAGTCCCCATTGCCCATCCTGTACTTGGAACCTCTGGACTGAGACCCACCTACTTATTTCACATACGATTCTGCCCAGCAAAATGAGTGAAGGAATGGTGGCTGTAGCTCTGGGTCCCACAGGATTGGTTGGGGCTGGGAGGAGGAGCCAATCAGGACAGAAGGAACTCATGTGGCATGACAAAATAAACGCTTTGCAGGCCTAGCATCACATGGATTGTAGGGAAGTGGGTTTTCTTCTGAATTGTTAGGATGAAAATCCTGTTGAAACTGCAGCCCTTGAAAGAGGAAGTCATTGGATTCTTGTGCCTGATGTGTGTCGTGAGAACTGAGATGGGGGGTACATGGGGGATTAGTCTTTCCTCATTTGAAAGAGCTTTCTGGTGGCATAAGAGAGTTCCCGTAGTGAGGCTGTGAAAGTCCTGGGCAGGAAGCCATTGCTAAATTAAGGGATTCAGCTGCTAATGATCCTTGCCAGCTGAACCTCAAGGCTCCAACATGCAGGAGCCTGGTTAACTCTACATTGAAGAAATACTCAAAGTGATTGTTAAAATAATCCCCTGCTCTGTACAAGGGGGAAGCATCAGGGGAAAAGATTAGTCACCCTGATAGCTTTCCATCCATCTCTCGAGGAACTTCCTATCTCCTGGCCACATCTAATAAGCAAGCAAGGGGGCATCCGCAGTCAGGGTCCATTCTCTTGGGTGCTCGGCTATCTCAATAATATAATATTTATGAGGGGAGACTTTCACTCTTAAAGAGACACTATCAATCTTAATAGACATGAAGTGATCCATTTCTTCCACCCCTTCTCTCTAATGTTACCTTTGGGAGGTAAACGGGATTTCCCCCCTTTCACCATGTCTGTCTGTCTCTCTTCAACATATTTGCAGTGTTGTTGTAGCCAGGTTGGTGGCAAGCTCTGAGGGTATGGCTACACTTACATTTGTGCAGCGCTGGGAGCTACAGCTGTGCTCGTACAGCTATGTAGGGCCAGCGCTGCAGTGTGGCCACATTTGCAGCATTTGCAGCGCTGTTGGGAGTGGTGCATTGTGGGCAGCTATCCCACAGAGCACCTCGTCCCATTTTGGCACTGTGGGTTGTAGGAAGGGGACGGAAGGGTGCGGGTCTTTCCGCTTCCTGTTCCAACGCCCCGTGGTGCTTTGCTACACATTCCAAGCAGTTTGGCGCCATTGTGAGTCTGCAGCGCGATTTCTGTTACAAACGGAGCCCAAGCTGCTGAGGACCTTGCTGATGAATGTTGCCAGCACATCACGTTTGGCAGTTGAGCTATTCCTTCAGCTCCAAAGTGACAGTGAGGAGTCAGACGATGATATTGATTCGCCTAACGCGCAAGACACTAAATTGCTTGTGGCAGTAACGGACGTGCTCAGCACCATGGAATGCCGCCTTTGGGCTCGGGAAACGAGCACTGAGTGGTGGGATCACATCGTCCTGCAAGCCTGGGATGATGAGCAGTGGCTGCAGAACTTTCGGATGAGAAAAGCCACTTTCATGGGACTGTGTGCTGAGCTCGCCCCTACCCTGCGGCACAGGGACACGAGATTGAGAGCTGCCCTGCCAGTGGAGAAGCAGGTGGCTATTGCAGTCTGAAAGCTGGCAACTCCAGACAGCTACCGATCGGTGGCGAACCAGTTTGGAGTGGGAAAGTCCACCGTTGGAATGGTGCTGATGCAAGTTTGCACAGCCATTAATCGCACCCTGCTAAGAAGAACCGTGACTCTGGGGAACGTGCAGGACATAGTGGATGGCTTTTCACAAATGGGTTTCCCTAACTGTGGAGGGACAATAGATGGGACGCATATTCCTATTCTGGCACCACCCCACCTGGCATCCGAGTACATTAATCGCAAGGGGTATTTCTCTGTGGTTCTCCATGCGCTTGTGGATCACCATGGGCGTTTCACTGACATTTACTCAAGGTGGCCTGGAAAGGTGCATGATGCACGCATCTTTCAGAACAGTGCCCTGTTCAGGAAGCTGATGGCCGGGACTTTTTTCCCAGACCGCAAGATCACAGTAGGGGACGTTGAAATGCCCATTGTGATCCTTGGAGACCCCGCTTACCCCTTAATGCCATGGCTCATGAAACCATATACAGGGAAGCTTGACAGGAGCAAGGACCGGTTCAACTACAGGCTGAGCCAGTGCAGAATGACTGTGGAGTGTGCTTTTGGCCGTTTAAAAGTGCGCTGGAGGTGTCTCTACAGGAAGCTAGATTTGGGGGAAAGCAGCATCTCCGCTGTTATATCCGCGTGCTGTACCCTCCGTAATATTTGTGAAGGGAAGGGTGAAAGATTCAGTGAGGAATGGACCTCCAAGGTTCGACGCCTAGAGGCTGAATTTGCACAGCCAGAGAGCAGGGCTACTAGAGAGGCCCAGTAAAGGGCTTCAAGGATTAGGGATGCCTTAAGGGAGCAATCTGAGGCTGAAAGCCAACAGTAATGTTTGGTGCCTTTGCTGTGCCCGTTTTTCCCTTGGGGTACAGTATTTCTCACTTTCTGCAATAATAAAAAATGTTTTAAAAGCCAAGAAATCATTTATTCAAAATACAGTACATAAAAGGGCAGGGGGGTAGGGTGGTGGACTGTACATTCAGAGGTTTGAATATGTCCTGCTTGGATTGCTGTTCAATGCCTGCTGCACTTCAGGATTAATATGCTGCATCATGATGGGGGTTGAGTGCATAAGGTAAGGGTTGTAGTTCTCAGGGCTGGTAGGTGAACGTACAGGTGTTGGGGGCAGCTGGTGGTGGTAAGAACCAGGCTGCTGGAGAAAGGTGTTTTGTGCAAACACTGGGGAACAAGGGAGAGAGCTTTGAGAGGGGTGCGGGTTACCATGGTACTGATCTGCCTGCATGGCTACGAGAGACTGCATACAGTCCGTTTGGTGAGCCAGGAGGCTTATCAGCTGCTTTGTGCTTTTCTTGGTAGCCAATTCCTTTCTCCTGCTCTGTGTTTGCCTCCACTCATGCATTTTCTCTGTCCAGTCCTGCAGCCTCTTACTGTCTCTGGCGTACTGATTCATAACTGCTTTGATCAAATCTTCTTTTGATTTTCTAGGATTTTTCCTCAAGTTCTGTAGTCTTCGCGCAGGCGGTGATAGGGCTGGAGTATTCAAGGACACTTAAAATAACAGAAATAGAAACATTTAATACAGAATCTACATTGTTTATTATCACAGTGAAGGAGTTTGTAGACTTTTTGTAGCATCATTTTCACATACCTAACATAACACAGAGAGGCCACGGCAGCGAAGGCATGGCGAGCAATGGGGTGAGTGTTTCTGCCGCGACTTCACCTGGGAAGGGGAACTGCCTGAGGGTTGGGGTTTCTGTGCATTGGGGAAAGCAGAGGGCAGATAGTTGGGGACCTGCACTGAACACTCATCACTACATTTTCAACAGGATTTTCTACTGCCAGATATATCACTGCTGCGTGTTACCTGGGAAGAGAGGGAGGGCCTTCTACAGCAATGTGGATTCCGCCCTGGTCCCTATGCAGCTTGCCTGTGTGCAGCAATGGTCCCCCCACCCCTCGCGGCACAGTGGCGCGAACGAGTTAGCCTGACCGGGACAAGGACCACGGTGGCTCTCCCTATATACTTGCGCAAGCACATTGCCCATGCTCTGGCTGCAACTTTTGAAGAGATTACCAAGGCCGATTACAGAGACGTGATAGACCAAATCAATGGGCTATTCCACATTTAGGCATGCATGCAGGGAGCCATAACCCCCACCCTCCTCTCGCAAAACATTTCCATCCTAAAAATAAAATCTGCTTACCGGGAACACGCTCCTCTGCTTCCTCTTCACCAACAAGTTCCAGCTGCTGCAACTGGCTAGCCTCCTCCTGGCTTGAGAAGAGCTCCTGGCTGCATGCCTCCTGGGACTCCGGGGTGTCTCCCTCCACCCCAGTAGCCTCACTCTCGGCTTCCTCTACACCCTCCCCCACTTCTCCCTGCTCTGAACTCTCCATCGTGCTCCTCGGATTGGCAGTGGGGTAACACCCAAGTATGGCATCCAGCTCTTTGTAAAAACGGCAGGTCGTGGGGGCAGCTCCTGAGCAGCGGTTTCCCTCGCGGGCTTTGCAATGGGCACTGCGCAGCTCCTTTACTTTTACCCTGCACTGCAACGTGTCCCGTTCATGGCCCCTTAAGCAGCAAGGACTTTGATATCTGCCCATAGGTATCATAATTTCTAAGGTTGGAGCACAGCTGTGATTGCACAGCTTCCTCACCCCAAACACTGATGAGGTCCTGCAGCTCGGAAGTGTTCCATGCTGGGGCTTGTTTGGGGCATGGAGGCATGGTCACTGATTGATTGATTGATTGCACACCACACCTGGCTGAGCAAACAGGAAGGGGATTTTTAAAATTTCCGGGGCATTTAAAGGGCGGATCACCTGAGGCCAGGGCAGTGGAGTGTGAAACGATGAGCAGAGTGGCTGAAAAGGTATGTTGGGATACCTCCTAATACCCTGGAGGCCAGTAAAAGCGCTTTTTGTGTCCACACTTGATGACCAGCGCTGCATCACCAGCGCTGGAATCGCTACACCCCAAGCAGACCAGGTGTACAGCCAGCGCTGCAACCAGGGAGTTGCAGCGCTGGCCATGCTTTGCAAGTGTGGACACAGAGTGAGTTGCAGCGCTGTAACTCCATCACCAGCGCTGCAACTCTCCAATGTAGCCATGGCCTGAGAGAGACAAGGTAGGTGAGTTGGTGATAAAGGGACAAATTTTAGAGCTTCATGCAGCTTTTCTTCAGGACTGGGAAAGGTTACTAGAGTGTCTAAGCTAAATACAAGTTGAGACAGACAATCTGGTTGCCTTCCCCAGACCTGTGAAAGAGCTCTGTTAAGCCTGAAAGTTTGTTCCTCTTCCACCAGCAGGTGATCTAATAAAAGATATTATCTTATCTACTTTATCTTCAGCATGACTTCTGAAGTGGAGGATTAAAAGGCTGGTTTGTGCTCCCAATGCAATAATGGTGTGTTAATAAAAAAACACAGCTCTTAAAACAGGGCCAGCAGTGGTCAAGACAGGTCATTTTTTAAATAGCCTTTAATGACGTAGTCCCTTTAAGAAGTGAGATAAGGGCTGAAGTGGAGTTTGCCTTGCTAAAATTTTTGAAGTATTATCTGTATCTAATCTGCAGCCAGAGTTCCTTCCTCTTTTGTGTAGGGTCTTTGAGGAGGGGAGGTGCTCTGGACCTGCAAGTAGAACCTGAACCTTTTTGATAATGTGATCAAATCTATGCTTGTTCTGTTTCTGGAATGAATGTCCAGAATTCCAGACACCAGTTGCCAGAGCCCTGAACCAGGAGCCTGGCTGGCAAGCTGAGTTCTGCTTTTAGTTCCTGGCCTAAGTTATTTGCCTTTCCAAGCCTGTGCCATGTGTTTGTACATACCACCCAGACTTGCATACATGGGGGTGTCAGAGAACCACAGTCCTTTTAGCCTCTTGGGCTGTGACTGGGTGGGTATGTGGTGCAAGCAGAGAAACCTCAATCTAATTAACCTATTTTATATGCATCCTTCCCCTGTTGCTGAGTAAACAACATCCTTCAGGAAAAGCACTGTGCAAATTGTTTTGGCCACAGGCTGTTGGCCATTCTGATCTTCAAAGTCATTTGTTCATATCAAGTACTGATCCCCTCATGAATATTAGCCCCTGGATGCAGAGATTCCTTGGGAGTAGTTCTTGACAACTTGTGCTAGCATTTAGAACTTCTGAAGATTTTCCACTGGTTACAGCTCTGTTTGCTTCACCACATAATCAACTTGTAGGCAAATGATAACTAATACAAAGCCTCCTTTAGAATTTCTAGTTCCCATTGTTTGCCTGGGGTTTTTCTGTGCCTGTTGCATCGAGGGTCTGAGAAACTTGAAAGCCACTAAGGGAAGCTGCCTCTCCAGTGCCTCCTACCCTGATTTGCCACCAAAGGCAGCAGAAATTTAAATGAAAATCAAATTCCAACTCCCACTTACATTAAAAATCCTACATTGCAAATGCTGAGCATTTCACTAAGGTTTGTGTGCACCTGATATGTATGGCTGCCCTCCTTCCAGTCCTTTCCCAGCATTACTAGGAACATCTCATCTTTAACAAGGTTATCCTGCCTCCTGCATGTTTTGTTATCTCTGAATCTCTGAATTCCTTTTAGACCCTTGTAAATTATCATCAATGTGTGGAGGCAATGCCCCAGACACCATTGTGTTGACAAGGGGATGTGCATCACAGCCTATGTACACACTACTACTCACGTCGGTATAAGTTATGTCACTTGGGGGGGGAGTGAATAAGCCACTCCCTGAGCAACGTAAATTGCATCGATCTAAGCACCGATGTAGACAGCGCTGTGTCCATGGGAGAACTTCTCCCGACAGCTACTGCTGCTCACAGGGACTGGAGTAATTCAGTCAACAGAAGAGCTCTCTCCTATCAGCTTAGAGCATCTGCGCTAGCAGTGCTACAAGCTCTGTAGTGTAGTCATAGCGCTGGTGGTAATTCTACTGGCACCCCTCAAGCTCAGGCCCCAGGTAAATGTCCCCTGCTCTTCCCTACAAGTCAGCCTATGGCTGATAGTTTCCATTTGAATGGAGTGTTGCAGAAGAACAGCTAATCTCTGAGAATGTGGTTGGGCTCATTGCTGGTGTGGTGTACGGGGTACTGAGGGGAGACAAGCTAATGGAGGGGGACTGATCGACTGTAGCACCCATGGCTTCTTCCTATCCTGAATGCAGGGAGGCCCATATTGAGAGAGCATGGAGATGGCCAAGCTGAAGTTTCTGAGAGGCAGATAGCAGACAGAATCCCTTCAGGCTGCTGTGCTGGAAGGAGCAAAGTGCTGTAATTGGCGGGTGTTGCCTGCAGCAGCCCAGGACGGAAGGTGCATGATAATGAGCGGTGGCCTGACCAGACGATGAAGGCCTATTCCACTAACGAGATTATGCCTGGTGGCGACTTCAGCAACCCTTCATTATTTTATTAATCCAGAAGCTCTGGCGCTGCATGCTCTGATGGAAGCTGGAATGATAACTGCAGTAAGTGATTGCTTCCTGCAGCCAGCCTGACAGGGAGTACAAGCACTAAGTAGTGCCAATAAATCAGAGGTGGGAGAGCCAGCAGGAGAATGGGGCCACAATAAGAGTCAGGGCTGATGTGAGCTGAATGTACAAAGTTTATTTTACATGTTGCGCTCGAAAGGTCCCGGTTCAGGCTGCTGGGCTGGAAGCAGTCAGGAGATAAAGCTAGAATGTTTGAGCTGGCTCCAAAGCAGCAGAAGGGATACAATGTTCCACACGTAGACCAGAAAACAAAACCTTTTCCTCCTCCCCCTTTAATCCCAGCGGCAAACATGTAGCTAGTTTCTACGGGGAGCATGTTCCTGCTCTTTCTTCCCTCAATAGCTTTGCATGTGTTCGTCCACCTTCATGGAAATGTTAGTGGCTGTATTGCACCCATCAGACACAAGGCCCGCCTGTCTGCCCTGACCTGGCTGGCATTGGGGGGCAAGTTGGGTGTAGTGTCTCAGGCCTGATCCCAGTAGGTACAGGAGTGGGAAGGGAGTGTCCTTGGATCTTTGTGAAGAATGCTGGGGTCCCTCCTGCAAGGTGGGGTGCAGACTGTTTTGGAGGAGATCATCTTGGTACCCTGGTATCCGTATCAATATGGTAGAGTCCATTACGTGGTAACTAATATTGGTTTGTGTAAGGGCTCTCATTGGCCTGTTGGACCTGTTCAGGGGCATCTGAGACATGTCCTGGTATCCAGAGAAGTCATAGCTGGAGAAGTGAATGGACTCTGCTGTAAACAGACAGCAGTGCTTGGGTGTAAGTGGGCGTACTGCAGGAGCAGGGACTGGAACAATCAACTCCAAAACCTCAATCTCCAACGCTTCAATGAAAGGCGATCTCCCTAGATGGCAGTTGTGGCAGTAGGGGTAAGTACCTTATGGGACAGAGGCCAACATCCCTCACTCCTACCCCTAAAGTCAGAATGCTACAGTGGGATCTCATCACTGAAATTAAAGAACTGGAAATAACTATAGAGTGGTCCCTTTTCTAACAGGGCAGCCTCTTGGAGCTGGAATTGAGTTTGGTTTAGACCAAATCTGCAGTGGGAGCAGAACCATGCTAGCGGTGTCTCTGGTTAACAATGGGGGTGGCTTGCAGGATTGTAGCACAGATTTTTTTTACCCAGCGTCGACATGGATTCTATTCTTTCCTCTGAGGACATGCTCTAACTACCAGCTTCCATAGGCTAGAGCACCAACATGTCCAAGAGCCCTGTCTGCGCTGGTTGGATAAATGTTGTGAGAACCCTGTTAGCCCCAGCCACGCTTGGACAGGATAACAAGCGAACCACTTCCTCGTGGATGTTTTATGGCACTTGTGTAACAAAATGATGCCTTTTAAAAAGTTGCAATTTTTCTGTAGGAACTGTTTTTCCTCGTGGAATGAATGATGCTTCAAAAATACTTCCCCCTCGCAAAATTGGGGGTAAGTGTAGGAATTGGTAATTAAAAAAAAAATAAGTTCTCTACTTGCAACACATCAATTCCAGGGTGTGTGTTCTGGTTCACAGCATATTCTAGATGTGAGAAGCAAAGTGGACTGACCAGAGAACACTCAGCCCCAAGTAATGCATCACTGTGACTTAAAACAGTAAGTGAAGAGAGCTACCCATATTGTCCTGAGGACGTTCCCCACCATGTTCCTGATCAGGATCTTGGAGCAACCAAAGAAACTAGAAAATCCATCTTGGGAGAGGACTTTGGGAGTTTAGTCAGTGCTGGCTGGATGCCCATGCAGTGCAGACATTATTAGCAAAGCCCATAATCATGCACCTCACTATTGTGTGTCAGTGCATCAATTTAAAGAGCTCCTGGAAACCTGTGGGACAGTCCTGATTGCTGGGTTGTCAGCCCTGCTATATGACCATTGTACTGATGTGGCTAAACAAGTTTCCCATTTCCTCTTTCACTGATTAGAAGAATCTCTGACTTTCTAGAAGGCTTGTATATGTGCTCCTGCCACCTGGCTTTCCCCAGTCAGTGGGGGAAGGGGAGATACTGCAGGCTGCTGGGAGCTTCTTGCTGTTTCCTGTCTTGTCTGAGCTCTTGTTCTCTCTGAGGTGATGGGCTGGGATCTGCTCATGTTCAAACCGGCCGGTCTTTGTGTTCCTGCCAAAGACATCCCAGCAGCAAAGTGAAATTGCAGCCCTTCCCTCCCTTGTCCCCCCCGCCCCCTGACCCTCTCAAGCCCTCCTCATTCAGACAGAGCAGCCGGTGGAATGAGATGGAGGAGGATGAGTTAGGGTAACACTTTTAGCAGATGATGATGGAAAAGGTAGTAACTCTCCCCTTCCAGCACCATCTGTAGTCGGAAGAAATGCACATCACCCTCCTGCAAAAACTCATTGAGATCCATTCATAGCAATGCAATGCTGGCCTCGCCTCCCTCCCCTCTCCCCACAGCTCCATCCCCAGCAAACTGAGCTGCTTCCAGAGCAGGAGAGTAGCAGCTGCTGGTAGGCAGGCTGCTGGGGTGCACCTGGCTTTGCCTTCCAGCAGTGACCCAGTCTGGAAAGCCTGGAAGCCTGGGGGTAACTCGGCTCCTCAGCACAAATGGCAGATAAGAAGCTGGAGGTGGGCAGGGAGCAGCGGCATATCCAGACAGGTGTTAAGAAGGAGAGGGAATGGAATTTGAAGATGATTGTTGATGAAATATCGGTTTTGTGTTGCCCTGTCTGAGTCTCTAATCCCTAGGGCCCGGTGTCCCACCCCCAGAGGGCGAGGGTAACATTTTGTCAGCGGAAAGGCAACCTCTTCAGTCTCTGCCTAGGGCCAAAGAGAGGGTTAATCCAAGATGGTCTGAGCATGGGGGGTGGGAGAGGTGACTGGGCAAGGAGGCTCCTGGTGAGTGGTTGTGGGAACAGTGAGAAGGGGAGGAGCACTCACCTTGGGCACTGGCCTAAGGAAATATGGCCCTGTGCGTTCCCTCCCCACCAGCATGTGCCTGGAATGGGGGAAGTGGATCTGAGCGGTGAGGAGGGTGGGAACATCAGCCACAGAGTAAAGAAACAGGGCAAACCATGCCCTGTGGGGAGAAGCAAAGCTCCTCCTTTCCCCTTGTGTTGTGACTTTAGACCACGTTAGCACCTGAGGAGACCAGACATCCCAACTGTCCTGTGACTCTTGTGCCACCCTCTTTATTTGGGAGTGGGAGGTATACACATAGTGCCTGAGAAGAAGGAACCAGGAGGTGTCTCAGGGCCTGGCCTAGGAGGGGTTAAAAGAGAAGTTCCCAATTAGTGCTTAGTGGTTTGGCTGAGGGTGATTTCCACAGCCCCCCTTTCCCCTTGATCACCTGCTTCCCGTTAGAGCTGGCACAGGCTAGGCCAAGTGGAGGGCAGGGTCAGGGAGAGTTCCTTTTCGGGTACCTCTCGAGCTGTGACGTAGGCTCTGCGTTCACTCAGCAGATTGGAAACAAATGTTGACAGGATGAAAGGCTGGTCTCTAAAGGCAGCAGACTGAGTCCCGGAATCACCCCAGCGCTTCAGGGAATAAAATTTTACATTTGCAATAGTGAAGTTCTTAAAATGCTGATAAGTTTGATAGAAAACTCAGCAGAGCTCTGTCCTGGCTCCCTTTCTTACTGATTCTGGAGCTGCCTCATCATTTGGCCTTAGACCAAGTGGGGAGGGGAGTTTTTCACAAGCAAAGGAAGTGGCTGTTTGGCTGCCCTATGCTTCTGGGGCTTCAGCCTCTCATGCAGTCTCAGCAACTCTTGGGCCTGCTGAATCTCACCTTCTAGCCATGGTCAGGAAACTGCAAGCCTGGGGAAGGTCCCCTGTATTGTAAGATTGACCCTGTGGATGTTGTCATCCTTGGAAGCAAGTGCATGCGTGTGTATGCGTGTGTGTCTTACTCCTGCTTTAGGACAGAAGGAGTGATGCTTCATACGCGCTCCTTCATCCAGACGGGCTAGGATTCACTTGTGGATTGGGAAGAGGGATGGCCAAAAGGTAGGGTGATTATTATTAATTCATATTCCAGTAGTGTTTAGAGGCCCCAGTGGGGGATCAGGGTTCCATTGTGTTAAGTGGTGTAAAACAGTCTCTGTCCCCACAGACCTGTAGTTACCACAAGTGTCAGGCACAGAGTTGCCCTCTTGGAAATATGGGCAGACAGCTAGCAGTTGATTAACATGCTTTCAAATTTGCTTACAGGTAAAGCTGGCCAGGTGTCCCAGGCTACTAGGAACATACTGGTTTTGGGGGCCTGCCCTGGCATCCTGGGTGTGTTTTAAATGCCTTAGATGTTATTGTACTCACAAGGAAGTTGTGTATGGGCCCCACAGCAGAGTTAGCTGGACTCTGAGTTCCTTAGTAAAGTGAAAATGGTGGAAGTGAAACTGGGAGACCAGGGAATATGTGGTTACCCTCTCCCCTTCCTCCCCCCCATGCTGCCAATACCTTCCTCAACTCCTGGACAAGCCCTCTTGCTACCTTATTTTCACCCCCTACCCACCGAACCCTCTTGCACCCCTTGTGAAATGCTCTCCTGCTCTGACCATCTGCTCCCAAAACCCTGATGTACATTCTCTCCTTCTCATAGTAGTATCTAGCAAGGTGTTTGGGTTTGGTGTTCAAGAATCTGACCTCCCTCAAAACACTGGCCAACTGCTGTCTCCTGTTCCTGAGGGAATCTCAACACCCTGAGAAATTGCAATTCTCCTTCTCCAGGAGGGATATAAATATTTCTGTTCTGTATTTGGGGAAAAAACAACAGATGATGTAGTTTCATCATATGATCATATGATGGTAACACTCTTTCCATTCCACTGGTGTCTCAGGAGGATATTAAACAGAGCTACTAGAATTAGAAATTTTTAAATCAGTGGGTCCAGATAACTTGCATCCTAGAGCTTGAAGTTGGCAGAGAAACTCTCTGGACCATTAATGTTGATTTTTCATTAAGTCGTGGAACACTGAAGTAGTTCCAAAAGACTGGAAGAAAACGAGTGTTGTGCCAATATTTAATGGGGTGACCTGTGTAATTATAGATAGGCCTGTCATGCTGACATCAATCCCAGGCAAGATAATGGAGCGGCTGAGACAGGACCTGATTAATAAAGAATTAAAGGAGGGTAATATAATTAATGCCAATCAATATGGGTTTATGGAATATAGATTCTATCAAACTAACTTGATTTTTAAATGAGATTACAAATTTGTTTGATAAAAGGTAATAGTGTTGATGGAATATATTTAGATTTCTGTAAGGCGTTTCATACCGCATAACATTTTGATATAAAAAACTAGAATGAGATAAAATTAATATGGCACATATTAAGTGGATTAAAAAGGTCTCAAAATGTAATTGTAAATGCAGAACAATCATCTTGCCTATGTGTTTCTAGTGGGGTCCTGCCTCGATCTGTTCTTGGCCATACACTATTTAACATTTTTGTCAGTAACCTGGAAGAAAACATAAAATCATCACTGATAAAGTTGACAGAGTTTGCAGATGATGCACAAATTGGGGCAGTGGTAAACAATGAAGAGGACAGGTCATTGATTCAGAATGATCTGGATTGTTTGGTAAACTGGACACAAGTAAGCAATATGCATTTTAATATGGCTAAATGTAAATGTATATATCTAGGATCAAGGAACGTAGGCCATAATTACAGGATTGGGGCTTTGTCTTGGGGAGCAGTGATTCTAAAGAAGATTTGAGGGCTCATGCTGGATAATCAACTGAACCTGAGCTCCCAATGCAACGCTGTGGCCAAAAGGGCTAATGCCATTTCTTGGATGCACGAATGGGAGAATCTCATGTTGGAGTGGAGAGGTTACTTTACCCCTGCATTTGGATCCGGTGTGACACTGCTGGAATACTGTGCCTACTTCTGGCGCGCCCTCCCCCCTAATTCTAGTAGGATGTTTATAAATTAGAGACAGTTCGGATAAGAGCCACATGAATGATTAAAGGATTAGAAAATCTGCCTTATGGTGATAGGCTCAAGGACTCAATCTATTTAGTTTAAGAAAGAGATGGTTAAGGGTGATTGGATTATGATCTAGAAGTACCTACATGGGGAACAAATATTTAATAGTGGGTTCTTCAATTTAGCAGAGAAAGGTACAGTATAACACGATCCAATGGCTGGAAGTTGAAGTTAGTCAAATTCAGACTAGAAATAAGGTGTACATTTTTAATAAGTAAGAATAATTAACTGTTGGAACAACTTGCCAAGGGTTATGGTCTATTCTCTGTCACTGGCAATTTTTAAATCATGATTGGATGTTTTTCTAAAAGATCTGCTCTAGGGGTTATTTGAGGGAAGTTCTATGGCCAGTGTTACACAGGAGGTCGCTGATTACAATGGTTCTTTCTGCCCTTAGAATCTGTGAATCTCCAAACATCTTCACAGTAGTGTTCATATTCAGCAGGAGCCTATGTTTGTGTTAGAATCACATTGGATCATTGCTAGCATACAAGTTGGGCCCCCACTGCTGGAAATGTCTCGGTCAGACCAACACTAGTTCCTGTCCTGTTTCTCCAAGCCACCATGTCAGAACTGTGGCTCCCAGGTCAGGCAGCTGGGGGAGGGCAATTGGGACACCTGTCAAGAA
This sequence comes from Gopherus evgoodei, assembly GCF_007399415.2. Classification (NCBI taxonomy): domain Eukaryota; kingdom Metazoa; phylum Chordata; order Testudines; family Testudinidae; genus Gopherus; species Gopherus evgoodei. Next base: position 21,194,199 of record NC_044329.1, on the reverse strand, counting down.
CTGAACTTCACTGTGTAAAAAGAGTCCCGGAAAGGAATACACATCAGTGGGAGAAACAGCTATTTGAAAGGCTGATCATGCTGGACGTCCTCTATTGGAAAAGCAACTGGTCACATGGTGAGTCAGTGGCAAAGCCAGGAATAGAACCTGGGGCCCTGTCTCAAGGCCTCTGCTCTAACCACTAAACCACACTAATACGTACTGTCTCAAAGTTAGATGGCTCAGTGTATCCCCTTTCTTTGCTGATCTTCCCTTTTCTCTCCTTTTCAGGGAACCCATTGGAAAGAAGAAGTCTGGTAAGCACAAGTTTTACTTCTTTAATTTCAGCATCTCCTGCCTTTTGTCTTGCTGCCATTGTAACCTGTCCAGGCAGCACAAGTTTTGGAGAGCAGGGGGAAGAGTCCATAACACCAGCTTGTACACGTCCATTGATCAGCTGCAGCACCAATAAGGTGAGAGAGAGATTGATGGTCATCATCTTAGGAGCTCCATCTGGAGTCACAGAAGTGGAGCAAGCCTCTTTGCTTGGATCTTTTCCTTCCTCTGCTCCCTAACTTGGTTACTGCGTCTCCCCAGGTGCTGGTGGGAGAGATTGAGCAAGGAATGAATGTGAACAGGAGGCTGATTTCCCGGCAGCCCATCAATGTGTTTCATTGCAAATCATTGTGAGCTCCAATTCTAGGCTCCTCTCTGACTCCTGTATGGTGTCCCTGCAGGTATATAGGGGCCTCAAAGATAATGGACTTCCCCTGCCATTCTAGAGTGTACTACATATAAGGGGCAGAGGGAATCCTCTGGTGGCATGGGGACAGTGGAACAGCCCTCTTCCATTCCCCCTTGCAGACCTCAGCATAGGGATGTGCTGGGGCAGTTGGGAGGGCAGAAGGGGAATAGCTGGAGCATATTGCTTTCCACCTGTTCAGGGCTACAGGATTGTTTGTTGTTGAGCTAACCATTTCCATCATCACCTTCACCTCCATGTTTATTTCCCCCTTCCCTCATGCTTTCTTTCTCCACCATTTTGTTCCTTCATTAGGGTTTATCCAGAGAACGGCTTCTTTCCTTCAGAGAGGTAGTAACAGCCACTCCCCGCTTGGGCCTTGCTCTTGCTTTGCCTTTCCGCTGGGCGACACCGGCTGTTTCTGTGTGGAGAAATCAGGGGCCCCTTGCAAGAAGCTATCTCACACCCCACAGCTCTGTTTTGTTGCTGGTTGACTTGAGGGGTTGATGAGGGGCTGGGAAAAGAATATCTACTGGGTTTTGTGACTGTCTGCTCAGGATGGAAAGGCCCGTGCAACAGTCTCCTATTGAGCCCTGACTACTAGATCTGAGCAGCTCAGAACAGTCTGCGCAGATTGGAGGGACTATCCTAAAGGTCTTCAGGCACAGGACAGAAGCTTTGTTTTGGGCTGGAAATGTGGAGCTGCAGGTGCCAGTCAATCCCTGCTCCTGGAGAATTGGCCTGGGCGTGTGATATATTAGATGTGTTGACAGAGCTGTGTACACACACTCAAAGTATTAGCTCCATCTTCTCTGTTCTCATTGGCTCTGAAGGGCGTCCCTCCAACGCAAGACTTCATGGTGTCTTTCTCATCAGATACCTTCAATTGATTCTGGGCTTTGGTGCTGACGTCTATCATTCCTTTATCGTCCTTTTCTGCCTCTTGGTACACCTATAGCTTGTACCTTTTCAAAAAGTTCCCAGCATCAGTTGGTCTGAACAAAGCTTCTGGAGGACTATTAAGAACTCTCCAGTCAAATATTGCCCTGTCACGTGATGGCAGAGAGAACAGTGGCCCCCTGAGAACACAGGGTTTTCTTTGTTCTTGGGGCATGTCATGCCCTTGTTGTTATTTGGTATATTGCTTACTAGGATATTAGCTACATAGCAGAGCACTATGGATGATGGTTCCTCTTTTCTCTGGCTCTCACTGCCACTAGGCGCAGCTGTCTAAAACTGGACCCTACAGCATGGCTTACACAACTCTCTCAGGTGCCAACGGCAGGAGCCTTCCACTGCTCTTTAGTGTCAGGCCTTGGCTGATTCTCCTGTGGCAAAACAATGGGATATGAGCAAAGTTTGCATGGAGATTAGATGGCGGAAGCATAAGGTTGTGGTGTAAGCTTAGGTGGTCCTTTGAGTGGTAGGTGAGAGGGCGCAGAAAATGCCCTGGTGTGGTTGGGGGACAAGTGTAGGCTGAAACTGTGGTTTGCTCTTTTGCTAAAGCTGAGATAAAACTGATGAGCCTGTTAGTCTCACAAAGTCCTTTTATAGGACTGAGTGAGAGCAGCTGGCAGCAAAATGTGGGAGGAGAGGGTATTTGTATGCAGTATGGAATCAATATATTGTTATTTCACCCCAACCCACCCAGACAGGGCAGGGGGGAACCTTTTGGTGTTGGGTAGCTTTGATTGAGAGTGTGTGCTAAAAATAGCAGCATAGCCATGGTGGCAGTGGGCTCACCGCCAAGTACAGTCTGGTCCACAGGACTCAGGTGGCTAGCCTGAGCCATCACCCACGCTGCCATGGCTACGCAGATAATTTAAGCATACTTGCTCACTCAAAGCTAGTGTGTGTACATCGACCCAAGCTGGAAATTACACCTCCAGCTGCTTTGTAGACGTGCCCTTAGTCCCACAGACCCAATGAGAGTCGAGGACAATATCTGGAGTTGGGGCTGGGGGTGCAGGGGAGTGTTTCTGTGGTTTAATGTTCCCTGAGGGCAGAGTCACAGCAGCCACCTTAGAGTCCCTGTCTGTCCAAGCTGCCAAAGGCTTTTCAGTTAGCTTCATTAGCAGATTTGCTCCACCTGCTGCTGCAAACCCACCAGCAGGCCAGGTTTATAGGCAATGCCATTATGGTGCAAGGATTAGAGAGGCAGTGGTTTTATAGTCATCATTAACCTCTTGAATTATACTTGCTGTGCACCAGAAGGGGAAGCTATTGGTTGTTTGTTGTGGCACCTGCTAGATCACAGCCAAACTTTGATACAGCAGGAGAACTCTGACTGCACCCGTGTGGACATAATTCCACTCCTGTTCTCAAGGCCTGAGGGCTCCTAGGTAATGTTCTGTAACAAGCAAGGGAAAGATGCTTGTGTAAATGCAGCTTTAAGGCCTGGGGATGCCTCATGGCAAGATCCTTTTCAGAGATCATTGTTGATACCTTACATCTTCTAGCAGAGGGTGGGCCCTTGCCTTGTCTCTGTTTTAAGGAATCATTACTGTAAAGATCTTTGCTCCTCAGGACCATTCGCTCTTGCTGCTTATCTCTTTCCTATGCTGGTCCTGACTCCACACACAGAGTAAGAAACAAACTTTAATGCACATTGTCCCTAAGGAACTAACAACAAGCTGCTGGTAACACATTCTCAGGGATAGAATTGTTTTCCAATTGCATATTTCTCTGAGGATAGTCCAAGAGGTGTCAGCTGCCCTTTAAGGTAACATTAAGAAGAACAATCACTCCAGGGCCAGTGGCAGGAGCAATCCATGTTTATAAACTGGATTTTTGTGGATATAAACAAATGTGCTGTTAAATGGCCGTAGGTAATGCGCTAAATCCCCTCAACCCTATTTGGTGAAGAATGAAGGGAGTGAGTTGCTCAATTCCCATTAAAAGTCAATGAGAGTTGGGCACTGTACATTTAAAGCCCAGGCCTGCACAACTCGTAAATCAGCGAGGGCCATATTACTCCAAAGAAAACAGCTGAGGGTCAAGCCACCCCAGCCCTGATGAATGCCCCCCCCCCCCCAGCGCCGCCAAGCCCCTCCAAAACACAACACCCTCCCCAGCGCCACCCAGCCCCCCTGAAATACTCCCCCCTCCCACACTGCCCGCCCTGCGGAAACAAACCCTCCTTCCCCAGCCCTGCCCTACCGAAACAGCGGTATTGAACCTTGATAATATGTTATAGAGTGCCCCTAAGGTAGTATAATTAAGGTAAAAGAAAAATGTCTTTTTGCTAGAAGTAGAATAAGATCTTCCCCCAACTTTGTAATCAATTGCCCTGTTGAATGAATGAGGTGTGACTGAGTAAGGCGTGGAAGGCAGGCACCTCCAGACAGCTGCAACCCTTGGAGAGGGAATGGGAGCCAGACCAGATCAGTAGAACAGGTCAGCCATGGACTCGTCGCTCGCCTCCTCAGCCCCCCACCCTCCCAGCTCGTCTACTCATCCCCCACTGCCCACCCACTCGCCTCCTCAGCCCCCCACCTACTTGCCTACTCAGCCCCTGCCACTGCCTGCTCAGCCCCCCCACCCCGCCACCGGCTCACCTGCCCCCCCGTCACTGCCCGCCTGCTCGCCTCCTCAGCCCCCAACCCCCCCCAGCTCACCTACTCACCCCCCACCACTGCCCGCCTGCCTCTTCAGACCCCCTCCCTCACCTACCGCTTGCCTATTCACCCCCCGCGGGCTGCACAGTGAGCCCATGTGGGCCCCATGCGGCCCCCGGGCCACATGTTGTGCAGGCCTGTTATAGCCCCTTTGAAAATCTGTTTGATGGCTGGTCTGTTTCTGGAGGTCAGGCTAGATGATGGGGGCAATAGGAGAACTCCGAAGTCTGATTTTGTCACTAATTTGTTTGTGTTTAAACTGTTTTACAAACCTCTTCCCCCAACACTATTTTTTTAAAGCTTCCAATAGAAAATATTTAAGTAAATACACATTCACCTGTAAGGTGTTTACAACCCATACACTGCAGCATTGGGCTAATGCTTGAGAATCTGAAAGTGAAATTGACATTTTATATATATATATATTTTATATATATAATACACGCACAAACACAGTGGAACTCGTCTAGCAGATTATCAAAGGGCTAGTAACATAGATAAGGACATTTGGATGTTGGTTTTATTTTTAAATTATTCTTAACCTGGTCATGTCTCTTTAATTGTACTCAAGGCCGGCTCCAGGCACCAGCGAAGGAAGCAGGTGCCTGGGGCGGCCAATAGAAAGGGGCAGCACTCCGTCCGTTGTTGGGGCGGCACATCTAGGTCCGTGGCAGCAATTCAGCTGTGGGTCCTTTAGTGCCTCGCTTCCTCTTCCACAGCAGCTCAGTCAGGCTTTTCTTTTTTTTTATCCTCTCTTCACTGTGTGGGGCAGCAAAAAAAGCTGGAGCTGGCCCTGACTGTACTACATGTTGTTGTACTATGATCCTGCCTAGAGATCCCAACCAGGATCAGGTCACCATTGTGCTAGGTGCTATACGAACAGAGAAAGAGACAGTCCTGCCTGAAGAGCTTCCATCTCAATAGGCAAGACAGGCAAAGGACGGCAGAAGGAAAACAAGCTAGAACCTGGCATGTCCACAGTGGAGACCTTTCAAGACTATTGATAAATGGCAATTCCATGTGATTTTTTTTCTCACTTCCAGCCCTGATGAAGTTGCTGAATAAATAAGAGGGGCAGCAAAGAGGGGGGCTTGCCCTTCAGCATGTTCTCTGCATAACAGCAGAAAGAAATCACCACTGCAATAACCATGACATTCATAGACTCAGAGATATTTAAAGTTAGAAGGGACCCCTGTGACCATCTAGTCTAACCTGCATAACACAGGCCAGAGAACCAGTGGAACTGGTGATGAAATAACATTTGCACAAGGTGAAGCCGGAGGTTTTCTGCAGGGGAGCAGGCGAAAGGGTTTAGCAAAAATGCCTATTTTGCCTTCTTTGTTTCCTGTTTCTATTTGGAAATGGAAGTGTCAAAACACCATGAGATAGGCTCTGTTCTCAGTTATGACATCTCAGAGCCACAATGGGGATGGGCTGGATATCTCTCTAGTGAGCCTGTTCTCGTGAAACTTCCCGCCTGTATTGGCAAGCCTCAGTGGTTTGGGTAAATGTCCAAACTTGCAGCTGAACTGAACTGCCACAGCTTTTGAGGTTGACTGTCACTTTTATAGTAAATGGTGCTGTGTATGGTTATTGGTGGCCTGTCACTGGAGTGAACCTACCCCTTTAGCAGTCCTTAGGCTGGTAGCTGGCTTGCCGTGTCTTTACATGCTGAGCTGAACATAGCTGGGACTTGAGCTAAGTGAAGGCAACAGGCAGTGCCTTACAAGAGGCAGCTTCTGCCTGGCCCAGACGAGAGGAGCTGTACTTATCTCCCTTAGAACTCATTCTCTTGGCTTATCTTTAAACGTTAGCACCACAAGCCTAATCCAAAGACTTCATTGAGCTCTGGATCAGGGTCTGTTGATGCAGTGAGCACCCCCTTACTGGACCACATGCTTGTGGCAGTAGGTGCATTAGAGGCCATTCATGCAACACTTGGAAGGTCTCTTCATTCCTTGTTACAATTATTTGGCCCATAGTTCTTTTTCAAAGAACTTACTTAAACTTTCTCCCCAGGCATACACCTCTGGGTACTGCTCCCCCATCTTAAACCATCGATCTACTGCATGGTTATTTCTGAGACCCAAGCTTAGTCATGAATAGGCCATTTTATTGTTAACTCAACATTGTATTTTTGTGGTTGTGGATAATTACTCCAAGAGAAGGAGCTGCTGGAATTAACTCCTACCTCTTCCGCCAGTAGCTGTTTACTGCTTTCTGTTGCTGGTTTAATAGCTATGGTGCAGGTGCCAGAATTGCCTGTTGAAGCTGCAAATAGCCCCAGAACAACGGATGTAATTATGTCTGGGGAAGCAGTGTTCTTCCCTCTCCTGTGTTCCTGTCCTCATTGGCTAGGTAAATCCTCTGTTCAGTGTAAAGCAGGAACCCTTCAAAGAAGCAATAAGAGCAGGAGAGGACATGGGTCCAGAACTCAAAGCACACTCAGTTCACTTTGGAGGGTTATTTTTAACTCATCCTGGTGACTGCCTCCCGTTTTTGACATGGAGGAAGCTCTAATTAACTGTAACTGAATCTCTGCACTGCCCTGCTCACCTGGAACGCTGCAGATAGCTGTTTGTACTATGACACATGGAAAATTGCCTTTTGTGCCTTCGAATAGGACTGTCCAAAAAATACATCTTCCATTTAAACTTCTGTTATAGCGGTGCCTTCCCAGAGCAGGCTTTACATGTTAAGAACCTGACACCGAGGAGTTGCTTCCTGGTGATCATAGCCTCCCAAAAATTTGGGAGAGATTAGACCTAATAGGTCTCCGCCCTCTCCGCCTTCACCCTCCAGCTTTGGCTATCGCAGGATTGTTCCCTACAGTATGTTCTCCCTGGAGGGTATTCTCCAGGCTGTTTATTGTGTTCAGTTTTAAACTTCTCAAGTGGTGGGTCTCCCATCACTTCCCTTGGGAGGTAATTCCAATCTAACTGGTCTCAGGAGTAGGATCCTTTTCCTGATATGCAGCCTGAATATTTTTGTGGCATTTCATCCCAATACTCTTAATCATGACCTTCACTTCTTACAGAATTCCTTTTCCTCATGGGGATACACACCCTGCTGAGATTTGCAGATGGTCATCTTATCTCCTTGTAATGTCATAGTCACTCTACTGAGGCAAAGGGCGGCTAGGATTTAAGCCTCCAGAGGGGTCCTTTATCTGAGACTTGAGGACAATAGCTGGAATATATGCAAAGCCCCTCAGCAAGCTCGATCTAAATTCTTTGACAAGACCCCTACTTTTAGCAGCACTCCAGCTATAATAAACACTTAAGTCGCACAGTTCCAATTCCTAGAGCACTTGGCAAATATTAATTAATCCTCAACACATCCAAGAGAGATAGGAAGTATTATCTTACAGGTGGGGAAGCTGAGACAGAGAGAGGTTAAATTATTTGCCTGAGGCTGCAAAATGAGTCTCTGGCAGAACCAGGAGTAGCGTTCAGGAACTCCTAGCTTGGCTTCTTTTTTTCAGTTCTCTCTACCACAGTGTCTTACTCGTTAGAATTGTCTCCACTCGGATAACATATAGGCAAACAGCTGTGCCATTTATGTGGGTAGAATTTTATGATATATAAGGACAAACTGAGTTAGTAGAATTCCATTTCCAAAATGCAGCTGATTTGCACCATACACACGTTCCACAGAAGGAGAGCTGCACTGGAAATAAATACCAAGCAATGGCAGTGGATCTGTATCCAGAGCATTTTAATAAATGAGAAGTATTTTAAAAATCAATATAGCTTTGCACTCTCTTGCCAATTCTAGTTACATTTTTTTCCTTGCCTGATGTATTCCAGCTTCCATCTGCTGGACCAGACTCAATGCATTTTAGTTTATACTGCCCCCTAGAGGCTGAGAATATTCTGAGCAAAACCAAAACTTTTCTGCCTTTGTCTTTCTGCAGGGCGTGGGCATAATGGATTTTGGTTTTAGTTCTTTTGGTTGTAACTTGTGTTAATATTCCATTCTATAGCTGGCAGGACTCTTCTTACCATAGTGAGAATTGTGCTCTCTCTCTCTCTCTCTATCCTGTCTGTACTTGTCCCATGTCCAACAGAGCAGGAAGATGCTTTGGAACATGAGGAAGCAGGCACATGTTAAACTGCAAGGCCAGCTGAATTCTTGGGGTTTTTAAAAATCTCTGTTTGCTTAAGCTTTATCCTCCAGAAGTGCAAGCTCAGAGCTCCTGTAGTGCCAGATGTAGTTACCACAGGAAATAACTCCACATATTTTACCTTGGCCAAAGGCCATGAAGGACCGCAGCAGAGACCCTGCTGCAGGATGCAAGTTATACTGGCTAACAATGTGCAGGGCATAGTGCAAACTCTCCTGCAGGCCTTAAGCTCCCTACACATTCCAATCACATTTGGCTGCGTTTTCCCTGTCCAGCATGGAGAGTTGAAAGACACTAAGCCTCAGGTTGATTTTCATTTGGCCACAGAAGTGCATGGTGTTTTACAAACATACAAGACAACAGAGTCCCTCCCTGCCCATGAAGTTTCTGATGTAAAGGACCGATCCTGTAAGCCTTCAATGAATGAGTTCTTTGGCATTTAGGTGCATAGAGGGCTGATTAGATCAGGCCGTAAATGAGACAACTACTCACTCATGACATCACAAGGGGAGGCAATGGGAAAGGAGTTGGGTGGGAATGGGCAGAGTGAGACATAGAGGAGGGGTAATACTTTTCCCCCTTTCTTTTTTTCTCTGTCAGTGAGTTGCCTTCCTTGGATTGTCTTTGGTTATTTATGTGTATTTTAAATAAGAATCTACTGCAGGCAGAGGGCAGGACTTGGCAATGGAGACTAGTGGTGAAAAGCAAACCACGAGAATGAATCTGTGGAGGGACTTTAATGGGGAGAAACATGAGGCAGTCTCTGAAATATATTGGGTTAGGCAGTAAGGCAAAGGAATGGGAGGATCTGTTTTGTCCTGTGGATGCTCGTGAAGCTGCTATGTGCAAACCCCTAGGTCAAGACTTTTAAAAGTGAGTTGTGAGTTTGGGTAACCAAAATGAGGCACTGTAAAGGGCCCTGATTTTCAGAGGGCAGATGCGCCGCACTTTCTGAAAATTGAGCCTTTTTAGGTTATGTTTCAACTTGGCCCTCCAAAATCTTGGCCTGTAGTTGTGCAGAATTATACAGGACGCCCCATCAGAACAGCCTCTCTTGGGGTATTTTGGCATTTCTGCTTGGAACCAGAATGGGCAGCAGCAGTGAGAAAATAACCAGATTTTTAAGTTACTTTGTTCTCTTAAGCTTTGCCCAACTTCCAAGAAGTTTGGGTTGAGGTTCAGGGTGATTCTCAGTTTATTGGAACCAGTTCTGTCCATCAAAAATCCGTGCACTAGTTAAAGCCTCCATTGGTTTTTCCTGAAATGACATCACTACCAGAGGAGACCAGGCAGATGTTTGCATCTATGGTGGTAGGAATGCTTGTGCACCTCTGGAGTGCAGGCAGGAGGTGGGAAGCAGGTTAAGAGGCCTCACCTGGCTGCACTGATCTCACCTGGCCACTCATTTTCTCTTCCTTTTCGCTCTGTTTGATTCACCTTTCTCACGCTGGGGTCCAAATGATGCCCTGCTCCTGTAGCTTCTTGCAGGCCAGCAGTAGCCATGGAGCAGGTTGCTGATATGTGCTGTCGTGAGCCACTGGTGATTGGGTGCACAGATTTTGTTTTGTTCCCCACATGTAGGCGGTGACTTGGCATCAGTAGATCCCATGGTCCTGGAGCAGTATGTGGTGGTGGCAGATTACCAGAAGCAGGAGAGCTCTGAGATCAGCTTGTGCGTGGGTCAGGTGGTGGATATCATTGAGAAGAATGAATCAGGTAAGGAGAGTCCAAGTGTCTGTGGACCCAGATACGTGGCCTTAAAGAAATGGTTTTGAATCTAGCTCATCTCTAGCAGAGCAGGGTCCCCAGCACAGTGGGTGATAGCCCCAGAGTGTCGTTGTGGAAATAAAAATAACTTGAGCCAGCTGGCCTCTGGACACCTCCAAGGGGTCTCCTAAGGCTGTCCTCTCAGTTTGCCCACATCGGCAGTGACTGCTAGTGTTGCCATCTGAAGGCAGTCGGGGGCTGGTGTGAAATGGCTGTTCCTAGTGGACATAGTCAAGATATAGGCCCCTAAATTATGGGCCAGGTTATCCACAGTGCTGAGCACCCAGCAGATTCTGTTGACCTCTGTTGGACTTGTGGGTGCTCCGCATGTCTGAAATTTGAGCCACTTATTTAGGAGCCTGTTTCCAGATATCTTGGCTCGTATGTCCACATCACAAAAATCATGCCCAGAGATGGCCCCCTTGTTGGTGACCTCAGCTGAAAAGGACATGAGTGGAATGGAGAATGAAACGCCAGTGCAGCAAGGCACTTCAGCACAGGGGGAGCCTCACTGAAGTCAACAGAACAACCAACATGCTTCAAGTGAAGCACATACTTAATTACTTGGAAGGGACTATGTGAGTGGTTTAGGCCCAGTTTTGGGAATTTGTTAAAAAGAGAATTAGCTTACAGACGTAATAGAAATTACTTCATGGATTTAACAAAGAAATCTGCAAATAGCTTTTTGAATTTTAACATTCTGGAAACCCAAAAACAAAAAGATTAATTGTATTAGCTCCTAATTTTTGAGAACCAGAAAGATGACATTGCAGCAAAAGTTAAACTAATTATCAGAGTCAAATATATATATATATATATATATAGGAATCACAACACAACACAACAAACACACTAGATTTCAGCCCTACTTTTCTGTTAGCAGATTGTACATGAGCAACTGCTGATGTTTCCTTCAAATTTTCATGTCCTTCACAGATTTGTTTTTACAAATGTTTGGTCTTTAGATTATTCTCTCAACAAATGGCTTGTGTGTTTGATAATGGAGTGGGGTTGATTCATTTTGATTGGACACACAAGGTCACATGGTCCTGTTTGTGACCTCTGGATAGCTAGGTTTCCAGTGAGAATACTCCTGTTTGAGTTCTGAATTTGCTTTCCACAGATAGTCTTTAAAATTGGCTGTTTTCATGAATGCACAAATGGTGGGAGCCAGTGGAGTATTTTTTTTTTTATATGCAGCCAAATTCATTCATCTCTGCTAATTAGGCTGGGCTTGAATAATAAGCTGAGGGAAGTGCAGGGAAAAAAAACAGTATAAAGAAGAAAAGTAAATTAGATTTTAAGAATCTTTGCTACTCCTAGCGACACATGGGGAGGGACTGTTGTCTTTTAAAGCCTGACCACTTTCCCTTCAAACTGTAAATCTCTGTAAGGTGGTCCATGGTGCTCATGCAGCCGTTTGCCCTGTTGCTGTGGATTCACCCAGATGTAGGCCCACTTTCCAGCCTGTTGCATACAGACCAGGCAAAGAGCATGATTGAACGGACTCCTGACTGGTTGGGGAGATCAGTCGTCAGCTGATGGTTGTGGGTGCATGTTAAAATAGATGCCCCCAGCTAAAGGGTCTGCTGCTTATTTTCAGGCTGGTGGTTTGTGAGCACATCTGATGAGCAAGGCTGGGTCCCGGCTACATGCCTGGAAGCTCAGGATGGTGTCCAGGATGAATTCTCAATGCAGCCTGAAGAAGGTAAGAAGCCAGTTTGAGAAGAACTGATCCACCACTCTATCCCAGTGTGCATGGGGACTTCCTGGGCTGCTTAGACCTTTTCCATTTAGCGGGATGGAGCCCAGGGCAGCAAACCCACAAGTGACCTTGGATTGGATCATTTAACAAGGCATGGCCTTAATCTCCCTATCTTCCCACCAGCAGTCAAGATGAGAACTGCAGCCAGCTGCTCTAGTGCCACTGGCAGAGCAGTTGGATGCTGATGGGTTTGAATGAGTGGCCTGCTCCTCCCCTTCTGCCGCAAAAGGGGCTGTGCGTACCACTTCCCCAAAACACCCAGTCCTGCAACCTTGGGGGAGCCACAAGCTCTAATTTGGACCCCTTATCTGTGTAGCTGTTCACTTACTATTAATAAGAACATCAGGGCCTCGGCAGGGCTTGCCTCTCCGCTCCTATTTCACATGAGCTACGGCCTTCCCCTTATTAGAGTGTTGTGTGGGGCTGGCAGGAGAAAGGAGAATACAGTGGCACATGCAGTTGGAATAACAAGAGTACAAGCTTTATTTAAGATAACTCGAAAGTGCCCCATGCTCCCATACAGCACATCCTGATCTCTCTAGGAACTGGAGCTCCAAGAAGTCTGGGTTTAATTTAGGTCCATAGTCAGGTTTACTCCACAGTCTGGGAGGGGGATCAGTGACCTGAAACCCAGATGAGTACAATCTGACAGCTCCATGGTGTCATCCCTGTCTTCTGCCTACGGGTGAGAATATAAGATCTGGTGCTGCCTCCTTACGTCCTCTTTTGTCCCTCTCCTGCTTCCCTGATGTACTCCTCCCAGTCCCTTGGAGATACTGGTCTCTGCCCAGGCATGTTGGCCACCGTCGGACTCTTGGGGACTTGTACACCAGTGGATGGGGTCAAGGTGGACGCTATAGAGACTTTTTCCACTGCCTTTGTTCTGTGCTTGGAGCCTTGCCTGTGTCTGTCTGCATGTGCTGCAGCCTGTGGTATTTGTATGCCTTGCATGTGGTGAACTCTGCTTGTGTCAGCCTTCTGCATTCCAGCTGTGCCTGTGTGCATTGCTGCCTCCTGCTGGCTGTATTGTCAAACCTGCTCACATCAATAAGCATTCCCTCTGCTGGCTACTCCTTTAGCTCATTGGGTAAAGGCCTATCTATTCTGCGTCTGAAGGCTGGAGTTTCTGCTCCCTGATATCATGTGTGCAGAGCTTGTACACTGGGCTGTGAACCTGGATCATGGCACTTCAGTGGGGGTTAGGAGGTGAGGCCTCAGCTCAGAGCTTCTGGATGTGACAGGACATTTCTTAGCTTTGACTCAGCATGCAAAGTGGGGGGAGAGTCATATGGAAAATGAGCTTCCAGCTCTCCAGTGGGCAGTTCAGTTCCAGGGATGCAGAGGTGGGAAAACTGTAGGGTGGAGAAAAGTGACGCTGCAGCATCTCTGAGTTTTGAGTTTTTCCCCAGGTGTTCTGCATCCTGTTCCAGCACCGGCTAAGTGCAAGCCCTGCATGGGTTTGCCCCTCAAAAGCAGGGACAAGGTGAGGGAGATGAGGAAATAAGGGACAGCTGGTTGATCTATCGCATCTTGTTTGCAAAGTGGGTGTTGCTAGCAGGGTGTTTTGTCCTTGCATCTCCTTTCCCCATTAGAAAGAAGACCTCCATATCCCTGCCTGCGGTCGCTCAGTCCAGGAGGTAGGGCACCAGATTAGGAATCTGTTCCCAGCTCTGCCTCTCACTCATTGTGTGACCTTGGCCAAGTCACTTCCCTGCTTGCTCGATTTCCTCCTCTGTAAAAGGGCGTGTTAGCACAGACCTACCTTTGTAGAGGGATTTGAGATCCCTGCATGACAAGTTATTTCTTTTTGTGCTTTTTAATTATTGTTCCATGGTGCCCCCTGTCTGAACTGTGGCTAACACAGCATCATGGCGCATCAGGGTGGCTCAGTGACTGAGTGGATGTGAGAGGTGAGAAGATTTAGATTAAAGCAATGGACACCCTGAAGCACAATCCCCAGGTTGGCTGTGGGCTAAGGGGAGTGGCAAGAGAGCTGGGTTTCTTAAAGGGGTAATATCCAATCCTGCTTCCCTAGAAGAATAGTGATTGTAAAATAGGGATTCAAAGCAGCGAGGGGTGGGGTGAATCCTTGAGGCTTTAGAAATAACAGAGGACACAACCCTGAAGGAAAACGGGAACTGTTCAGAGAGCTAAGCCAACCTTGCCTGGGCCAGGTCTGTCCTACCATATGGAATGCAGATTGAGACTCTATGGCCCTGCCCAGTGTGTTGGTGAACTGGTGTGCGCTTGTACATTTCAAAGCAAATCCATCAGCATTTGGAAATGTATTTTACCGACAAGTCTGTTCCAGAGGAGTATGTACGCGTGCACTCTTAGCGTGGCTCCTATTCTACTGAATTTTGGTTTTCCTAAAATAATCCATTTATGACACTGTGTTTGTGCTTAACAGAGGAGAAGTACACAGTCATTTACCCATATACTGCTAGAGACGAGGATGAAATGAACCTAGACAAAGGGGATGTGGTAGAGGTGATCCAGAAAAACCTTGAGGGCTGGTGGAAAATCAGGTACCTTCCTCCCTCTTACTATTCTCACAGGATGCAGGTGGTGTTTGTACAAAGGTTGGGCGTGCTGGGGGGAGGTATTGAGTGTGTGTGAGAAATAATCTGAACTATCTTTTTAAGGTTTTTGTCTGAGGGGGGCTTGCTCCAAAATCCTAGAGGGTGGCATCCTCTAGCTCAATGTATTAGGGAAACAGCCAGTAGCTGGAGTGAAAGACTGGGCGTTGGTGCCTCTGGGTTCTGTTCCCAGCCCTGCCACTGACTCACTGTGTGGTCTGGGGTTTTGGGGGTTCTGGTTACCCAAGCTGTAAAATGGGTGCCATGATCATGATCCTTGCCCATCTTTCATCCCTAGATCTCAGAGCACTTCAGAAAAGTGTCAGGTAAATGCACAGTATTATTACTACTGCTAAAATGCCAAAGGCACTAACAGTAGAGCAAGTAGGAAGAGATGCCAATTTGGCAGCCTTGTTCTGCCTGTTTTTTGGGGAAAAGGAAAAGGGTGGTAGTTAAGGGCACTTCTGCACTGTAGAAGCTATTGTGTGTGTCAGAGGACCTTGGTATGTGATGGTCTCAGACACAGCTCTGTCTTCTCACCTGATAGTCTCTGTCTAATGTATCTCTCCAAGTCCTTATATGACCCCGGTCAACATGGTTTGCTGTTGCAGTGCAGACAGGACTTGGTCTTACCTCATTCCCAAACCACTACAGCCCTGCTAAGGTCCCATGCCCTGGCACAGCTCAGGCACATGGTTAAAACACAGATCAGTCCCATCTTGGTGCAAGGGCGAGCTGTGTTTTAATTGTGTTGGGGGAAACAACGACACCACGGTAGTACCTCAACAGCATACGAGAGACCTATATCAGCCCCTTAATCTTACTGCATGCATCATTGTCATGGAAATGCCAGTGTGCTGGTGACTGTACATATCTCCTGCATGAAGGCCATCTATGCAGGCTAGATCCTCCGACTGTATTATGAGGCTTTTCTTGAAACGTTGTCATCCAGGCCAGACCTGCTGTCCTCAGCCTGTTTCACAGGCCAAAAGTCTCTGAGCATCCAGGGCTGAGGCTCATTTAGTCTCAGAGGCTGGGCGGGTGTTTGCAGGCTAGCAAAGGGCATGTGCGGAGTTGGGTGGGAAACGCCTTGGTTTTCTTAACCTTGCACTGAACCTGTGGCATTGGTAGCAGCCAGGCCAAAAATATGCACATTGATTTCTTAAACTGGAAAAAGTTGCTGTGGAAAAGCTCAAGCCAATTATAAGCTCAGCAGCTGGTGCCATCTGAGTCCTATGACTTCACCCCTAGCCAGCTGGGAGAGGTCTCCTGAGCTTGATGTGAGACCCATGTGCATGGCAGAGGCACTCTGTGGATGGATGTGTTTTTTCAATCAGAGTGAGAGGGTTGGGTTCTCCACTAGACTCCGTGTGAATTTAGTGCAGGGAAAGGAGCCAGACGGACAGCCCTGCACGCTGAATGCCTGTGTTTTAATCCAAAGAGCAGGTACATCATGGGGAGTAGCGGCTGTTCAGTTTCCCCTGACGTTGCTCCGTCACTGTGCCTCACTCCAGATCTCAGCCATTCCTGAAGGGGAGAGAGGAGAGGAGATTTCATTGCCCACTTAGTCCCAGATCTCTCTGCTACGTCTGCTTGCAAAGGGGGCACCTGGCCCCTGGAAGCATGGACTGAAACCAAACAAATTCGTTTCATACAGAGGCCTGTGTGGAGAAGTCTTGGTCAGCACCTTCCAGACCTGCCAGCTAGCACTGTATGTCTCTGTGACTCAACACTGATCCCCTGACCCAGTCACTGCCCCGCCCAAACGTAGTTGGGCAGACATATGGGTTGGCTCACTGGAGCAGGCAGAGCTCTGAGATGTAGGAGGTGCCAAAGTAAGAGAGGTTGGTGCTGGCACGAGCCCCAGGTGATGAGGCTGAAGGAAGGATCACATTGTTACAGGTATCAGGGTCAAGAGGGCTGGGCTCCGGCATCCTATCTGAAGAAAGGAACTGGAGAGATGTTTACACAGAAATTAGGATCTGGCTCATCCACCCACTCATGTGCCCTGGATCTGGATGGTGTTCCCCGGCAGCAGAACTCAACGGGCCGAGAGAAGGACGGGCCCAACAACCAAAGAGAGGGAAGGTTTGATGGTCGACCATTACCTCAAGCTGACATTCGACGCAGTAAGTGGGTAGTGGGAAGATTCTAAAAGTTGGGTGTTTGGTGCAGCTCCTGCAGCATGGCTGTGTTACTGAACAGTGCAGCTGGGTCCAGGAGAGGAAGCCAGCTGCCCTTCCAAGGGCTCCTGGGTACTGGGCGCTTTGCCACTATGTCTGGACATGACTGTGTTAAGAACGAGGCTCTTAGTGGAGATCAGGGAGACTGGCCTGGGAGCCAGTGAGGATCGTTCTGTGTAGTTACCTGAGATCTTTAGATCTCTCTAATGGGGCAAAGACAAACATGGGTTCTGCTCCCCCTCCACTAAGTCTTCCCATTCTCCTTTCTCATGAATGGAGCACATCTCATCCCCCTTGGTAGCTGTGGGTGGGTGCTTCTGGATTGTCCCTGCAAGGTTAATCACTGAACCGGGTTTGAATGCAGGTTTCTATATGGGTACAGCAAGTGCACTAACATGCCACCCAGCTTCCCCCTTCCCATGCATGCCCACTTGTGCACTGTGGCTTTCGCTTCTGGTTAGGCTCCCCTGGCTGGGTGTGCTGGAAAGACTCTAGGTCCCTGTAGTTCCTGAATGGATTAGGCTCTGTCTGACTCTGTTTGCTTTAGGAGAAATGAGAAGCAGGAGCAGCCTAGCTGCACTCTGTGGGGAGGGAAGGGCATAAGGTTTAGATGTGGGGTTCGTTGCTTCTCTCCTCTGAAATGTGTCGTTTTGGTAACATGTCTGGACATTGCGCCTCAAACTTCAATGGAATCTGGAATTGTTTCTCCACAGAGTCACCAAAGATGAGGCAGAGGCCCCCTCCTCGCCGAGATCTCACTATAGTAAGTGACTAGACCCAGCTGTCCCACTTGCCATCACTGCCACCTCCCCTCTGCCAGAGACGTTTGTGTTTCCCTTGGCTCAGGATCCCGGGAGAATGAAGCTTCTGGGGCAGAAGAGATGGGAGATTTCTCTCAGAAGGGACCTCTGGTTCTTTCACGTTCTCTGCTTGGGATCTCTCTATGTGCAACAGCTCTGTTGCATGCAGATGTATCTAATGCAAGGGCAGGGCCTCCCTGCAGCCATAAACACTCAGCTGGTTGTATTTATTCTCGAAGCAAAACTTTTTGTTTTTTAAGTCAAGGGGATAGTTGGATTGAATAAATTGTTCGTCCCATAGGTTACAGACTTGCCACGGTTAGATTGAAAACCCGATCCCTTTCCCTGGGGCTGGCAAGCCTACAGGAATAGTAGCTGAGTCAGATGTGCCATTGAAAGCAATCTGGACAAATTTGTGTCCAGCCTGAAGACAGGGTTAGTGTCTGTGTCTGTGAGGGTGCTCTGTGTGCCAAGTGGGTCAGCTAGTGATGCTGTCTGGCAGCCTCCTTCTCTCTGGCTAGTTAGCCATTGTGAGCCATCCATGCAGGCGTTAGAACACGTCTTCCAAGAGATGAGCTGGATTATTGTTTTTTATTACAATAGCCACGTGGTTTGAACCTGCCTAAACCTCCTGTCCCTCCCCAAGTGGAAGAAGAATATTACACCATTGCTGACTTCCAGACCATCATCCCCGACGGCATCAGCTTCCACGCAGGAATGAAAGTGGAGGTGAGACTACATGCCATCTTCCCTCCCTCCCTCTCACTTCTCCTCCTCTAAGTCACCCATTCAGTTCACCGTGAGTGAGTCTGGGATCACCCTCTCATCAACCCCCACTGATATTTTCCATGGGTGAGGTTCACAAAAGAACTAGATACGTTCATGGAGGATAGGTCCATCAATAGCTATTAGTCAAGATGGGCAGGGATGGTGTCCCTGCTTCTGTTTGCAAGAAGCTGGGAGTTGACAGCAAGGGATGGATCACTTGATGATGACCTGTTCTTTTAATTCCTTCTGGAGACCCTGGCATTGGCCACTGTCGGAAGACAGGATACTGGCCTAAATGGACCTTTGGTCTGACCCCAGTATGGCCATTCTTATGCTTTTATGGCCTATTGAGGTGGATTCCGGTCCTGGTGGGCTGTGTGTCGCACCACTCCCAAATCCTGTTAGCCCATGGGGTGGGTTTCCAGACGTGGAGTCTGTTGCTGGTCATAGAGGCACTATTAGCTGCCCCGGGGAGACGCTGAATCCTGGTGGTAGGCCCATCTGTGCACTTGGAGGGTTGATTCTGTGCCAGGCAAAATGAGTCTCCGGTACATGGAAGGGATCCTCCACATGCTCATAGCAATTTGGAGCCTCTGACCCTCGAATGCCCTAGTGGACGCTTGTGTTTGGCCCAGTGGCAGGGTGCTGTGCTCCTGCACCAGAGGCCATTGGAAGCCTCTTGACTAATAGTGGTAGTTTCTTCCTCCTTCCAGAGATGGGGCTTTCATTCACCTAGTCACAGGTCTGGTCTACACTTAAAAGTTTTGCCCGCATATCTGTGTCTGTTAAGAGTCTGAAAAAATCTCACACACTCCTGCTGGCATAGCTGTGCTGGTAGAAGCCCTAACACATGCCATTATACTGGCAAAATAATCCTGGTATAGGCTATCCTGACAAAAGGACTCTTTTGCCAGTATAAAAGCTGGTCTTCTCTTGGACAATGGAAGCTGCATCTCCACTTGCTGGTATAGCTACACTGGCAAACCCTTTCTAGTGTAGACCCAGGGCAATCTAACTTACCATGCCGTCAGTGGCTGGGGGTTTTAGTGATCTGCTTGTGGTAACTGTCCTGTAGAATTCTGGGATCCACAGGATTGTAAAGGTGGAACTACTGCTCATTGCAAGCCAGCCCCAAGCAAAATAATGTAACTGTCTTGGCTGGATGTCTCAACAGTGTCACCTAGTGGCTAGTTGCATTATGTGTCTTGATTTTTTTTCCCCTTTGAAGTCTTGAAAAATCTCAGACTGTCCTTGTCTCCTGTTCAGGGTCAGATAGAGCTGAAAGGTGACTCTGAACCCAGCAGAACCTCCCTCATGTGCTAGTGTGCCTGAGATGTTTTTTCTTTTGAAAAATACTGTGAATTTGGTGCTCATGAAAATGGAAAATGTAGAAAAGCCTGTATCTCCAAATGG
Organism: Gopherus evgoodei; assembly: GCF_007399415.2. NCBI lineage: Eukaryota > Metazoa > Chordata > Testudines > Testudinidae > Gopherus > Gopherus evgoodei. The sequence goes on along the minus strand of NC_044329.1, from coordinate 21,174,460 downwards.
GCATGTGGGTTTAAAAACATGGGCCAGAATCAGCTAAGGCCAGACAGAGTGCAGGCACTGAGACAGCTTCCCCCCCTACACATATGCTGGTACACCTCTGTCTTGACCTGCAGCCTTTCTGCTATTCCAGCCCCACTGCTCTGCCAATCCACCTCTCTCCTGACCTGAACCATCCTCTGTAGTGAGAGAGACCCAGGATTGAAATAACAAACAGCTCTGCCAATGCATCTCAGTCCTGACCTAGAGCACCCCTTGCAATTCTATCCTCACCTCTTCTCATGAAACTCCTCCTGCAGGCCCCCTGCTCTTGCACTGCCAGTCATGTCCAACGTGCGGAGTGTTCTGATGTGGCAGTAGTAAAAACTTGATTTAAATCCATTAGACTCACTTCCCTGTGACTATATCAAGTTTTAATACTGGGCTTGTGGAGTTGACAACAGTGAGGTCTAGTACCTGGAGCACTGGACTGGGACTTGGGGAAACCTGAGTTCTCTTCTTGGCTCTGCCACTCCCCTGCTGGCTGAGTTTGGGCCAAGTCACTTCACCTTTCTGTGCCTCAGTTTCCCCACCTGTAAAATGAGGATAATTCCCTCTTATAAAGTGCTTTGATATCTCTGGATGAAAAGCGCTATAGATGAGAGGTGGTATTATTATCTTTATTATTATTATTATTATTTGTTGGCCCATTGTACCTGCTGCCTCCCTTTCATGCTCATGGTCCAATGTTTCAGAGGTGAGAGCCTCCATTTCGAGGCCACACTTTTTTTGCCCTTTGATTCATAGGCAGCTGTTGTGCAGAGAGGCCTGGTTATGTACTTCTAAGATGTGATGGTCGTGTTTTTTCTTCCAGGTGATCGAGAAGAACCTGAGTGGGTGGTGGTACATTCAGATTGAGGAGAAGGAAGGCTGGGCCCCAGCTACCTTTATTGATAAATACAAGAAAACTAGCAATGCTTCTAGACCTAACTTTCTAGCACCGTTGCCTAATGAGATGGCCCAGCTCCAGCTTGGCGAGGCCACTGCGGAGCGCAACACCAATGAAGAAGCCACTGGGCCATCCAGGCCTCTGCCTGAAGCTCCACCTAATGGTATAGACTGTGGAATGAAATGGGCCAAAGACTGGAAGGGAAAGGAGGTTCTCAAGAGTGCCCCCTCGGAGAGCGGTGATGTAGCTGCTGGGTATGAGGAGATCTCTGATCCGGATACAGAGGAGAAGCCCAGCCTCCCACCCAGGAAGGAGTCGATTATTAAATCCGAAGGTGAGTTAACGGAGAGGCAAAGGCCTCCACCCAAGCCCCCAGGCATGATCTTGCCAATGATCCCTCCAAAGCAGACAGCCGCCCCGAGGGACAGCAAGAAGCCAGAGCTGAAAACAGAAAAAGGAAAACTGTTCCAGCTGAAAAATGAAATGGGCCTGGAGTGCGGGCACAAGGTGTCAGCCAAAGAAGTGAAGAAGCCGAACCTCCGACCCACTGTCAAGCCAGCCAAGCCAAAAGCTGAGCCCCCAGAAGACAAGTCTGAGCCAATGACCCAGAATCCCTTCTTGAAATCAAAACCTCAGATCAGGCCGAAACCAACTGCAGCCTCCAGGACAGACCCACCTCAGGCAGATGATAAACTGGACATTGGCAATCTGAGAAGCAAGCTCAGACCTGCTAAGTCCCAAGAGAAACCCTCTGAGCAGGACCCCATGCCTACTGAAAATGTCTTCAATAACAATGTGCTCCCAGCAGAGGTTTCTGGCAGGCCTCAGGAGCGATTGAGTGTGGAGAACAGACCCCCAACCAAACAGGATAGCCAGATCCCAAAGGAGGCTCCAACCAGAGCTCCCTTCAGCCTGCCAAAGATGGCCGACAGTGAGCCCAAGAACAGCTCCCCGACTCCCAGAGAGCCACCACTTCAGCGGCCAGTGGTGCCACCCAGGAGACCTCCTCCTCCAAAGAAAGTGGTATCCTCCTCCTCTGGTCCCACTGCAGAGCTGAAAGCCCCACAGAGGGAAGTGCCTGAAATCAGAGCTGCCTCAGTGCCTGGCCGGCCCATGCTGGTTCCGCCAAAGGCCAAACCATTCCTGCCTGCTATGTGCCAAGATGAAGCCAAAGGGAAAAGCAGCTTAGGCCCAAAGGTAACATCCAAGCAGGTGGAGAGAGGGGAAGCCAGGGAGAGGACAGCTGCCCCCTTCACCAGTCCAGATATCTCCAAAGAAGCCCTCTATGTGGCTGTGGCAGATTTTGAAGGAGACGAAGAGACCAGCAGCTTTAAAGAAGGGACCTTATTTGAAGTTCGTGAGAAGAACAGCAGTGGCTGGTGGTTTTGCAAGGTCCTAACTGGTGGACCTTGTTGGGAGGGCTGGATTCCCTCCAATTATCTAAGGAAGAAGCCATAGCCTTCCCTCAGTTTACACAGTTGAAGGTTCCTGTTCTTTCACCCGAGTATTTAATTAGCTTATTAATTTATAGTTTTTCATAATGCTGGCTTAAAAATATGCGGAATACTGTACATTCCAATTTGTGCCATTCCTGAGGCAGAATTCAAGAAGCAGGCTTGACATAACGCAGCTAGGCCTTCATTCCTGCTCTATCTGCTCCCCCCTGCATAGGAAATACTTTCCTCCTTTGTCCATCTATGGCAGCCCAGCCCCTGTAGATGGACATGTGAAGTTGTTTCTCAACAAGCTTCTTGGTGTATGTTGGCTAACGCAGTTCCTTCCCTATCCTAGAAAAATTATTGGTACCCACTAGGCTTTTTGATGTGACAACAGGGAAACCACAGGAAATTCAGCCACGATCCAGGTAAAGAAATGAAGCCAGCCCCACTCACCAAATGGAATCTGGAATAACAAAAAGAGTTGCTTTTCCTGGTGGCTCAGAGTCATTGTTAAATGTCTGATACTGTATAGCCAAGTCCGGCCTTACATAGGAACCACAGGAAACCATGGGGGCAGGGAGAAACAGTACTGTAAAATCAGGTCCATATAGCTGTGTGTGCATTAACATGCTCACTCATGGCCATGTGTCGCAGTCCAGTTAAGTTTGTGCCTTGCTTGCTTGTACCATCAAACACAGTCCTTTTACCTCTTGTTTCCTGTACAATGATGTGTGTTAATTTAAATATCATTTTATTTTTTAAAAAAGATAAACTAATGGAATGGAGGATCCTCTGTGCTGGGCCAGGGCCCTGCTTCAACTTGTGGCTGATGGTGATTCAGGCAAGCTCTGTCACATTTCATTTCAGTGGCTGGAGAGAACTATATGCAGCATGGTTCACAACGGGCTTGGCAAGAGAACTTGGATGATCGTGGGCGAGAAGGTGCTGGTATCATCTAGTACAGTCCAGAGTGTGGACTTGGTCCCTGGAGGTGAAAAAGAAGAGGGGAGCATGTGTGACTTTTCTGGTACTCAGGTGTTGCTGTTTCTCTTAGGCTTGGCTCTCCCTTGTTTCGCTTTCCTTTGGGGTGGGAGAATATAGTGCCTTTTGTTGATACCTTGCTTCCCATTTAAAGAGTTCTCATCCCCTAACCATACTGGGCTTGTTAAACTCTCTCTGAAATGGTTTATCTGCCTGTTTCTTCATCTATCTTTCAAGCTGTTCTCGAGATACTTCCACTGTGTCCTCCATATCTGTGCATATGTCGGTGTGCTTGGAGGTTTCACTTAAAATAAAGTGTGTTTCAACATTTTCACCCTCCTGCCTGCATGGATTAACCCCACTTGCTTGCAGTGTTGCTGATTCCAGGAGGAAAGTAGATTTTATCTGATTGGCTGTCATTCCCTCACATCCCTTTCTTTCCTTTTGTATTCAACTCACTGTGGATTCAGCGCAGTGCCTTCTCGAGCCTAGAAGAGTTTTAAACCCCACTTTTGAGGATTACCACTTGCTCCTTCCCACCTGCCACATGCTAACTATAGCAGCAAGCACTGCAGAGGTGACTCCACAGATACAGTTTCCATAGACGGAATTCTGCACAGGTTCCAACAAAAGAAAAGTCCAACAGAATCAGATACTGGCAACCTTATTGATGCAGCATGACAAGTCATATCAGGGCATTTTGTCCCCATGCACACAGTCCCATCCCCTGGACAACTATTCATTTAACTCCATTCCTATTCATCAAGTCTTTATCACGAAGGTATATGTAGGATTATCAGTCTTAGTTTATAGAACACAAACTTAGTGAGAACCGTACTGTACATGTCTCTTTCTCTTTCTCCATCCCCCTTTCTCTTTTTTTCCTTTGTCTAGAGCTTTATAAGATTGCAGCTTGTGGGTCATGTGGTAACTAATAATCTCATTGTTTTTGGTGACCCGTGGTAAATACTTTATAATAGGATCCAACAATGCAAGGTAACTCGTGTAGTATTGGTGATGTGCTTATATGCTCCCAGCAGAATCGGGTAGAAATGTAACCCTGCAATGTTGCTGCATTGCATCTCTTTGCTCAGTTAAAATTCTTCCTTTGTATAAATAAGGATGTGGCTGATTATGGGTTAAAAGTGGGCTGGCCAGCAGTAAAACTTTCTTTGAGTTGTGAAGGTATTAGACAGATTTGTGTCCCTTCTCTTTCACTAGCCTTGGGCTGCTACTATGCTGTTAGTTCGCATACACATACTCACACTAGCTTGATGAGAGCTAGCACAAGTACAGACAGCAGTGTGGCCATGGTAGCACGGGCAGCGGCATTGCTTAGCCATCCTGAATACGTACCTACAGGGTGCAGGTGGGTTTGTACTTGAACCAGCAAATATAGACACTATGCGTGCTTTACCTATGGTATTTCAGCTCTCTCTGTCACGCTTAGACTTCATTGATCTTTGTTCCGTTTCAGTGAGACAATGTCATTTCTGTTGCTTTGGTGCCAAATTAGGGCTATTTTCCCCCAGACTAAATGCTGAGATTGTGTTAATGAATGCTTCATGCTGTAGAACTCTTAATACATTGAGCCAACTACAGTGATAATTACAGGATTGATCTGTGCCTTACTGCACAGGCATCACATAGCTGTGGGTTAGTTACCTTCACCTGCTGTATAAGCGGTAGTAACACTTCAAAGGATCACAAGCCCTATAAACTAGCTGGCTTAGAGAACACAAATAATCGTCTAATGCCCCTGCCATTTCCTAGTCTTTCCCAGACCAGATATTGCACCGCCCTGCCCTTGCCATATTTTAAATCAGAAAGGGTCTCAGGCTGGCAAAGAGGATCCCAGTGTGGAAAAGGCTGAGAACTTTACTACATAACACCCTCCTTTTTATCTGGGATCTACAAGAAAACTCTTCAGACACAGATAGTATGGTTCAGTGCTCAGAGCAGGGGGGACAACCTTCTGGTTTCTCCCTGTCTGTGCTACTGACGCTCTGTCACCACAGGCAGGGCATGTCACCTCTGTGCCTTGTTTACCTGTCTGTAAAATGGGGGTAATTCTACTGACCTACCTTGCTGGGGGATTGAGAAGCTCAGTTAGCTAATGCTTGCAAAGCACTTTGAGAACCTAAGCCAGAAGGTACTGGAGAAGGGCAGAGTTTCATTTTAAATATGATTCCCTGATACCTTAGCATTAAACTCCCCCATTGTTACAAAGTACCTGCCTTCCATGGAAATCCTTCACCATGCAGCTCAGTGATTAGCATTTGCTGTATGGGTGAACAATACTCTTACTTTCTGTATAACAAACCAGGCTTTGCGGCTCTTCAGTTCAGTGTATCGCAGGCAGGCTGGAGGCCTCAACTGCAAACTATGGAAGACTGTTTGTTTGTCTCCTTATACTATGTAAACACGTATAAATCTCTACATTACTGTGGGTGGGCAGGGGTGCCTGAGGAAGGTAGATATGGCCTATGTAAATGCCATATCTATACTTTCGCCATTAGGCTTGTTTGGTATATGGGGGAAAGGGGGGATTTTTTGCTTTGTTTTTTAAATAAAAAAAACTGCTTGACTGGTTTCAAGCAGAATTGTGACCATGTCTGTGGTTGGTGTGTGTTTGTGCTGCTAAGGAGCTGGCTGTCGTGGAAGTTGAGTCTTGGCACTGGGCTTGGGGGCTGCAATGTAGTGTTATTTTGGAAAGTATGTTGCATCCACTTTAGAACGTGACAGCAAATCCACACAGTACCAGGCCCTTCTGTTTGTTGCCTGTTCTCATTGGGGAGCGAAAGGGATTTCTCTCCTCCATCAAGGTTTTTACACAGTGTCAGCGCAGCTTCTTCATTTATCACTTTATTTGCCCCCCTTGTGTCCATCACAATAGCCGGTGACCCACATTTCAGTCTGTACTTCTTAGTTGGGAACAGAGGAGCTGCTCTTCAAAGACCTCCTGACCTCTTCAACACCATCCAAAGAGCCGCTGATCATCTCTGCTGAACAGACTGTAAAAATGGCTATACTGAGTCAGACTAATGGTCCATCTAGCCAGTATCCTGTCTTCCAGCAGTGGCCAATGCCATATGCTTCAGAAGGAATGAATAGAACAGGGCAATAATAGCGTGATCCATCCCCTGTTGTACAGTCCCAGCTTCTGGCAGTCAGAGGTTTAGGGACAGCTGGAGCATGGGCCATCTGCTAATAGCCAGTGATGGATCTATCTATCCTCCATGATAAGTCCAGCAGTCCAGCATCCTGGGACAGAGAATGGGAGTGCAATGGAGTTTAGCTGCAAAGAGAAGCTTTTTAAACTAGTTGTTTTTCTAGGGGGAGCACTATGGAAAGAGTGAGATGTAAGCTAGAAAATGATGCATAGTCCATTATTACTTATAGTATGCTAGCACCTAGGAGCCCTGGTCATGGACCAAGAACCCATTGTGCTGTTTGCTGTACAAAGAAAACAAAAACACAGCCCCTGTCTCAAAGAGCGTACCATCAAAGTATCAGACAAGAGACAACTGGTGCATACAACAGACAGGCAAATTCTTGGCCCTGTTCTGGGTTGGCCTCCAGTAGAGATGAATGAAATGCCCAATTGGCCTTTCTCCTGGTAATCAGAGCTCATCATGTACAGCAAGCACTGGAGGATCGTGACAGTGTAGGAAGGAACAGCTCTCTGTCCACTGATGCATCTACAGTTAATAGCAACAGAGGAAAAGATACACAGATATGGAAAGGTAAAGAGAAGGAGCAGCAAACACCAGGGAGGAGCAGTAAAAGACGGTTACTCACCTTTGTAACTGTTGTTCTTCGAGATGTGTTGCTCACATCCATTCCAGTTAGGTGTGCGCGCTGCGCGTGCACGTTCGTCGGAAACTTTTTACCCTAGCAACTCCAGTGGGCCGGCAGGTCGCCCCCTGGAGTGGCGCCGCCATGGCGCCCAATATATATCCCTGCCGGCCCGCCCGCTCCTCAGTTCCTTCTTGCCGGCTACTCCGACAGTGGGGAAGGAGGGCGGGTGTGGAATGGATGTGAGCAACACATCTCGAAGAACAACAGTTACAAAGGTGAGTAACCGTCTTTTCTTCTTCGAGTGATTGCTCACATCCATTCCAGTTAGGTGACTCCCAAGCCATACCTAGGCGGTGGGGTCGGAGTGAGAAGTCGCGGCATGGAGCACTGCAGTTCCGAAGGCCGCATCCTCTCTCGACTGCTGGACCAGGGCGTAGTGGGAAGCAAAGGTGTGGACCGATGACCAGGTCGCTGCCCGACAGATTTCCTGGATGGGCACACGGGCCAGGAAAGCCAGCGACGACGCCTGCGCCCTGGTAGAATGCGCAGTCACACGGCCCGTAGGGACATGGGCCAAGTCATAACAGGTCCTGATACAGGACGTAACCCACGAGGATAACCTCTGGGAGGAGATAGGAAGCCCTTTCATACGGTCCGCTACCGCCACGAAAAGCTGGGGGGATTTGCGGAAGGGTTTGGTCCTCTCTATGTAGAACGCGAGAGTTCTACGGACATCCAGCGAGTGGAGCTGCTGCTCCCTGCCTGAGGAGTGAGGTTTTGGGAAAAAAACCGGGAGGAAAATCTCTTGGTTGACGTGGAAGGCTGAGACCACCTTGGGTAGAAAGGCAGGGTGTGGTCTAAGCTGCACCTTGTCTTTGTGGAAGACCGTGTATGGGGGGTCCACCACAAGGGCTCGGAGTTCCGACACCCGTCTAGCTGAGGTGATAGCTACTAGAAAGGCAGCCTTCCAGGAGAGGTAAAGCAGGGAGCAAGTAGCTAACGGCTCAAAGGGGGGCCCCATGAGCCGGGACAACACCAGGTTAAGATCCCAGGTTGGAGCAGGGGGACGGACGTTAGGGAATAACCGTTCCAGCCCCTTAAGGAATCTCGACACCGTCGGGTGAGAAAAAACGGAGCGACCGTCCGCACCCGGGTGAAAGGTGGAGATAGCTGCCAGATGGACTCGCAACGACGATAAGGCCAGACCATGTTCTTTGAGGGACCAAACATAATCTAAGATTTCGGATACCGAAACTTCCATAGGGTGGAGATTTCTCTCTACGCACCAACAGGAGAAGCGTTTCCATTTTGCCGAATATGTGGCTCTTGTGGATGGTTTCCTGCTGCTCAAGAGCACCTCTCTCACAGGCGTGGAGCAGCGCAGCTCAGAACCAGTTAGCCACGCAGGAGCCACGCCGCTAGGTGCAGCGACTGCAGGTCTGGGTGACAGAGGGACCCGTGGTCCTGGGTAATCAGGTCCGGATGAAGGGGCAGGGGAACTGGGTCGGCTACGGCCAAGTCTAGCAGCATGGTGTACCAGTGCTGTCTGGGCCATGCCGGGGCCACCATGATAACACGAGCCCTGTCTCTGCGCACCTTCAGGAGGACCTTGTGAATCAGAGGGAACGGAGGAAACGCATAGTACAGGTGGGTCGACCACTGGATGAGGAAGGCATCCGCTATCGACCCCGGCTCCCTGCCCTGAAAGGAGCAGAACGCTTGGCACTTCCTGTTCCCCTTGGACGCAAAGAGGTCCACCCGGGGATAACCCCACCTCCGGAAAATGGAGAGAGCGACGTCCGGTCGAAGGGACCACTCGTGTGACAGGAAGGATCTGCTCAATCGATCCGCCAGCGTGTTCCGTACTCCGGGAAGGAAGGAAGCCTTGAGGTGAATGGAGTGGGCTACGCAAAAGTCCCAGAGTCGTATCGCCTCGAGGCACAGGGAGGAGGACCTGGTGCCGCCCTGCTTGTTGATATAATACATGGTCGTCGTGTTGTCCGTGAACACGGCTACACAACGACCCTGAAGCTGATGACAAAACGTTTGGCAAGCAAGGCGGACCGCTCTCAACTCCCTCATGTTGATATGTAGCCCCACCTCCTCCTGGGACCATAGGCCCTGCGTCCGCAGGGTCCCTAGGTGGGCCCCCCAGCCTAGATCTGAGGCATCCGTTGTCAGGGATACCGAGGGCTGAGACGGGTGAAAGGGAAGACCCGCACACAATACGGACTGGTCCACCCACCAGCCGAGGGAATCTAAGACCTTCTGGGGGACTGTGATTAACATGTCTAGCGGTTGCCTTGGTCTGTAATGACTGATAAGCCACAGCTGGAGAGGCCTCATGCGGAGCCGAGCGTAGTCGGTCACAAAAGTGCACGCCGCCATGTGGCCTAACAGGGTTAGACATGTCCTCACTGACGTCAACGGGGCTGACCGCAAGCGTTGAACGATCGCCGCCATGGTCTGGAACCGCTGCCGAGGCAGCGAGGCCCTGCCCACAGTGGCGTTCAGGACGGCCCCGATAAATTCCACCTTCTGAGTGGGCCTCAGGGTGGACTTGTCTGTGTTTATAAAGAGGCCCAGACTCGCAAACATGCCGGTGATCACGCGGACATGGCTGTACACCTGCTGTTCCGACGTGCCCCGAATCAACCAATCGTCCAGATAAGGGAACACGTGGACACGGTTGCGCCGAAGATGCGCCACGACAACTGCCATGCATTTTGTAAACACCCTCGGGGCCGTGGACAGGCCAAACGGGAGGACCGCAAATTGATAATGACGAGCCCCCACAACGAAGCGGAGGAAGCGTCTGTGGCGTGGCCAAATGGCAACGTGGAAATACGCGTCCTGCATGTCGAGGGCGGCGTACCAGTCTCCCGGATCCAGGGATGGAATGATGGTCCCCAGGGATACCATGCGGAACTTCAACTTCACGAGGTATTTGTTGAGTTCTCGCAGGTCGAGGATAGGCCTGAGGCCCCCCTTGGCCTTGGGGATCAGAAAATAGCGGGAATAAAACCCCTTGCCTTTCTCGTTTTCGGGAACCGCCTCTATAGCTCCTTTGCTGAGGAGCGTCCGCACCTCCTGCCGAAGGAATTGCTCGTGAGAGGGGTCCCTGAAGAGGGACGAGGAAGGAGGGCGGGAAGGAGGGAACGAAACAAACTGCAGGCGGTACCCCGTCTGCACCACGCTCAAGACCCAGCGGTCCGATGTTATTTGGGACCACGCCGGGAGGAAAAACGAAAGGCGGTTGGAAAACGGAGGGGAAGGATCCGTAGGGGAAACTGTTACTGCGCCCTCGAGCGCACCTTCAAAATGAAGGCTTAGGACCAGGCGGGGGTTTTGAGGAGCCTTGGTTCTGCCCCCCTTGGTTCCCCGACTGCCTGCGCCTCCCGTTCCTGCCGCGGCGCCTGTAAGGGTCCTGCCGCTGGCGGAACTGGGAAAACGGCCGACGGTGCTGCTGTTGCTGCGGCCTAAAGGGTCTACGCTGTGTCACGGGGGTGTGCATCCCGAGGGACCGCGCAATGACCCGGTTGTCCTTTAAACTCTTAAGTCTGGGGTCTGTCTTATCGGAAAACAGGCCCTGGCCTTCGAAAGGAAGGTCCTGTATCGTGTGCTGGAGCTCTGGCGGAAGGCCGGAAACCTGCAGCCAGGAGATGCGACGCATCGTAACTCCTGACGCGAGGGTACGGGCAGCCGAGTCCGCAGCGTCCAAGGAGGCTTGCAAGGCCGTGCGCGCGACCTTCTTGCCTTCGTCCAAGATGGCCGTGAACTCTTGGCGAGCATCCTGTGGCAGCAGCTCCTTAAATTTGTCCACTGCCACCCAGGAGTTAAAGGCGTATCTGCTCAGCAGGGCCTGTTGGTTAGAGACCCTGAGCTGCAGCGCCCCAGCCGAATACACCTTACGGCCAAGGAGGTCCATCCGCCTGGCTTCTCTGGATTTGGGGGCCGGAGCCTCCTGGCCGTGACGCTCCCTATCGTTCACCGATTGCACTACCAGTGAACCGGGAGTCGGGTGAACATGTAAATATTCGTACCCCTTAGAAGGGGCCATGTACTTCCTCTCGACTCCTTTCGCTGTCGGAGGGATGGAGGCCGGGGACTGCCAGATAGTATTGGCATTGGCCTGAATGGTCCGTATAAACGGCAGGGCGACCCTGGTGGGAGCATCGGAAGAGAGGATGGTAACAATTGGGTCCTCTATCTCCGAGACCTCCTCTGCCTGCAGACTCAGGTTTTGAGCCAATCGCCTGAGGAGGTCCTGGTGCGCCCTGAGATCCAGCGGGGGGGGACTGTTGGAGGAGGTACCCGCCACCGCCTCATCCGGGGAGGAGGATGATGAGACCCCAGGCACAATAGTGTCCAACTGAGGGTCTTCCTCAGCCCTCGCCTCTGTCTCCGGAGCCGCAGCGGAGTCCTGCTGTTTGGACCCTTCGTCCCCTTCCGGGGAGGGAGGGGGGCGAGACAAAGAGGCTTCAGGGGCCCTACGCTCCGCAGTCGCCGGCCTAGCAGGGAGCTGCTGGGGGCCCTGGGCCTGATGGTACGCCCAGGGTGTCCAGAATCCCCACTGTGGGGGGCCTTGGTCCTGCAGCGGCGGATCAGCAAACAGCGCCGCCTGCCGGTCGGTGCCCAGCGCATAGCCGCTGTCCGTCTGGGAGGACACGGACGGCTGCCTGGAGGGCCACGGCGGGGCCGACCCTGGATGGTACGGGTCTGCGCGGGCCGGCACGGAGGATCGTCTCGGTGCCGGGGACCGGTGCCGGGAGTCATAACGGTGCCGGGACCGGGACCGGGATCTGTCACGGTGCCGGGCGCTGCTTCGGGACCGGGATCTGTCACGGTGCCGGGCGCTGCTTCGGGACCGGGATCTGTCACGGTGCCGGGCGCTGCTTCGGGACCGGGATCTGTCACGGTGCCGGGCGCCGCTTCGGTGCCGGGACCTGCCACCAGCTCGGTGCCGGGAGGTCGAGCGAGATCGGGACCGGGACCTGCCACCAGCTCGGTGCCGGGAGGTCGAGCGAGATCGGGACCGGGACCTGCCACCAGCTCGGTGCCGGGAGGTCGACCGGTGCGGCGAGTAGCGTCGGGACCTGCTCCTGGAGTCGCGGTGCCGGTGTCGACTGGAGCCTGACCGCGACCGTCTCGATGCCGACCGGTGCCGCGAGTGCGACCGGTACCGCTGAGGGGAGCGTTGCCGGGACTGCGAGCGGCGTCGGGATCTGGAGCGCCCAAGACGTCGGGGCCTGGATGGCGAACGACTGTCCGTGGGCGGTGCCGACATCATGGGCTTGCCTCTGGACGTGACCCGCACCGGAGGAACCGGGGGTGGCAGCCAAGTAGGCTCCGTCAGGGCAATAAGGTCCCGAGCCGAGGCGAAGGTCTCCGGTGTGGATGGGACCATTATCTCAACCCCAGATCTCATGGGGGAGCTCGGCGGCACCGGACTCAACAGACCCGCCGGGCCCGGAGTCAACGGTGCTGACGGTGCCGGCGGCGCCGCGGCCGATGTCGAGGCCGGGCGTTCAAGCCGGGTCTGCCTGGCCGGAGTATTAGACTTCGACGGCCTAGGCACTGATTCCGGTGCCGGAGAAGGTCGGTGCCGAGGAGTCTTCTCGGTGCCGGAGCGATCCGGTGCCGGTGCCGAAACCACGGTCTGCGAAGTCGACGGGTCAAGTGCCGCCTCCATTAGGAGAGTTCGGAGCCTCTGATCCCTCTCCTTTTTTGTCCTCGGCTTAAAAGCCTTACAGATGCGGCACTTGTCAGATCTGTGCGATTCCCCGAGGCACTTCAGGCACGCTTCGTGGGGATCGCTGGTAGGCATGGGCTTCTTGCAGGCCGCACATTGCTTGAAGCCTGGCGAAACAGGCATGAGCCTGGCGCCCGGTGCCGGGAAGGGCTAAGCCCCCGGCAAGAAACTACTTAACAGCTATTTACTAAACTATCTACTTAACAATACTAATTAACAACTATATAGAACTAGAGATAAGCGATAAACAAGCGATAGAAACTAGGAGAGCTAGGGACGTGGAGGACAGCTATGCCGCGCTCCACAGTTCCAACGACCGACACGGCGGTAAGAAGGAACTGAGGAGCGGGCGGGCCGGCAGGGATATATATTGGGCGCCATGGCGGCGCCACTCCAGGGGGCGACCTGCCGGCCCACTGGAGTTGCTAGGGTAAAAAGTTTCCGACGAACGTGCACGCGCGGCGCGCACACCTAACTGGAATGGATGTGAGCAATCACTCGAAGAAGAAGTCTGAATTTGTTATTGCTTCATATAAAGCTTAATATAATGCTGTATAGATAGCATAGTATGGGGTGAATGGTGTATGCAAGTTTGTCCAATAACAGGTTCACCCAAGGGAGGGTGGCTCTCAAAGCCAGCCCTGAGTATTTATAATAGAAATTACACAGCGGCACTTTATTAAAAGGCTTAAACATAGGCTGAGTATATTTATTCAGGGGGAGAGCTTTATGGGGCGGTGTGATTTGCTTTTAGATGCCCTGAGCTCTTTTCTGTTCATTTTAGCCGTGTAAGAAATAGGTGCCTTGAATCCAAAGATCCACATGGAGGCCCAGGTTCATTAGCACAGAACTGTCATTTCTCCTACCTGTTCCAAACAATAATCCTGTGATGCTTTGCTGCTCATTGTGCCCCATTTCATTGACCCAGCTGCTGAACCTCCACACACAGCTGGGGAAGTTGGTGAGGGTTGGATGTGCATATCATAAATAATGTCCAGCCAAGAAAATGGGTCTTGCCCAAGCTGTGCCTAAAAAAAAATCAATTCCCCCATCCCAAATGCGAATATGTGTGTTATTGTTCTAATTTATCCATCAAGTGTTTATACAAGGCCCCATGCACTGTCGGAGATGAACAGGAGCACCAGTCCTTCTTTGTATTCTGTGTTTTGTTACACTGGCCCATGAATTGCATTGTGATAAAGCTGAACATTTGGATCTGGGGCCAAAAAGTCCCCACAACATCTGTTGTTGATGTGTTTTGGACCAAGACAGCTTCTAATGGTGCATTGGGAAAAGTTCACTTGGAAGTATCCCTGGGAAGTCGCTGCTGCCTCCATCATACAAGGTGAGACTATTAAGCATACAGTTTTCAAGTTCTGGAGAACATCCTTCTTTATCTTCAGGGCATACACACCATGAGCTTCCCCCAAACCCTTCCTCCTTGTGCTTCCAACCATCTCTGGGGAGGCAGTCTAGTAGATATGACTCTGGATTGAGAATCAGGAGAACAGAGGTGTATTTCTGCTGGGTCAGCTCTAGGGGCCTCTGCTTCCCCTCTCATGCTTGGGTCTGTATGTTTGTATTGTCAACTCTTTAGGGCAGGCTGCTCTGCTTAAAACTACAACTGCTGTCCCATGCTCAGTGCCTAAAGCAATTGCAAGAGAGAGGTCATAATGACCTGCTTTAACATCTAGCCCTCTTCTGAGTGCAACAAGAGGAGCACGAACGTCTTGGCCAGATAAGCAAACATAAAAGGCTGCCTTGCAGCTCCACTCATCTTGCTGAGCTTGGGAATCTGGCAACAGCTTGGGTGTGAACAAGTGTCCACATCACAAAAACCACCACTGCCAGTGGCACCAAATTTCTGCTTTATCAGCTGTCTCCTGAGGTAGGTCGAAGACTCACCAAGCAGACACTCCTACTCAGGGGAAGCCTGCACTGTTTTATTATTATTTATTGTTTGCATTACTGTAGCATCAGTCATGGACCAGGCCCCATTGTGCTAGGCCATGTACAAACAAGAACAAGAAGATGGTGCCTACTCCAGGGAGCTCGCAGTCTAAGTAGATAAGAGAGAACAGGTTGGGACAAACAGAAGAATACAGGGAAACAATGAGACAGTTGATTAGCACAATAGGCAGTGGTCTCAATGCAGCAGCAACCTTGCCTCTGTAAAGTTTTTATATGCATCATGGCAAAGGAGAGTTTGGAAAAGGTGTTTGAAGGAGGATATTGATGTCGCTTTACATGTGTTTATGGGGAGCTCTTCCAAAGCAAATGGGGCAGCCTGGGAGAAAGCACAAAGGTGTTTGAAAATGTAACAAGTGGTTGATGGGAGGCTGGCATCGTGGGCTGATTGGAAGTGAGTATGCTCCATAGTGAATGAGAGATGATGGGTAGAGTGGGGGTTGACTGTGAAGGACCTTGAAAGTGAAGAGAAACAGCTTATGTTTGTTGCAATAGACAAGCCAGTGGGGAGGGATGTAAAGCATTGGGATCAGATAGGAGATTGGTTTCAGCAGCAGCAGCATTCTGAATGGACGTGGTGAGGGCAAAACTGCATTTGTCAAGGCCAGAGAAAAGTGTGCTGCAGTAATGGAGATGTTAGTCTTGATTATGACCAGCAAGGAAGAATTGGTTGCAGATCTGAGAGGGCAAGGCAACTTGAGTGAAAGTTATCATGAACTTGCTGGTGGATTCTCTGCAGCTTGAGGTCTTCAAACCACAATTTGAAGACTTCAGTAATTCGGACATAGGTTAGGGGTTTGTTATAGAAGTGGATGGGTAGGGTTCTGTGGCCTGCTTTGTGCAGGAGGTCAGACTGGATGATCACATTGGTCCCTTCTGACCTTGAAGTCTATGAGTCTATGAACTGATAGGCTTCATGGTTTTAAGGAAAGGAAGGAATGAGAACAGAAGAACAAGGATAATATACTTTAAAAAGCAGACTTTCGCAAATTCCAAGAACTGGTAGGTAAGGTCCCGTGGAAAGAAAATCTAAGGGGAAAAGATGTTCAGGAGAGCTGGCAGTTTCTCAAAGAGACAGTGCTGAGGGCACAACAGCAAACTCTCTAGATGCAAAGAAAAGATAGGAAGACTATTAAGAGGTCAAGATGGCTGCATCAGGAGCTCTTTAATGACCTAAGAAGTCAAAAGGGAATCCTACAAAAAGTGAAAAGATGAACAAATTGTTACAGAGTACAAAAGAATAACACAAGCATGTAGGGACAAAATCAGAAAAGCTAAGTCGCAAGATTAGTTACACCTTGCAAGGGACATAAAAGGCAATAAGAAGAGGTTCTATAAATACGTTAAGAGCAAGGGAAAGATGAAGGAAAGTGTAGGTCCTGAGCTGGAAGGAGAGCTAATAACAGATGACTCCTAGAAGACTAATGTGCTTAATGCCTGTTTTGCTTCAGTCTTCACTAAGAAAGTTGATTATGACCAGATGCTTAACATAATATTAACAACAAGGAGGAAAGAACACGAGCCAAAACAGGGAAAGAACTGGTTGAATAGTTAGATGTGAGATATATTTAAGTCAGTAGGGCCTGACAAAATTCACTCTAGGGTGAACTGGCCAAAGCAATTTTGGAATCATTAGCAATCATCTTCAAGAATTCATGGCAGATGGGTGAAGTCCCAGAAGACTGACGAAGGGCAAATGTAGTACTTATATTTAAAAAGGGGAACAAAGAGGGCCCAGGGAGTTATAAACCAATCAGCCTAACTTTGATGCCTGTAAACGTACTGACATAAATCGTTAAACAATCAGTCTGTAAGCACCCAGAGAATAATAGGGTTATAAATTAATGCCAACATGGATTTGTCAAGAATAAATAATGCCGAACAAATTTAATTTCCTTCTTTGACAAGGTCAAAGCAATAGGGGGAAGCAATAGACATGATATATCTTGATTTTAGTAAAGTTTTTTACATCGTCCCACGTGACATTCTTGTAAGCAAACTGGAGAAATGTGTTCTAGATTAAACTACTATAACTCATTGCACAACTCATTGAAGAAACTAACTGAAAGCTCTGTGATAAAGCAGGGGATAGCTCCCTTTGATGGACACCCAGCCAGCCAGTTAGCTGTAAAATCCCTCTTGGTAGCTTTTCTTTACTTGCTTTATGGGTTAAAAAGTCTCCTAGGTAAAGAAAAAAAAAAGTGGGCACCTGACCAAAAGATCCAATGGGAAGGCTAGAACTTTTTTAAATTGGGAAATAAACTTTGCCTTTGTCTGTTCTCTCTGGACTGGAGGGACAGAGCAGCCTTGCTATAAGCAGCTTAAGCCAGGTATGATCATAAATCATCAGATGGGTGTGAAAAGGCTTGAGGGTACCCCACAGGGAGGAATTGCCAAGTGCTCCTTCCTGGTCCAAGGTGGGTTTTTGCATTTGGGTGGTGGCAGCATTTACCAAGCCAAGGTTAGAGATAAGCCTAGAACTACTTATCTGAACTCCAAATGTGTAAGTAGATCAGAATGTTTAGCTAGACGTGATTAGGGTTATTTTATTTGCTGTTAGCTTGTGGACTCCTCTGTGCTAACCCCAGATGCTTTTGTTTGCTTGTAACCTTTAAGCTGAGTCCCCCAAGAAAGCTATTTTGGGTTCTTGATTTTTGGAATTGTTCTTTTAAAATCTAGCAAAAGTCTAAGTTCCAGATGTATTTTCTTTTTTTGGTTTTTTTTTTTTGTTTTTAATACAACATACTTTTTTTAAGAACATGATTGGATTTTTGGTGTCCTAAGAGGTTTGTGCATGTTGTTTGATTAGCTGGTAGCCACAGCTAATTTTCCTTTGTTTTCTTTCTCAGCTCTTCCTGGGAGGGGTGTGAAAAGGCTTGAGGGTACCCCACAGGGAGGAATTGCCAAGTGCTCCTTCCTGGTCCAAGGTGGGTTTTTGCATTTGGGTGGTGGCAGCATTTACCAAGCCAAGGTTAGAGATAAGCTGCAACCTTGGGAGTTTAATACAAGCCTGGAGTGGCAAGTATTAATTATTAAAATCCTTGCGGGCCTCACTTCTGCACTCGGAGTGACAGATTTGGGATTCAGCCTTGACAAGAGCAGTTATCTATAGTTCACTGTCAAACTGGGAGGATGCATCTACTGGGGTTCCACAAGGGGCTGTCCTGGGTCTGGTACTGTTCAATATTTTCATTAGTGACTTAGATAATGGAGTGGAAAGTGGGCTTATAAAATTTGTGAATGACACTAAGTCAGGAGGGTTCACAAGCACTTTGGAGGGCAGGATTGGAATTCAAAATGACCTTAATAAATTGGAGAATTTGTGTGAATTTAACAAGTACATTCAAGAAAAACAAATGCAAATTGCTTAAGGTGACCAGATGTCCCGATTTTATAGGGACAGTCCCGATTTTTGGGTCTTTTTCTTATATAGGCTCCTATTACCCCCCCCCATCCTGATTTTTCACATTTGCTGTCTGGTCACCTTAAAATTGCTACACTTTGAATGAGAAATAAAATGCACAACTACAACACGGGGAGCAACTAACAAGGCTGTAGTACTGCAAAAAAGGATCTGGGGATTACAATGGATCACAAATTGAATATGAAGCAACAATATGATGCATTTGCAAAAAGGCTGTCATTCTGGAGTGCATTAACAGGAGTGTCATACGTAAGACGTGCAAGATAATTGTTCTGCTCGACTCTGGCAAGGTCTCAGATATAATACTGGGTACTGTTTTGGGTGCCACACTTTAAGAAAGATGTGGATAAAATTGGAGAGAATCTAGAAGAGAGCAGCAAAAATGATGAAAAAAGCCTTGATAACTTGAGCTATGACAAAAGGTTTAAAAAACTGGGTATGTTTAGTCTTGAGAAAAGAAGACTGAGGGGAGACCTGATAAATCTTCAGATATGTTAAGAATTGTTATAAAGAGGACAGTTCAATAATTCTCCATGTCCACTGAAAGTAGGACAAGAAGTAATCTGCTTTGTCTGTGTCTGCAGCAAGGGAGACAGATCAGATGTTAGGAAAAACTTTCAAACCATAAGGATTGTTAAGCACTGGAGTAGGGAATTAAGGGAGGTTGTGGAATCTCCATCATTGGAGGTTTTTTAAAATCAAGTTAGATACTTATCAGGCATGGTCTAGGTTTTCTTGGTCCTGCCTCAGCACAGGTGAGTGGTCTTGATGACTTCTCAAGATCCCTACCAGCCCTACATTTCTATGATCAAGATTTAGACATAACCTGGATGTCATGGCCTTTAGAGATGCATCTAAGTCAAAGATGACACCCAGGTTACAAGACTGAGTGATGGGTAAGATGGTGGTGGTGTCTCCAGAAATTGAGAAAGGAGGCAGCAGGCAGGGCTTTTCAGCGGGGGATGGAGGGAGATAATTAAGAGCTCTGTGTTAGACATGTTCAGCTTGAGGTGACAGCTCGACAGCCATATGGAATGTCAGCGAGACAGCCAGAGATTTTAGTCGGGACAGAAGGAGACAGGTCTGAAGTACAGAGGTAGATCTGCGAGATGTCAGCATAAAGATCATAGCTCAGTTTGTGTTTGCGGATGAGATTCCCCAGAGATAAGCAGTAGAAGGAGAAGAGCTGGGGACCAAGGTCAGAGCCCTCTGGAAGCCAACACAGAAAGCTGCAGGGCGGAGACTTAGATTCCAAAGCCACAAGGGACCATTGTGATCATCTAGTCTGACCTTCTGTATAACACAGGCTATAGAACTCCCCCCAAAGTAATTCCTAGAACAGATCTTTTAGAAAAACATCCAGTTTTGATTTAAAATTTGCAAATAACAGAGAATCCTTCATAAATTATACCAATGGTTAATTAGTTAAAATTTCTGCCTTCTTTCCAGTCATTGGTCTAGCTTCAGTATCCAGCTATTGGATCATGTTATACCTTTCTCTGCTAGACTGACGAGCCCACTTCTAAATATTTGGTCATCATGTTGATACCCATAGAGCAGTGGTTCCCAAACTGGGGTTCGGGTTCACGAAATATTACAGGGGGTTCTCGAGAAAAAGTTCTCTAATGGCAGACAGAGCTGTCCCTAGGGACCCTGGGCAGCACAGGGCCAGCAGCCTGGAGCCCCTGAACTTCCAGGAGCGAAGCAGATCAAAGCAAGCATATCTATCACACTGAGGAGATTTAAACTTCAAGACGCCTTACAAGAAATTGAAAGGGAGGTGGATTTTTTTTGCTGGTTTTAAAATTAAATAGGCAGCTAGTATTGTTTTTAAAATTATTATGAAGAACAAGTTTAAGCTTTGTGTAACATGCGTTGTTTGCCTGGACTGCTCAAGACCTGAATGTTGTGTAGGAGGAACTCT
Organism: Gopherus evgoodei; assembly: GCF_007399415.2. Taxonomy (NCBI): domain Eukaryota; kingdom Metazoa; phylum Chordata; order Testudines; family Testudinidae; genus Gopherus; species Gopherus evgoodei. Next base: position 21,154,246 of record NC_044329.1, on the reverse strand, counting down.
TTGAGGTGGCTTCTTAAATACCTTCATGCTGTTTCACATCTGATACTCCTTGATGAAACCTAGGAGCCTTGTCTTATAACAGGCTTAATCAAAGTGATACAAGCTGCAAAAGTGAGATCTTGGAAGAGTGTTGCTGTTTTCATAATGTAGTAAAATACTGTAATGATAAATAATAGTGTGTAATAAGCATGTCATAAAAACAAATTTTATACTTCCAAGATCACTGCTTTTGTACTTTATCCTCAGGTAAGGGAGAAAATCCCTGGAAATATTCATTGTTAGGAGGGGGTTCACAAGACTTGACATTTTAGTGAAAGGGGTTCACGGGTTGTTAAAGTTTGGGCACCACTGCTATAGACTGTATTCAAGTCACCGCATAACTTCTCTTTGTTAATCTAAATAGATTGAGCTCCTTGGGTCTGTCACTATAAGGCAGGTTTTCTCATCCTTTAATCATTATTGTGGCTGTTCTCTGAACATTCTGCAAATTATCAACATCTGCTTGAATTGTGGGCACCAGAAATGGGCACAGTATTCCAGAAGCTGTCATACCAGTGTCATATACAAAGGTAAAATAACCTCTCTACTCATACTGGAGTATTGTTTATGCATCCCAGAATCACAATAACTCCTTTGGCCATAACGTTGCATTGGGATCTCATGTTTAGCTGATTATTCATCATGACCTGTCATGAGGAGGATCCTCTGAAGGAGCGATTAGAGAGGTAAGAGGAGAGCCAGGAAAGGACAGAGTTATGGAAACCATGGAAGGACACGATTTCAAGATGTGGTTGGTTACTGGTGTTGAAAGGGTTGACAAGTCAAGGAGAATGTGGATGGAGTACTGGATCTGAGCTTTGGATAGGAAGAGGTCATTAGGGACTTTGACAAGAGCGGTTTCAGTGGAGGGCGAGAGATGAAAACCTGATTGGAGAGTGTATAGGATGGAATTGGAGGAATAGAATTCCAGACCATGATTGTAGATGCCGAAGTCAATGAGCTTCAAGATGAAATAAACAAGTGAAATGGGATGGTAGTGAGGCAGGTGAGGTCAAGAGGGGGATTTTTAGATGGCAGAGAGTAGATCATGCTCATATTGTGAGGGGAAAGAGCCAGAGGAGAATGAGGTTACGAAGAAGAGTAGTGGAGAGAATGCGATTGAGTGCAAGGGAGATCAGGAGATGGGGCAGGGGTCGCTTGGACAAAGAGAGGGAATAGAGAAGGAGAGATGAGAAACTTCTGCATTTGTGACAGGAGACAGGAGAAGGAGGTCAGAGTTGTAGGAAGAAGGGAATGCCAACCAATGGGAAGTGAAAGGTCACCTTGTATTTCGTTAGTTTTCTCTTGGAAGAAATTGGTGAAATCATGTGTGGAGACGGGGGAGAGGTGGTGAAAAGGCATCTGAGATTGCGGTTGTGGATTAAGAAAAATTGGAGAAGTGGAGTTGTTTAGCAAGGAAGATGGCGGAACTGAAAGAGGAAGGAACAGATTTGCAGTGGAGGAAGACAAGATGTCCACCAGAGTTATACTGGAGCACAGCTGTTCTGTGGGTAACAAGGCACCTTCCAGCTCAAGGGCTGTTCAGCTAAATCCATTTGCCGTTTTTGTTTTGATCTCAATCAGGTTTTCATCTCATAATGCAAATCTTATTTGAGTGAATATAAGTTCTTTCCTTTACACTGGCCAGCTCAGACTGGAACCACTTGAGTATGTTCTCAGTGATATCAGGAGTTCTCTAGGTGCTTCAGCAAGAGATAAGGATCCAAAGAAGCAAGAACAGATGGCTTCAGAGCACTGAGGTCATGCCTCTTTCTCACTGCATCCAACTTAGCAGGGTACTGGAGACTGATAAGGATTCAGACTGGACCCTTATCTTGTAGCCTGTCACCATCGAGATGCTCCCACAGCTTTATTACTGGCCTCTTCTCCCAGTTTTTTATCAAAAAGGGCAGGGTAGAGACTGGTATATAATTACCAAGGATAACTTCCCCAACCCATATCTTGTCATTTTGTTCCTGTTGGCAAAAGCAGGGCACACCTGGCACTGTAGAGCCACAATCCATTTTTATAACAGATACCCCACTGTCTATAACCTCCGATTCAGGATTTTGTACTTGTGATCTACATGTGTGTTAGAGGCTATAGCCAGAACCTGGCCCCACTCTAGGGTTTGGAGAAAAGGGATATTGAGAAAATGAGGCCTGGCTCTTCACCCAGCGCTTGTGTCAACTTTCCAGAACTTGATGGGTTTGCAAAACCACAAGTTTTGGCCCATCTCAACAGTTTTTATCGTGAATAAGTGAGGTTTTTTCCCTAAGGAGCAGAGGTGAATTTAGGACTAAACTGAGAGATAATGGCAAGGCATGAGTGGCCATCCATAGCGGGGACCCTGCATAGTGACGGATGAGATAAGTAAGAGGTGATAGGCTAGATCATCAGTGTAAGTCATTTTCTTTTTACAAGGTTTCCGTGATACAGTAAAGCCATGGTCTGAGCATTGGCTGTCCTCTCCCTGTTCTATATACTTCAAGTGACCACTGTGTGGTGCTGTTACCACATCATGCTGGCATGGGCAGAAAATGCTTCAGCCTTTTCCTTCCTTGGACCAGCTGGAGGAGGATGGACAGCAGAGTTTCACTGGGATGGAGCCTTGGCCCACAGTTCAAAGACAGCTGCCATGTCTGGGGTCTGAGCATTCGGTAGCCAGGGTAACAGGAAAATGAGACAAAGCACTGTCTGGGAGGATAGCAGCAGATGGAGAGAGCTTTGGGGCTTGGAGGGAAGTGTCCATGTGCTTTGTAAAGATCGTGGCAGGGAACTGTGGCTGCTAAACTCCATCACCTCATGTGACCAAAAGGTTAGATGAGGGGCTAGATGAGGCAGAGGCCTCAGGGGGCAGGTCAGTGGGGCTGGGATCTTGTCTTGCAGTCCTGTGACCAGTCCCCAGGATCCCTGGGCTATTGTGTCATTGCTGCACCTTAGCGTCCCTCTCTTACAGAGCCTGGTGCTTGGCCCATGTTCTTTGGAGGTGTGATTCAGCTCTTTGGGGCAGAGCCAATCTTTGTGTTCTGCCTTTGAACAGGGCTTAGCACAATGGGGTCCTGATGCACGACGAGGGTTCCTCAGTCATAATTAGAACATTTACTAGCCCAGGCAAGGCATTCTCCTTGCCTGCTTTGTACTTGTAGAATGAGAGGAACCTAGGGAAAATGCTATTGCTTGCTGAGGTGCCTGTCAAAACAACACTGCTCTCTCCCCAGCCAAACGGCTGGGTGGAGTGTCACAGGGCTGGCTTGCTCCAGTCCATTTGCACGGTGCCTATTGTTGATCTTAATCAATGCTGGTGTTTGGCAGAGATCCCAGCACATGCCAAGGAAGCAGCAGCCCCGCTCAGTTTCCAGCAGGAACCCTCTGGTGTAAATAACAAATGGGGTCGCCATGTTCCACTGGCTTCTGCTGCTTTGTCAGTCCCTCAGGACCAAGCTGCTGTTAGTAACAAGCCCAGCCAAGCAATTCTTTGGCTCCCTGACCAATGACAAGCCACGTGGACCAGCGCACTGCCCACCCCGTGTTCCCCAGGGAAAAGGCCAGGAAGCTCACAGAACTCTGAACTTGTGTGTTGGATTTAAAAAAAAAAAAAAAAATTAAAGGGCTGAGGGGAAAGAATTCCCCTTTGTATGCCTGTAGTGTCTGCAAAGGATGAACTCAGCATGGCTGAGTCTTTGCAGCAAAAGGACTGGGGGATGGTTTAGTGAGGGACTTGAGATTAAGACAAGAAAACACGTTCCAGGAGATGAAGTTAATAGGTTCCAGCAGGGGCGGCTCCAGGCACCAGCATGCCAAACCTGTGCCAGGGCTCAAGCCACGGGGGGGCACTCTGCTGGTCGCCGGGAGGGCGGCAGGCAGGTTGCCTGCGGAAGGTCCTCTGGTCCCGCGGCTTTGGCGGACCTCCCGCAGGCATGCCACCGAATCTGCGGGACCACGGACCTCCGATAGGCAAGCCGCCAAAGACAGCCTGCCTGCTGTGCTTGGGGCGGCAAAATACCTAGAGTTGCCCCTGGGTTCCAGGCCAGAAGGGCCCATTGTGATCATCTAGTCTGGCCTTCAGTGTAACACAGGCCAGAGAACGTTATCAAAATAATGCCTGGAACTGATCTTTTAGCAAAACTTCCAATCTTGAGTTAAAAATTGCCAGTGGTGGAGAATTCATCACAACCTCTGGTAAACTGTTCAAGTGCTCACCATTAAAAATGTCTGCCTTACCCCTATTTTAATTTAATACCGCGCTATGCCCCCACTAGCCCCAGATTTTGAGTCTAGATGTCCTGCCTCTGAGGTTTTTAAAAATAATTCTTCCTTCACTGTCTGTCTCCTAATCTCACATAGGGGGCTTGGAGTAGAGCTTGCTGTGCACAAAGATGTGGCTAGAGGGGACCTATGACCAAAGGGCACAGGCAAGGGAGCTGACACAACAAACCCAATATCCTACGAATAGGTGTCCAGGACACAATTGCCTTTGCTCATCAGCTTGCAGTACCAACTCAAAAAAAGGGGAGAGAGAAAAAGCAACACTAACCTCTTTTGGTGTCAGTATAGAAAGACCTAGACAATCTCACTCAGCTATGTTGGCCCCAGAGCTAGACCATAAGAGCACAGGTCGGGCCTTTGGAAGACGCTAGACAGCTCAGAGCATGGCCCTGCTTTGGCATGAGAAGCTTTAGCGCAACTCCTCTGCTACCTCACCCTTAGACTGGGCGTAGAATGGGACACCCAAGCTGTATGTCTTGCCGGAGTTATGAATGAATTCCTCTGCACTTGGCTTAGCCAGCTCTGAGGCTACTCGACTGCTTGTGGGATCCAACAGGCCGCAGCTTAGCATATAAACAATTTACAAATCAATGCTGTGCCTGGCTTGTTAAATCAAGAGCAGGAACATTTGCAATAAGCAGTCCGTCTGCATAGCCTCAGCGCTGCGTGTGGGGGGGCGGGGGGGGGGGGAAGGGAAAACGGACGGAGCATGACACCAGAGCACTAGGTTTGGGATGCAGTGGAGGCTGCTAGGAGGCAATGTTGGAATGAAGCCAAGTGTGACTCAGGATTGCTGAAGGAGCTGCACCTTGGGACTGAAGGCAACACTTGGGGAGTGTGCACAAGGAGGCTTATAGCTGCTTGGTGATGAGGCATCAGGCCCAGTGAAGGTGGCTGTTGTTCCTACCCCACCTTCCACCAGACTGGCCTTCAGCAGCCAAATGTTCATGTGATTATGAACAAGCAAGAGCCTTGCAATGATATAGGTTGAAGGGGCTGGGCGAAGTTGTTCGATGGTGCTTGGTGACATAGAGTGGAGTATAGCTGAGACAATTGGAGCACAGGGGTTTTGGTCTTTGACCCATCCCTCAGCTCCCACACCAACTGGGGATTGGCCAATTTTCTGGTGCCAGACAGCCATTTGAATTCCCCACCTCCTCTAACTGATTTGGTGCTAGCTGCTGTACCCACAGGCACTCAGCACTTGGGGCAAAGCTTAGTATCGCCTAGGAACAAACTGTTCTGCTGCATAAAATGCTCATAGGAGTTTCATGCATGACCTAGCAAGTAAGTAATACAAGCACAAAGTGCTAGTGTATAGGGGCGTTAGATGCCCTAACCTTGGAAGCCACAAAAGTATCACGTCTGCTGATCAGGTTGCCTTAATGCTTACCTTTCTGCCAGGGCCCATGTGCACAGTCACCTGAGGCTGCCACGTTGCTCAATGCCCTAGCTGCTGCCTAAGCCTCCGTGGGCCTCTCAGACTGGGTGTACCCCCCAGGAGCACTCGATGCAGGAGGCCTGTGAAGAGGATGCCTAAAAGATAGCTGGGGTGAGCAGCTCAGGTGCTGTGTCTACCTCATAACCTTGTGGTCAAACCCTCAGCTGGGATATAGGAGAGCGCTAGGTTTGAAGCCCAGCTCTGCCTGCTTTGGAGCAAACTCTTGACCCCCCCCGGTCTCCACCTGCCAGTAGAATGCACAGCGCAGTGATGGCTGTGGGGCACTTGGGGAATGGGTCTGGCTCGCTTGCTGATGAGGTTCCCCTTTGTTTAATTAATTAGATATTCATTGGAGCAGGGATTTGAACTTGGGTCTCCCACATCACAGGTGAGACTCCTAAGCACGAGCCTCTCACTTTGCAACTGGCTGGGCCCCAGCTCTTTTGTGCAAGGCCAATCCTGTAGACGTGCTTCCCTATGAGCTAGACACGGATTGCCTAGTTTCAGGCACTTGCTTTCAGGATTTTGGCTTTAATGATGGCACTGAGCTGAGGGGATGTCAGCACTCAGGTGGCTTTGCCCCTGCCTACTGGCAGAAACATAGGCTCCTACAGGGCTAGGCGGCAGCTGAGACCTGGTTTTGATGTTGTCAGTGACACCTAAATACCTTTGTGGATCTAGCGCTAGGGGCTTGGCTAGGCTCTGTTACACACACCAATCCAGAATGGCTTGAGGCAGATGTGACCCAGAGGCTCCATCTCTCTCCTACCCCACCACTGCCCTCCTAAAGGGGGATGGATGATAAAAGAGCAGTCACAGATCTGGGGTATGGCCAAAGCCATGTTCCAATCATGCTGGAGGAGAGTGAGGTGCAACGACTGCATGAGAGGGCGAGCTGTTTGGTGCACAGTAGACAGGCAGGAAGCTGTGGGTGGGGAAGGGAGAAGAGGTCTTATGGCTCTCATTTTTGCTGTCTTGGGGCTTGTCTGCTCTAAATTAATGCCTGTGCCTCCAAGGATTGTGTCATCCTCCTTCCTGCCCATCTTGGAGTTGCCCTGGCTCTGGTAACTGACTTGCTGTAGCCTTGTGGTAGCTGGGGATTTCAGCTGGAGCACTGGAAATACCCCAGCAACTCCTCTACCTGCCTCAACACACCCTTTTTGCTGGAGACAACTGCAGGAGAAGCAGTGCCCACAGCACCAGTTTTGCTCCCAGTAGGGAAGGCCCCTGTGCTGGAAGTGTTCCCCCGTTTTTCCTTATTCCTGTTGAACTCCATGGCAAAACTCCCATTGACTTCAGTGAGTGACAGCTAAGGTCTTAGTCCTTTTTTGGGTGAAGAACAGACCCACCCAATGAAACCCCTAGGTAGATGTGTATCTTAAGATTCAAAAACAGCCCTTGTTGGGCGTGGCGGGTGGAATGGACCATAAACTCCTTTATTCTGTCTGCTCTTCCCGTGTTCCAGAGCAGAGCCGGATTCCTTCCCAGTGCTGCGAATTCCCCAATATATTTGGAAGAAAAAGTGGAGCTACAGCCCTTCTGAGCTGGGCTGCGTGGTGAACACTTAAAGCCTCTCCTTATGTGACGCTGATCCACCTTAGACCACAGAACTGTCCTCCAAGCCTAGTGTACATCTTGAAGGTAGGTGGCTCAGTAGTGCTTTAGCTGGCTATTACTACCACTTAGTAACTTTGATGTGCCAAGAACCTCTTCACCCTTCCACGGAAGTCAGAGGTCAAAGAACTATTTGCTCACTTCCAGCCTCCATGGGCCAGATGTTCTGCTGTATGCACTGTCTAGCTGTAGCTACTCTGTGGTTGAAGCATGTCCCTGCCATTTATTATTAGCTTTTCATTTTTAAATGTTGTTGTACTTACTCTTGGGTCACAGTCTTATGACCAAATTATACCCCTGCATGCATGCGTTGGGTTCTTACTCTTAATGGGAACCATGTGGCTGCAGCTGAAACAAGACCATGGTCCCATATGTCTCCTGTGTATGTATATACCATAGTGAAGACAAGAGCCTCAGCTGCTGTGTGGGTTTTTTTACTTCAATGGAGCAGCACCACTTCACATAAGCTGGAGAGGTGGCCCTGCCTCTTGACCAAACAGCTATTAAAAAAAATAAATAAGAAAATTAAGTTAGTTAAACATTCTTAAAAGCCGGGGAGAACTTGTACAAGACAATGTTTTATTTGTTTCATAATCAGGTAAAATTATATTAATGTAAAACAGATAAACAAAACTAAAACACACAGCACAGAACACTATGCTATAGAATATAGACATGGAGGAGTGCAAACCCCTCCCCCATGCCCCTTTTCCCCCCACCTCCAACAATCTGCTTTAAAAGCAACAATACAAGATTAACTGTCTTAGAAATTGGGAAAATAAAAATGCTGCTTTTTCTTAAACCGAGGTGGGAGGGGGGAATCCATAGAAACAAATTTCACTCCAATATCAGAAAAGCAGGATTTTTAGTGAACACAGAATTCTATAAAATTACCATTGATTTGTGTTAATTTTTTTTTTCAAATTTTTTAAAGTTGCTTTAAAAAGGATAAAAAGTGCACAGACACCCTTATAAGGCACAAACAGATCTTCTGTACAAATCATATCAGACTAAAAATATATATATAGCAATACAAGTACAAACAATGAAATTCCTGTGAGGCCACCTTTTTCCTGGGAATCTGAGGCCTCTCTGGATCTCAATTGGAAAATCCTCAACCAACTGGAATAGGTAGGGATACACGTCCACTAATGCGCATTTCACAATCCACGGCACAGCCACACTGTGGACATTAAACGAGCTTAATTACCCTGAATGAATGAGCCCTCTCCAGTCTCTGCTGGCTGCTACCCTTTTGGAAATCGGTTTGCAGCTGCTATTCTGGGAAGGGAAACCTGTGCAGCATTTTCTCTTCCCAGCTCTGTCCCCTGCATTGACCCATCATCTGAAAAAGATATATGCCAAACACACTGTTGGTGGCACGTGCCACGGCAGTAGATGGCCACAGGGATGAGTGAATTAAGGAACAGGTTTGGGAGAGCCACTTGGGACCAGCAAAGCAGAGACGGCTTAGTTGGGTTTTGCACCATTTTGCCAAATTATAACATGCAATGGAGGCGGCTGTGTTAGCAGCCCTAGGCTACGTCTTGGTTCTGTCATACTGAGCCAAAGCACAATGGTAAACATAATATGTGCAGTTTTTAAAGTCAGTGGGACCAGATCTTCAGCTGGTGTAAACTGTGATAGCGCCATTGACTTAATGGCATTATGACAGTTTACAACATTTAAAGATCTGGCCCAAATCTGTGCAAGTCTGTGTCTCTCTCTCCCTCCTGTCTCTGCTGAGGCTGTGATTTTTAAACAGAGATCAGGCCTCCCTGAAACTAGTTGTTGAAAGGGCAGATTCCCAAGAAATTCCATCAAGTTTGATTTGCAGCCATCCTGTGTTCTTTGAGCATAAGCAGCACGCTATTTCCCTCTTTTCTCAGTAACAGCAGTGACGGGGCTTGGAATCTGGGCTTCTGCAACTGGAGACCAGCTGACCCAGACACAGCAAGGTCTGGTAAGTATCCTCTTCCCTACTACTAATCCACAATCAGAGAGAGCAGCTTCCAGGTACAATGTCTTGGCCCTAACTGTTGGACTGTGAAGGGGGTATTCTGCCACTGGGCTTAAGGCATCAACATGGTGATCTGCAACCTCCCATTGAGATCTTCCAAATCCGGAGACCTAACTAATGGTATTCAGAGCTCCTAAGGTAGAGTCTAATGCCTTTAGCTTATCTTTGGCCAGAAACCAACCTCTCTCACATCTGCTGAACTAGTGCTCATTAGCATACCCAGAGAGTAGAGTACTTACATAGGCCTACTAAATCCAAAGCCAAACCCATTTTTTTTCTTCCTACTGGGGGGTTCAAGGAGTCATTTGTGCTGTAAAACTCAGAGAAGCCCTGCTCAGCTGCTGATACAAAAACTTGTGGAAGCCTCCACAAGAGGCAATGCAATTGATGTCCTCTGTTGTAATGTTTAATGTGAAGTCCCAGGGGAGGGGCAGGTTATCAGCTGTTGTAGGTTGTCATTAGCTCTGTCCCTCCAGAGCTATGATGGTTTACACCACGTCTAGACCTGCTCCTGTCTTTAAGCTGTACCTGGAGTTTTGCAGTTGGTTGATAGTTTAAGGGATGCCGTTTGCTTTGTTACATTTATTGTGCAGCATGGTGAGACCCCAAGCAGTCCACATCCACCTAATGAATCCTTTTCAGAAATCTCAAATCTGGCTAGCCAGGGTGCTAGTACGGAAATGCAGTGCATGAGATCTGAGCTAAGGCTGCAGCAGCTACTCTTAATGTTCTTCATGAAAAGACAGTTTTCCTCTTCCCCGTGTTTAACTACTTCAACAGCTGCACATCAGGAAAAAAACCCAAAGGGGAGGGAAGACACTTTGATCCCTTTGAAGCATTTCTCATTATCTAACAGGTAACGATAATCTGTCTCCATTTGAGCTCTGTTATTCCACCACCAGCTTCCAAAGCACGAGCTGGGCAGATCAAAGCAAGTTTGCTGATGCCACTCAACTGTGAAGCGCTACAGTTAAAGCATCCAGGTCAAGAACAGCCAAAGACTGAGCGCAACGAAGTGGAGATGGAATGAAATGAGGCCAGAGGGCCCAGGGCCAGAGGAAGAGACCCAAAGAAATAAATGACCTCAAATAGCTTCTCGTGGTTAAGCTACTCTAGCCCTGTAGTGCATGCGACTGTTCGGTTTTCCTTTCTAGATAGACAAATGCATCTCTCCTGAGAAAGCAGCTGTTACACACAGGGCTGTAAATGATCACTATGATGGGATCAGACATGCCTCATTTCCACCTCGGCCATCATGACCGCGTCCTTATCGCTTCCATGTGTACATGAGCTCGGCTGCTACTAGCACAGGCTGAGTAAAAAAGTCACCTCCAGGCTTTTTCTATGAGCTGACTGAGGGAAAGCAGAGGTGGGCATACAGATGTGTCCATTCTGGGGTACAAAAGACAGAGCCAACAGGAAGTAAGTAGAGCTACATCTACCTCACCTCAGTTCATCGTAGTAGTGGGTTTTACAGCCCAGGCAGAATTCCATAGTTTATAGCTGTCTAAAATGAAAACTAAAATCCATTTACCTTTTAAGTCCCTGCATCTAATAATAGCCTTCAATCCTGTTTTCAGGAGGTAATGCCAAGTGGGATGCTTGTTAATTTCAATTAGATGCCCTGAACTGCTCACTAAAATAACAGGATTTCCTGCCAGGGCATAGCCAGCCTAGCCCGTTGCATGCTTTGTGGATAAAACCATGAGCAGAGGAGAATGCAAATTAAATTGTACTTTTTAAGGACAAAAAGGAAACTTTCTGGAACTTCAAAATACTGAATGTTGCCACTGTCAGCCTCTCTGGTGAGAGTATAATCTTTCTGCCACTGCTCAGAGAGGCCTGGGTACAATAAATGCAGTGGAGGCTGTAAGCTAGGGACTTCAGCTCCATGAGGTTTCTGTAAGACATTTTACTACTGGGGGGGAAAGATGTTAAGTAACATGCTCAGGTGCAGGCTGCAAAGAAGGGATTAAAGTCACAAATGACTGAGTGCTTAGGAGCTGTTAGATGACCCATGAAGATACTGTTTTGTGGGGAAAAGCAATGCAATCTATTTTACATTCAGCATTTTACAATTACAAGAATATTAAAGATTTCTCTCCCTCCTGTGCAGACTAGCTACCTGCTCATTTCCTTTGCTCTAGGCTGAGATAATGTAGCTGCATCTGTCTCTCTTTCATGATCGAAGGCCAGGTGGTAAGACTACTATGAAAATAACTCCAGTAAATACATTAAAAGGCCTATTAACTAAATTACAACAGTTGCTTTGATTGTATGAGGATCCAAAATAGATTGTATTAGTTCCTCCCCTTGCTAGTACCAAGGTCTGGCTTCAGACAATCTACTGCTATATTGAGTCTTAAGGTTCTTTGCACCTAATATGCACTTAGTCTCCTTCCTGCATTCCCCTCCCAATTCCTTTAAGAAGGTGAATGCAAAAGCTGCTTTACATATACACAAACTCAGGGTTCTGTGTTCCCACTGCAAGAGCCAGTGACAATACAGACATCTCAGACTGCTTTGGGCACTCGTTATTCTGGTACAGTTGTTGACACTACAGAGTTCAGATCTTGGGTAAGGAAATGAGGATCTGATTTCTAAACTACTTTGTTCTGAAGTGTAATTTGTAGCCTACACCTATATTCAGTCCCCGACTTGGAATTAAATATTTTATTCTTTTTACGATATAAAAAGCATTCAGTTTCACCTTTAGCTACTATCCTAGGGCTGATTCTGACTCTGTTCCATCACATGGTGCTGCCTTTACAAGCACTATCCACAGTGGCAGTTTTCACTCCCTGGGTGTGAAAGCAGGAGCTCCTGACCCAGGTGACACCACAAAGATTAATAAACTCCCTCCCTGCACACCCTCCCTAAAAAAAAAAAAAAGCCATTGCACAAGAAATTTCTCTTATGCAGTTGGAATGGGCCCATACCAGCAATTTGCTGGCTGGCTTCACAGAGCAGCATCATTTTGAAGCCCTGCCTACTTGGAAGCCTTAGCTTCAGACCAGAGAGTTCCTCAGCTCAGTTATATCCCTGATTTGTTCTACCAGTCAAATATGGAAACACAGACAATGAGCCACTTGGTAACAACCAACCAGCATGATAACCCATAAGCAGGGACGGAAAGGCATGGTTACTGCTAGCAGAGTTCCTTCCTCCCACGCTGAGGGAGGGCGAGATCAAGGGCGATATATTTTAATAACATCTTTGATGACTCGTCGGCAGATTGGGCAGCAGGCATTGAGTTGCTTCTTCAGCTTAAGACCACAGGTGTTGCACAGGCACATGTGTCCGCAGGTGTAGATCACAGTGTCCACTTCACTGTCGAAGCAGACAGTGCACTCCCCATTCTTGCTGCTCGAGGCCTCTGGAGGGGGAAAGATGGGAGAGACGAGGGGGCTCAGAGGGGAACTTGGAGCAGTCACTGCAAAGGAGAGGGCAGGAGGAAGAGAAATGTTACTCAGTAGCAAGAATGGATCAAACAAGAGGGTTTGATAGTTATATTGTATTATTAGCCACACACCCAATTTAATCATTTTTCCTAGGTATTTCCCTCAATCTCCATCCTTAAATCCTATTGTGTGAGTCCTGTATTATGTGTTAAAATGAATCAGATTTTGGTCTACACATCTGGTTACAAGCACAGCATGTGTGTCCATTCACAGCCTGGCATGAATTTTAAACAGCTGCATGTTTCCCTTGCTCTCAAGAGCGAAGCATTACATTCACAGGCCTGTACATCTGGGTTGGTGCACAGCACCCTGGTCTTTCAGAAGGCCCTACTCTGTCAAAGGAACGTGGCTGAGTCAACTCTTATGCAGCGATGAGACGTATTATAATAGTGGTATTTCTGGCTCGGAATGCAGCACTGTACTTCGAGCCACAAGTATTTGCCAGTTATATTACAAGGTGGGAAATTCTTGGGAATCTGCCTGAGCTCCAGACAATAGCACTTTGTGCAGTGTTTTCAGGGTGTAAAGTGCTAGCCACACAGTGACTGATCCTCACCCTGGGAGGTGAACAAGAAGTTGTATTTCTGTACATAGTAGAGGAAACTAGAAGAATTTAAATGGTTTATGGGGCCACAGGGAACTTCCTGGCTCCCAGTTCCACTGAACCACATTGACCTGAAAATACACGCTCCTGCTATTTTGTGCATGGTCTCAGAATAGTACCCTCTAGGCTCTCACACATTAGCACTGATGTGTATTACATCAGTGAGCTGCCTTGGGAAATCCAGGCTCCTATGTCTGGATCCTGGATTTCCATACACCAGGCAGATAGCAACAATTCTAAGGTAGGCAAGAAAACCTGCTAGGTTGTTCTTGTTTGTTTCCTGACTAGGACGATGATCACGTCTTCCAAGTTGGAGGGGCGCACCGCAGAGGCCTCCCTTACCTAGTGATGACTCTGAAGCAGACGAGGACCTATTCACGCTGAAGGCCATATCGGAGTCACTGTCATACTGTGAGCCTCCAGGGGATCCTGAGGGGGAGAGAGTTCCAGGACTGGACTGGACAGTGCCTGAAGTAAAACAGAGTTCAGTCAGTTACAGGTAGAATGGACCTCCCAAGCATCAGCAGTGCTAAATAACCTGAACAGCAGCATCTCTGCTTCACTCGGTACTAGATGGTAGATCAAGCTTTGTAAAGAAATAAACTCAGTTTCTGAGTTCAAGGTTATTACTTAGCAATTCTAATTGTATTTATTTAAAAGATGAACCTCTGTCTTGGCCCAGAGTGTGCTGGACATGCTGCTGAGGACAGTGCTTGTTCCCAGTTCATTCAGCCTGTCTGCTACCCGCCTGATCTGACTAGGAACACCTGTCTGAGACAGGAGGCTGCGATTATCTCCCTATTTACTTTCATATGAACATCTTTTCAAGCAAAGACAACTAAGCAAACAGTGGCTGGTTGCCTGACATGAACCTATGTCTGCAAAGGCAGCCAGCCTCATCAGCTGGGGAGTTGAGAAGAAAATCTTTAAAGCTACATCCTACACAGACTAAGCAAAAGTTTAAAGAGCTACAGCTCTGAGATTTTTAAATGGAAGGTGCTTTAGGATAATAATCAAAATGCAGTGCAATATGTGGAGTGACTGTGATATATTATTTCTATTTAAGTTTAAAATAATTAGTCTGCTTAAGGCAACAAGGGATATTGCTGTTCAGCTAGGAACATTTTGCATCATGTCAATGGAAGAAAAGCTTGAGAATTCTCCATCAGATACTGTAGAGAACTGAATTAACCATGTCCTGATAATGACTCACTTGAGGTCCTGTGCAACTTCGACTATACTGTGCTTCCAAGCTGAATATTTACAGGCCAAATTGTGTGCTACAGATCATTCCTAGTGAAGCTTCCAGAAGCTGCACGCACATACATATCTGAGGGTGAAACTGAGCACTTGGGTTACTAAAAATGCATACAAACATTTTTTACCAAGGGTAATATTTACTTAGAGAAAAAGCTTGATTCTCTTTAGATACAAGCTGGTGTAACTCAGAAATAACAAATGAAGTCATGGTGACGTTTTAGGGTATGTCTGCACTGCACTCTTAGCCTGAGTGATTGATACCTGGTTCTGTGTGACTTGCACTCAGGCTGGCCTAGCCATAATATGAGCCTTCTCACTCAAAGCCTTAACCCGTTACCGTGTCCAAACTATTTCTTCACTGACTCGTGTGTGTTTAGGGGCATATCTCAGGACGCTTTGTGCTGAGATGCTCTAGGATTCTTTCCCAGTCAACTGGATCAATTGCAGGAGAACCTCTGTCTCACAAAGGGCACTGTGGGAAGGGTCTTGGAGGACTATCCACACTCAAGTGATCTTGCCTGAAACTGTACTGCAAAGTGAGTGGGTTAAAGCCCAAGCTGTATTTTAGCCTTGTGAACAAGCATGGGTTCAAAACCTAAACAAACGTGCTTCAAGATTTTATGTCTGGATGGTGGGGGTGGGCAAAACCACATGTAGGAGCACAGGCTAAGGCTATAGTGTAGACGTATGCTTAGAGGCACCTGCTCTAGCTGGAGAATAATAAGCCGTAGTCATTTTTTTCTGCCTCATGCATCCCAACTGAAACTGCCACTTAAAGTTCCAGCTCAAGAAACACTGTTGCTGTTGATGACCCAGGGCACACAGAAGAAATAGCAGAGCTAGATATGCAGAGGAAAGAGTAAGTCTGCAGTGCTGACAGTTAGAAAGAGCCTCAATTTAACTGAGCGAATTGCTTCTAGATGGAGCAGAAAGATGTGACCTCCAAAGCACTCGTTCCTTTTTAAAGAGCACAGCTGTATTCTACAGCAATGGTCTAAAGTGTGACATCTGATAATGAGTTACTGCAGTCTTTGGGGAGATACCATCTAACAGTGTGATATACGTTAAAACCACTGTTGATTTATAAAAATCATCAGTGCTAGTGAGTTCAAAGTTTAATACCCGTTGGCAGGACTAGTGGGCTCATAAAGATTCTCTTGTGAAAAGTATTAAAATACAAAACAGCTTAGCATTTGCCCGTGTAAAACTGTAAGTCTCATGCAATGGCCTTACATGTGAAGGATACACCTATGTTATTTCTTTCCATTTATAAACACAAGCACCCATCTTATTACAGGCTTGACAGAGCTGACCACGCTCACTAGGGATCAGATCGTGAATTGCTTATTCACAGTAGTGCTCACCTCCTCACAGGAGCATTACTATTGTGCGAATGAGAGGCTCACAATCTGGTGAAATTTCACAAGACACATGCTCCTTCACATTACTTTTAGGCTGCACTTACCTAATATTTTGAGCTGGTTGATTACTCCATGAATTGTGAAAAACACCCAGAGAGACTGCGAGGTGTCCACGCACATCAGCATCCCTCGGCTGACTCCGTTCATCCCATGGTGCACTTCTCCATTTGGCAAGACCATGAAGCTGAGGATGTCGCCGCTGCTGAAGACTGGGAATGCTCGGTAAACCACCCAGTACTCCTTGCGGTCCAAGAGAAAGTCCGGATCCGCTGGGAGCTCATTTGTCCGTAAAGTACCTGGATCACAAGAAGTGATGCCAAACGAAAGGGCCCCATGATATGGCAACCCTAGGAGTCCTATTTCCACAAAGAGGCTTTCACCAATGTGCAAAGGCCGGTCAGAAAACACCAAAGTCCTATTGCTTTCTTGCCAATTGGTGCACGCCACCATGCGGTCCTGAGAAAAGGTAACATCAGGCCCGCGGGTGGGGTGGAAATGCAGATCCGTATCCAGAAAGGCAGGCACACCCTGGGCACGCTGCCGTCTGTTTGGGCAACAGGGGATTATGTGGTTATCCATCGAAAGCCCCGGCACCCGACTCAAATTTAGGTTAGCAATTTTGGCCACCACTTGGTTGTTCTCCAGTTCATTGTTATTGAAGTTGGCGGAATCATGACTGCTCTGAGGAAGGCAAGTGCTCAGTCGTGCACTACTGAGGTGGGTGGAGGTCATGGTCTCTGCAAACATGCTATCTGTGAGACAATTAGGAGAACAAGCTGCATTAGATTCAAGTACTTTCCCCAACCTCCCCTACAGGTCAGCTACATTTAGCTCTCCTGCAGACCTCTGCCCACTGACCATCAGTGAGAAAGTGAATGGAGTTCAGCCACTGATTTTTGATGGGGTATGTTAGAGAAACTTATCTGCAACCACCATCAATGATGGAAATCAGTTGTCAGCTGCATGGCTGCATCCCTGGGTTATCTCAAGAGTAGCAAGTGCTATAAATCTTATTCATTGAAGTGAAAAGTGCTTACACTGGTAAAAACAGGGTGACACAGTGAACTAGATAGGCAGTTGCGATCAGGGAGGGGTATAAAGGCTTGAAAACACACTATACAATATAATTCTCCAGTTCTATCTATCTGCTTTAATGAGAAATATCCCAATACCCTACCTTCCATCCCAAACTCCCCCCCGCCACCCTGTATTCATATAAGGGTGATGGGAAAGGTAATGCAAGCATAATACATTAATTTTACAGTCCATTTCATAACTATGAAAAATACATGTGAACGCAGACAAATTACACACCAAAAAAGTATTTTTTTTTTAAAAGAAATTTGTTCGCTTTAACAAAGAGGTCACTGTGCTTTGAAACACATGAGCAAGTCACAGGCTCTGTCAAAAGACCACTTCCCATTTGCTACTGTTTTATCAAGAGACTGACTATAACAGATGTTTATGACCCAGAAATATTAAGACCAAGATAATGTTCAAAGTTGATATTGTGCGTCGATTCCTGTCAAGAGCTGGTCACGAAAACTACATCTAATATATATATTTAAAACAGGAGGAAATTATTTTGATTTTTAAAAAGTCCTCTTACAAAGCAGGGTGAAATCACAGAAGCTCAAGTCTCACAAATCGAATGTGCACTTCAGCCAGACGCAACTCCCTGCTGCCTGTGTATTTACTTCTTAGACAATTATATTAAAACCCAGACTAAATCCAATGCATAAGGCATCAAGACAGAGTGAGCAAACCATGATTCAATTCATTCTCACAGATGGAAAAGCATCAGCATCATCCGTGCTGTCTGCTACTTATAGGAGAAGATCTATTGGATTTTTACCAAAGAAGGCAAATACACGAGCCAGTTCAGTGGTTGGAAAGGACAGGATGCCTCGGCTTAGATGCGTAATTTCTTTGAGTGGCCAAGCAGCAAAGCCTCAAGCGTAATCTTAACGGCTGGACCAGCTACTTCCAGAAAGGACAGAGAATCTGGCGATAAGTAGAGCTCAGATACAGGATGAAGGACACTTCAGAGCTTCATGATACCAACACTGAAGGATGCATTCTATGGAGGGGCTACAGTGCTGCTATATTTGGGCTACATTCCCAGCTTTCCCCATTCCTGCAGTTTTGGAATGGAAATCCAGTGAGACTGGCATGCCTAGTTAACAGACCAAAAGAACCAAACTAAAGAAACACCGGAGGGGTAGCCGTGTTAGCCTGGATCTGTAAAAAGCAACAGAGTCCTAGGGCACCTTTTAGACTAACAGACGTACTGGAGCATAAGCTTTCGTGGGTGAATACCCTCTTCGTCAGATGCACGTCAGATGGATTTCCACTCCATACGGCTACATGCGTCTGATGAAGTGGGTATTCATCCACGAAAGCTTATGCTCCGATACATCTGTTAGTCTATAAGGTGCCACAGAACGATTTGTCACTTTTTAAAGAAACACCATAGCATGTAAACCAAGCCGACAAGTAAGACTGAAATAAAGAAACTTCTCACAATTGTCCCTTTGGCATCTGAAACCTTCATTTACTGTCTATGTTCAGAGAGGCCTTAAAGAGAGGCTTTTTATAATGGGAAGAATTGAGGAGGAGAAAAACGCTTAAACCCAAAGCAAATCCCTCTGTCCAGTCCCTCTCTGCGACCTTTCCCAATGTGCAGAGACCAAATGAGCAGAAGGGACAGACTAATTCAGACAACTTGGCAGTGAAGTCACAATACTGTGCTTAGGCTGTCATAGGCTTTTGTCATATTAATAAATGGTGATGAATGAGAAATTCCATGCTGCATTCTACAGCACCTTTAGTCTGAGGATCTCAAAACATCGCTCTTAACCTCCAAGCTCCCAAGAGGTAGTTATTCCTATTTTACAAAGGAGGAAACTGAGGCACAGAAATTAAGGGCCTGAATTTCACATGTGCTGATCAGCCCCTGCTCCAAGTGAAACTCAGTTTCCCCACCATCACCTAGTGAGTCAAGGTGAGAACTGAGAACGTTGCTTAGTGGCCTGCCTTTCTAAGATCTGGAATGTCTACAGCTCCCATCGACTTCAAGGGGATTTGTGGGGCACTTGGCATTTTGAAGATCAGGCCAGAGGAGTCCTGATCCCCGGTCCTTTGTTCTGTCCACTACTCCAGTGCAGGATGGAACTGGTGAACAAAATATACTATGACAAGAGTAAAGGGTTTTGTTTTTCTAACTAGAACTAGAACTACTGCTGGCACTTTAAAAAGCAACACGGATAATGAGGGGAAAAAAACTGTCAGTGGTTAAATAGATTTGTGGTCCAATATTATATTAGAGTGCTACCATGGATAGTAGCTACAATTTAGGGATAACTGAATAATAATGCTTAACATGTTTCAGGCAATCAGAGCACGCAGTAGCACTGCGTAAAGTGCTGTTTATAGTTCAGCATTATTTGCTGTAATATAGTAAGTACCATATCAAAAAGGATCTCGGTCATCGCTGAGTATCTGATGGACTAATCACTTTGGCCAAATCTAAAATATTTGATCTGGTGCCCATTCGATACATCAGAGGCATCTTCTTAGAAAAAATAATAGCTTGGATATTCGGATTAAATCAGCTGATCAGTAGGGAAGGGGTTGGTGGTGGGGAAAGAGGTTGTACGTAGATTTTAACTGAACTTCAGTTTTGGTGCATGCTAGTTTTAAATACGACCCCAAAATTCACTTGAATCTTGAATGTCTTTTTTAAATAACCCATGAACGTTACATGCATCACTTCTATGGAGCTTCATTTAAGAGTCTGCTTAAAACAACCAAATCCTCTTTTACATTTGCGTCCACTGAAAGTGACAAAACTCAAGCCTCCCTGCAAACCAAATCTGAAGTCACAGATGAACCCAGTGACTTGGTTAAGGTCAACTTTTTGGTACCACACGTCAGGGTGGGATATAATACGCTATTGCAGATAGCCCAGGAGCACCTGGGAAACATGCAAGTTTTATGTTAATGTTCTTAGAACACTTAACTGGCAGATTACATCACATCAGGTACTAGCATGCCCAGTGCTTTGTAAATGTATGGTAATGGCCTTGTTTATGTATGGTAATGGTCTTGTTTATATGAGCAAAGATAAGTCAGCTCTGGCTTGCGAGCACAGTCTGTTGAGCTGTAAATCTAGGTTCGCTGACTGAGCCAAAAGTGATATCACCTGTAATAAAGGACAAAAGACTATGTCAAGAGAAACATGACCTTAAATCTCTTGTCTAAATGGAAGAGTTTAGTGGGGGGAGGGAGGAGGGAGGGAAGGGACCCAAAGCTTAGAAAAGGTTTCCAAACTCTTAGAAAGAAAATGACGACACTGCTGTCCCCTGGCTGATAAGCATGGAAGCTGGCCTCTCTTGTGTTTAGGTGCTGTGCTTTCTAAAAAACCCTTTGATAGCACTGGAATGTAACGTGAGAGGCTCTAAGTGGCCCTGATAGGAGATAAAATATATAAACTGCAGCCTCAGACCAGGGGCTGGGGAAGGGGAATAGGACACGCTTGGAGGATGAGTCATAGCATTTCACTGGACCACTACAATTAGGTGTCTGAGGGCTTGTCTACATCAGAAAGTTGCAGCGCTGGTGAGGGAGTTACAGCGCTGCAACTTTGAGAGTGTCCACATCTGCAGGGCATCACCAGCGCTGCAACTCCCTCTTTGCAGCGCTGGCCGTACTCCCGTTTTGTCTCGGGTGTAGAGGATCCAGCGCTGGTGATCCAGCGCTGGTAATGCAATGTAGACACTCACCAGCGCTTTTCTTGACCTCCGTGGAAGGAGGAAGCCTCTGGTAATCAAGCTGGTTTCCTTTCCCGGTTTGCCCTCTCGGTCCCGGAGCCAGCCAGCAAACCGCAGGGAAGGAGACCTGCTTGCTCGGGGTTCCGGGACCGAGAGAGCAAACCGGGAACGCCGCAGTTTGCTCTCTCGGTCCCGGAGCCAGCCAGCAAACCGCGGGGAAGGAGACCTGCTTGCTCGGGGTTCCGGGACCGAGAGAGCAAACCGGGAACGCCGCGGTTTGCTCTCTCGGTCCCGGAGCCAGCCAGCAAACCGCGGGGAAGGAGACCTGCTTGCTCGGGGTTCCGGGACCGAGAGAGCAAACCGGGAACGCCGCGGTTTGCTCTCTCGGTCCCGGAGCCAGCCAGCAAACCGCGGGGAAGGAGACCTGCTTGCTCGGGGTTCCGGGACCGAGAGAGCAAACCGGGAAAGGAAACCAGCTTCGCCGCGGTTTGCTCTCTCGGTCCCGGAGCCAGCCAGCAAACAGGTCTCCTTCCCCGCGGTTTGCTGGCTGGCTCCGGGACCGAGAGAGCAAACCGCGGCGTTCCCGGTTTGCTCTCTCGGTCCCGGAACCCCGAGCAAGCAGGTCTCCTTCCCTGCGGTTTGCTGGCTGGCTCCGGGACCGAGAGAGCAAACCGCGGCGAAGCTGGTTTCCTTTCCCGGTTTGCTCTCTCGGTCCCGGAACCCCCCTTGAAGCCGCCCAACAGCGCTGCAGTGTGGCCACATCTAACACCACTTGCAGCGCTGGTTGCTGTAAGTGTGGCCACTCTGCAGCGCTGGCCCTATACAGCTGTACTAATACAGCTGTAACAACCAGCGCTGCAAAATTTTAGATGTAGACATGGCCTGAGACAGGAACAGAGGAAGCCTGATTCAACAGACTGTCTCTTCAGTCACCGATGTACCCTGCTCCAAAGCAGCATCCTATTTCACTCCAGTGCAGCATAAGCAAACACACTTACAATAAATATTTTTGTTTTCCTGGCCTAGTGTAATCAAGAGAAACCCGTTAGTGAGATGTGCTGCAAGACACAATGAGCAAATAAAAGGAAGAGATCATATAAATTTTACTGGGACCCTGTATGAATATTGAGTACAAACCAGTCATGGACTGACTAAGAACTAGAATTGGGACTGTAAAGAGAAATTAAAAATCAAATTTCTCAAGGAAATGCAAGCTTGAAACTAAACGTTTAAAGGAGTCGAAGGAAAGATGAATAAAACTATGTGTGTTTTACTTGACTAGAAGTTGACTGTTTACTAAGGAACATGATCACCATCAATATATATTTGTAAGGTCTATAGTCCACAGAGGAAATGCAGTTTAACGTGGCACAAAGAATGATTACAACACAGCCAGATGCCAGGTGAGACACATAGGAACAAAGATTGCGGGTGACACTGATAAGATGGGGCTGTATTCTAGAAAACAGAGAATCTGAAAATGACTTAGGGGTCATGGCAGATAACCAACTGAACATGAGCTCCCAGTGCATTGCATCTATCAGAATTCTGTGTCCAGCTCTGATGTTCATACTTCAAAAAAAGGATTAAAAAATTGGAAATGTTTCAGAAAAGAGCTACAGGAATGATTCGAAAACTTGCCTTATCGCAAGAGACTGAAGAAGTTTAATATATCCAAGTGAAGGTGTAGCATGTAATCAAGTCACCTCTACAAGTACCTACATGGAGGAAGAAATTTTTGATTGTAGCAAATGCTCATCTAACAGAAGAAGGAACAAGAAGATTCAGTGGTTGGAAGCTGAAGCTAGACTACAAATAAAACAATGCATCTTAACCACCATAGGAACAACTTACCTAAAGATGTAGTGACTTATCTCAAGTCTAGAGACTCGGTGTCTTTCTAAAAGATACGCTAGAGCTCAACAGAAGTTACAGGCTTGCTGCAGAAATTATAGGGTAGGGTTCTTTGCCCTGTGTTAGGCAGAAGGTGAGACTATGTGGTCTCATAATGGTCACTTCTGGCCTTTAAGCCCATCATCCATAGATTTCACAGATTTTAACTACCAAAATGGAAACTGAGGCTGGGTATCGGTGGAAAAGAAATTACAGAATAAGCAGTGATATCTATTAGATTGCAGAAGAGCTTCTCAAGAGAAACACTGGATATGCCATTACTCGAGAGGTTTAGAACCAGAGTGGACAGAGCACTGGAAAATATACTTTAGGGAGCTACATTACACTGGCAAGGGGATGGACTGTACAGGATTCATGAGAGCTTTCCAATCACTAGCTTCTAAGAATCCGGGGGCTCCCTGGATCCCTGCTGCTGGCAATACTGAAATGTTCATGGTGCCAGTCACAAATTGTTCATGCTTAAGCCCGTTTTTAGGAACATCGGGTAAGATGTGCCATGTTTGCTTCCTCCATGAAGACGCAGCTGGCTTTACAGAAAGCATGATCCATAGGAGCAAGCCCATGCAGAGAAAGTACACTCACCTAGGATTTGCACTTCATGGGTAATTCCATAGACATCTATCAGCCCCCAGAGAGGCCCAGAGACCTTAATGCCACAGTGAAACAATATTGGCTCCTCATCGTTAATACTATAGAAGACTCTCCCATGGCGGTCGACCCAGAATCCTAGGATATTGTCCCTCAGTGCGAACCTCTCTGGCAAAGCTTTAGCCCAGAATCCAGGTCGAGTCACCAAGTCGGGGCAGGCGTACTTTGGTATGTCATCAGAGCTCATCTGTGATGGATCGTGGATGGTGAAGCCAAAGCGAAGTGCCCCGCTCCACCCATGGTGCACGGCCACCAGCTTGAGCCGCACCTTCTCATAGAGGTGGATGGGCCGGTTGGTGAAAGTGACCCCATTGCAGAAGCTATTCCTCCGGGTGGCCTTGCGGGAATGGGCATCCAGACGGACGTTTTTGCCTTTGGCTTGGGAATGGAAACGCGGGGGCTCCGCAATGGTGAGGACAGAGCGCCTTCCATGGCTGCTGTTGGGCAACGCGTAGTAAGGTCTGCTGGACACAGAGCGAGCCTGGTGACTTGCGTCTGCAAAAACAAGCAATAATGGCGTGGTTAGGCACATTTAGCCTGAGAAACCTGCATTTGTTCAGTTTGTGAAACTAGGTGAGTGGCTTTACACTCACATTAAAATGGAGCATTGCATGCTGGGGGGACCTGTGGTTTCTGGGCTTAAAATGCTCTACTCCCAGCTGTACCTGGCTCTACTTTCTGCAAGTTAGGTGTCCAACTTTATTTTTACACCTTTGGAAGCTTAAAAAATAACACTCTCATATTCCTACTAGATTTGTTCTATTCCATTTGGAAAACAGCAGTACCTTTGGCTGAGTGTCTAACCGAGCGCCAATTAACAAATAGCCAACCCCTCGGCTGATCTGCACTGCCTTAAGGAATAATGTTTGTTAGGCTCAGGGCTCCTGGAGAGGGTGCACAAAGTATTGATTTCCATGGGACACTCACGCACACAGTTTCTTAGCAGCAGAGTTGTCCTTTTTGAAAAATAAACCAAGTTATTTAGAATCTGGAGTATCACATAAGCCTAGCATTTTTCAAAAATGTTAAAAGCTCTGCTTGAAACCATATATAGATTCAGACATCAGATGCAGCTGGCACATAAAGGAGCCAAAGTGTCTTTCACAGAACTACAAAACAATCATGAGACATTGCATTTATGCCACATCTCCCCCGTTTGAAAATCTCTTAAGTGCTTTACGAGCAATAACTGTTCTTGTTAGCCTCACAGAACCCCCACGTGGTAAGGAAGTATCATCACCCATATTTTACAGAGAGGTGAATGGAGGCCCAGAGTTTGTGGCCTTGATCCTGCACCATTTTAGTCCCTGGGAATTTTGACATTGATTTCAATGAGAGCCTGTTCAGGCACTATGTGCAGATTACACAGTGAGCTGGGAACAGAGATGGGAATAGAACGTAAATTTTGCTTCCAGTCTTGAGCCTCAACTGTAAGATTTGGGAGACAGGGACTGTCTTTTTCTTCTGCATTTGTACAGCACCTAGCACTGTAGGATCCTGGTCTATGACTGGGGCTCCTGGGTGTTACCACAATACCAATAAATAGGGTGACCAGACAGCAAGTGTAAAAAATCGGGATGGGGGTGGGGGGTAATAGGAGCCTATATAAGAAAAAGACCCCAAAATTGGGACTGTCCCTATAAAATCGGGACATCTGGTCACGCTATCAATAAAGAATACAAAAGAACAACAGAAAAGTTAACTACAGGATCATCTGTTCTTCCCATCTCCCCCTCCTTTTGGTTCTGGTTGTAAATGTAATCAATATTTCATACACCTTTTTAAAGATACAAAATCAGACACAAAAAAGAAACTGAAGGAAAAATGTCTGAATGTTCGGTGCCAGCTATATTAAACATAAAACCTACAAACACATTGATTTTGAAATATTTTGCCATATGAGACTTTTTTTTTTGTAAATTGGACTTTCCCTCAAGCTGTTTCCTCCCTGGGTGTAAGCAATGGGTTCTCCTGGTGTCAGGAAGAGTGTCATGGGAAGCACTTGCTAATAGATTCCTTTGTTTTCAAGAGAACATCAGATGATACTAAAAACTCAGTTTGAAAGAGCTGGCAGGAGATCTGCAATCATGACACCTTTTTGCAAGTGGAAATATAATGGGCACTGCCATGACAGCCCCGTACTTTCATTCGCCTTTTGAACGATCCTATGCTCTACATAACAACAGCTTGACAAGCCAGGGAAGCAAAAGGCTTGGATGGAAGACAAAGGACAAGAGCGAATATCAGAAAACAGGATTACAGCTTATCATAAACAGATAGTTAAGGGTTAATAGAACAGGAGTACTTCATGTCTCTTTTGACTGTAAAGGGTTAACAAGTTCAGTGAGCCTGGCTGTCACCTGACCAGAGGACCAATCAGGGGACAGGATACTTTCAAATCTTGAGGGAGGGAAGTTTTTGTGTGTGCTGTTAGTGTTTGGTTGTTGTTCAGTCTGGGGGCTCAGAGGGACGAGATGCGCAACCAGGTTTCTCTCCAATCTCTCGGATACAGGATCTTATATGTCCAGAATAGTGAGTACTAGATAGATAAGGCGAGTTAGGCTTATGTTTGTTTTCTTTATTTGCAAATGTGTATTTGGCTGGAAGGAGTTCAAATGTGTATTTTGCTGAAAGGATTTTACTTTGTACTTGTATACTTAGGCTGGGAGGGTATTCCCAGTGTCTATAACTGAAAGACCCTGTAACATATTCCACCTTAAATTTACAAAGATAATATTTACTGTTTTTTCTTTTTCTTTAATTAAAAGCTTTTCTTGTTTAAGAACCTGATTGGTTTTTTTATTCTGGTGAGATCCCAGGGGACAGGGTCTGGATCCACCAGGAAATTGGTGGGGAGAAAGGCGGGAAGGGGGAGGGAAAGGTTAATTTCTCTCTGTGTCAGGATTACTTTCTCTCTCAGGGAGAGTCTGGGAGGGGGAGAGAGAAGGAGGGGGGAAGGTGAATTTTCCTCTCTGTTTTAAGATTCAAGGCGTTTGAATCACAGTGATCTTCCAGGGTAACCCAGGGAGGGGAAGCCTGGGAGAGGCAATGGTGAGGGAAAGGGTTTACTTTCCTTGTGTTAAGATCCAGAGGGACTGGATCTTGGGGGTCCTTGGGCAAGATTTTGGGGGGGACCGGAGTGTACCAGGCACTGGAATTCCAGGTTGGTGGCAGCGCTACAAGTACTAAGCTGGTAATTGAGCTTAGAGGAATTCATGCTGGTAACCCACCTTTTGGACGCTAAGGTTCAGAGTGGGGGTTTATACCATGACACAGCTCACGAGGAATCAATTCTGCTCCTGCTATTTCCATGAAGCCCTAAATATTAAAGATCAGAGGCCCAGAACCAACAGATAAACAGAGTGGTCTCTGGTTATTGTGTTTTCTTCAGTGGGGTACTGCATGTGGCAACTGCTGCACTATAAACAATGCCTGTCAAATCCCCTGTGCTCCAATTACTAAAAACCTGTGAATTTACTGGGCTGGACACACACTTAGGTGCTCTTGGCAAGATGTTTCCCATTGAAGTCAATAGGAGTTTTGCCATTAGCATCCGTGAGACTAGGAGGAGGCCCTCAAGAGAGATCAAGAGTAAAAAATGCAACACATACGGTTTTAAATCCATTTGATGTGTGTGTGCACCTTGCCCACCTGGCTGCAATCTGTTATCAGTTATGCCCATTGGTGTACAAAGCATAAACCTTTCACAGTGCCACGCTTAAAACGGGCTGAGTTCTTGGCTTGCGTATAGGATGTACCAAATTCTTTAATCTCCTATGAAGTCAGATGCTCAAATATATACACAAAATTCCCCTTGGAGCATCGTCTGAGTAAGGACAGCAGCTCAGTCCCTTGAGAACTTTAAGTTGCACTCACCAATGAAGATTTTTGTTTCATTCCTCCTTAAAAGCCCAGATACAGAAGACAGCTGCTACTGGCACCGATCCAACTGTTGTAACGTGGGTGGCGCTCCGTGCGTGCAGCGCCAAATGTTCTAAACAAACTATTTTGCTGCAGAGAGAATGTGATTTTGGTTCCTTCAGCAAAGTGAGGGACACTGATACAAACACGCACAGACCAGCAGCTAGTGTGTAAAAATGCAGCTACCAACGGCGGTCAGAAAACTAACATTCTTACTAAGAAGCTGGAGTTGGACATTTACCAACTTCAAAATGTGTCCTGGAGCAACAATGCAAACCATCAGCCTCAACAGGTACCACCCTACCCTGAGGCTGGCAAAAACATTTTCAAAACTAATGTTAATTATAGTCTATAATCCTCTGATCTGTATTTTCCAAATGACTGACAATAAAATCCAGGAGGGAAACAATATATTGCCCTCAATTTAGGTTTACTTTGGTAGGGAGTGGGAAGGAGAGCTTTTGTTCACCTTCTCCTTTCTAGCATCAGAAAAATCCACAAGTTTTTGCAAGAACTTTAACATCAGCTTTCCTAGTGCACAGAGTTGGTGAACAAAGGGAACA
This sequence comes from Gopherus evgoodei, assembly GCF_007399415.2. Classification (NCBI taxonomy): domain Eukaryota; kingdom Metazoa; phylum Chordata; order Testudines; family Testudinidae; genus Gopherus; species Gopherus evgoodei. Next base: position 21,126,299 of record NC_044329.1, on the reverse strand, counting down.
CTCATAGAAACTGAGAACTAGAACAGCATTTTTATAAGTGAGTTATCTTACAGTATTTTCTCCACATGTACTTATCACACAACTTTCAAAAGCAGCGACAGAATGAAAGGGGAGTGTCAGTTATGTCAGTGCAAAGGATGGAAAAGCAATTACAAATCCCCCCACTTCAAACACTTCTCTCATTCCATCCTGCCATAGGCCAGGTTTTATTTTTTGTTTTAAGTTGTTTTTTAAAAACAGGAAAGCACATTGTGACCACACAATAGGAAACTCTCCAGAGGAAACAAATGGATAATTTATTTAAAATGCCATTCTCTCCTACCATGAACACCTGTTGGTTCCATTTTGAATAAAATTCCATTTACCCCGAGAGCCAGAAGAGGCACTGCTCACACAATATTGCTCATTTTTTGTTTTTTCTCAGTTTATTCCTTGTATTACTTCTCTAAAACATACACCACCCTTGCCCCCTCTTTCTATACCTGACATCAAGAAACATCATCGAGTTCGTGGAAAACTATCAGCATTTACAATTACATTACAGTCCTATGTAGCATCTCATTGCAGCTTTTACATTTTCATTCTAGAATAAAAGCCTTAGAGTAAATAACAAGGCTTGGTCCAGTGCTTACAGCACTAGCCTAGCACCTGGAAGAATGAGGTTCAGTTTCCTGCATCACCAGAGACCTCCCGTGTGACCTGGAGCAAGTCACTTTTTAGTCTCTGTGCCTCAGTTCCCGATCTGCAAAGTTGGGATAACAGCATCTTCCTATCTGTTCTGAGAATGAATAAAGACTGTGAGGTAGTCAGTGCAGTTAGGTAACATGGTATTGGTAAATTCTTAAATATACACATATGTTCTTAAAATAGACTAAGGTCTGCAAAAGGATCACAAAACCCAATCGGCACCCTCTCCGCATTATAAAGCTTGCCATTCTCTTTCTTCTCAGTTGAACTAATCAACATCATGACACTTACAACATTAGTCTCTTGAACACGCGAAAGTTTTACAGTAGTACAGAGGGCTTCAGGGAACATGGAAATAAACTAGGTAAATCAAAGCAAACTAAAATTAAGAAAATATAATTTGTAGGTAGACACTTCTCACTGAAAATACACTGCAAGAAATGGCATCTGACTTTAATTCAATATTTCCATGAACCTATTCGGCAGAGCTACATAAACTGGGCTAAAGCAAAATTAAACTTCCCTAACAGAGACCCATGTACTCTACAGCAAGTCAATATGTACTCATACCACATCTAAAACCTCAGCCTATTTTCAAAAGTCTAGTCAATTTAATTCTTAAGTTACGTTGACCTTTAGAGAGGTATTATAATCAAGACATTTTGTATTTCAAAAACATAGTGCGGACAGACAGGGCCATTTCCATATATTTCTCATGGTTTTAATCTGAAAAATAAAACCCTTCTAGCTCATTTGTGCAGAACACTAGGGATTCTAGCAGACCACAGCCACACCTTCACCACCACTCCTATTGTTGTATTGTTCTATGAAAAGCTGCTGCTGTCCATTATACAAACCTAAGATGGGGGCTGGTCTGATGATTTGCTGCTGTCCTGAAGCCCCGAGGCCTGATTCTCCCTTCACTTATAGGACATCTGAAGTAATTCCACTGAAATCACTAAATTGAGCAAGAAGAGAAGCAGGTCCTGGAAATCAAAGTTAACCTTCGACTTGCTGGGTACCAGTGACTGAGAATAACCAAGGTCATGTTTAATGCTGAGGTGGAATGAAATCAGAGGTGCTGTGTAAGGCACCACTCCTATATTATTATTATTTGTATTGCCAGAGCACCTAGGAGCCCCAGTCATGGACCAGGACCCCCTTGTGCCAGGCGCTGCACAAACATAGAACACAAAGATCGTCCCTGCCCCAGGAAGCTTAGTGGGGGAAAGTCCAAAGCATGCACCTTTGACTGTGTAACTGCAAGACAGGCAGAATATCGATCAGAGGCAGGTTCTTATTGCTGGTGGCATACCCACAGAAACGAGCACAGCACACACCACAGGAGAAAAGGGAATGGATGGATTATTAACAATGCCCAGCCTGGTAAGTGGTGCTAAAGGGGCTAATAGCTCATTGTGACAGTGAAGTTTGGCCTTCCCATTGTGTTCAGAGAATAAATGCTGAGTATGAAGTGCAGTATGAAACGTGTCCGTTAATACTTACTACACCAGGAACATGCTTATCGCCACCACCTTATCTTTATGGGCACAGCTTTATCAAATGGGTTTATCAGAAACGTTAGAACTTTCTCCTTTCACAGTAAACTGTTCGGCAAATGCTGCCACAACCCTGTTTAATAATAAAGGAGGTCTCCAAAGAGCTTGGCACCTTATGTTATGGTGGCCCCTTATCAGGATCCCTCACAAACCCCAACAGACGGGAAGGTTGTGACAATACAATAATGTTTAGTTAAAACTTAACTAGATTATAAATTAACTAGATTATAGAAACTCTCCTTTCGCCCCAGACGGCTAAATCCTGCCATGATTTATTTCTGCGGTCCAATGAAAACATAGCAACCCTGCAATGCCAGCTACCAACAAAGGACATGTGATGCTGCTGTCCGTAAATGCATCTCGTAACTTACGTTAGAGTGGAAGGGAAGTTTTCCATTGCTGTTCTAAGCAGAAATGAAATAAACATTCTAATAAAATGCAGAACTTCTTTTAAATATTTATTAAATCTTGATTATATAATCTCTTGAGACAAAGGGATACAATCTGCAATAAATTTTTTAGCGCACTGCTTCGATGTTTAAAATAAAAGAACATGACAGCAGTCTCTGAGGAAGTGTTAATTTCACATATTTAACACATGGTTAAGTCAAATTTTTGCAACTTCAGTTCCCAAAGTTAAATCTATGTTTAGGGACCTAAATAAGTGTGGCTTTATTTCTACAGGTGCTAAGGATCTGCAGCTCCTTAATGATATCAGCTACCATTGAGGGTGTTCAATCTCTCTGGAAAAAAATCGGGCCACTTTTAATTGGGTAAAATTGGTCTAAACAGCGATTTTGAATTGGTAATGTTGGCCACAGAATACTAAAAGAAAGAAAAGAATAGGGAAAAAAATAAAAAAGCTACAAATTCATGGTTAGACGTAAACTGACATATGCCTGTATGGACTCCTCACAGCAACATTATTATAACTGAAGGTTTGAATTTGTAAGTCATTTTGGAAGTGTAAGAGCTAGAACTGTATATAACTTGGTCATTGGAGAGCAGAGGGTAATGTGAATGTTTTCTTCCTTTTTCGATTCATGTGGATTTGCATCACCGGAAGTTCACATGATTTCTTCTAAAAAACAAAGACATGATTTGTTTGAAGGGTCTTCCAGCCATTCTACTGACCTAGGAAAAGTTTCCCATTAGTAACAAAAACTCGAGGGACTGTTGAGTGGTTTTGGAAACAATCTGTGCAGCTCTTGCAAATAAATATATATGCGAGGAGACAAAGTGACCTCTTTAAGGGATGCTTCTGCATTCATAATGGAACCCAGAAAATGTGAAATTTTTGCTATGAGACTGAATTTCTTTATGAAATTTTAAGAAATGGTGGATGAAGTCATCTACCATAGCACAAAGGTTAATGAAAATTAGTGTGATTGTGTTGAAATTCTTATTTCACACTCACACATACACCCTTACTGGCTATGTCGTAACTGCAAAAAAGGTGTATTTTTACAATGAGATTGCTGTCCTAGTGAGGACAGTGAACTATAGTTTTTACCTTAATATAACAAGTCAAGGTAAATCCCAGCTGGGCAATACAAGGTTGACCACAACGAGCAATATCAAGGCAAAAACTGCCTGTGCTTTGTCTTCATTGGGATTTTACATTGAGATGGTTAATTCGAGTTCTCGTTCACTGTAAAAACATACCTTTTTTTTTTTTTTTTTTTTGGCGCAGTGAACACATAAGGCCATGTCTACACTACCACTTACGTCAGCAAAATTTATGTCACTCAGGGATGTGAAAAAAACTCACATCTCTGAGCGACATAAGTTTTGCCGGCATAAGTGGTAGCGTACACAGTGCCGTGGCGGCGGGAGGGCTTCTCCACTGACATCGCTACTGCTGCTCGTTGAGGTGGTTTTATTATGCTGACAGGGGAGCTCTCCCCCATTGGCCTAGAGCGGCTACACGAGAGATCTTACAGCGGCTATGTGCATTGGTACAGCTGTGCCGCTGTAAGCTCGCTAGTATAGACATGGCCTTACTTCAAGTCAAAGACCAAAAACAAATTTTTCTTGGTCTTCCAAACCTTTCTCCTCCTTGCAAAGAAGTCTATTTGTTAACGGCAATGTTTGCAAAACTACTTCTGTGGAATACCACCAATTAAGAATATTTCAGCAGTTTCTCTTGAGACTCACTATTTTTCCACACCAGTCTAGTCTCCTGTCTCCAGATGTGTCCTCAAGTAACAAACTTGCACATGACTGTTCCTCTAAAATTAAAACAATTTATCTGCATGAGGAGCTCATACAAACGCACAGTTCAGCTGCATCATTAAAAAACAGTACACAAAAGAATGGCTGCCTTGAAAGGAAGATAACCCCGGGCCCAAGTTATCATGGTTAACTGAACATTCCTTGGTCACACGAGCATCAGCAGCTGAAAGACAGAAAATGATGAATAAAGGGCGGCTATTCCAAGGGTGAAAAACAGCTATAGCAAAGAAGTCTTTCATGAACTACAGATGACCACAGAGTATCACAAGGCATTTGGGACAACCAGTCTACCTCCAAACTCACAGTGTGGCAGAGATTGTGATGCTTTACGTAAATAGCCCTGCTTTTGGGGGAGGGAAGGGAGGAGGAGACAGTCCTTCTCTCTTCTTTCTACATGGTGACTGATCTTGTAGCCCCGACCCACCACCTTGAATGGGGCTAGAGTGGCACCAACCAGAAGTGGCTTCTTCATCATCAACACGGCCTCCATCAACCTGGAGTAAGCTGTGTAGCCCATTGTATCACGAAACATCACCAACTCTCTCTATGCTCCCCAGGAACAGAAGGCTGCTATGGTTGTTGCTGAACACCATATAAAGCTGGCATTATGCAGTTCCCTTGCATGAGAGATTATTCAGAAATTAACTAACACATCTATATATGAACTCTGCATATATAGACCAATCTCTTGTCGGTGCATGGCTGCATATTTTTAGGGTTATTTTCATCCTCCCAGTTTGAAAACTTGCAAAAACACCTTCCAACTGTTCCAAAAATAATCAGAGCCTTGTATAATTTGGGATAACGTTGACAGGTATAATCATTTCTTTATTCTTCAGAGCCTATGTTTTTCTGTTGCTCTCTTAGATCTTAGAACACCCTTTGTCTTCATGCATAACCTGTAGAATACATTGGATAGTTTTCCTCTGCTTCTGCCCCAGTCCCCACAATCAACTCTGAGCTCAATATGTTTTGCCCCTAACCCCAGCTACTCTTCAAGATAATTTTTTTTTAACGCAACAACTTCAGTTTTGTCACCTGAAAGTGAAATATTTCAACTCAAAGCAGCTGATTAGTATTTCCTAGTCTTGAAGCTGATGAGAAAATTCTTCACTCGACAAACTGTTGTTATCACTCTGCATAGCTGAGGTAACAAAAAAAAACGTGTTCAGCTGTTAAGGAAAAAATGTGAGCCAGCATAGGATTTTGAGGTGGGGAGGTTGGATTTCCAAAATAAGGGACAGACCATGAGGGAAGGCAGTATCGTCTCAGAACAGGGCACAGGACTGAGAACCAGAAGGAGTGAGTTCTACTCCTGGTTCCGTGACTTTACCTACCCTTGCCTCCTGTTTCCCCTCCCACCTTTTGTCTGTTCTGACTGAAAGCTCTTTGGGGCAGACCCTACCTCTCACTATGTGTTTGCATAGTGCCTCGCACAATGGGGCCTCAAGGTGCTACAGTAATATAAATAAGCACAAACTGAACTC